>NC_091814.1:9072500-9697500 GCF_041296235.1 Equus asinus | reverse complement strand
CTCCTTCATGCCAAGTTATTGATTTTGTATTTTTTTAATCACCATATTTTCTGTAGGCCGAGGTGTGAGTCCTTTCGTGATTGTTGGGTGTTGTCTTGGAATTTCCATCTGTCACTTGAAGGAATCTCTGCTATCCTAGCCTAGGCCAAACTGAGCACTGAGAACACCAGGTCCTCTTGGATGGTTTGACATTCTGAGATCAGAAACTCCAGATTCATGGGTGTCCTGGCAACCACCTTCACGGAAATGATGTTTCCGAGACAAATTAGACAAATCTGATGAACTCCTCTCTCCAGGCAACAGATTTTTCTCTTTTCTGGATTTGGGAAGTTTCTAACTTGAGCCCTGATCCTTGAACATTCCACTAGCTTACGTCCAGATACTGGCTTGCTTTATTTCTATAGGGTTTATTTGTTTGATTTACATCCTCAGATCTGGCATGTGTAGTTTTCTTTAAATGTCACTGTAATGTTTAATTTTCCACCAAGTCCTTACATAAGGTGTCAAAACACATAATCAATACTCCTTCTAGGGTCAGAGATATGGGGAGAGAACTTCATTAGAGTCCAATGGAGCAATCTAGCCTGGGAGGGCAGCCTTCACAAAGGAACGAAGCCCTCTGGAAAAGGGTGCATTTCAGCACACTTCTGGAGCCCTTCCAAACAAGGAGACATACCCCAAGCATGACAGGTGCCCACGCCTTCAGGGCTTCAAAGAGTACACTTGTGAGACATAACCGTCTACCCAGTGGACCCCCGTGATGCCAGAGCTATGGAAAGGGAGACTTCTCCTCAAAGAATGCTAGGGGCCCAGGAAAGAAGGCATGGATTCTCCTCTTTGATGTCCTGAAGACTTCATTCTTGACTTTGGATTAAGATTAAGTCAGAAGGACAATGTCGGTCTGATAAGCCCCAAGTCTGGCCTCTTGTTTCCAATCAAGTTTCAAGCTTGAATCAGCATGGTCTCCCCATCTACTTGAGTAGATGACAATGTTCCCCTCTTGGTGCTTGTCCCTCTATTATCGCTTCTTCCCAATGATTCCTTTCTTATCCCTTGGATCATAGTCTCTTTGATCTCTTCAAGATTCTGTGCCCAGTTTCTGTTTGTAACAGCTGTCTCTGGGTATCTCTCACTTGAATATCCTAGCCTAGTCCAACGCTCCGACTGGAAATATGCGGCGATCTTGGGTGACATGTTCACCGTGATATCATAAACACCCTCAAAGTTACAAGTTGTCCTGACAGCCTCCCTGCACACCATGTTTCAGAGCCATCTCATACAAGTCTGACCACGCACCTTTTCCAGGCAGGATAGTTTTCCTTTTTCTGGATTTCTTGTCGGTTTCCAACTTTATCCTCCAACTTTGAAAGGTGTACTACATTCTCTCTAGACACCGGTTTCTTTCCTTTAAGATTATCCTAGGTCATCTCTCATAATTTGTTGCTATGACCAAATGGGTGGACCTTCCCCATAGAAAGTCCTGGAGTACGTCCCAAGTTGAGGTTGCCCAGGCAATCCTCTGATGCGCAATGATAGTTTCATCTCATAGCAGTCTCACAAGTCCACCTTGGCAGGTTAAAAGTTTTCCTTCCTTCTTCATTTGGCAAGTGTACCAGCTGTGTTCACACATTGTAGTACCCTCATGTTTCTTTTTCTGGTGCATATTGCTAACACGTCCTCACAATTTCTACTTCTTTGTGGTCTCTGTCTGCACCATACCGTGAAATCTACATTTCCGATTGCTACTAATCTGATCCCCACACCTGATGCGAACCACTGAAGCCCGGGCCGCCCAAGCAGAACGTGGGCACTTACCCCCTACACCACAGGGCCGGCCCTGAATTGGACTTTTGGGCCAATCATTGGCCTGAACTTGGGAAGATGTTATCCTCCTTTGATTATGGGTGAATGGCATTACTAGCAACATCATGGACGGGAACATTTTCCGTTGGTGCGTGAGATTAGCACGGAACATGTTCTCTTGGTAGTATTCCTCATCATCTCGTTGCAATGGTCTACCTTTCTGTAGCACTATTAAGCATTTGGAGGTGATTGTCAATACTTGGAAGTTTATCTTCTCTCATCTCTTTCAGAGTCCAAAGCTTTATGCCATAAATCCACACGCCTTTCTGGATTTTGGATTTTATGTTAGTTTATTGTTGTAACCCTGCGTTATAACATCCTGTAGCTTTCAGATTTCCTCCCCCAGAGATTTAGACTTCTGTATAGGTTATATCATCCTCCCCTCCGGAAGCCTCATTACAGGCCTGAACCACATGCTTGTGGCTAATCTTCTCTTTCACCCTCCCTCCGCCCCCCAGTCCCCTTGGGAACCACCAATCCACTGTCCCATGGTACCTGTACATTAGCCCATGTTTTTCTGTTCTCCTTGTAAGTGAGAACCTACGGGATTTGACTTTCTCCCTGTGACTGGTTTCACTTCCCATAAGACCCTCAGGAGCCATTCTGGAGGTCACAAAGGGCTGGATTACATCCTTACTTATAGCTGAGTAGTATGCCCTTGTGTTGCTATAGCCCATCTTCCTTCTCCATTGGTCCCTTGATGGGCACCAGGGCAGCTTCCAAGTCTTGGATATCAGGAGCAAGGCCGTGGTGAACACAGCGGTGCAGGGATCTCTATGCATTGGTGTTTCCAAGTTCTTTGGATAAGTACACCACCGAGGAAGAGCTGGATCATATGGTAGATGGAATCTTAAATTTCTGAGGCAAGTCCACACTGCTTTGTGGAGTGGCAGCATCGGTTTACACTACCACCAGCAGTGCTTCACTTCTCTCCACCTCCTCTCAGACACTTGTTTCCTGGCTTGTTACTTAGGGCCATTGTGACCACAGTAAGCTGCTATCTCATTGAAGTTTGTATTTGCACTGGCATGGGACTTCCTGATGAGGAACATGTTTTCATACAGCCTATTGGCCATCTTTCTATCTTCTGGGGAGAAATCTCTGTTTGCATCTTCTGCCCAGGTTTTAGTGGGCTTGTATTTTCTCTTTTGGAGCCGTATGAGGTCACTGGATCTTTTGGCTCTTAACCCCTTCTCTGATGTGTGTTTTGAAAACATCCTCTCCCAGTTGTTGTGCTGACTTTGCACTGAGTCGATGGTTTCCTTGTCTGGGCAGAAGCTTCTGCAGTGTATGAAGTCCCGTTTGTTTCTTGTTTCCTTTGTTGCCCTTGACTAGTCAAACATGCTTCTTCCAAATAGGTGGCTAAGCCAGATGGCAAAGAGCAAGCTGCCTGGGTTGTCTCCTAGAAGTTGCACGGCTTCAACTCTTCCATTCAAGGATTTAATCTATTTCGAGGTGGTGTGTGTGCCTGGTGTAACATCATGGTCTACTCTCATTGTGTTACATGTGGCTGTGCAGTCTTCCATGCACCGTTGCTTGTCGAGACTCTCCTTTCTCCGCTGTCTCCTCTTGGTTCCCTTGTCGAAAATGGGTTGCCCATATGTACGTAAGTTGACCTCTGGGCTCTCGATTCTGTTCCATGTGTCTGTGTGCCTGTTTTTGGACCCAGACTGTGCCATTTCAGTTCGTTGCGCTCCGTCCTACATGAGGAAATCAGACAGTGTGATATGTCATGCTTTGTTCGTTTTCCTCAGGATTCCTTTGGGTATTCAGATTCCTTTGCTGCTGGATAGAGGCTTTACTATCCTCTCTCTATTTCTGTGAGAAAGATTGCTGCAACTTGGACTGGGATTGCATGGAATCCACAGATTACTTTATGGGGTATGGACGTTTCAAGTGTATTAGTTCTTCCATTTGAAGAGCATGAAATAGCCTTCCGTTTCCTTAGGTCTTCTGGAATTTCTTTCCGCAGAGATTTGCCAGATTTTAGTTTACATAGCTTGCATCTGTTTGGCGAAGCATAGTCTTAGATATCTTATTTCTCCTACTGGCATGCTTCCCTTTTTGAGGTTCATTATTTCTATTCTTTGCACCTTTTAATTGGTTCTGTTTTGGTAAACGTTTATTGCTATGCTCACATCTGCTGACAATGCTGCTGTACTTGCTGAGGATGAGTGGCACTGTCTAACGTCGTTTCCCAACTGCCTCTACACTACCTCGGACGCCTGCCCCAGATGGCTGTAACCACCATGAGGAGGATCACCCCAGGATTCCAAGCTCCCGACCGCGGCCGGCCGACCAAGAACACGTGGACTTCACCCCTGCAACACTGGCCGGCCATTTACATGTTCCATTGCCAACCTGTAGTTGAGTGGAATGTGACTTGAATATGCTACTTGAGCCCAACTCTGGCCCTGTGTCGACTAGGCCAGGTTGTTTTTCCGGTGCAATGTGATTTCACAGGATTTGTCAGAATTTTGTCTCTGCTGTCCCAGCAAGCTTCATGGACACACGGTTTCAGAGCCCGTTTGGAGCAGCCTGAGAACTCACCCTTCTCAGTTAGCCCAGGTTTGACCTTCACTGCAGGTTTTGGGGTTGTCACTTTCTCAGAATTTCCAACATTCAAGCAGAGTCTGTCTAAAGACTGACGTTTTTTACTGTGGATTATTGAGGTGTGATTTCTGTTGGCCTTCCATTTTCTGGGACCATGTTTTCTTTTCCATAGTCTAATTGTCATGGTCTTTCTGAGCTATCTCCCTTTGACATGCTTATGATTGCATTCTCCTTCATTCCAAGTTAGGAATTTTGTATTTCTTTAATCACTGTATGTTCTGTAGGCTGGTGTGTGAGTGCTTTTGTGATTGTTTGGTGTTATCTTTGAATTTCTATTGGTAACTTGAAGTAATCTTTGCTATGCTAGTCTAGGTGCAACTGAGCACTGAGTACATGTGGTCATCTTGGTTCGTTTGACATTGTGAGATGAGAAACTCCATGTTGTCCTGGCAACCACCTTCAAGGGCCCAAGGGTTTCGAGACAAATTAGATGAATCTGATGAATTCCTCTCTCCAGGGGGGAGATCCTTCCATCCCTTTTCTGGATTTGGGTGGTTTTGTACTTCACCCCTCATCCCTGAACGCTCCACTAGATTACGTGTAGATCGTTTCTTACTTTATTTCTACAGGGGTTTTTTATTTGTTTGATTTACATCCTCAGCTGTGGCATGTTTATTTTTCTTTAAATATAATGGAAATGTTCTAGTTTTTCAGCCAACCTCCTTACATGTAGTTCGAAACACATAATCAATATTCCTTCTAAGATAAGAGATGGGGGAGAGAATCTCATTGATCCCAACTGAGCACTCTAGCCTGGGAGGGCAGCCATCACCAAGGAACAAAGCCCTCTGGAAAAGGGTGCTTTTTAGCACACATCTAGAGCTTTCCAAAGCAAGAAACATAGCCAACCATGGCAGAGATCCATTCCTTCCAGGCTTCAATGAGATCTCTTGAGACACATTGGCATGTACCCAGTGGACCCCTGTGAAGCCAGAGCTATGGAAAGAGAGACTTGTCTTCAAGATGCTAGGGGCCTAGAAAAGGAGGTCTTGATTCTTCTCTTCAATGTCCTCAAGTGATCATTCTTCACTTTGGATTATGAGTAAGGCAGAAGGACAACGTAGGTCTGATAAGCCCCAGGTCCGGCCTCTTTTTTCTAAACAAATTTCAAGCTTGAATCAGCACAGTCTGCCCATCTACTTGAATAGATGACACTGTTCTCCTCTCAGTGCTTGCCCCTCTAGTATCGCTTCTTCCCAATGATTCCTTTCTCAACTCTTGAATCAGCGTCTCTTCGATCTCTTCAAGATTCTGTGCCAGGATTCTGTTTGGAAAAGCTGTTTCTGGGTAACTGTCACTTGAATATACTGTCCCAGGCCTATCCTCGGGCTGGAAACCTCAGCCAACTTGGGTGACATGGTCACCATGATGTCATAAACACTCTCAGAATTCTAAGTTGTCCTGACAACCTCCATGCACACAGTGTTTCAGACCCATCTCATACCAGTCTGACTACTCTCCCTTTACTGGTAGGACAGTTTTCCTTTTTCTGGACTTGTTGTCGGTTTCTAACTGTATCCTCGAACCTTGAAAGGTCTACTACATTCCTTCTAGACACTGGTTTCTTTCCTTTAAGATCGTCCTGGGATTTATGTCTTATCATTTGTGGATGTGGCCAAATGTGTGGACTTTCCCCACAGAAACTCCTGGAGTCCCTGCCAACTTTATGTTCCCAGCAATCCTCTGATGCACAATGATCGTGTCATCTCATAGCACTCTGGCAATTCCACCTTGGCTGGTCACGTGTTTTACATCCTTCATCATGTGGGGAAGTGTACCTGATGCATTCATAGATTGTGATATTCTCATGGTTCTTTTTCTGGTGTGTATTCATAAGGTATCCTCACAATTTCTACTTCTTCATGATCTCTGTCTGCATCATACCTTGAAATCTATATTTCCAAATGCTCCTAATCTGATCCGGACCTGTGATGCTGGCCAGCAAAGCCCAGGCCACCCAAGCAGAACATGGGCACTTACCCGCTACACCACTGGGCCGACCCTGAATAGGACTTTTGAACCAACATTTGTACTGAACTTTGGAAGATGTTGGCCTGCTTTGATTATTCGTAAAGGTTATTAGTAGTAACATCATAGACAGCTACATTTTCCATTCTCTCATGAGCTTAGCATGTAACGTGTTCTCTTGGTAGTGCTCCTCTTCATCTCTTTGCAATGGTCTACCTTTCTGTAGCATCATTAAGCATTTGATGGTGATTATCAATCCATGGAAGCCCATCTTCTCTAAACTCTTTCAGCCTGCAATCTTTATGCCATAAACCTGCTTGCCTTTATGGAGTTTTGATTTTATGTGAACTGGTTTCCGGAACCCTGCATTATAACATCCTATAACTTTCAGATTTACATCCTCATATATTTAGACTTCTGTGTATGCTACGTCTTGACCACTCTAAGCTTGATTACAGGCCCACACCAGACACTTGTGCCTAATCAACTGTTTCTCCCTCCGTCCCCTGCCACCTGTTACCTCTGGGAACCACCAATCCTCTGTCACATGCTACCTCTTTGTTGCTCCTTGTTTTAACCTTCTCCTTGTAAGTGAAATCCTATGGTATTTGACTTTCTCTCTGGGGATTGTTTCAGTTACCTTCATACACTCAGTAGCCATTCTGGTGTCACAAATGGTTGGACTGCACCCTTTCTTACAGCTGAGTGCTATGCCATTGTGTGGATATAGCCCATCTTCCTTCTCCAAGAGCCCTTGATTGGCACCAGGGAGGATTCCAAGTCTTGGATATCGGGAGTAAGGCTGTGGTGAACAAAGCAGTGCAGGGATCTCCATGCCTTAGTGATTCCAAGGTCTTTGGATAAACACGCTGGAGAGGAATAGCTGGATCATATGGTAGATGGATTCTGAAATTTTTGAGGTAATGTCACATGGCTTTACGTAGTGCCCGCACTGGTTTACACTCCCACAAGCTCTGCAGGACTCTTCCCTTCTCTCCACCTCCTCTCCAACACTTGTTTCCTGTCTTGTTCCTTGTAGCCATTCTGACAACAGTGAGCTGTTATCTCATTGCCGTTTGGATTTCCATTGGCCTTAGACTTAACGATGATGAACATGTGTTTATATAGCTATTTCCCAACCTTTCTGTCTTTTTGGGGTAAATTTCTGTTTCCATCTTTTGCCCAGGTTTTAATGGGCTTGTTGATTTTTCTCTTGTGGACACGTGTGTGGTCATTGGATGTTTTGGCTATTCAGCCCTTCTCCGATGTGTGGTTTGAAACATCCTCTCCCTGTTGTTGTGCTGTCTTTGCATTGAGTAGATGGTTTCCTTGGCTGGACAGTAGGTTCTGCATTGGATGGAATCCCGTTTGTTTCTTGTTTCATTTGTTTCCCTTGCCCAGTCACACATGCTTCTTCCAAATAGGTGGCTAAGCCAGATGGTAAAGAGCAGGCTGCCTGTGTTTCCTCCAAGAAGTTTCATGGTCTCAAGACTTCCATTGAAGGCTTTAATCCATTTCGAGATGGTGTGTGTGCCTAGTGTAACATCATGGTCTACTCTCATTGTGTTACATGTGGTTCTCCAGTCTTCCCAGCACTGTTTCTGTTAGTCTCTCCTTTCTCCACTGTCTCCTCTTGCCTTCCTTGTTGCAAATGTGCTGTCCATATATGTGTGAGTTGAACTCTGGGTTCTGGATTCTGTTCCATTGGTCTGTTTGCCTGTTTTTGAGACCAAACTGTGCCGTTTCAGTACCTAGCACTTCGTCCTACATGTTGAAATCACAAAGTGTGATACGTCCTGCTTTGCTTGTTTCCCTCAGGATTCCTTTGGGTATTCAGCATCCCTTTTCACTGGATAGAGACTTTAGGATTCTCTCTTCTATTTCTGTGGGAAAGATTCTGCAACTTTGACTGGGATTGCATGGAATCCAGAGATTGCTTTATCCATTATGGAAGTATCAAGTGTTTTAGTACTTACATTCCTAGAGCACGGAATACCCTTCCGATTGCTTGTGTCTTCTGGAATTTCTTTCCCCAAAGCTTTGCTAGCTTTCGGTTTCCATAGCTTGCAGCTGTTTGGCTAAGCTTATTACTAGAAATCTTTTTGTTCTTACTGGCATTTTTTTCTTTGACGTTCAGTTTTTCTGTTCTTTGCAACTGTTCATTGATTTTGTTTTGGCATATATTTATGTGTGTGCTCACATCTGCAGGCGATGCTGCTGTATTTTCTGAGGAAGAGTGATGCTGTCTGACATCACTTCCCAGCTGCTTCAACACTACCTCGGAGGCCTGCCGGTAAACGGCTGGACCAGCAGTGAGGAGGTTCACACCCAGGATACCACGTGTCTGGCCCAGGGCTGCCGACCCAGAACATGTGGACCTCACCACTGTGCCACTGGTGGCGCCTTTCATGTTTCATTGGCAACCTGCAGTTGAGTGGAATGTGACTTGAATATGCTACTTGAGCCCAACTCTGGCGCTGTGTAGATGAGCCCAGTTTGTTTTTCTTCTCCACTGTGATGTCAGAGAATTTGTCAGAATTGTGTCTCTGTTATTCCAGCAAACTTCATCGACACAGGTTTTCAGAGCCCGATTTTAGCAGTCTTGTAACTCACCCTTCCCAGTTAACCTAGGTTTGACCTTCGATGCAGTTTTTGGAGTTGTGACTTTCTCTGATTTTAGAACGTTCAGAGTATGTCCAAAATTGATGTCTTTCATTGTGCATTATTCAGGTGTGATTTCTGTGTGCTTTCCATTTTTTTGAACCGTTTTTTCTTTTCCATGATATAATCGTTGATAGGGGCTCGGCGAACTGAAGACTCGAATGAAAGATTTCTTTGAATCTAAAGGTCTGGCATTGGTGCTCTTTTATTTAGAGAATAGTACGGGATAACATGGGGACAGGACCCATGGGCAGTCAGAGCTCCTGCTGTTGCCCTGAGTTAAGGGTTATGGTGAATTTTATAAGGCATGGGTACATGACTTACTTTCACTGGAAAAAGAAATGATGATGTAAAACATCTTTAAATGATTTCAGTGCAGAATGGGTCTGGTTATTGTGTGGTCATATAACTTTAGATACGAATCTGGCAATATAGATCAGCATGTATGTGATGATGCCCTGGGCTTCTCTCCCTGGCTTCTCAGCCCTAATTCATACCATAAAGAAATCCAGCTGGTCACATAGTTTGGCATGTAGGCCAGGTCACCTTGGGTTTCTCTAGCTGGGGCCGGCTTAATCCACATCATAAACCCCCCTGAACCCATTTGGACCGGAAATCTTTGGGGATATGGACGATGGTCTGTCTTCTGTGACTACTTCTGGCTGTACAAGGTTATAGAGCTGTCCCTAAATGGGACCATAGGCACAGGTAGGAAGTTCAGTGGACCGTAAGGCTTCACCCATGGCGTTCAAGGCTGACAAGGTATACAGAGCCTCTGGAGACAAGAGAATCATTTGACGAGAGGTGGTCCAAGAGGTGAAACATTTTTGACATGCAGAAGACAAACAACGAAACAGATAAGTTATCACAAGAAATACAAGCAGTATGTTTAATCCAATGAATAAGGTTTTGAAGTAGTACAGAAAACTGATCCGGACTAGGAGTTCAACGAATCGTTTAGAGTTAGGGTTAAGACATGGATTTAATTTGGTGGTGGGGATAGGAAGCCAGAAATATTTTGATGGTAGTCAAGAATATGGACACAACATTCAGTTTTTATAATGGCACAGTGCTGCTCTTGTGCTGCTGTCAAGACATCCAGTGCCATTTGGATTTGGAGGACTGTCTTTCACATTTGGGATACTTCTAAATTGAGCAGTGAAGTGCTATATTGAGTGTCATGCAATGCCTTCATAATAAATTTGTTTAGGACTTCCAAGTGCAAGACGACATTTTGGATTCCTAATGAGGGAAGGAAAATTGAGGAAAGATGGTCACACCAGTGGAAGACACAGCTTGTTCAGTGTTGCTGCAAGTTGGGTAGGTTAGCAGGAGGAGATATAGTAGATCTCGTTGTACCTTGCATCCAGACAAAGCCTAGGGTGCATCATCCAACCCATCCAGATGGCAGCCAAGGCTGTAAATTGGAGCCACATAGCCACTGAGCACAATTAGGGGCTAACCAATGTGTGCGGGGCCATCTATCCCAGTCAGTCCCAAACCCATCAGTATTTTTTTAAGCCTATGATATGAGAACACATATAACAGCGAATTTTTCCCATCGGTCAGGTGTTAATAGGTGATGTATCACAAGCGTAATTGGTTTGTTCCCAACAGAGAGTGACCTTTGACTGAGTTGACCACGAGTAGGAGTGAACCAAATATATTCATCCCAAATTTGATATTGTCCATCCTATGCGTATCAATAAGTTGGGGACTTTACATTTGGAACTTGTTGTTTAGGATCCACCTATGACAAGGCAAATCTAGTTAGTATTTGGGCAGTAGTATTGAAGGAAAATGTTTGATGATGGCCAGGGAACTCGCAGGTGTCAGACATAGATGGCAACAAGTAGACATTACGATTAGTAACAGATGAATCTTGCCAAAGAAAACAGCTAGAATCTAGTATCCAGGAATGCCTATTATGGCTTCTACAGAAACATAATTTTTGTCTCTTAGATCACCCTCATTTTTACAAAAGATAGCCAAATTAGGATTAACTGGTTTTCAAATAAAGTGCAGTTTCAAGACAACTTTCTCCAATTATTTACATAGCAGCAAGAATAGTAATTGCTCATACAGGCTTTTTAAAATCTGCTTTGCTAGAATTTTTTCTGACGAATCTCAGATTGAACTGTGCAGGCCTCTCGATGCCAGAAAAGCCAAGCCAAGGACTTGTCATCAGATTTTGCCTGCAGTACTTACAGATTTGAGTGGAGTTCTCCTTGAGTTCCCCCAAAATATTCGGAGGTTCCTTACACCTGGCAGATAAGCAAGCTTCCTTACTTACCGGGTGAGATTGCCAGAATCTCTGTAAACAAGGTACCAGGCCCATGTTTCCAAGTGGCTGTATTCCAGAAAGTCCAATCTTTGTTCCTGAAATGCTGTCTTGTCATATCTGAGCCTGTATGTTTTAAATATGACATTCCAGTCAAAGCCTTGGTAGTATAACAAATGTGTCCTGTTATAAGGAGAACAGATTCTTATGGAACTTATACAAATATTGCCACCAAATAACTATACTCAGTCACAAAGTGTTTCCCAATTCCAGAGGGATAAGATAGGGAGAAAAAGATAAAAGTTTCAGTTTTGCTCATAAAGGTATAATTTCACCAAATTGCTGTAAGTCATAGTTAGCATAAGAGAAAAGAGAAAAAGATTTCCCTCATTATGAGAAAACAAAACAACACATCAAAACTCAACAATATTTCAAACAGAAGTCCTAAAAATTTATAATCATCCTCATCAGTTCACACAGTCCTGTATAATCAAGTCTTGAGCTGAATCTTCTGTCAGCAGATCGAGGAGCTTAGTTTCTGTTAGAATTCTGTAGTTTTTTACTCAGTTTAGTTTTACAATCTGAAAGTTTATCAGAAATCTGTAGATTAGATCCTCTGTGTCAGAATCCTTTCCAGAAATTTCTCGGAAGTTGAAACATATTTGCTAAAGAAAAAAGCAGCAGAGTAAAACAAGAACTAACTGAAAATTTGCAAAGGAATCAAAAGGGCAATTGACAAAGAAACTTGGCTACTCCTGTGACATATAACACTTCCAGATAATAATTGGACTTATGACTGATAACCAGGACAGATCAGAATTCTAGGAATGCTATATAATTTTAAGACATCTATATTAATAACATTTACCCATCTAATACCACCTAAGAAGATCTATCATCACTTATTTCCCAATGTTTCCCATGTAATTTAATAGACCAAATAAGCCTAATTAGTTTAGTATTTTCTTCCTTATAGGAAGAGACAGCAAATATCTTTGAGAAGTCTCAGGGGCCCTCTGAAAATCCTCAGAGTAATCATTCTTCTGTCTGCCATGTGAAAAGATAGCCTTCATTTAGGATTTGAATATTTTTGAGGGAGAAACTTGTTAAAACATATCAAAAGTTTTTAAAATGCATCTTCAAATAGGAAACAACACTCACTGTGAAACAATGCTCAGGTATCTATTCAAAGTGATAACAGAAAGAGTCCAAAATCTTAAGAGTGACCTCAGTCATTATTTTCACAAAACAGATTTGTCTCTTGGGTAGACTTACTCAAAGGAACAGCTTTCATTACCTCCTTATCAAGAGCAGATCAAAGGTTCAAGAACATTTATCCTTTTAAAGAAAACCAAATTTGAATTTCTGCACCTACTTATTTTTAACATTCACACTCATTCACTTAATTGAACTTACTTTAGTCTACGTGACCAGGCATAAAACTCCTTTCAGAATTTCTCCTTCACAAACCTTCTAAAACTTTCTTTTTTGGTTTCAGATTTTGTCCCAAACTCTGTCTTTTTTCCTTTCTAGTACATTAGGACACATTTATCTTTCTTAACCCATCAAACAAAAATATTTCCATTCTTTATACCTTTTTTACTGAAAGCGTAGACTTTAACTTCCTTGAATATGAGCTCTTTTCCTTAGTAATTTCCAGTAGCTTTAATTCCATAGGTTAATTAGAACTTTTAACCCTAAACAGACGTAGTAAACACTAAAAAGGCAAACAGTTATGAATCGACTTTTATATCAGCATTCTAAACACTTCATAACTTTAGAAACACGCCAGTTTACAATAAAACACAAGGCATGCTTTTTATACACCCAAACGCTTTTAGCCTCTTCAATAAGAAGCCAAAAGTAGATAACTTAGATATGTTTATTAATAATGTTTCGGTGTTACATCCAATCCAAAAACAACCCAGATATTCAGATTTTTATCATTTAACTTAACTTGGCATAACTCAAGATTGTTACCAAAAAGAATTTTGAAGCTGTTTTTTTTCAACAAGTATACTGACCATAAAAGTTATTGTACTCATTTTTATGAGTTTTATGTATTTAAACCATTTGTTTCCAACAATTATGTTCAGATTACCTACAGAAACCTCATGAGGCATTAGACAAAACTGGTCATCATTTAAAGCTATTATTTTGTTGACAAATTTAACAGACAACGTGAACTTATATGACTAGAAAACCCACGCTGAATGCCTGCATGCTATGCAAATACCAACAACTCTGACAAAAAGACTATTTTCAATCCTTAATCCACATCAATTGTCTTTTTCTTTCTCAGCTATCTCTCATAGGTATGCTTATCAGTCCATTCTCCTTCATTCCAAGTTATTAATTTTGTATTTCTTTAATCAGCATATGTTCTGTAGGCCGATGCATGAGTGATTTTGTGATTGTTATGTATTGTCTTTGAATTCCCATTGTTCACTAGAAGGAATCTTTGCTACCCTAGCCTAGATCCAACTGAACACTGAGAACACATCGTCATCTTGGTTGGTTTGACATTCTGAGATCAGAAACTCCAAATGCTAGGTTGTCCAGCCAACCAACATATGGACATAATGTTTCTGAGACAAATTAGACAAACCTGATGAATTCTTCTCTCCACGTAAGATATTTTCATCTCTCTTTTCTGAATTTGGGAAGGCTCGAACTTGATCGTTAGAGTAGATTACGTCTAAGGACTGCTTTACTTTAATTCTGTAGGGATTGTTAGTTGTTTGATTTACATCCTCAGCTCTGGCATGTTTATTTTTCTTTAAATATAAGTGTAATGTTTCAATTTTCAGCCAACTTCCTCACATATGTTTCAAAACACATAATCATACTCTTCCAAAAAGGCATGCAGATTTGCACCATGAAGCGTTTGAGGCTGAAAGACATTAGAGAAGATGAACTTACAAGGATTGTGAATCTCCTCCAAATGCTTAATGATGATACACAAAGGTAGACCATAGCAAATAGATTAAGAGGAATACAACGAAGAGAACGTGTTCCGTGTTAAGCTCATGAAGCAAGGGAAAATGTTACCATGAGTGAGGTTACTACTAATTACCTTCACGAATAATCACAGCAGGGCAGCTTCTTCCCAAGTTCAGGCAACAGATTGGTCCAAAAGTAAAATTCAGGTCCAGCCATGTGTTCTGGTGTGTAAGTGCCCACGTTCCTAGTGGACGACCTGGGATTCATGGATTCAATTCATGGGTGCTGATCAGATTAGTAACATTAGGAAAGATAGATTTCTGAATCTATCACCATGGTATGGTGCAGACAGAGATCAAAAATAAATGGAAATTATGAGCATACCTTATAGATACGCACAAGGAAATAAACATGAAAATATTGCAGTCTATGACACATCTGGTACACTTCTCTAAATACAAAATGAAGGAAGTGATGTGACCTGCATAGGTGGAATTGTTGGACTGCACGAGATGACGTGATCATTGCACATCAGAGGATTGGCTGGGCAACTTCAACTTGGGAGGGACTCCAGGACTTTCTCTGGGGAAAGTCTACACATTTGGCCATATTTACAAAATGTAACAGCTAAAACCCAGGATAAACTTAAAGTAAAGAAACTAGTGTCTAGAGAGAATGTACTAGACGTTTAAAAGTTCAAGGATAAATTTAGAAACTGACAAGAAATCTAGGAAATGGAAAACTATTCTAGCTGGAAAGTGTGAGTAGTCAGACTGGTATGAGATTGCTCTGAAATGCTGTGTGCATGGAAGATGCCGGGACAACTGAGAAGTTTGAGGGTGTTTATGACATCACAGTGAACATGTCACCCAAGATGGCCTCATGTTAATAGTCCGAGGATTGTCTTAGGCTACTGAGACTCAAGGGAGAGATACCCAGAAGAGAATTTAAAAACAGAAACCAGGCAGTGAAACTTGAAGAGATAGAATAGACGCTGATTAAAGGGATAAGAAAGAAGTCATTGTGAAGATACAATAATAGAGGGACAATCACTGAGTGGAGACCACTGTGATCTACTCAAGTATAGGGGGAGGCCATGGAGATTCAAGCTTGAAACTTGATTTGAAACCAGAGGCTGGACTTGGGTCTTATCAGGCCTACATTTTCCTTCTGCGTTAATCATCATCCAAAATCAAGAGTGATCTCCTGAGGACATTGTAGAGAATGATTGATGCTTCCTTTCCTATGCCACTAGCATTCATTGAAGAGAAGTATCACTTTCCATAGCTCTGGCATTACGGAGCTGCAAAGGGTACATGCTAATGTGTCACAAGACATCTCTTTGAACCCTTGAAGGAATGGACCCCCGTTGTGCTTTGCGTATGTCTCATTGTTTGGCAGGGCTACAGAAATGTGCTGAGAAGCACCCTTTTCCAGATGGCTTCGTTGCTTTGTGAGGGCCACTGTAACAGGCTAGTGTGCTCAGTTTGGCTCCAATGAAGTTCTATCCCCGTATCTCTTGGAGTAGAATGAATATTGATGACGTGTATTGACACCATATGTAAATAGGTTGGCTGAAAATTAGAACATTACAATTATCTTTATAGAAAAATAAACTTGCCAGAGCTGAGGATGTAAATCAAACAAATAACACACCCTATAGAAATAAAGTAAGCCAGTATCTAGACATAATCTAGAGGAATGTTCAAGGATGGGGGTCAAGATTGAAACTTCCCAAATCCAGAAATGAGACAGAAAAGTATCTTATTTGGAGTGGAATTCAGCAGATTTGCCGAATTTGTTTCGGATACATTATGTTCATGAAGGAGGTTGCCATGCCTACCTAGAATTTGGAGTTTAAGATCTCAGAATGTCAGACCAACCAAGATGAACACGTGTTCTCAGTGCTCATCTTCACCAAGGCTAGCATGGCAAAGATGGCTACACGGGACCATGTAAATTCAAAGACAACACCCAACAATGAAAAGCACTCACACGTAGGTCTATAGAACATAGGGTGGTTAAAGAAATAGAAAATTGATACCTTGGGATGAAGGACAACCGACTGACAAGCATACCAAAGGGGGAAATCTGAGAACGACCATGATGATTATACTATGGAAAAGCAAAATGGGCTCAGAAAAGGGAATGCAAACACAAATAACACCTGAATAATCCACAACAAAAGATGTCAGACTTTAGACAGACTCTGCTTGAACTTTTGAAAGTCAGAAAGTCACAAACCAAAAAGCTGCAGCGAGGTAAAACCTGGGCTACCTTGAAAGGGTGAGTCTGAGATTGCTCCAAACATGCTCTGAAACTCTGTGTCCATGATGCTTGCCTGGACAGCAGAGACACAATTATGACAAATTCTCTGACATCACAGTTGAGCAAAAATACAAACCGTCTACATCAACTCAGTGCCAGAATTGGGCTGAAGTAGCCTATTTAAGTCACATTCCACACAACTGCAGGTTGCAAGGGAACTTGAAAGGGGTCGGGCAGTGGAGAACTGGGGAAGTCCGCGGGTTTTGGGTCGGCAGCCTGCACTTGGCTGGGTGGAATCCTGGGGGCAGACCTCCTCACCGCTGGTCCAGCCATTCTGGGGCAGGCGTGGGAGGGAGTGTAGAGGCAGATGAGAAGCGACGTGAGACAGGGCCACTCTTCCTCAGCAAATACAGGAGCACTTCCAGCAGATGTGAGCCCAGCGATAAACCTCTGTCAAATGAAAACAAATTAAAAGTTGCAATGAATAGGAAAATTGAACCTCAAAAAAAATGCCAGTAAGAATAATAAGATACCTACGAATAACCTCACCCCAACAGGTGAAAGCTCTGTAAAGCGATAACTAGCAAACCTTTGCACAAGAAAAATGGGAGAAGACACAAGGAGGCGGAAGGATATTGCATGCTCTTGAAATGGAAGAATTAACACACTGGAAACCTCCACACCGGCTAAAGCAATCTCTAGATTACATGAAATCCCAGTCAAAGTTGCAACTATATTTCTCACAGAGATAGAAGCGAGCATCCTAAAGTTTACATCCAGCAACAAAAGGCCCCAAATAACCAAAGGAATCCTGAGGAAAAAGAACAAAGCTCAATGTATCACATTTTCTGATTTGAGTATAGAGGACGAAGAACTAGGAATGGAAACGGCACAGGCTGGGATGCAAAACAGACACACAGAACCATGGAACAGAATCAAGAGCCCAGAGGTATACGCACACCTATATGGACAGCCCATTTTCGACCACGGCGCCAAGAGGAGACAGGGGAGGAAGGAAAGTCTCTACAATATATGGTGGTGGGAAGACTGCAGAGCCTCACCTAAGACAAGGAGAATAGACCACGGTGTTACACCAGGCACAAACACCAACTCGAAATGGATTAAAGTCTTGAATGTAAGACTGGAAGCCATGAGACTTCTGGAAAAAAACGGTGGCAGCTTGCTCTTTGTCATCTGTCGTAGCCTCCTATTTGGAGGAAGCCTTTCTGTCTGGGCAAGGGCAATAAAGGAAACAAGAAACAAGTGGGAGTACATCAAACGCAAAAGCTTCTGCCCAGCCAAGGAAACCATCGACTCAATGCAAAGACAGTACAACCACAGGGAGAGGATGTTTGAAAACCACACATCAGTGAACGGATGAATAGCCAAAAGATGCAGTGAACTCATATGGGTCCACAAGAGAAAAAAAAATAAGCCCATTAAAACCAGGGCAGTAGGTGGAAACAGAGATTTCAACCAAGAAGAGATAGAGATGGTCAACAGGTGTATGAAAACATGTTAATCATCATTAAGACTCAGGGCAATTGAAATCCAAATGGCAGCGAGATAGCAGCTCAATGTGGTCAGAATGACTATAGGTAAAAAGTCAGGAAATAAGTGTCAGAGAGGAGCTGCAGAGATGGGAAGACTCCTACAGTGCTGCTGTGAGTGTAAGCTGGTGCAGCCACAATGCAAAGCCCTGTGGAATTGCCTCAAACATGTCAGAATCCATCTACTATATGATCCAGCTATTATTCAGTGCCGTGTTTATCCAAAGACCTTGGAAAAGGTCGTGCACCGATATATGTGCACCCCTGTGTCCACCCTGGCCTTACTCCCGTTATCCAAGGCTTGAAAGCCGCCCTGATGCCCATCAAGGCAGAAGGAAGAATAGATAGGGAAGATTGGAGAAGGAAGCTGGGCTTTATGAACACAATGGCATATCACTGAGCCATAACAAAGTAGAGAATCCAGCCATTAGTGACCAGAAGGATGGCTCCTGAGGGTTTCATTGGAATTGAAACAATTCGCAGGGAGAAACTCAAATACCGTAGGAGCTCACTTACAAGGAGAAGAGACAAACAAGGACCAACAAACTGGAAAGCTTTGCGCAAAGAAATTAAAGAAGACACAAGGAAACGAAAGTCTATTCCATGCTCTTCGAATGGAAGAACGAACACATTTGAAACGTCCGTACTAGATAAAGCAATCTCTGGATTCCACGCAAGCCCCGTCAAAGTTTCAGCAATCTTTTGCACAGAAATAGAAGAGAGAATCCTAAAGTTTCTATCCAGCAACAAAGGAGCAGGAACGGCCAAAGGAATGCTGAGGAAAACGAACAAGGCAGCAAGTACCACATTTTCGAATTTCCACACTTAGGACGAACTGCTAGATACCGAAATGGCAAAGGCTGGCCACAAAAAGAGGGACATAGACACAAGGAACAGAATCGAGAGCCCAGAGGTCAACTCCCACATATATGGACAGCCCATTTTATACCAAGGAGGCAAGAGGAGGCAGCGGAGAAAGGAGAGTCTCGACAAGAAATGGTGCTGGGAAGACTGCACAGCCACATGTAACACAATGAGAGTAGACCATAAGGTTACACCAGCCACACACACCACCTGGAAATGGATTAAGACCTTGAATGGAAGACTTGAAACGGTGCAACTTCTAAGAGAAAACGCAAGTAGTTTGCTATTTGCCATCTTGCTTAGCCAATTATTTGGAAGAAGCGTGCGTGACTGGGCAAGGGCAACAAAGGAAACAAGAAACAAGCGGGACTCCATTCAATGCAGAAGCTTCTGCCCAGCCAATGACTCCATCGACTCAATGCAAAGACAGCACAACAACTGCGAGTGGATGTTTGCAAACCACACATCGGAGAAGGGGTGATTAGCCAAAATATCCAATGAACTCATATGTCTCCACAATAAAAAAACAACGAGCCCTATAAAACTTGGGCCAAAGATGGAAACAGCTATTTCTCCCAGGAAGATAAAAGATGGCCAACAGGCTGTATGAAAACATGTTCATCATCATTAAGTCTTTGGCAATGCAAATACGAACGGCAATGAGACAGCAGCTCACTGTGGTCAGAATGGCTATAGGGATGAAGACAGGGAACAACAAGTCTCGGAGAGGAAGTGGAGAGAAGGGAAGCCTCCTGCACTGCTGGGAGGAGTGTAATCAGGTGCAGCCACTACCCAAGGTGCTGTGGAATTGCCTTAGAATTTTCAGAATCCATCTACCATATGATCCAGCTATTCCTCTCTGGCATATATATCCAAAGAACTTGGAAACACTAATGCTCAGAGATCCATGCAGCACTGTGTTCACCACAGCCTTACTCCCAATATCCAAGACTTGGAAGCCTACGTGGTGCCCATCCAGTGACGAATGGAGAAGGAAGACGATCTATAGCCACACAATGGCCAAACTTCGGACTGTATAGATGTGGCCATCTTGGGTGACATGTTCATAAACACCCTCAGAATTCTAAGTTGTCCTGACAACCTCCATGCACACAGTGTTTCAGAGCCATCACATACCAGTCTGACCACTCCCCATTTCCAGCTAGGATAGTTTTCCTTGTTCTGGATTTCTTGTCAGTTTCTAACTTTCTCCTCGAACTTTGAAAGGTCTACTACATTCCCTCTACACACCAGTCTCTTTCCGTTACGATTATCAAAGATTTTATCTCTTATGTTTTGTGGATATGGTGAAATGGGTGGACTTTCCCCAGAGAAAGTCATGGACTCCCTCCCAAGTTGAAGTTGCCCAGGCAATCCTCTGATGCACACTTATCGAGTGATCTCCTAGCAGTCTGACAATTCCACCAGGCAAGTCACATGTTTCCTTCCTTCATCATTTGGGGAAGTGTAGCTGATGCGTTCATAGATTGTAATATTCTCATGGTTCTTTTTCTGGTGCGTATTGCTCAGTTTCCCTCACCATTTCTACTTCTTTATGATCTCTGTGCCCACCAGACCGTGAAATCTGGATTTCCTAACGCTAGTAATCTGATCCAAAACCGTGGTGCTATCCTGTGAAGCTCAGGCTGCCCAAGCGAAAGGAACGTGGGCACTTACCTGCTACATCACAGGTCCGCCAATGAATTGGACTTCTGGACCAACTTTTGGCCTGATCTTGGGAGGATGTTAGCCTGCTTCGATTATTCGTGAAGGGAATCAGTAGTAACATGAATGACGGTAACATTTACCTTTAGTTGATGAGTTTAGCATGGAACATATTCTCTTGCTGGTATTCCGCTTCATCTCTTTGCTAAGGTCTACGTTTCTGTAGCATCATTAAGCATTAGGAGGTGATTACTAATCCTTGGCAGTTCTTCTCTAATCTCTTTCAGCCCCCAAAGCTTAGGCCGTAAATCTTCACCCCTCTTTGGAGTTTTGATTTTATGTGAATTGATTGCCGTAACCCAGCATTATAACATCCTATAGCTTTTCACGTCTACAATCTCATAGATTTAGACTTCTGTGTAGGTTACATCATCTTCACCACTGTAAGCCTAATTACAGGCCCTCACCTCACACTTGAGCCTAATCAACTCTTTCTCCCTCAGACGCCCGCATCCATTTCCCTTTGGGAACTACCAATCCCATGTCACGTCCTACCTTTTTGTTGCTCCGTTTTTCCTCTTCTCCTTGTACCTCAGATCCTGTGGTATTCAACCTTATCCCTGGAGCTTGCTTCAGTTACCCTAAGACCCTCAGGAGCCATTCTGGTGGTCACAAATGGCTGGACTGCATCCATTCCTACAGCTGAGAGCTATACCATCGTGTGGCTATAGCCGATCTTCCTTCTCCATTCATCTCTTGATGGTCACCACGGACGCTTCCAAGTCTTGGATATCAGGAGTAAGGCTGTGGTGAACACAGCAGTGCATCGATCTCTGTGCATTAGTGTTTCCATGATGTTTGGATATATACGCCACAGAGGAATAGACGGATCATATGGTAGGTGGATTCTGAAATTTCTGCGGCAATTCCACACCACTTTGTGTAGTGGCCGCACCGGTTCACATTCCTACAGCAGTGCAGGAGGCTTCCTTTCTCTCCACCTCCTCTGTGAAACTTATTGTTTCCCGTCTTCATCCTTATAGCCATTCTGACCACTGTGTGTTGCTATCTCATTGCCGTTCGGATTTGCATTGACCAGAGACTTAATGATGATGAACATGTTTTCATACAGCCTATTGGCTATCTTCCTATCTTCCTGGGAGAAATGTCTGTTTCCATCTTTTGCCCAGGTTCTATTGGGCTCGTTGTTTTTATTCCTGTGAAGATGTATGAGTTCATTGGATCTTTTAGCTACTCACCCCTTCTCTGATGTGTGGTTTGCAAACAGCCTGTCTCAGTTGTTGTGCTGTGTTTGCATTGAGTCAATGGAGTCGTTGGCTGGGCAGAAGCTTCTGCATTGGATGGAGTCCCACTTGTTTTTTGTTTCCTTTGTTGCCTTTGCCCACTGACACGTGCTTCTTCCAAATAGGCAGCCAAGCCAGATGGCAAAGAGCAAGCTGCCTGGGTAGTCTCCTAGAAGTTGCACAGTTTCAAGTATTCCATTCAAGGCTTTAATCCATTTCGAGGTCATGTGTATGTCTGGTGTAACATCATGGTCTACTCTCATTGTGTTACCTGTTGGTGTGCAGTCTTCTCAGCACCGTTTCTTGTGGAGAATCTCCTTTCTCCACTTTCTCCTCTAGGCTCACTGTTGGAAAATGCACTGTCAGTAGATGTGTGAGTTGACATGCAGGCTCTCGTTCTGTCGCATGTGTCTGTGTGCCCATTTTGGGGGCCAGGCTGTGCTGTTTCCGTACCTAGGGCTTCGTCCTATATGTTGAAATCAGAAAGTGTGATACTTGCTGCTTTGTTCGTTTTCCTGAGGATTCCTCTGGCTATTCCGGGTCCTTTGTTGCTGAATAGAAACTTTAGGATTCTGTCTTCTATTTCTGTGGGAATGATTGCTGCAACTTTGACTGGGACTGCATGCAATCCAGACACTGCTTTATGAGGCATGGACGTTTGAAGTGTGTTCGTTCTTCCATTGGAAGAGCACGGAATAGCCTTCCGTTCCCTTGTGTCTTCTGTAATATCTTCACCCAAACCTTTGCAAGCTTTCTGTTTCCATAGCTTTCTGCTGTTTGGCCACGTTTATTCTTAGATATCTTTTTCTTCCTACTGGCATGCTTTCTTTTTTGAGGTTCAGTTTTTCTATTCTTTGCAACTTTCAATTGGTTTTGTTTTGACAGAAGTTTATGGCTGTGCTCACATCTGCTGGCCATGCTGCTGCATTTCCTGAGGAAGAATGGCGATGTCTATCGTCGCTTCCCATCTCCCTCTACACTACCTCAGACGCCTTCCCCAGAATGGCTGGACGAGCGGTGAGGTGGCTCACCCCCAGGATTCCACATCGCCAACCCTGGTCTGCTGAACCAGAATGTGCAGACTTCACCACGGCCCCACTGGCTGGCCCTTTTCATGTTCCATTGGCAACCTGAAGTTGAGTGGATTGTGACTTGAATATGCTACTTGAGCCCAACTCTGGCCCTGTGTAGATGAGGCCAGCTTGCTTTTCTGGCCCACTGTGATGTTGGGTGATTTGTCAGAATCGTGTCTCTGCTGTCCAGTCTAGCTTCGTGGACACAGGCTTTCAGAGCCCGTGGGGAGCAGTCTCATAACTCACCCTTCTCATTTAGGCCAGGTTTGACCTTTGCTGCTGTTTTTGGCGTTGTGACTTTCTCTGACTTTCAAACGTTCAAACAGAGTGTGTCTAATGACTGACGTCTTTCACTGTGGATTAGTCAGCTTTGATTTCTGTTGGCCTCCATATTCTGGGATCCTTTTTTCTTTTCTATAGTCTAATTGTCAGATTCTCCATTCGATTTGCTTATCAGTGCGTTCTCCTTCCTTCCAAGTTAGGAGTTTTGTATGTCTTTAATTACCATAGGTTCTGTAGCCCGAGGTGTGAGTCATTTCGTGATTGTTGGGTGTGGTCTTGGAATTTCCATCGGTCACTTGTAGGAATCTTTGCTATCCCGGCCCAGGTGACACTTAGCCCTGAGAACACATGGTCGTCTTGGTAGATTTGAGATTCTCAGAACAGAAACTCCAGATTCGAGGTTGTCCCGACAACCACCTTCACGGACATTATGTTTTTGAGAGAAATTAGAGAAATCTGATGAATTCCTCCCTCCAGGTAAGTGATTTGTCTGTCTCTGTTCTGGATTTGGGAAGTTTCAAACTTGACCCCTGATCATTGAATGCTCCACAAGATGACGTCTGGATACTGGGCTTTTTATTTCTACATGGTTTCCTACTGGTTTGATTTTCATTCTGAACTTTGGCAGGTGTATTTTTATTTAAACATAATGGCAATGTTCTAATTTTCAGCAAACCTCATTCCATATGTTGTCAGAACAAGAAATCAATACTGTTTCCATGGCAAGAGGTGGGGGAGAGAATTTCATTGGAGCCCAACTGAGCACTGTAGCCTGGGAAGGCAGCCTTCACACAGGAATGAAGCCCTCTCGAAAAGGGTGCTTTTAAGCACACTTCTACAGCCCTCCAAACCAAAGGACACACCCCAAGTATGACAATCATCCATTCCTTTAAGTCTTCACAGAGATGTCTTGGGACACATTAGCATGTACCCAGTGGGACCCCGTGACGCCAGAGCTATGCAAAGGGAGACCTCTCTTCAAAGAATCCTAGGGGCCTAGGAAAGAAGGCCTCAATTGTTCTCTTCAATGTCCTCAAGAGATCATTCTTGACTTGGGATTATGAATAAGGCAGAAGGAAAACGTGGGTCTGATATGCCCCAAGTCCAGCCTCTTGTTTCAAGTAAAGTTGCAAGCTTCAATCAGCACGGCCTCCACATCTACTTGAGTAGATAACAATGTTCTCCTCTCAGTTCTTGCCCCTCTAGTATCCCTTCTTCCCAATGATTCCTTTCTTATCCCTTGAATCAGTGCCTATTTAATCTCTTCAAGTTTCTGTGTGTGGTTTCTGTTTGGAAAAGCTGTTTCTGGATATCTCTCACGTGGGTATCCTAGCCAGGGCAATCCTCAGACTCTAAACTTGCTGCCATCTTGGGTGACACGTTCACCGTGACGTCATAAACACCCTCAGAATTCTAAGTTGTCCTGAAAACCTCCAGGCACACAGTGTTTCAGAGCCATCTCATATCAGTCTGACAACTCCATCTTTCCAGGTAGGATAGCTTTCCTTGTTCTGGATTTCTTGTCAGTTTCTAACTTTCTCGTGGAACTTGAAAGGTACATTACATTCCCTCTACCCACCAGTTCCTTTCCTTTAAGATTATCCCTTGTTTTATATCTTATCCATTGTGTATATGCCCAATTGGGTGGACTTTCCTCAGAGAACATCCTGGAGGCCCTCCCAATTGGAAGTTGCCCAGGCAATCCCCTGATGCACGATGATCGTGTGATCTCCTAGCTGTCTAAAAATTCCACTTGGCAGGTCACGTTTTCCTTCCTTCATCATTTGGGGAAGTGTTCCTGATCCCTTCATAGATTGTCATATACTCATGGTTCTTTTTCTGGTGCATACTGTTAAGGTCTCATGACAATTTCTCCTTCTTTATCATCTCTGTGCCCACCATACCTTGAAATTTATATTTCCTAATGCTAGTAATCTGATCCGCACCCCTGATGCTAGCTGATGAAGCCCGTGCCGCCCAAGTGGAACGTAGGAACCTACCTGCTACATCACAGGGCCAGGCCTGAATTGGACTTTTGGACCAACCTTTGACCTGACCTGTGAAGATGTTGGCCTGCTTCCATCATTCGTGAAGGAATCAGTAGTAACATCATGAACGGTAAAGTTTTCTGTTGGTTCATGAGTTTAGCACGGAACATGTTCTCTTGGTAGTATTCCTCTTCATCTCTTTGCAAAGGTCTACCTTTCTGTAGCATCATTGAGCATGTTGAGGTGATTACCAATACTTGGAAGTTCATCTTCTCTAACCTCTTTGTGTCTCCAAAGCTTCCAGTTGTAAATCTGCATCTCTTTTGGGAGTTTTGGTTTTATGTGAATTGATTGCTGTAACCCAACATTCTAATGACCTATAGCTTTCAGATCTACATCCACATAGATTTAGACTTCAGAGTAGGTTACATCATCTTCACCAACGTAAGCCTAATTACTGTCCCTAACCACACACCTGTGCCTAACCAACACTTTCTCTCTCTGGCCACTGCCCTACTTTCCCTCTGGGAAATGCCAATCCATCGTCATGTGATACTTGTTTGTTGGTCCGTTCTTGCTCTTCTCCTTGCACGTGAGATCCTGTGGTATTTGACCATACACCTGGGGCTTGTTTCAGTTCCCCTAAAACCGTCAGGAGCCATTCTGGTGATCACAAATGGCTGGCCTGAATCCGTTCCTATAGCTGAGTGCTATGCCTTTGTGTGGCTATAGCCCATCTTCCTTCTCCATTCATCCCTTGATGGGCACCAGGCAGGCTTCCAAGTCTTGGATATCGGGAATAAGGCCGGGTAAATAGAGGTGTGCACCGATCTCTGTGTATGAGTGTTTCCAAGTTCTTTGGATAAACACACCACAGAGGAATAGCTGGATCATATGGTCGATGTATTCTGAAATGTCTAAGGCAACTCCTCACTGTTTTATGTCGTGGCTGCACCTGTTTACACTCCCTCCAGCAGTGCAGGAGGCTTCTCTTCTCTTCTCTCCACCTCCTCTCCGAAACTTATTTCCTGTCTTCATCGTTATAGCCATTCTGACCGCCTTGAGCTGCTATCTCATTGCCTTTCAGATTTGCACTGACCAGAGACTTAATGATGATGAACATGTTTTCATACAGCCTGTTGGCCATCTTTCTATCTTCCTGGGAGAAATGTCTGTTTCCAGCTTTTGCCCAGATTTTAATGGGGCTTGTTTTTTTTTTTTCTTGTGGAGCCGTATGAGTTTATTGGCTCTTTTGGCTATTCACCCCTTCACCAATGTGTGGTTTGCAAACATCCTCTCCCAGTTGTTTTGCTGTCTTTGCATTGAATCAATGATTTCCTTGGCTATGCAGAAGCTTTTGTGTCTGATGTAGTCCCATTTGTTTCTTGTTTCCTTTATTGCCCTTTCCCAGACAGATATGCTTCTTCCAAATATGAGGCTAAGAAAAATGACAAAGAGCACCCTACCTATGTTTTCTTCCAGAAGTCTCATGGTTTCCAGTATTACATTCTAGACTTTAATCCATTTCGAGTTGGTGTTTGTGCCTGGTGTAACACCATGGTCTATTCTCCTTGTCTTACATGAGATTCTGCACTCTTCCCAACACCGTTCATTGTAGAGACTTTGCTTTCTCCACTGTCTCCTCTTGGCACTGTGATCGAAAATGGGCTGTCCGTATATGTGTCCCTATACCTCTGGGCTCTTGATTCTGTTCCATGGTTCTGTTTCTCTGTTTTGCATCCCAGCCTGCGCTGTTTCCATTTCAATTTCTTCGTCCTATATGTTGAAATCAGAAAGTGTGATACCTTGAGCTTTGTTCTTTTTCCTCAGGATTCCTTTGGCTATTCGGTGTCTTTTGTTGCTGGATGTGAACTTTAGGATGCTCACTTCTATCTCTGTGAGAAATATTGCTGCAATTTTAACTGGGACTGCATGGAATCAAGAGATTTCTCTATGGGGTGTGGACATTTCAAGTGTGTTAATTCTTCCATATCAAGAGCACGGAATATCCTTCCGCTTCCTTCTGTCTTCTCCCATTTCTTTCTGCAAAGGTTTGCTAGTTTTTTGTTTACAGAGCTTTCACCTGTTGGGGTGAGGTTATTCCTAGGTATCTTATTCTTCTTACTGGCATCCTTTTTCTTTTTTATTGAGGTTCAATTTTCCTATTCTTTGCAACTTTTAATTTGTTTCCTTTTGAAAGAGATTTATCACTGTTCTCACATCTGCTGGAAATGCTCCCGTATTTGCTGAGGAAGAGTGGCTCTGTCTAATGTCGCTTCTCATCTGCCTCTACATTACCTCCCACTACCGCCCAAGAATGGCTGTACCTGCGGTGAGGAGGTTTACCCCCAGGATTCTACCCTGCCAACTCCTGGCTGCCAACTCAGAGTGCTGGGACTTCCCCAATTCTTTACTGACCAGCCCCATTCATGTTCCCTCAGCAACCTGCTTTTGAGTGGAATGTGACTTAAATAGGCTACTTCAGCCCAACTCTGGCACTGAGTAGATGTAGCCAGTTTGTATTTTCGGTCAACTGCGATGTCAGAGAATTTGTCATAATTATGTCTCTGCTCTCCCAGCAAGCTTCATGGACACAGGGTTTCAAAGGACGTTTGGAGGAGTCTCATACCCACCCTTTCCAGGTAGCCCAGGTTTTAACTCGCTGCAGTTTTTTGGTTTGTGACACTTTCTGACTTTCAAAAGTTCAAGCAGAGTCTGTCTAAAGTCTGACACCTTTCGCTGTGGATTATTCAGGTGTCATTTGTGTTTGCCTTCCTTCTTTTGAGCCCGTTTTGTTTTTCCATAGCATAATCATCGTGGTCTTTCTCAGATTTCCCCCTTTGGTATGCTTGTCAGCCCGTTCTCCTTCATCCCAAGGTATCAATTTTCTATTTCTTTAACCACCCTATGTTCTATAGGCCTACGTGTGAGTGCTTTTCATTGTTGGGTGTTGTCTTTGAATTTACATTGGTCACTTGTAGCAATCTTTACCATGCTAGCCTTGGTCAAAATGAGCACTGTGAACACGTGTCCAACTTGGTTGTTCTGACGTTCTGACATCTTAACCTCCAAATTCTAGTTTGTCATGTTAACCTTCTTCCTGAACATAATGTACCCGAGACAAATTAGACAGATGTGATGAATTCCGTTCCAGGTAAGATACTTTTCTGTCTCATTTCTGGATTTGGGAAGTTTCAATCTTGACCCCCGATCCTTGAACGTTCCACTAGATTACTTCTAGATACTGGCTTACTGTATTTCTATAAGGTGTGTTATTTGTTTGATTTATAACCTCATGTTTATTTCTCTATAAAGATAATTGCAATGTTCTAATTTTCAGACAACCTCCTTTCACATGGTGTCAATACATGTCATCAGTAATCATTCTACTCCAAGGGATGGGGGAGAGTATTTCTTTGGAGCCAAACTGAGCACACTAGCCTGGTAGGGCATCCCTCACAAAGCAATGAAGCCCTCTGGAAAAGGGTGATTCTCAGCACACTTCTGGAGCCCTGCCAAACAATGCGACATACCTGGAGCATGACGGGGTTCTAGTCCTTCAAGTGTTCAAAGAGACGTATTGTGACACATTAGCATGTACCCAGTGGGCCTCCATAATGCCAGAGCTATGAAAAGTGAGACTTCTCTTCAATGAGTGCTAGGGGCATAGGAAGGGAAGCATCGATCCTTCTCTACAATGTCCTCAGGAGATCATTCTTGATTTGGGATTATGATTAAGGCAGAAGGACAACGTAGGTCTGATAAGACCCAAGTCCAGCCTCTGGTTTCAAATCAAGTTGCAAGCTTCAATCAGCACGGCCTCCACATCTACTTGAGTAGATAACAATGTTCTCCACTCTGTGCTTGTCTCTCTGTTATTTATTGCTTCTCCACAATGACTTCTTTCTTATCCCTTTAATCAGCGGCAATTCTAACTCTTCAAGTTTCAGTGCTGGTTTCTGTTTTTAAATTCTTTTCTGGGTATCTCTCACTTGAGTATTGTGGCCTAGGACAAGCCTCGGACTATAAAGATGAGGCCATCTTGGGTGACATGTTCACTGTGATGTCATAAACACCCTCAAACTTCTCAGTTGTCCCGGCATCTTCCATGCACACAGTATTTCAGAGCCATCTGATACCAGTCTGATAGTTTTCCATTTCCTGGATTTCTTGTCTGTTTATAACTTTATCTTTGGACTTTTAAATGTCTACTACATTCTCTCTAGACACTGAATTCTTTACTTTAAGTTTATCCTTGGTTTTATCTGTCACATTTTGTGGATATGGCCAAATATGTAGACTTTCCCCAGAAAAAGTCCACGAGTCCCTCCCAAGTTGAAGTTGCCCAGCCAATCCTCTGATGTTCAATGATCGTGTCATCTTGTGCAGTCCGACAATTCCACCTATGCAAGTCACATCACTTCCTCCATTCTGTATTTGAGAAGTGTACCAGATGCGTCATAGATTATAATATTTTCATGTTGTTTTCCTGGTGCATATCTATAAGGTCTGCTCACAATTTCCACTTATGTATGATCTCTGCCTGCACCATACCATGAAATCTATCTCTCCTGATGTTACCAATCTGATCAGCACCCGTGATGCAAATCCATGGGTCCCAGGCCACAGACTAGGAACGTGGGCTCTTACACACCAGAACACATGACTGGCCCTGAATTTTACTTTTGGGCCAATCTTTTGCCTGAAATTGGGAAGAAGCTAGCCTGCTGTGATTATTCGTGAAGGTAATGAGTAGTAACCTCACAGAAGGTAACATTTTCCCTTGGTTCATGAGTTTAGCACGGAACACGTTGTCTTTGTAGTATTCTTCTTAATATATTTGCAATGGTCTACCTTTCTGTAGCATCATTAAGCATTTGGAGGAGATTCACAATCATTGAAAGTTTATCTTCTCTAATCTCTTTCAGCCTCAAAATCTTTATGCCGTAAATCTGCACAGCTTTTTGGATTTTTTCTTTCCCTCTGGGAACCACCAATCCAAAGTGAAGGCTGCTGTGAAAGCTAAAATGCTCCGTTTGGCCCCAATGAAATTCTCTCCCCTTATCTGTTGTCATAGAAGAGTATTGATTATGTGGTTTGCCACCGTATGTGAGGAAGTTGGCTGAAAATTAGAACATTACACTTATATTTAACGAAAAATAAACATGCCAGAGCTGAGGATGTAAACCAAACAACTAGCAAACCCTACAGAAATAAGGTAAACCAGTATCTAGACGTAATCTACTGGAACAATGAAGGATCCGAAGTCAAGGTCTAGCCTACCCAAATTCAGAAAAAAGACATAAAAATATCTTACCTGGAGAGAGGAATTCATCAGATTTGTCTAATTTGTCTCAGAAACATTATGTCCGTTAGGTCGTTTCCAGGACAAAGTAGAATTTGGGTTTCTGATCTCAAAATGTCAAACCAACCAAGATGACCTCGTGTTCTCAGTGCTCAGTTGGACCTAGGCTAGGATAGCCAAGATTCCTTCAACTGAACGATGGAAATTCAAAGACAAAACCCAACAATCACGAAAGCACTCACATCAGCCTAGAGAACATATGGTGATTAAAGAAATACAAAATTCCTAACTTGGATTGAAGGAGAACACACTGATGAGCATATCTATGGGAGACAGCTGTGAAAGACCATGAGGATTGATGTGGATTAAGGCTGCCCCCACTCGAAAGCCCAAGGTTAGCTGGTGAACATGCAGAACTATATGACCCATTGAATTTCTTTTGGTATGAATTAGATTTGCCCCAGTGAGAGAAGCCCAGGTCATGCTCACCTACATGCCTATCTATGGGGCCAGTTTCGTATCTAGTGTTATGTGACCACACAATATCCAGAACCCATCTGAACTGAAATCATTTAATGACTATTTACATCATCTTTTCTTTTTCAAGGAAAAATAAGTCACGTACCCATGCCTGATAAAATTAGTCCTTAGCCTCAACTCTGGGCAGCAGCAGGAGCTGTGACTGCCCATGGGTCCTTTCCCAATGCAGCAGCAGCAGCAGCTCTTCACTGCCCATGGGTCCTGTCCCCATGCCTGAAGCTCCTCACGGCCCATAGGTCCTGTCCCCATGCTATCCTGTACCATTCTCTAAATAAAAGAGCACCACTGCCAGACCTTGAGGGTCCAAGAAATCTTATTTTCAACTCTTGAGCTTGCCGACCCCACATCATATCTCGTGGCCCATATGGGGAACGTGCTTCATTGGTTTGTGAGCTCGAATTCTGGTAAGTGCCCTTTCCTTCCTTGTGCCTCTCTCTTTTTCGAGGATGGATCTAAATTCACTTCTCCATCAGGAACTGTCTTGAATAGCTGTATGAATTCATGTTTGCTGCCCATGGCTACTCTATGGTGCAAATCTGGCATTCAGCTTGAAGAGAATCAGTACCTTAAGCCTAAGAGTGATGTAGAATGAATTACTCCATTCCTTCCTGACCCTGTCTCTAATACATAAATTTTACGTGGGAACGGGTCAGCCATTTAAGTCATTAGGATGGTTGGCAATCTCCAAGACTCTCGTGGAAGGTTTCTATCCCTAAAGCTGGATTGGGATACGTCCCATGCACTTGACCATCTGAACTGTGTGAATGTCCCAATAAGGACTTCAGTTCAGGGAAAGTACCAAAGTCTAACCTTTGTCTGAGTATTGGAAACCCTTCTTTGGAGAATGGCTCCAACAGGCAACTGGGTAGAATGACCCCAGCGTGGCCGAAACTTCTTCACTATTTCTCTCCATCATGTTCTCTCTTAAACTTCTCCTTTTCTCTTGGGGACCACTCACCAGGCACCTATTACTTCCAGGCAGAATAGGAAAAATGTTCACCAGGCACCTGTTACTGCCAGGCATAGCAGGGAAGGTATCCAAGGGATGCAATTCTGGGGGACACCCCCATCACCTCTTGCTATAGGCACTCCACAGTAGGAACAACAGGTAGGATGCTTCCCTAGGTTCAGAGGGGGTTTTCAAGGTAATGGACCTGTCTCTTTCATCTTTCTTAGAGTTACAATGGCCATTTTCGTCTCCTTTTGAGCTTTTCAACCGGGAAACAAAGAAATCTTTCAACAGTCAAGTCCTCCAACACTGGGAGACCAAACTTTGGCTTTCTTGGTCTGATCACCCTGGTGATGCCAAGTAGGCTACCCTCTGGTGGCGGTTGACTCATTGAGTATTTTAGTCACCTACTGAGTTGGCTATGAGGGTAGCAGACCTGTGATTTATTCTGTGAACTGTCATGCTCGGGTAGTGTGCCCCAGCATGGGAACTGTTGTGTGACTTTTATCATGATAACCCTCTGGGAACGGCCATGAGGGTGAGGTCTGGTGTCTTCTTTTAATTTCTTTGTATTGCTCATCATGTCCTCTGTTGTCACCAAGTCGAGCTTAAGTTCAGGCTGGACTTGACCAGAACCTGGACATTCTGAAAATTGACAAACCTGAAAATATGTTGCAAGGGACTTACCTCTCAACCCGGCTACTGGGAGCCCCGTCCTCCAGCATGTTCCAGGCCTTTGTAGGCACTGCACCCTTGTCCAGTTCACTGTCAGTCCGACACTGGCTTTACTGCCATGGGGAATGACGTAAGCATCCCAAGAGACTCAGCACTTAGGGTCATTCTAACTAATTAGAAACACTTTCAATTGTATGGGTATGCCCCAGAAACTTCATCTGGGAGAAAATTTGTGATGTATGTCTGTGCCTTTCTGGTGCAGTTGGACAGGAAGATCAACCTAGAATGTCCTTCAAGTTTCAGTCCAGTTTCTGAGAAATCAAGAGCAACTGTCCTTACAAAATCCTTGCAAGACTGGAAAGACAGCTCTAGAGGCAGTTCAGATTCCACCTACTTCCTTTATCATGAAAAGGATTCCCATTCCCCCTCTGAAGGAACTACTATGTAACCCATCACTCATTCTTAAGACTGAAAAAAAAAAAAGGAGCGGAAAGGATAAATGGTCATAAGTGCGCCCTTGCAAAAGGTGTACCATCTCGAGGGTCTTCTCCATAAGTATTAGTAAAAAGGCTCAAAAGAAAGTGTGGATTCATAACTGGTGAGCTTTATATTATTGTACCTGATTCACTGGAGTAGTTTTTAAAACAATGGTTGTACAGTCTCTGTCTAGGTGTGTCTATGTGTACATTATACGTGTGATATTTTTACCCCTGGATGGTCTGGCCAAAATTAAGATCTCTGTTTAGTTGGCTTAAAGAAAGTGCTTACATAAATTCTAAATGTAGTAGAAATTAACTCAGTGCCTTTCAAAGTTAATGTGATGTGAATTAACCTTTGGTAAATGAAAGCTTGTTAAAGTTTGTTGGTTTGATTGAAAATTATCTTCTTGTCAGAGTTGTCGGTATTTGCATAGAATGCAGGCATTCAGCCTGGGTTATCTAGTCATATAAGCTCACTTTCTTAAATTTGTCAGTAAAATAATAGCTTTAAATGATGACCAGTTTTGTCTAATTCCTCATGAGGTTTCCATAGGTAATCTGAACATAGTTGTTGGAAACAAATGTTTTAAATACATAAAACTCATAAAGGGGAGTACAATAACTTTTATGGTCAGTATACTTGTTGAAACAAAACAGCTTCAAAATTTTTCTGTGTAACAATCTTGACTTTTGCAAAGTTAAGTTAAATGATAAAAAGATGAATATGCAGGTCATTTTTGGATAGGATGAAACACTGAATCATTATTAATAAACATATCTAAGTTATCTACTTTGGGCTTCTTCTTGAAGAGGCTAAAAGCGTGTGGGTGTATCAAAAAGCATGCCTTGTGTTTTATTGTAAAGCTGCATGTTTCTAAAGTTATGAAGTGTGTAGAATGCTGATATAAAAGACAATTCATAATTGCTTACTTTTTTGTGTTTAGTAGATCTGTTAAGGCTTAAATGTTCTAATTAACTTATGGAATTAAAGCTACTGGAAATTAATAAGGAAAAGAGCTCTGTATTCAGGGAAGTTAAAATGTATGCTTTCAGTAAAAAACGTATAAAGAATGGAAATATTTTTGTTTGATGGGTTAAGAAACATAAATTTATCCTAATGTACTAGAAAGGAAAAAAGAAAGAATTGTTGACACATTCTGAAAACGAAAAAGAAAGTTGTAGAAGGTTTGTGAAGTAGAAATTCTGAAAAGAGTTTTATGCCTACTCAAGTAGACTAAAGTAAGTTCAATTAAGTGAATGAGTTTGAATGGTCAAAATAAGTAGGTGCAGAAATTGAAATTTGGTTTTCTCTAAAGGAGACTTTTTCTTGAACTTTGGATCTGCTTTTGATAAAGAGGTTATAAAAGCTGTTCCTTTGAGTAAGTCTACCTAAGACAGTAACGTGTTTTGTGAAAATAATGACTGAGGTCACTCTTAAGATTTTTGACTCTTTCTGTCATCACTTTGAATAGATACCTGAGCATTGTTTCACAGTGAGTGTTGTTTCCTATTTGAAGAAGCATTTTAAAAACTTTGGATATGTTGTGACAAGCTTCTCCCTCAAAAATATTCAAATGCTGAATGAAGTCTTTCTTTTGACCTGGTGGACAGAAGAGAAATTACTCTGAGGATTTTCAGAGGGCCCCTGAGTCTTCTCAAAGAAATTTGCTCTCTGTTCCTGTAAGGAGGAAAACATTAAACTAATTAGGCTTATTTTGTCTATTAAATTACATGGGAAACATTGTGAAACATGCGATGATACATATTATTAGGTGGTATTAGATGGGTAAATGTTATTAATATACATGTCTTCAAATTATATAGAATTCCTAAGATTCTGATCTGTCCTGGTTATCAGTCATAAGTCCACTTATTATCTGTAAGGGTCATATGTCACAGAAGTATCCAAGTTTCTTTGTCAATTGCCCTTTTGAGTCCTTTGTCCATTTGCAGATAATTGTTGTTTTTCTCTGATGCTTTTTTCTTTTGCAAATATGTTTCATCTTCCGAGATATTCTGGGAAAGGATTCTGACACAGAGGATCTAAACTACAGGTTTCTGATAAACTTTCACATTGTAAAACTGAGCTGAGTAAGAAACTACAGAATTGTAACAGAAACTAAGCTCCTCGATTTGCTAAGGACAGATTTAGCTCAAGAATTGATTATACAGGACTGTGTGAACTGATGAGGAGGGTTATAATATTTTAGGACTTCTGTTTGAAATATTGTTGAGTTTTGATGTGTTGTTTTGTTTTCTCATAATGAAGGAAGTCTTTTTCTCTTTTCTCTTATGCTAACTTTGACTTACAGCAATTTGGTGAAATTATACCGTTATGAGCAAAACTGAAACATTTATCTTTTTCTCCCTACCTTATCCCTAAGGAATTGTCAAACCCTTTGTTACTGAGTATGGTCATTTTGTGGCAATATTTGTATAAGTTCCATAAGAATCTGTTCTCCTTATAACAGGTCACATTGGTTATATTACCAAGGCTTTGACTGGAATGTCATATTTGAAACATACAGGCTCAGATATGACAAGACAGCATTTCAGGAACAAAGATTGGACTTTCTGGAATATGGCCACTTGGAAACACGGGCCTGGTACCTTGTTTACAGAGATTTTGCCAATCTTAACCGTTAAGTAAGGAAGCGTGCTTATCTGGCAGGTGCAAGTAACCTCCAAATACTTTGGGGGACCTGAAAGAGAACTCCACTCAAATCTGTAAGTACTGCAGGCAAAATCTGATGGCAAATCCTTGGCTTGGCTTTTCTGGCCTCTAGAGGCCTTCACAGTTCAATCCGAGATTCCTCATAAAAATTTCCAGCAAGGCATACTTAAAAAAGCCTGTATAAACAATTGCTATTCTTGTAGCTGTTATGTAAATAATTGGAGCATGTTGTATTGAAACTACACTTTACTTGCAAACCTGTTAATCCTAATTTGGCTATCTTTTGTAAAAATGAGGGTGATTTAAGAGAGAAAAAATTATGTTTCTGTAGAAGCTATAGTAGGCATTCATGGATATTAGATTCTAGCTCTTTTCATCCACAAGATTCATCTATTACTAATCGTAATGTCTCCTTGTGCTCATCTATGTCTGACACCTGCGAGTTCCCTGGCCACAATCAAACATTTTCCTTTAAAACTACTCCCAAATACTAACTAGATTTGCCTTGTCACAGGTGGATCAGAAACAACAAGTTCCAAAGGGAACGTCCCCAACTTATCGATACACACAGGATGGACAATATGAAATTTGGGATGAATGTATTTGGTTCACTCCTACTAGTGGTCAACTCAGTAAAAGGTCACTCTCTGTTGGGAACAAACCAATCACACTTGTGATACATGGCCTAATAACAGCCGACCTATGGGAAAAATTCGCTGTTATATGTGTTCTCATATCATAGTCTTAAAAAAGTACTGATTGGTTTGGGACTGACTGGGATAGACAGCCCAGCACGCTTTGGTTAGTCTCTAATGGTGCTCAGTGGCTATGCGGCTCCAATTTATGGCCTTTGCTGCCACCTAAGTGGATTGCACGATGCACACTAGGCTTTAGCTGGATGCAGGGTAGAACTACATTTACGACATCTCCTCCTGCTATCCTACCCAACCTGCAGCAGCGCTGAACCAGCTCTGTCTTCCGCTGGTATGACCATCTTTCCGCAATTTTCCTTCCCCAATTAGGAATCGAAAGTGTCGTCTTGCACATGGAAGTCCTAAACAAATTTATTATGAAGGCATTAAATGATGCACAACATAGCATTTCGCTGCTCAATTTAGAAGTATCCCAAATGTGTAAGGCAGTCCTCCAAATCCAAATGACACTGGATGCCTTGACAGCAACACAAGGTGGCACCTATGCCATTACAAAAACTGAATGTTGTGTCTATATTCCTGACTACTGTCAAAATATTTCTGGCTTTCTATCCCAACCACCAAATTAAATCCGTGTCTTATCAACCCTAACTCTAAACGATTGGTTGAACTCCAAGTCAGGACCAGGTTTCTGCACTACTTCAATACGTTATACATTGGGTTAAACATACTGCTTGTATTTCTTATTATAGTTTGTTGTCTGTTTCATTGTCTGTCATCCGCACGTGAAAAAAGTTTCACCTCCTGGACCACCTCTCGTCAAATGATTCTCCCGTCTCCAGAGGCTCTGTATACCTTGTCAGCCTTGAACTCCGCAGGTGAAGGCTTCCAGTCCACTGAACATCCTACCTGTACCTATGACCCCATTTAGGGACAGCTCTGCAACCTTGTACAGCCATAAGTAGTTACAGAAGACTGACCATCGTCCATATCCCCAAACCTCTCCAGTCCAAATGGGTTCAGGGGGTGTTTATGATGTGGATTAAGGCTGCCCCAGCTAGGGAAGCCCAAGGTGATCTGGCCTACATGCCAAACTATATGAGCAGGTGGAATTAGGGCTGACTCAGGGAGAGAAGCTCAGCACATCCTCACCTACATGGTGATCTACAGGGCCAGATCCATATATAAAGTTATATGACTGCACAATAAGCAGACCCTATCTACACTGAAATCATTTAAAGACATTTTACCACATCATTTCTTTTTCCAGTAAAAATAAATCATGTACCCATGACTTATAAATCTAGCCCTAACCCTCAACTCAGGGCAGCAGCAGGAGCTTTGACTGATCATGTGTCCCATCCCCAGGGAGCAGCAGCAACTCTTCACTACCCATGGGTCCTGTCCCCATGCTATCCCATACTATTCTCTAAATAAAAGAGCACCAGTGCCAGACCTTCAATGTCCGAGAAATCTTTCATTCGAGTCTTCAGCTCGCCCAGCCCATATCAAAAATTATAACATGGAAAACAAAAAACCGTCCCAGAAAATGGAAGGCACACAGAAATCACACCTGAATAATCCACAATGAAAGATGTCCGTTTCAGACATTCCCTGAACGTTCGAAAGACAGAGAAAGTCACAAACCCAAAAACTGTAGCAAATGTCAAACCTAGGCTAACTGGTCAGGGTGAGTTATGAGACTGTTAAAATCTGGCTCTGAAAACCTGTGTCGATGAAGTTTGCCATGATAGCAGAGACACAATTCTGAGAAATCCTCTGACATCAGAGTGGAGAAGAAAAACAAACTGGCCTCGTCTACACAGTGCAAGATTTGTCCCAAATAGCATATTCAACTCACATTCCACATCAAATGCAGGTTTCCAATGGAACATGAAAGGTGCTGGTCAGTGGTGCAGTGGTGAAGTCTGCAAATTCTGGGTCGGCACCCAGGGCAGACCATGCAGAATGCTGGAGGTGAACCTCCTCACCGATGGTCCAGATATTCTGGGGCAGGCGTCCAAGGTAGTGTAGAGGCAGATGGGAAGCAACGTCAGACAGCGTCATTCTTGCCCAGCTAATACAGAAGCATCGCCACCAGATGTGTGTACAGCCATAAACATCTGCCAAAACAAAAACAATGAAAAGTTTCAAAGAATAGAAAAACTGAACCTCTGGAAAAAAATGCAAGTAAGAAGAATAAGATTTCTAGGAATAAGCTTAGACAAACAGGTGCAAGCTATGGAAACCAAAAACTAGCAAAGCTTTAGGGAAAGAAATTCCAGAAAACACAAGGAAACAGAAGGGTATTCCGTGCTCTAGGAATGTAAGATCTGAAACACCTGAAACGTACGCAATGGATAAAGCAACCTCTGTATTGCATGCAATCCCAGTCAAATTTTCAGCAATCTTTCCCACAGAAACAGAAGAGAAAATCCTAAAGTCTCTATCCAGCAACAAGGGACCCGGAATACCCAAAGGAATTCTGAGGAGAACGAACAAAGCAGGACTATCACACTTTGATTTCAACATGTAGGACGAAGCGCTTATTACCGAACCAGCACAGCCTGGTCCCAAAAACAGGCACAAACCCCAGTGGAACAGAATGGAGAACACAAGGGTCAACTCACACATATATGGACAGCGCATTTGCAATGAGGAAGGCAAGAGGATACAGTGGAGAAAGGAGAGTCTCTAAAATAAATGGTGCTGGGAAGACTGCACAGCCACATGTAACACAACAAGAGTAGATCATGATGATACACCAGGCACACACACCACCTCGAAATGGATTAAAGCCTTCAACGGAAGTCTTGAAACAGTGAAACTTCTAGGAGAAAACACAGGCAGCTTGCTCTTTGCCATCTGGGGTAGCCGCCTATTTGGAAGAAGCATGTGTGACTGGGCAAGGGCAACAAAGAAAAGAAGAAAGAAGCAGGCCTCCATCCAACGTAGAAGCTTCTGTCCAGCCGGGGGAACCGTCCACTCAATGCAAAGACAGCACAACAACAGGGAGAGGATGTTTCAAACCACACATCTGAGAGGGGCTAAATAGCCAAAAGACCCAATGACCACACACGTCTCCACAAGAGACAAAACAAGCCCATTAAAACCTGGGCAGAAGATGGAAACAGAGATTTACCCCAAGAAGACAGAAAGGTGGCCAACAGCTGTATGAACACATGTTCAACACCATTAAGTATAAGGCCAACGCAAATCCTCATGGCAATGAGATGACAGCTCCCTGTGTTCATAATGGCTATAAGGAACAAAACAGGAAACAAGTGTCAGAGAGAAGGTGGAGAGAAGGGATGAGTCCTGCACCTCTGGTGGGAGTGCAAACCGGTGAGGGCACTAGGCATAGCCATGTGAAATTGCCTCAGATATTTCCAAATCCATCTACCATATGATCCACCTATTCCTCTCCAGCGTGTTTATCCAAAGAACTGCAAAACACTAATGCACACAGATCCATGCCCCGCTGTGTTCACCACAGCCTTACTCCCGATATCCAAGACTTGGAAGCCACCCTGGTGCCCATCAAAGGACCAATGGAGAAGGAAGTTGGGCTATAGCCACACAAAGGCAAAACACTCAGCTGTAAGAAACAGTGCAGTCCAGCGATTTGTGACTGCAGAATCACTCCTGAGGGTGGGAGGGGAACTGAAACAAGCCCAAGGGAGAAATCAAATACCATCGCATCTCACTTATGAGCAGAAGATTAAAATAAGGACCAACAAACAGGTAGAAGGTGATATGGGATTGGTGGTTCCCAGAGGGAACGGGTGGCAGTGGACGGTGGGAGAAAGAGTTGATTAGGCACAAGTGTGGGGTGTGGGCCTGTAATTAGGCTTACTGTGGGGAAGAAGATGTAGCATACACAGAAGTCTAAATCTATGAGGATGTAAATCTGAAAGCTATAGGATTTTCTAATGCTAGGTTATGGAAATCAATTCACCTAAAATCAAAACTCCATAAAGGCAAGCAGGTTTAAGGGATAAAGTTTGCAGGCTGAAAGAGTTTAGAGATTATGAACTTCAAAGGATTGATAATCACCTCGAAACGTTTAATGATGCAACATAAAGGTAGACCATTGCAAAGAGATGAAGAGGAACACTACCAACAGAACATGACCCGTGCTAAACTCCTGAGCCAACTGAAAATGTTGCTGTCCACGATGTTACTGCTAATTACCTTTACGAATAAACAATGCAGACCAACATCTTCCCAAGTTCAAGCCAAAGGTTGGTCCAAAAGTCCACTTCAGGGCCAGCCCTCTGGTGTAGTGGGTAAGTGTCCGTGTGCCACTTGGGCGGCCTGGGACTGGCAGGCTGGCATCGCAGGTGCAGATCCGATTAGGAGCATTAGAAAATATAGATTTCAAGGTATGGTGCCGACAGAGATCATGAAGAAGTAGAAATTGTGAGGATACCTTATGAATACACACCAGGAAATGAACCATGAGAATATTACAATCTATGAACACATCAGGTACACTTCCCCAAATGATGAAGGAAGGAAAACATCTGACCTGCCAAGGTGGAAACACCAGACTGCTATGAGTTGACATGATCATTGCTCATCAGAGGATTGCTTGGGTAACTTCTGCTTCACAGGGACTCCAGGACTTTCTGTGGGGAAAGTCCACACATTTGGCCACATCCACAAATGATAAGAGATAAATCCCAGGACTATCTTAAAGGAAAGAAACCACTGTCTAGAAGGAATGTAGTAGAACTTTCAAGGTTCGAGGATAAAGTTAGAATCCGACAAGAAGTCCAGAAAAAGGAAAACTATCACACCTGGAAAGGGGGAGTCGTCAGACTGGTATGAGATGGCTCTGAAACACTGTGTGCATGGAGGTTGTCAGGACAACTTAGAATTCTGAGCGTGTTTATGACATCATGGTGACCATGTCACCAAAGTTGGCCATAGGTTTCCAGCTCGAAGATTGGCCTGGGCTAGGATATTCAAGTGAGAGGTACACAGAAACAGCTTTTCCAAACACAAACCGGGCACAGAAGGTTGAAGACATCAAAGAGATGCTAATTCAAGGGATGAGAAAGGAATCATTGGGAAGAAGAGACAATAGAGGGTCAAGTACTCAGAGGGCAACATTGTCATCTACGGAAGTCTAGGGAGGCCATGCTGATTCAAGCTGGAAATGTGTTCTGAAAAACGAGGCCGGACCCAGGGCTTACCAGATCTACGTTGTCCTGCTGCCTTACCCATAATACAAAGTCAAGACTGATCAATTGAGGACATTGAAGAGAAGAATCGAGGCCTCCTTTCCTATGCCCCTAGCATTCTTGAAGAGAATTCTCAATTCCCACAGCTCTCAAGTCACGGGGTTCCACTCGGTATATGCCAATATGTCACAAGAGAGCTCATTGTTGCCTTGAAGGAATGGACCACTGCCATGCTTGGGTGTGTCTCTTGGTTTGGAAGGGCTCTAGAAGTCTGATGAAAAGTACCCTTTTGCAGAGGGCTTCCATCCTTTGTGAAGGCTGGCCTCCCAGGTTACAGGGCTCAGTGGGATCAGTGAGATTCTCTCCCCATATCTCTTACCGTAGAAGGAGTATTGATTATGTGTTTCGAAACCACACGTAGAGAGGATGGCAGAAAATTAGAACATTACCATTATACTTAAAGAAAAATAAACATGCCACAGCTGAGGATGTAAATCAAACAAATAACAAACCCTGTAGAAATAAAGTAAGCCAGTATCTAGACGTAATCTAGTGGAAAGTTCAAAGATCAGTGGTCAAGCTCGAAACTTCCCAAATCCAGAAAAGGGACAGAAGGTCTCTCACCTGCAGAGAGGACTTCATCAGATTCATCTAATTGGTGTCGGAACCATTGCGCCCATGAAAGTGGTTGCCAGGATAACCTCGAACCTGGACTTTATCATCTCACAATGTCAAACGAACCAAGATGACCACGTGTAGTCAGTGCTCAGTTGGATCTAGGCTAGGATAGGAAAGATTCCCTCAAGTGAACGATGAAACTTCCAGGACAACACCCAACAATCACGAAAGGACTCACACCTTGGCCTACAGAACATATGGTGATTAAAGAAATACAAAATTCCTAAAATGGAGTGAAGGAGAACGCACTGATAATCATGTCAAAGGACAAGCTCATAAAGAACATGACGATTAGACCATGGAAAAGAAAACAGGGTCCCATAAAATGGAAGGCCAACAGAAATCAGTGAAAGACGTCAGTCTTTAGACAGACTCTGCTTGAACAATTGAAAGTTCGGGAAAGTGACCACCCCAAAAACTGCAGGGAAGGTCTAACCTGGCCTAACTGGGAAGGGTGAGTTATGAGACTGCTCCACGTGTGCTCTGAAACCCTGTGTCCACCAAGCTAGACCAGACAGCAGAGACACGATTCTGAAAAATCCTCCGACATCACAGTGGGCCAGAGAAACAACCTGGCCTCATCTACACATGGCCAGATTTGGGCTCAAGTAGCATATTCAAATCACATTCCACTCAACCGCAGGTTGCCAATGGAGCATGAAAGGGTCCAGCCAGTGGGCCAGAGGTGAAGTCCGCGTGTTCTGACACTGCAGCCCAGGGTCGGCCACGTGGAACAATGGGGGTGAGCCTCCTCAACGCTCGTCCAGCCATTCTGGGCCAGGCGTGTGAGCTGGTGTAGAGGCAGATGGGAAGCGACATGAGACAGCGCCACTCTTCCTCAGCAAAGACAGCGGCATGGCCAGCAGATTTGAGCACAGCCGTAAACTTCTGCCAAACAATACCAATTAAAAGTTGCAAAGAATAGAAAAGCTGAACCTCAAAATAAAACGCATGCCAGTGAGAAGAAAATGATATCTGCGAATAACCTTGGACAAACAGGAGAAAGCAATGGAAACCAAAAACTAGCAAAGTTTTGGGGAAAGAAATTCCACAAGTCACAAGGACACGCAAGGCTATTCCGTGCCCTTCGAATGCAACAACGGACACACTTGAAACGTCCATACCGCATAAAGCTGAGAAATATAAATGGAAAGCAATAGGATATATTGGAGTATATGAGGAAGCCATTTGGTATAGACCTAATTCGGCCTGATTTTGTTTTTTCCAAAAGGGCCTGACTATGGCTATTTAGCACGCATTGCATATCTGCTTAGACATTTCCTATGGCCCTTGAGATAAAGGTGCAACTTCCCCCCACATTAGCATTTCTTTAGGGATAAGCATTTCTCCCTAGGCTAGGAACTGATTGCTGCACTCACCTTTGACCACCCAGCTCACCTGTGACCAGTCAGCTATAGACAACAGACTGCCACCCTACTGTGTTCACTGAGACAGAAGACCTACCTGCTATTTCCATCAATCGCTGTGCCAACAGAGCAGTCTCGTGACTATTGTAAATGGGACATTTCAATTCTATGTGAAACATCCTCTATGAGGAGAATACAACCAGTCTGTGCACCCCACTTCTCTGATGCTCTTCCTTCCTTTGGGTAGAAAGGCCCTGGGTTATAATCCTCAGATTGAAGCTCAGAATAAACTCCCCCAAATTTTCATTTACAGATTGGTTACGGATTATTTTTGTCGACAAAGCAATGTCTGGATTCCATGCAGTCCCAGTCAAAGTTGCAGAAATCTTTCCCACAGAAATAGAAGAGAGAATCCTAAAGTTTCTATCCGGCAACAAAGGACCCTGAATAGCAAAAGGAATCCTAGGGAAAACGAACAAAGCAGCAATCATCACACTTTCTTACTGTCACATATAGGACGAAGAGCTAGGTACCAAACAGCACAGCCTGGCCTGCAAAGGAGGCACACAGATGCATGGAACAGAATCGAGAGCCCAGAAATCAACTCTCACATCTACGGACAGCCCATTTTCGACAAGGGAGCCAAGAGGAGAAAGCAGAGAAAAGATACTCTCAACGGGAAACGGTGCTGGAAAGACTGCACAGCCAGATGTAACACAATGAGAGTAGACCGTGATGTTACATCAGGCACACACACCACCTCGAAATGGATTAAGGCCTTGAATGGAACACTTGAAACCGTGACACATCAAGGAGAAAACGCAGGCAGCTTGCTCTTTGCCATCTGGCTTGGCCGCCTATTTGGAAGAAGCATGTGTGACTGGGCAAGGGCAACAAAGGAAACAAGAAAGAAGCAGGACTCCATCCAACGCAGAAGCTTCTGCCCAGCCAATGACACCATCGACTCAGTGCAAAGATGTCACAACAACTGCGACAGCAGGTTTGCAAACCAAACATCGTAGAAGGGGTGAATAGCCAAAAGATCCAATGAAGTCATACGTCTCCACAGGAGAAAAAACAATGAGCCAAATAAATCCTGGGCAACACAGGGAAACAGACATTTCTCCCAGGAAGATAGAAGGATGGCCAACAGGCTGTATGAAAACATGGTCATCATCATTAAGTCTCTGCTCAATGCAAATACGAACGGCACTGAGATAGAAGCTCACAGTGGTCAGAATGGCTATAAGGATGATGACAGGAACCAACAAGTTTCAGAGAGGAGGTGGAGAGAAGGGAAGCCTCCTGCACTGCTGGTGTGAGTGTAAACCGGTGCAGCCACGACGCAAAGTGGTGTGGAATTGCCTCAGAATTTTCAGAATCCATCTACCACAGGATCCAGGTACTCCTCTTTGGCATATATATCCAAAGAACTTGGAAACGCTAATGCACAGAGATCCGTGCACCACTGTGCTCATCACAGCCTTACTCCTGATATCGAAACAGGGAAGCCTCCCTGGTGCCCATCAAGGGACGAATGGAGAAGGAAGATGGGCTATAGCCACACAATGGCATAGCACTCAGCTGCAGGAACAGATGCCTTCCAGCCATTTGTGACCAACAGAATGGCTCCTGAGGGTTTTACGGGAATGGAAACAAGCCCCAGGGGGAAGGTCAAATACCACAGGGTCTCACTTACAAGGAGAAGAGGAAAAAAAGGACCAAGAAACAGGTAGCACGTGACATGGGATTTCTGGTTCCCAGAGGGAAAGGTGGCGGGGCCCAGAGGGAGAAATACTTGATTTGACACAATTGTGTGGTGAGGGCCTGTAATTAGGCTTACGGTGGTGAAGATGATGTAACGTACACAGAAGTCTAAATCTATGAGGATGTAGATCTGAAAGGTATAGGATGTTAGAATGCTGGGTTATGGCAAACAATTCACGTAAAATCAAAACTCCCAAAAGACGTTAAGGTTCACGGCTTAAAGCTTTGGAGTCTGTAAGAAATTAGAGAAGATGAACTTCGAAGGATTGGTAATCACCTCAAAATGCTTAATGACGCTACAGAAAGGTAGACCATTGCAAGGAGACGAAGAGGAACACTACCAAGAGAATGTGTTCCATGTTAAACTCGTGAACCAGCAGAAAATGCTACCGTCCATGATGTTACTAACTGCCTTCACGAATGATCGAAGCAGGCCAACATCTTCCCAAGATCAGGCCAAAGGTTTGTCCAAAAGCCCAATTCAGGGTCGGCCCTGTGGTGTAGCAGGTAAGTGCCCAAGTTCTGATTGGGCGGCCCGGGCTTCACCTGCTATCATCAGGGTTGCAGATCAGATTACTAGCATTAGGAAATACAGATTACACAGTATGGTGGGCACAGAGATCATAAAGAAGTAGAAATTCTGAGGAGACATTTTCAATACACACCAGAAAATGAACGCTGAGAATATTACAACCTATGAATGCATAAGGTACAATTTCCCAAATGATGAAGGCAGGAAAACATGTGACCTGCCCAGGTGGAATTGTCAGACTCCTAGGAGATGACATGCTCATTGCGCATCAGAGAATTGCCTGGGTAAATTCAACTTGGGAGGAGCTCCAGGAATTTCTCTGGGGAAGGTCCACCCGTTTGACCACATCCACAAAAGATAAGGGAGAAAACCGGGGATAATCTTCATGGAAAGAAACCCGTGTCTAGAGGGAATGTTGTAGACCTTTCAAAGTTCAAGTAGAAAGTTAGAAACCGACAAGAAATCCAGAACTGGGAAAACTATCCTACTTGGAAAACAGGAGTAGTCAGACTGGTATGAGATTGCTCTGAAACACTGTGTGAATGGAGGTTGTCAGTACAAATTAGAATTCTGAGGGTGTTTATGATATCACGGTGAACATGTCACCCAAGATGGCCACATGTTTACAGTCCAAGGATTGGCCTAGGCTAGGAGAATCAAGTGAGAGATACCCAGAAACAGCTTTTCCAAACAGAAACCGGGCACAGAAACTTGAAGAGACCAAAGAGACGCTGATCCAAGGCATGAGAAAGGAATCATTGTGATGATACCTCATGCTTTCTTCGTTTTCTTCCATTCCAAGAGCACTGAATTCCCTTCCATTTCCTTGTGTCCTCTGGAATTTCTTTCTCAAAGGTTTGCTATTTCTCGGTTTACATAGCTTTCACCTGTTTTGTGGAGGTTATCACTAGATTACTTGTTTTTCTTTCTAGCATGCTTTTTTTTTTTGAGGTTCAGTTTTTCTATCATTTGCAACTTTTAATTGGTTTTGTTTAGGCAGATGTTTACTGCTGTGCTCATATCTGCTAGCAACGCTGCCGTATTTGCTGAGGAAGACTGGCCCTGTCTAACACGCTTCCCATCTGCCTCTACACTACCTCGGACGCCTGCCCCAGAAAGGCTGCACGAGCAGTGAGGAGGCTCACCCCCAGAATTCCACGCGGCCAACCACACGCTGCCTACACAGAACACGCAGACGTCACCTATGCAACACTGACCGGTCCCTTTCGTGTTCCATTGGCAACCTGCAGTTGAGTGGAATGGGACTTGAATATGCTACTTGAGCCCAAATCTGGTCCAGTGTAGACGAGGCCAGGTGGTTTTTCCGGTCCACTGGGATTTGTCAGAATTGGGTCTCTGCTGTCCCAGCAAGCATCATGGACACAGGGTTTCAGAGCCAGCTTGGAGCAGTCTGAGAATTCACCCCTCCCAGTTAGCCCAGGTTTGACATTCACTGCAAATTTTGGGGTTGTGACTTTCTCGGACTTTCATACGTTCAAGCAGACTCTTTGTAAACACTGACTTCATTCACTGTGGAGTATTCAGGTGTGATTTCTGTTTGCCTTCCATTTTCTGGGAGCTTGTTTTCTTTCCTTAGTCTAATCGTAGTGGTCTTTCTGATCTCTCTCCCTTCGATATGCTTATCAGTGGGTTCTCCTTCATTCTAGGTTAGGAATTCTGTATTTTTTAATCACCATATTTTCTGTAGGCCGACGTGTGGGTGCTTTGGTGATTGTTGGATGTTGTCTTTGAATTTCCATCTGTCAGTTGAAGGAATCTTTGCTATCCTAGCTTACGTCCAACTGAGAACTGAGGACACATGTCCATCTTGGTTCGTTTGACATTGTGAGATGAGAAACTCCAGGTTAGACGTTGTCCTGGCAACCACCTTCACGGACACAATGGTTCCGAGACAAATTCGATGAGTCTGATGAATTCCTCTCTCCAGGTGAGAAATCCTTCCGTCTCTTTCCCTGGATTTGAGAAGTTTCAATGCTCAGCCCTGAACCTTGAATGCTCCCCTAGATTACGTCTACATACAGGCTTACTTTATTTCTACAGAGTCTGTTACTGTTTGATTGACATCCTGAGCTCTGCCATGTGAATTTTTCTTTAAATATCATGGTAATGTTCTAGTTTTCAGTCAACCTCCTTCCATATGGTGTCAAAACACAGAATCAGTACTCCTTCTACGGCAAGAGATGGGGGAGTTAATTTCATTGGAGCCCAACTGAGCCCTGTAGCCTGGGAGGGCAGCCTTCACACAGGAATGAAGTCCTCTGGAAAAGGGTGCTTTTCAGCACACTTCTAGAGCCCTTCCAAACCAAGCTACATACCCCAAGCATGACAGGCGTCCATTCCTTCAAGGCCTCAAAGAGATCTCTTGGGAAACATTAGCATGTAGCCAGTGGGCCCTCATGAGGCCAGAGCTATGCAAAGGTAGAGTTCTCTTCAAAGTATGTTAGGGGCCTACGAAAGGAGTCCTCGATTCTTCTCTTCAACGTCCCCAAGAGATCATTCTGTACTTTGGATTATGAGTAAGGCAGAAGGACAATGTAGGTGTGATAAGCCCCAAGTCTGGCCTCTTGTTTCAAATCAAGTTCCAAGATTGAATCTGCACGACCTCACCATCTACTTGAGTAGATGACAGTGTCCTCCTCTCTGTGCTTGTCCATCTATTATCGCTTGTTCCCAAAGATTCCTTTCTTCTCCCTTGAATCAGAGTCTGTTTGATCCTTTCAAGTTTTTGTCTGGAAAAGCTGTTTCTGGGTATCTCTCACTTGAGTGTCCTAGACTAGGCCAATCCTCGGACTGTAAACATGCGGCCATCTTGGGTGACATGTTCACTGTGATGTCATAAACACCCTCAGATTCTAAGTTGTCCTGACAACCTCAATGCACACAGTGTTTCAGAGCCGTCTCATCCCAATCTGACTAGTGCCCCTTTCCAGGTAGGATAGTTTTCCTTGTTCTGGATTTCTTGTCGGTTTCTAACTTCCTCCAAGGACTTGAAGGGTCTACTACATTCCCTGTAGACACCGGTTTCTTTACTTTAGGCTTATCCCGGGTTTCATCTCTTATCTTTTGTGGATATGGCCAAATTGGTGGACTTTCCAGAACGTCCGGGAGGCCCTCTCATGTTGAAGTTGCCCAGGCATTCCCCTGATGCACACTGATCGTGTGATCTCCTAGCAGTCTGACAATTCCACCTTGGCAGGTCACATGTTTTCCTTCCTTCATCATTTGGGGAAGTGTTCCTTATGTGTTCATAGATTGTAATATTCTCGTGGATCCTTTTCTGGTGCGTACTCATAAGGTCTCCTCACCATTTCTACTTCTTTATGATCTCTGTGACCACCAGACCTTGAAATCTGTATTTCCTATGCTAGTAATCTGATCCGCATGCTTGATGCTAGCCGGTGAAGCCCGGGCCACCCAAGCGGATGTGGGCACTTACCTGCTACACCACAGCCCGGCCCCAAATTGGGCTTTTGGACCAAGCTTTGGCCTGAATTTGGGAAGATGTTGGCCTGCTTCGATCATTCGTGAAGGGAAGCAGTAGTAACATCAGGGTTGGTAACATTTTCCGTTGATTCATGATTTGGCTCGGACCATGTTCTCTTGGTAGTATTCCTCTTCATCTCTTTGCAAAGTTCTACCTTTCTGTATCATCATTAAGCATTTGGAGGCGATTGCTAATCCTTGGATGTTCATCTTCTCTAATCTCTTTCAGCCTCCAAAGCTTTAGGCCGTAAATCTGCACCCGTTTTCGGAGTTTTGATTTTATGTGAATTGATATCCGTAACCCTGCATTCTAACATCCTATAGCTTTCAAATCTACATGCTCATAGATTTAGACTTCTATGTAGGCTACATCATCTTCAACAGCATAGGCCTAATTACAGGCCCTCACCACACACTTGTGCCTAATCAACTCTTTGTCCCTCTGTCCCCCGCCCCCCTTTCCCTCTGGGAACTGCCAATCCTATGTCATGTGCTACCTGTTTGTTGGTCCATTTTTCCTCTTCTCCTTGTACGTGAGATCCTGTGGTATTTGACCTTACCACAGGGCTTGTGTCAGTTCCCCTGATACCCTCAGGAGCCATTCAGGTGGTCACAAATGGCTGTACTGCATCTGTTCCTACAGCTGAGTGCTATGCCATTGTGTGGCTATAGCCCATCTTCCTTCTCCATTCGTCCCTTGATGGGCATCAGGGAGGCTTCCAAGTGTTGCATATCGCGAGTAAGGCTGTGGCGAATACAGCGATGCACGGATCTCTGAGCATTAGTGTTTCCAAGATCTTTGGATATATACGCCACAGAGGAATACCTGGATCATACGGTAGATGGATTCTGAAAATTCTGAGGCAATTCCACACTAGTGTGCGTAGTGGCTGCACTGGTTTACACTCCCACCAGCAGTGCAGGAGGCTTCCCTTCTCTCCACCTCCTCTTTGAAACTTGTTGGTTCCTGTCTTCATCCTTATAGCCATTCTGACCACTGTGAGCTGCTATCTCAGTGCCGTTCGTATTTGCATTGAGCAAGACTTAATGTTGATGAGCATGTTTTCATACAGCCTGTTGGCCATCTTTCTATCTTCCTGGGAGAGCTGTCTGTTTCCATCTTTTGCCCTGGTTTTATTGGGCTTGCTGTTTTTTTCCTGTGAAGACGTATGAGTTCATTGGATCTTATGGCTGTTCACCCCTTCTCCGATGTGCGGTTTGCAAACATCTGCTGTCAGTTGTTGCAGAGTCTTTGCAGTCAGTTGATGGTGTCATTGGCTGGGCAGAAGCTTCTGCATTGGATGGAGTCCCGCTTGTTTCTTGTTTCCTTTGTTTCCCTTGCCCGGTCACACATGCTTCTTCCAAACAGGTGGCTAAGCCAGATGGCAAAGAGCAAGCTGCCTGCGTTTTCTCCTAGAAGCTGCACGTTTTCAAGTCTTCCATTCAAGGCTTTAATCCATTTTGAGGTGGTGTGTGTCCCTGGTGTAACATCACGGTCTACTCTCACTGTGTTCCATGTGGCTGTGCTGTCTTCCCAGCACCATTTCTTGTCGAGACTCTCCTTTCTCTGCTGTCTCCTCTTGGCTCCCTGGTCGAAAATGGGCTGTCCATATGTGTGTCAGTTGACCTCTGGGCTCTCGATTCTGTCCCATGGGTCTGTGTGCCTCTTTTGGGCGCCAGGCTGTGCTGTTTCCATACCTAGCACTTAGTCCTAAATCTGGAAATCAATAAGTGTGATGCCTACTGCTTTGTCCATTTTCCTCAGTATTCCTTTTGCTATTCAGTGTACTTGGTGCTGGATAGAAACTCTAGGATTCTCTCTTCCATTTCTGTGGGAAATAGTGCTGCGACTTTGACTGGGACTGCATGGAATCCAGAGATGGCTTTATGCGGTATGGACGCTTCAAGTGTGTTAGTTCTTCCATTCGAAGAACACGGAATAGCCTTCCGTTTCCTTGTGTCTTCCGGAGTTTCTTCGCCAGAAACTTTGCTGGATTTCGGTTTCCATAGCTTTCTCCTGTTTGGCCAAGGTTATTGCTAGATATCTTTTACTTCTTACTGGCATGCTTTATTTTTGAGGTTCAATTTTTCAATTCTTTGCAACTTTCGATTGGCTTTGTTTTGGCAGAAGTTTACGGCTGCACTCACATCTGCGGGCCACGCTGCTGTATTTGCTGTGGAAGAGTGCAGCTGTCTAATGTCGCTTCCCATCTACCTCTACACTACCTCACACATCTGCCCCAGAATGGCTGGACGAGCCGTGAGGATGCTCACCTGCAGGATTCCATGTGGCCGAAGCCGGGCTCCCGAACCAGAATGCGCGGATTTCACCACTTCCCCACTGGCTGTCCCATTTCATGTTTCATTGGCAACCTGCATTTGAGTGGGACGTGACTTGAATATGCTACTTGAGCCCACCTCTGGCCCTGTGTAGATGAGGCCATCTTCTTTTTCTGGCCCTCTGTGATGTCGGAGGATTTGTCAGAATCGTGTGTCTGCTGTCCTGTCTAGCTTCGTGGATGCAGGCTTTCAGAGCCCGCGTGGAACAGTCCCCTAATTACCCTTCCCAGTTAGTCCAGGTTTGACCTTCGCTGCAGTTTTTGGCGTTGTGACTTTCTCGGACTTTCAAACGTCCAGTCCGAGTCTGTCTGATGACTGAAGTCTTTCACTGTGGATTATTCAGATGTGATTTCTATTGGCCTTCCATTTTCAGGGATTTTTTTTCTCTTTTCCAAAGTCTAATCGTTACGGTCTTTCTGACCTATCTCTCTTCCATATGCTTATCAGTCCGTTCTCCTTCATTGCAAGCTATGACTTTTGTATTTCTATAATCACCATATGTTCTGTATGCCGAGGTCTGAGTCTTTTCGTGATTGTTGCATGTTGTCTTGGAATTTCCATCGGTCACCTGTAGGAAACTGCTATCCTGGCCGAGGTGACACTGAGCCCTGAGAACACGTGGTCGTCTTGGTTGGTTTGACATTCTGAGATCAGAAACTCCAGATTCGAGGCTGTGCTGGCAACCGCCTTCACGGACATTATGTTTCCGAGACATATTAGAGAAATCCAATGAACTCCGCTCCAGGTAAGATACTTTTCTGTCCCATTTCTGGATTTGGGAATTTTCGAAATTTACTCCCGATGCTTGAGTGTTCCACTAGATTACGTCTAGATACTGGCTTACTATATTTCTATAGAGTGTTTTACTTGTTCGATTTACATCCTCAGCTCTGGCATGTTTATTTTTCTATAAACATAATTGTAATGTTCTAATTTTGAGCCAACCTCCTTACATATGCTGTCAATACATGATATTAATAATCATTCTACTTCAAGAGATACGGGGAGAGAATTTCATTGAAGCCAAACCAAGCATACTAGCCTGGTAGGGCAGCCCTCACAAAGCAACGAAGCCATCTGGAATAGGGTGCTTCTCAGCACAATTCTGGAGCCCTGTCAAACAATGGGACATACATGAAGCATGACGGGGGTCCATTCCTTCAATGGTTCAAAGAGATATCTTGTGACACATTAGCATGTACCCAATGGGCCTCTGTAATGCCAGAGCTATGGAAAGTGAGACTTCTCTTCAATGAATGCTAGGGGCATAGGAAAGGAAGCATCAATCATTGTCTACAGTCTCCTCAGGAGATCATTCTTAATTTTGGATTATGATTAAGGCAGAAGGACAATGTAGGTCTGATAAGCCCCAAGTCCAGCCTCTGGTTTCAAATCAAGTTTCAAGCTTGCATCAGCATGGCCTCCCCATACACTTGAGTAGATTACAATGTTCTCCACTCACCGCTTGTCCCCCTATTATTGCTTCCTCACAATGACTTCTTTCTTACCCCTTTAATCAGCGTGTATTCTCTCTCTTCAAGTTTCAGTGCCTGGTTTCTGTTTTTAAATTATCTTCTGGGTATCTCTAACTTGAGTATCGTAGCCTAGGACAATCCTCAGACTATAACCATGAGGCCATATTGGGTGACATGTTCACTGTGATGTCATAAACTCCCTCAAACTTCGAAGTTGTCCCAGCATCTTCTATGCACATGACTACTCTCCCTTTCCAGCTTGAATAGTTTTCCATTTCCTGAGTTTCTTGTGGGTTTCTAACTTTATCCTTGAACTTTTAAATGTCTACTACATTCTCTCTTGACATGGTTTCTTTACTTTAAGTTTATCCTGGGTTTTATCTGTTACATTTTGTGAATATGGCCGAATGTGTAGACTTTCCCCAGTGAAAGTCCTGGAGTCCATCCAAAGTTGAAGTTGCCCACTCAAGCCTCTGATGTGCAATGATCGTGACATCTCATGCAGTCCGCCAATTCTACCTATGCAGGTCACATCACTTCCTTCAGTCTGTATTTAGGGAAGTGTACCAGATGTGTGATAGATTGCAATATTTTCATGTTTTTTCCTATTGCCTATCTCTAATGTATGCTCACAATTTCGACTTCTTTGTGATCTCTGTACACACCATACCATGAAATCTATCTTTCCCAACGTTACTAATCTGATCAGCACCAGTGATGCGAATCCATGAATCCCAGGCCACCCAATAGGAATGTGGGCACTTACACTCCTGAACACATGGCTGGCCCTAAATTTTACTTGTGGACCAATATTTTTCCTGAACTTGGGAAGAAGATGGCCTGCTGTGATTATTCGTGAATGTAATTACTCGTAACATCATAGACGGTAACATTTTCCCTTGGTTCATCTGTTTAGCACGGAACACATTCTCTTCATAGTATTCCCCATAATCTATTTGCAATGGTCTACTTTCTGTAGCATCATTAAGCATTTGGAGGAGATTCACAGTCCTTGGAAGTTCATCTTCTCTAATCTCTTTCAGCCTCAAATCCTTTATGCCCCAAATCAGCACGCCTTTTTGGATTTTTTCATTCCCTCTGGGAATCACCAATCCAAAGTGAAGGCTGACATCCAAAGCTAGAGTGCTCAGTTTGGCACCAGTGAAATTCTCTCCCTTCTCTGGCCATAGAAGATTATTGACTATGAGTTTTGACAGCATATGTGAGGAAGTTGGCTGAAAATTAGAACATTACACTTATATTTAATGAAAAATAAACATGCCAGAGCTCAGGGTGTAAATCAAACAAATTACAAACCCTACAGAAATAAAGTAAAGCAGTATCTAGATGTAATCTACTAGAAGGACCATGGATCCGGGGTCAAGTTCCAGCCTTCCCAAATTTAGAAAAGAGACATAAAAATATCTTACCTGGAGACAGGAATTCATCACATTTCTCTAATTTGTCTCAGAAACATTATGCCCATAAGGTGGTTGCCTGGACAACCTAGAATTTGGAGTTTCTGATCTCAGAATGTCAAACCAACCAAGATGACCTCGTGTTCTCAGTGCTCAGTTGGACCTAGGCTAGGATAGCAAAGATTCCTTCAAGTGAACGATGGAAATTCAAAGGCAATGCACAACAATCATGAAAACACTCACACATCAGCCTAGAGAACATATGGTGATTAAAGAAACACAAAATTCATAACTTGGAATGAAGGAGAACGGACTGATAAGCGTATCTATGGGAGATAGCTGAGAAAGACAATGACGATTGATGTGGATTAAGGCTGCCCCAGCTCGAAAAGCCCAAGGTTACCTGGCCTACATGTCAAAGCATATGACCCGGTGAATCTTTTTTGGTATGAATTAGAGGTGCCCCAGTGAAAGAAGCCCAGGCGATGCTCACCTACATGCCTATCTATATGGCCAAATTTGTATCTAATGTTATACGACCACACAATAACCAGACTCCATCTGTACTGAAGTCATTTAATGGATTCTTACATCATCTTTTCTTTTTCCAGTAAAAATGTCACGTACCCATGCCTTATAAAATTTGCCCTTACCCTCAACTCAGGGCAGCAGCAGGACATCTGACTGCCCATGGCTCCTTTCCCCATGCAGCAGCAGCAGCTATTCACTGCCCGTGCGTCCAGTTCCCATGCCTGCAGCTCTTCACTACCCATAGGTCCTCTCCCCATGAAGCAACTCTTTACTGCCCATGGGTCCTGTACCTATGTTATCCTGTACCATTCTCTAAATAAAAGAGCACCTCTGCCAGGCCTTGAGAGACCAAGAAATCTTTCTTCCGACTCATCAGCTCGCTGACCCACCATCATATATTGTGGCCCCCCTACCGGGAACTTGCTTCATCGGTTTCTGAGCTCAACTTCTGGTAAGTTCCCTTTTCTTCCTTGTGCCTCTCTCTGTTTCGAGGATGAGTCTAAATTCACTTCTCCATCAGGAACTGTCTTGGATAGCTGTAAGAATCCACGTTTGCTGCCCATGGCTACTCTATGGGGCAAATCATGGCATTCAGCTTGAAGAGAATCAGTACCTTAAGCCTAAGGGCGATGTAGAGTGAATTACTCCATTCCTTCCTGACTCTACCTCTAATATACAAATTTTAGGTGGGCACGGGTCGGCCACTTAAGTCATTAGGATGGTCGGCAATCTGCAAGACTCCCCTGTAAGGTTTCTTTTCCTAAGGTTGGATTGGGATACCTCCCATGGCACCGGACCATGCTCTGAACTGTGTGAATGTCCCAATTGGGACTCCAGTTCAAGGAAAGTACCAAAGTCTAACCTTTGGTTGCGTATGGGAAGCCCTTCTTGGAGAATGCCTCCAACACGCAATTGGGTAGAATGTCCCCAGAGTGGCAGAAAATTCCTCACTAATTTTCTCCATCCTGTTCTCTCTTGACCTTGTCCCTTTCTCTTGGGGACCATTCACCAGGCACCTATTACTGCCAGGCAGAATAGGAAGGATGTTCACCAGGCACCTGTAACTTCCAGGCATACCAGGGAAGATATGCAATGGATGCAATGCTGGGGGACACCCCCATCACCCCTTGTTATAGGAACCCCACAGTAGGAATGACAGGTAGGATGCTGCCCCAGGTTCAGGGGGGATTTTCAAGGTAATGGACCTGTCTCTTTCATCTTTCTTAGAGTTGCAATGGCGTTTTGCGTCTCCTTTTGAGCTTTGCAACAGGGAAGCAAAGAAATCTGTCAACAGTCATGGCCTCCACCCCTGGGAGCCCAAACTTGGCATTTCTGGGCCTGATCACCCCGGAAAGCCCAAGTAGGGTGCCCTCTCTTGGGGTTGACTCATTGAGTGTTTTAGTCACATACTGAGTTGGCTATGAGGGTAGGAGACCTGGGATTTATTCTGTGAACTCTCATGCTACAGTAGTGTGCCCCAGCACGGGAACTGTTGAGTGAGTCTTCTCTTGATAACCCTCTTTGAGCGGCCATGAGGGTGAGGTCTGATGTCTTCATTTCCTTTCTTTGTTTTGCTCATCATGTCCTCTGTTGTCACCAAGTCTTGGTTAACTTCAGGCTGGACTTGACCAGACCCTGGAACTTCTGTAAAATCGGAAAACATGAAAACCTTTTGCAAGGAACTTCATTCTCAACCCGGGTACTGGGAGCCCCGGCCTCCAGCCAGTTCAAGCCCTTTGTATGCACTCCACCCTTCTCCACTTCACTGTCAGTTGGACACTGGCTTTACTGCTGTGGGGAATGGGATAAGCATCGCTTAAGACTCATTACTCAGGGTCATTCTAACTAATTAGAAACACTTTCAATTGTATGGGTTATGACCCAGAAAGTCCAGCTGGTAGAAAATGTGTGATGTTTCTCTCTGCCTTTCTGGTGCAGTTGGACAGGTAGATCAACCTAGAACGTCCTTCAAGTTACAGTCCAGTTTCTGAGAAATCAAGAGCAACTGTCCTTAGAAAATCCTTGCAAGACTGGAAAGACAGCCCTAGTGGCAGTTCAGATTCCACCTTGTTCCTTTACCATGAAAAGGATTATCTTCCCCCCTCTCCAGGTACTACTATCTAGCATATCACTCATTCTTAAGACTGAAAAAAAAAAAAAAGGAGGGGAAAGGATAAATGGCCATAAGTGTGCCCTTGCAAAAAGTCTAGCATCTTGAGGGTCTTCTCCATAAGTATTAGTAAAAAGGCTCAAAACAAAGTTTTGATTTGTAACTGGTGAGCTTTATATTATTGTACCTGATTCATGGCAGTAGTTTTTAAAACAATAGCTGTACAGTCTCTGTGTATATGTGTCTATGTGTACATTATACGTGTGATATTTTAACCCCTGGATGGTCTGGACAAAATTAAGATCTCTGTTTAGTTGGCTTAAAGTAAGTGCTTTCTTAAATTCTAAATGTAGTCGAAATTAACAGAGTGACTTTCAAAGTTAACGTGACGTGAATTAACCTTTGGTAAATGAAAGCTTGTTTAAGTTTGTTGGTTTCATTGAAAATAGTCTTGTCAGAGTTGTCAGTATTTGCATAGGATGCAGGCCTTCAGCCTGGCTTTACTGGTCATATAAGTTCACGTTGTCTGTTAAATTTGTCAGCAAAATAATAGCTTTAAATGATGACCAGTTTTGTCTAATGCCTCATGAGGCTTCCGTAGTAATGTGAACATAATTGTTGGAAACAAATGGTTTAAATACATAAAACTCATAAAAGTGAGTACAATAACTTTTATGGTCTGTATACTTGGGGAAAAAAACAGCTTCGAAATCCTTTTTGGTAACAATCTTGAGTTTTGCCAAGTTAAGTTAAATGATAAAAAGATGAATATGCGGGTCACTTTTGGATAGAACAGAACACTCACACATTATTGTTAAACATATCTAAGTTATCTACTTTTGGCTTCTTATTGAAGAGGCAAAAAGCGTTTGGGTGTATCAAAAAGCGTGCCTTGTGTTTTATTCCGAAGTGGCATTTTTCTTAAGTTGTGAAGTGTTTAGAATGCTGATATAAAAGACATTTCATAATTGTTTACCTTTTTAGTGTTTACTAGGTCCGTTAAGCATTAAAGGTTCTAACTAACCTATGGAATTAAAGCTACTGGAAATTACTAAGCAAAAGAGCTCTGTATTCAAGGAAGTTAAAATGTATGTTTTCAGTAAAAAAGGTATAAAGAATGGAAATATTTTTGTTTGATGGGTTAAGAAAGATAAATTGCTCCTGATGTACTAGAAAGGAAAAAAGAAAGACTTTGGGACAAGTACTGAAAATGAAAAAGATAGATGTAGAAGGTTTGTGAAGGAGGAATTCTGAAATGAGTTTTATGTCTGCTCAAGTAGACTAATGTAAGTTCAATTAAGTGAATGAGTTTGAATGTGAAACATAAGTAGGTGCAGAAATTCAAATTTGGTTTTCTCTAAAAGGATACATTTTCTTGAACTTTTGATCTGCTCTTGGTGAAGAGGTTGTAAGAGCTGTTCCTTTGAGTACGTCTACCTAAGAGACAAATCTGTTTTGTGAAAATAATGGCTGAGTCTTAATATTTTTGACTCTTTCTGTTATCACTTTGAATGGATACCTGAGCATTGTTTCACAGTGAGTGTTGTTTGCTATTTGAACAACATTTTTAAAACTTTTGATATTTTGTGACAAGCTTCTCCCTCAGAAATATTCAAATCCTGAATGAAGTCTTTCTTTAGACCTGGTAGACAGAAGAATGATTACTCTGAGGATTTTCAGAGGGTCCCTGAGACTTCTCGAAAAATTTGCTCTCTCTTCCTACAAGGAGAAAAATGCTAAAGTAATTTGGCTTATTTGGTCTATTAAATTAAATGGGAAACATTGTGAAATAAGTGACAATAGACTTTCTTAGCTGGTATTTGATGGGTAAATGTTATTAATATAGACGTCTCAAAATTAGATAGCATTCCTAAAATTCTGGTCTGCCCTGGTTGTCAGTGATAAGTTCACTTCTTATCTGGCACTATTATATGTCACAGAAGTATTCAAGTTTCTTTGCCAATTGCCCTTTTGAGTTCTTTGTCCATTTGCAGATAGTTGTTGTTTTACTCTGATGCTTTTTCCTTTTGCAAATATGTTTCAGCTTCCGAGAAATTCCTGGAAAGGATTCTGACACAAAGAGCCTAAACGACAGGTTTCTGATAAACCTTCAGATTGTAAAACTGAACGGAGTAAGAAATGACAGAATTCTAACAGAAACTATGCTCATCGATCTGCTGACAGAAGATTCAGCTCAAGAATTGATTATACAGGACTGTGTGCACTGATTAGGACGATTATAAATTTTTAGGACTTCTGTTTGAAATATTGTTGAGTTTGGATGTGTTGTTTTGTTTTCTCATAATGAAGGAAATCTTTTTCTCTTTTCTCTTATGCTAACTATAACTTACAGCCATTTGGTGAAATTATACCTTTATGAGCAAAACTGAAACATTTGTCTTTTTCTCCCTACCTTATCCCTCCTGAATTTGGAAACCCTTTGTGACTGAGTATGGTCATTTCGTGGCAATATTTGCATAAATTCCATAAGAATCTGTTCTCCTTATAACAGGACACATTGGTTATATTACCAAGGCTTTGACTGGAATGTCATATTTGAAACACACAGCCTCAGATATGACAAGACAGCATTTCAGGAACAAAGATTGGACTTTCTAGAATACAGCCACTCGGAAACACAGGCCTGGTACCTTGTTTACTGAGATTTTGGCAATCTTACCCGGTAAGTAAGGAAGCTTGCTTATCTGGCAGGTTCAAGGAACCTCCGAATATTTGGGGAGACATCAAAGAGAACACCACTCAAATCTGTAGGTTCTGCAGGCCAAATCTGATGGCAAGTCCTTGGCTTGGCTTTTCTGGCCTCTAGAGGCCTTCACAGTTCAATCTGAGATTCCGCAGGAAAAGATCCAGCGAAACACATTTTAAAAAGCCTGTATGAACAATTACTATTCTTGCTGCTCTTATGGAAATAATTGGAGCAAGTTGTATTGAAACTACACTTGATTTTCAAACCCGGTAATCCTGATTTGGCTATCTTTTGTAAAAATGAGAGTGATTTAAGAGAGAAAAAATTATGTTTCTGTAGAAGCTATAGTAGGCATTCATGGATATTAGATTCTAGCTCTTTTCTTCCGCAATATTCATGTATTATTAATAATAATGTCTCCTTGTGGCCATCTACCTCTGACACCTGGGAGTTCCCTGGCCACAATCATTTTCCTTCACTACTACTGTCCAAATACTAACTAGATTTGCCATGTCACAGTTGGATCATACAGAACAAGTTCCAAAGGTAATGTTCCCAACTTATTAATACACACAGGATGGACAATACAAAATTTGGGATGAATATATTTGGTTCACTCCTACTAGTTGGCAACTCAGTAAAAGGCCACTTTCTTTTGGGGAAGAAAAATCACCCCTGTGATACATGGCCTTATAGCACTCGACCTATGGGAAAAAATCCCTGTTATATGTGTTCTCATATCATAGCCTTAAAAAAAATACTGATTGGTTTCAGACTGACTGGGATACATGGCTCAACACACGTTGGTTAGCCCCTAACGGTGCTCAGTGGATATGTGGCTCCAATTTATGACCTTGGCTACCACCTGCATGGATTGGACGATGCACTCTAGGCTTTGTCTGGATGCAAGGTGGAACTACATTTACTATATCTCCTCCTGCTAACCTACCCAACTTGCCCAGCCCTGTCTTCCACTGGTATGACCATATTTCCGCAATTTTCTTTCACCAATTAGGAATCGACTTTTGTAGCATATTCAAGTCTTGCACATGGAAGTCCTAGACAAATTTACTATGAAGGCATTAAATGATACACAACATAGCATTTTGCTGCTCAATTTAGAAGTATCCCAAGTGTGTAAGGCAGTCCTCCAAATCCAAATGGCTCTGGATGTCTTGACAGCAGCACAAGGGGGCACCTGTGCCATTATAAAAACTGAATGTTGTGTCTATATTCCTGACTACCGTCAAAATATTTCTGGCTTGGTATCCCAGCCACCAAATTAAATCCATGTCTGACCAACCCTAAATCTAAATGATTGGTTGAACTCCTAGTCAGCACAAGGTTTCTGCACTACTTCAAAACCTTATTCATTGGGTTAAACATACTGCTTGTATTTCTTATTATAGTTTGTTGTCTGTTTCATTGTTTGTCTTATGCATGTCAAAAATGTTTCACCTCCTGGACAACCTCTCGTCAAAGGATACTCTCGTCTCCAGAGGCTCTGTACAACTTGTCACCCTTGAACTCCACCGGTGAAGACTTCTGGTCCACTGAACTTCCTCCCTGTACCTATGGCCCCATTTTGGGGCAGCACTACGTCCTTGTACAGACAGAAGTAGTTACAGAAGACTGACCATCATTCATATCCCCAAAGATTTCCGGTCATAATGGGTTCAGGGGTGGTTTATGATGTGGATTAATGCTGCCCAAGCTAGAGAAGCCCAAGGTGACCTGGCCTACATGCCAAACTACATGACCTGGTGGATATTTTTATAGTATGAATTCGGGCTGCCGCAGGGAGAGTAATCTCACATTGATCTGTGAAGGCCTCTAGATGCCAGAAAAGCCAAGCCAAGGACTTGCCATCAGATTTTGCCTGCAATACCTACAGATGTGAGTTGAGTTCTCTTTGAGGTCCACTAAAATATTTGGAGGTTCCTTGCACCTGGCAGATAGGCAAGCTTCCTTAGTGACTGGGAAAGATTGCCAGAATCTCTGTAAACAAGGTACCAGGCCCATGTTTCCTAGGGACTGTATTCCAGAAAGTCCAATCTTTGTTTCTGAAATGCTGTCTTGTCATATCTGAGCCTGTATGTTTCAAATATGACATTCCAGTCAAAGCCTTGGTAGTATAACCAATGTGTCCTGTTATAAGGAGAGCAGATTCTTATGGAACTTATGCAAATATTGCCACTAAATAACCATACTCAGTGACAAAGGGTTTCCAAATTCCTTAGGGATAAGGTAGGGAGAAAAAGATAAATGTTTCAGTTTTGCTCATGAAGGTATAATTTCACCATATGGCTGTAAGTCATTGTTAGCATAAGGGAAAAGAGAAAAAGATTTCCTTCATTATGAGAAAACAAAACATCAAAACTCAACAATATTTCAAACAGAAGTTCTAAAAAATTACAACCATCCTCATCAGTTCACACAGTCCTGTATAATCAATTCTTGAGCTGAGTTTTCTGTTAGCAGATCTATGAGCTTAGTTTCTGTTAGAATTCTGTAATTTCTTACTCCGTTTAGTTTTACAATCTGAAAGTTTATCAGAAACCTGTCGTTTAGAACCTTTGTGTCAGAACCCTTTCCTGGAATTTCTCAGAAGCTGAAACATATTTGCAAAAGAATAAAGCATCAGAGTAAAACAACAACTACCTGGAAATGGACAAAGGACTCAAAAGGGCAATTGACAAAGAAACTTGGCTACTTCAGTGACATATAACACTTGCTGATATTAATTGGAATTATGACTGTTAACCAGGAAAGATAAGACTCTTAGGAATGCTATATAATTTTAAGACACCTATATTAATAACATTTACCCATCTTATACCACCTAAGGAAGTCTATCATCACTTATTTCACAATGTTTCCCATGTAATTTAATAGACCAAGTAAGCCTAATTAGTTTAATATCTTCCTTCTTATAGGAAGAGAGACCAAATGTCTTTGAGAAGTCTCAGGGGACCTCTAAAAATCCTCAGAGTAATTTTTCTTCTGCCTACCAGGTCAAAAGAAAGCCTTCATTCAGCATTTGAATATTTTTGAGGGAGAATCTCGTCAAAACATATCAAAAGCTTTTCAAATGCTTGTTCAAATAGAAAGCAACACTCACTGTGAAGCAATGCTCGGGTATCTATTCAAAGTGATAACAGAGTCAAAAATCTTAAGTGTGACCTCAGTCATTATTTTCACAAAACAGATTTGTCTCTTAGGTAGACTTACACAAAGGAATAGCTTTTATGATCTCTTTACCAAGAGCAGATCGAAAGTTCAAGAAAATATATCCTTTTAGAGAAAACCAAACTTGAATTTCTGCACCTACTTATTTTGAACATTCAAACTCATGCACTTAATTGAACTTACTTTAGTGTACTTGACCAGGCATAAAACTCCTTTCAGAATTTCTCCTTCACAAACCTTCTGCAACTTTCTCTTTTGTTTTCAGAATTTGACCCAAAGTCTTTGCTTTTTCCTTTCTAGTACATCACGACAAATTTATCTTTCTTAACCCATTAAACAAAAATATTTCCATTCTTTATACCTTTTTTACTGAAAACATCCATTTTAACCTCCTTGAATACAAAGCTCTTTTCCTTAGTAATTTGCAGTAGGTTTAATTCCATAAGGTAATTAGAACTTTAACCCTTAACAGACCAAGTAAACACTAAAAAGGTAAACAATTATGGATTGTCTTTTATATCAGCATTCTAAACACTTCATAAGTTTATTAACACGCCGCTTTACAACAAAACACAAGGCATGCTTTTTAATACACCCACACGCTTTTAGCCTCTTCCATAAGAAGCCAAAAGTAGATAACTTAGATGTGTTTATTAATAATGATTCAGTGTTTCATCCTATCCAAAAATGATCCAGATATTCACATATTTATTATTTAACATTACTTGGCAAAATTCAAGATTGTTACCAAAAGAATTTGAAGCTGTTTTTCTCCCCCAAGTATAGAGACCATAAATCTTATTGCATTCACTTTTATGAGTTTTATGTATTTAAACCATTTGTTTCCAACAATTATGTTCAGATTACCTATGGAAACCTCATGAGGCATTAGACAAAACTGGTCATCATTTAAACATATTATTTCGCTGACAAATTTAACAGACAACGTGAACTTATATGACTAGTAAACCCAGGCTGAAGGCCTGCATCCTATGCAAATACTGACAACTCTGACAACAAGACTATTTTCAATCAAACCAACAAACTTAAAGAAGCTTTCATTTACCAAAGGTTAATTCACGTGATGTTAACTTTGAAAGGCACTGAGTTAATTTCTACTACATTTAGAATTTATGAAAGCACTTTCTTTAAGCCAACTAAACAGATATCTTAATTTTGGCCATACCATCCAGGGGTAAAAATATCACACGTATAATGTACACATAGACACCCATACACAGAGACTGTACAACTATTGTTTTAAAAGCTACTCCCGTGAATCAGGTACAATAATATAAAGCTCACCCGTTATGATTCCAAACTTTGTTTTGAGCCTTTTTACTAATGCTTATGGAGAAGACTCTCTAGATGCTATACTTTTTGCAATGACACACTTATGGCCATTTATCCTTTCCCCTCCTTTTTTTTTTTTTTTTTGAGTCTTAAGACTGAGTGATTGGCTAGATAGTAGTTCCTGGAGAGGGGGGATGATAATTCTTTTCATGATAAAGGAACTAGGTCGAAACTGAGCTGCCTCTAGAACTGTCTTTCCCGTCTTGCAAGGATTTTCTAAGGAAGGTTGCTCTTGATTTCTCAGAAACTGGACTGTAACTTGAAGGACGTTCTAGGTTGATCTACCTGTCCAACTGCACCAGAAAGGCACAGAGAAACCTTACAAACTTTCTCCCAGCTGCAGTTTCTATGGCATAACCCATACAATTGAAAGTGTTTCTAATTAGTTAGAATGACCCTGAGTGGTGAGTCTCTGGGGATGCTTATGGCATTCCCCATCCAGTAAAGCCAGTGTGCGACTGACAGTGGAGTGGAGAAGGGTGGATGCCTACAAAGGCCTGGAACTGACTGGGGGCTGGGGCTCCCAGTACCCGGGTTGAGAGTTAAGTCCCTTGAAAAATGTTTTAAAGTTTTTCGATTTTACAGAAGGTCCATGTTCTGATCAGGTCCAGCCTGATCTTAACCTCGACTTGGTGACAACAGAGGACATGATGAGCAAAACAAAGAAAGGAAAAGAAGACACCAGACCTCCCCCTCATGGCCACTCTCAGAGGGTTCTCAAGATAAGAGTCACACAACAGTTCCGTGCTGTGGCACACTACCATAGCATGACTGTTCACAGAATAAATCACAGGTCTGCTACCCTCATAGCCAACTCAGTAGGTGACTAAAATACTCAATGAGTCAACCGCCAAGAGAGGGCACCCTACTTGGGGTCGTCGGGGTGATCAGGCCCAGAAAGCCAAAGTTGGGGCCCCCAGTGTTGGAGGACTTGACTCTTGAAAGATTTCTTTGTTTCCCAGTTGCAAAGCTCAAAAGGAGACGAAAATGGCCATTGTAACTCTAACAAAGATGAAAGAGACACGTCCATTACCTTGAAAATGCCCCCTGAACCTACGGCAGTATCCCACCTGTTGTTCTTACTGTGGGGTTCCTATATCAAGGGGTGACGGGGGTGTCTGCCAGCATTGCATCCCTTGTATACCTTCCCTCGGATGCCTGGCAGTAACAGGTGCCTGGTGAACATCTTTCCTATTCTGCCTGGCAGTAATAGGTGCCTGGTGAATGGTCTTCAAGACAAAAGGCGAAGTTTAAGAGAGAACATAATGGAGAAAATGTGTGAGGAATTTTCCGCCGCTCTGAGGGACATTCTACCCAATTGCATGTTGGAGTCATTCTCTGAAGAAGGGTTTCCCATACTCAAGCAAAGGTTAGATTTTGGTAGTTTCCTTGAACTCGATTCCCGATTGGGACATTTGCACAGTTCAGAGCATGATCAGGTGCCATGGGAGGTATCCCAATCCAGCCTTAGGAAAAGAAACCTTCCACTGGAGTCTTGCAGATTGCCGACCATCCTAATGACTTAAGTGGCCTACGTGTGCCCAGGTAATATTTATATATTAGAGATAGACTCAGGAAGGAATGGATTAATTCATGCTACATCACCCTGAGGCTTAAGCTACTGATTCTCTTCAAGCTGAATGCCGTGATTTGCCCCTTAGAGTAGCCATGGGCAACAAACATCAGTTCATAGAGCTAACCAAGCAAGTTTCTGATGGAGAAGTGAGTTTAGATCCAACCTCGAAAAAGAGAGAGGCACCAGGAAGAAAGGGGCACTTACCAGAAGTTCAGCTTAAAAACTGAAAAAAGCAAGTTCCCCATACAGGATACAAGATATGCAGGCTCAGCGAGCTGAAGAGTTGAAAGATTTCTTGGACTCTCAACGTCTGGTAGTGCTGCTCTTTTATTTAGAGAACGTTACAGGATAACACGGGGACAGGACCCATGGGCAGTAAAGAGTTGCTGCATGGGGACAGGATCTATGGGCAGTGTAGAGCTGCATGCATGGGGACAGGACCCATGGGCAGTGAAGAGCTGCTGCTGCTGCTGCTGGGGAAAGGACCCATGGGCAGTCAGATGTCCTGCTGCTGCCCTGAGTTGAGGGTAAGGGCTAATTTTATGAGTCATGGGTACGTGACTTATTTTTACTGGAAAAAGAAAATATGAAGTAAACGTCATTAAATGATTTCAGTTCAGTTGGGGTCTGGTTATTGTGTGGTCATATAATATTAGATACTAATCTGGCCATATAGATAGACATGTAGGTGAGCATGACCTGGGGTTCTCTCACTGGGGCACCTCTAATTCATACCAAAAAAAATTCACCGGGTCATATGCTTTGACATGTAGGCCAGATAACCTTGGGCTTTTTGAGCTGGGGCAGCCTTAATCCACATCAGTTGTCGTGGTCTTTCTCAGCTGTCTCCCATAGATATGCTTATCAGTCCGTTCTCCTTCATTCCAAGTTATTAATTTTGTATTTCTTTATTCACCATATGTTCTCTAGGCCGACGTGTGAGTGCTTTCATGATTTTTGGGTATTGTCTTTGAATTTCAATCGTTCACTTAAAGGAATCTTTGCTATCCTAGCCTAGGTCCAACTGAGCACTGAGAACACGAGGTCATCTTGGTTGGTTTGACATTCTGAGATCAGAATCTCCAAATTCTAGGTTGTCCTGGCAACCACCATATGGACATAACGTTTCCGAGATAAATTAGACAAATCTGATGAATTCATCTCTACAAGTAAGATATTTTTATGTCTCTTTTCTGAATTTGGGGATGCTCGAGGTGGATCCTGGATCCTTGATCATTCTAATAGATTACGTCTGGATACTGGTTTACTTTATTTCTGTAGGATTTGTTAGTTGTTTGATTCACATCGTCATCTCTGTCATGTTTATTTTTCGTTAAATATAAGTGTAATGTTCTAATTTTCAGCCAACTTCCTCAAATATGGTGTCAAAGCACATAAGCAATACTCTTCTATGGCGAGACATAGGGGGAGGGAATTTCATTGGTGCCAAACTGAGCATTCTAGCTTTGGATACCAGCCTTCCCTTTGGATTGGTGGTTCCCACAGGGAAAGAGAAAATCCTAAAAGGCGTGCATATTTGCGGCATAAAGCTTTTGATGCTGAAAGAGATTAGAGAGATGAACTTCTAAGGATTGTGAAGCTCCTCAAAATACTTAATGATGCTACAGAATGGTCGACCATTGCAAATAGATTAAGATGAATACTACAAAGAGAATGTGTTCTGTGCTAAACTCATGAACCAAGGGAAAATGTTACCCTCTATGAGGTCACTACTAATTACCTTCAGGAATGATCAAAAAAGGCCAGCTTCTTCCCAAGTTCAGCGAAAGATTGCTCCAAAAGTCCAATTCAGGGCCTGCGCTGTGGTGTAGCAAGTAAGTGCCCACATTCCTCTTGGGCGGCCAGGGCATCACTGCCTAGCATCATGGGTGGGGATCAGATTAATAGCAATGGGAAATCCAGATTTCATGGTCTGGTCGGCACAGAGATCATAGAGAAGTAGAAATTGTGAGGAGGACTTAATACGCACCAGAAAAGGAACCATGAGAATATTACAATCTATGAATGTATCAGGTACACGTCCCCAAATGATGAAGGAAGGAAGACATGTGACCCAACAAGGTGGAATTGTCAGACTGCCAGGTGATCACACGAGTCAGAGGATTGCCTGGGCAAATTCAACTTGGGAGGGACTCCAGGACTTTCTCTGTGGAAAATCCACCCATTTGGCCATATCCACAAAAGGTAAGAGGTAAAACCCAGGATAATCTTAAAGGAAAGAAACCGGTCTCTGGAGGGAAGGTAGTAGACCTTTCAATGTTTGAGGAGAATCTTAGAAACTGATAAGAAATGCAGAACAAGGAGAACTATCCTACCTGGAAAGATGGAGTCTTCAGACTGGTATGAGATGGCTCTCAAACACTGTGTGCATGGACGTTGTCAGGATAACTTAGAAAAATCTGAGGGTGTTTATGACATCACGTTGAACATGTCACCAAAGATGGCCGCATGTTTCCAGGGCGGGTATTTGCTTAGGCTGTAAAACTGAAGTGAGAGATACCCAGAAACAGCTTTTCCCAACAGAAACCAGGCACAGAAACTTGAAGAGATCAAAGAGATGCTGATTCAAGGGATAAGAAAGGAATCACTGGGAAGAAGTGATAATAGAGGGACAAGCACTGAGAGGACAACATTGTCATCTACTCAAGTAGATGGGGAGGCCATGCTGATTCAACCTTGAAACTTGATTTGAAACAAGAGCCCGGACTTGGCACTTATCAGTCCTACCTTGGCCTTCTGCCTTACTCATAATCCAAAGTCAAGAATGATCTCTTGAGGACATTGAAGAGAAGAATCGAAGCCTCCGTCCTACGCCCCTAGCATCCTTTGAAGAGAAGTCTCCCTTTCCACAGCTCTGGAGTCATGGGGGCCCACTGGGTACATGCTAATGTGTCCCAAGACATCTCTTTGCAGCCTTGAAGAAATGCACGCCTGTCATTGTTTGAGTACGTCTGCTGGTTTGGAAGGGCACTGGAAGTGTGCTGAAAAGCACCCTTTTCCAGAGGGCTTCGTTCCTGTGTCAAGACTGCCCCCCCAGGCTAGCGTGCTCAGTTGGACTCCAATGAAATTCTCTCCCATTATCTCTTGCCATAGAAGGAGTATTGACTCTGTGTTTTGACACCATATGGAAGGGGGTTGGCTGAAAATTAGAACACTACCATTATATTTAAAGATGTAAGTCAAACCAATAGAAAACCTTGTGGAAATAAAGTAAGCCAGTATCTAGACCTAATCTGGTGGAGCTCCCAAGGATCAGGGGTGAAGTTCGAAATTTCCAAAATCCAGAAAAGAGACAGAAAAATCTGTTACCTGGAGAGAGGAGTTCATCAGATTTTGCTAACTTGTCTCAGAAACATAATGTCCATTAAGGTGGTTGCCAGGACCCCCACGAATCTGGAGTTTCTGATCTCACAATGTCAACCCAGCCAAGACGACCACGAGTTCTCAAGGCGCAGTGTCAACTCGACCAGGATAGCAAAGATTCCTACCAGTGACCTATAGAAATTCCAAGACAACACCCAACAATCACGAAAGGACTCACACCTCGGCCTACAGAACATAAGGTGATTAAAGAAATGCAAAATTCATAACTTGGAATGAAGGAGAATGCACTGATAAGCATACCAAAGGGAGATACCTCAGAAAGACCATGACGATTGGACTATGGAAAAGAAAATAAGGTCCTATCGAATGGAAGGCCAACAGAAATCACAAGTGAATAATCCACAGTGATAGACGTCAGTCTTTAGACAGATTCTGCTTGAACGCTTGAAAGTCTGAGAAAGTCACAACCCCAAAAATTACAGCGAAGGTCAATCCTGGTCTAACTGGGAAGGGTGAGTTATGAGACTGCTCCCTGCAGGCTTTGAAGCCTGTGTCCACGAAGGTAGACTGGACAGAGGAGACACGATTCTGACAAATCCTCTGACATCACAGTGTGCCAGATAAACAGGCTGGCCTCATCTACACAGGGCCAGATTTGGGCTCAAGTAGCATATTCAAGTCCCATTCCACTCAACTGCAGGTTGCCAATGGAACATGAAAGGGGCTGGCCAGTGGGGCAGCATGGAGTCTGCTTCTTTTGGGTCAGTAGCCCAGGGTCAGCCACGTGGAATCCTGGGGGTCAGCCTCCTCAATGATCGTCCAGCAGTTCTGGGCCAGGTTGCGACCTAGTGTAGAGGCAGATGGGAAGCAACTTTAGAGAGCACCACTCTTCCTCAGCCAATACAGCGGCATGACCAGCAGATTTGAGCACAGCCATAAACTTCTGCCAAACAAAACCAATTAAAAGTTGTAAAGAATAGAAAAGCTGAACCTCAAAATTAAAAAAACCCATGCCAGTGAGAAGAAAATTATATCTACGAATAACCTTTGCCAAACAGGAGAAAGCGATGGAAACCAAAAACTAGCAAAGTTTTGGGGAAAGAAATTCCACAAGTCACAAGGAAACGCAAGGCTATTCTGTGCCCTTCGCATGGAACAACGGACACACTTGAAACGTCCATACCTCATACAGCTGAGAAATATAAATGGAAAGCAATAGGATATATTGGAGTATATGAGGAAGCCATTTGGTATAAACCTAATTCGGCCTGATTTTGTTTTTTCCAAAAGGGCCTGACTATGGCTATTTAGCATGCATTGCATATCTGCTTAGACATTTCCTATGGCCCTTGAGATAAAGGTGCAACTTCTCCCAACATTAACATTTCCTTAGGGATAAGCATTTTGCCCTAGGCTATGAACAGATTGCTGCACTCACCTTTGACCACCCAGCTCACCTGTGACCAGTCAGCTGGAGACAACAGACCGCAACCCTGCTGTGGTCACTGAGACAGAAGACCTACCTGCTATTTCCATCAATTGCTGTGCCAACAGAGCAGTCTCGCGACTATTGTAAATGGGACATTTCAATCCTATGTGAAACATCCTCTATGAGGGGAATACAACCAGTCTGTGCACCCCACTTCTTTGATGCCCTTTCTTCCTTTGGGAAGAAAGGCCCCGGGTTATAATCCTCAGATTTAAGCTCAGAATAAGCTCACCCAAAGTTTCATTTATAGATTGGTTATGGATTATTTTCGACGACAAAGCAATGTCTGGATTACATGCACTCCCAGTCAAAGTTGCAGCAATCTCTCCCACACAAATAGGAGAGAGAATCCTAAAGTTTCTATCCAGCAACAAAGGACCCTAAATAGACACAGGAATCCTGAGGAAAACGATCAAAGCAGCAATTATCACCCTTTCTGATTGCCATGTATAGAACAAAGAGCTAGGTCCTGAACAGCACAGCCTGGACCCCAAAATAGGCACACAGACCCATGCAACAGAATCGAGACCCCAGAAGTCAACTCACACATCCATGGACAGCCCATTTACGACCAGGGAGCCAAGAGGAGACAGCAGAGAAAGGAGAGTCTCGACAAGAAACGGTGCTGGGTAGACTGCACAGCCGCATGTAACACAATGAAAGTAGACCATGATGTTACACCAGGCACACACACCACCTCGAAATGGATTCAGGCCTTGAATGGAAGACTTGAAACCGTGACACTTCGAGGAGAAAACGCAGGCAGCTTGCTCTTTGCCATCTGGCTTGGCCGCCTGTTTGGAAGAAGCATGTGTGACTGAGCAATTGCAACAAAGGAAACAAGAAACAAGCAGGACTCCATCCAACGCAGAACCTTCTGCCCAGCCAATGACACCATCGACTCAGTGCAAAGACAGCACAACAACTGCGACAGGATGTTTGCAAACTACACATCAGAGAAGAGGTGAATAGCCAAAAGATCCAATGAACTCATATGTCTCCAGAGGAAAAAAAACAACGAGCCCAATACAACCTGTTAAAAAGATGGAAACAGACATTTCTCCCAGGAAGATAGAAAGATGGCCAACAGGCTATATGAAAACATGCTCATCATCATTAAGTCTCTGGTCAATGTGAATCTGAACGGCAATGAGACAGCAGCTCACAGTGGTCAGAGGGCTATAAGGATGAAGAAAGGAAACCACAGGTTTCGGAGGAGGTGGAGAGAAGAGAAGCCTCCTGCACTGTTGGTGGGTGTGTAAACCTGTGCATCCACTAGGCAAAGCTCTGTGGAATACCCACAGATATGTCAGAATCCATCTACCATAAGATGCAGGTAGTCCTTGGCAGCATATTTATCCAAAGAACTTGGAAACACTAACGCATAGAGATCCGTGCACCACTGTGCTCACCACAGCCTTACTCCCGATATCCAAGACTTCGAGGCCGCCCTGGTCCCCATCATGTGACGAAAGAAGAAGGAAGATGGGCTATAGCCACACAATGGCATAACACTCAGTTGTAGGAACGGAGGCAGTGCCGCAATTTGTGAACACCAGAAAGGCTCCTGAGGGTATTAGGGGAACTGAAAAAAGCCCTGGGGAAAGGTCAAATACCACAGGATCTCATGCACAAGGAGAAGAGGAAAAATGGACCAACAAACAGGTAGCACGTGACATAGGATTGGTAGTTCCCAGAGGGAAATGGGGGCGGCCACCGGAGGGAGAAAGAGTTGATTAGGCACGAGTGTGTGGTGAGGGCCTGTAATTAGGCTTACGGTGGTGACGATGATGTAACTTACACAGAAGTCTAAATCTATGAGGATGTAGATCTGAAAGCTATAGGATCTTACAATGTAGGGTTATGACAATCAATTCACATAAAATCAAAACTCCAAAGAGGGGTGCAGATTTACGGCCTAAAGCTTTGGAGGCTAAAAGAGATTAGAGAAGATGAACTTCCAAGGATTGGCAATCACCTCCAAATGCTTAATGATGCTACTGAAAGGTAGACCTTTGCAAAGAGATGAAGAGGAATACTAGCATGAGAACATTGTCCGAGCCAAACTCATGACCCAATGGAAAATGTTACTGTGCATGATGTTACTACTGATTCCCTTCACAAATGATCGAAGCAGGCCAACATATTCCGAAGTTCAGGCCAAAGTCTGATCCAAAAGTCCAATTCAGGGCCAGCCCTGTGGTGTAGCGGGTAAGGGCATATGTTCCGCTTGAGCTGACCGCGTTTCAAAGTTTAGCATCACGGGTGTAGACCATATTACTAGCATTAGGAAATCCAGATTACACGGTTTGATGGGCACAGAGAACATAAAGAAGCAGAAATGGTGAGGAGACCTTATCAATACACACCAGAAAGAGAACCTTGAGAATATTACAATCTGTGAACGCATGAGGTACACTTCCCCAAATGATGAAGGAAGGAAAGCATGTGACTTGCCAAGGTGGAATTGTCAGACTGCTGGGAGATCACATGATCATTGTGCATCAGGCAATTGAATGGGCAACTTCAACTTGGGATGGCCTCCAGGACTGTCTCCGGGGAAAGTGCACCAGTTTAAGCATATCCACAAAAGATAAGAGATAAAACAAAGAACAATCTTAGAGGAAAGATACCGGTGTGTAGAGGGAATGTAGTAGACGGTTCAAAGTTAGAAGAGAAAGTTAGAAAACAACAGGGACATGGTCACCGTGATGTCATAAAAAACCTCAAAATTCTAACTTGTCCTGACAACCTGCGTGCACACAGAGTTTCGGAGCCACCTCAGACCAGTCTGACTCCTCACCCTTTCCAGTAGGATAGTTCTCCTTTCTCTGGATTTCTTGTCAGTTTCTAACTTTCTTCTCAAACTTTGAAGGCCTGCTCCATTCTCTCTAGACACTGATTTCTTTCCTGTAAGATTATCCTGGGTTGTATCTCTTATATCTTGGGTAGATGGCCAAGTGGGTGGCCCTTCACCAGAGAAAGTCCTGGACTCCCTTCCAAGTTGAAGTTGCCCAGGCAATCCTCTGATGCGCAATGATCATGTCATCTCCTAGCACTCTGCAAATTCCACCTTGGAAGGTCACATGTTTTCCTTCCTTTCTCCTTGGGGAAGTGTACAAGATGCGTTCATGGATTGTAATATACTCGGTTCTTTTTCTGGTGCGTATTGATAACGTATCCTCACAATTGCAACTTATTTATCATCCCTGTCCGCATAGTACCATGAAATCTATATTTCCTAACACTGCTAATGTGATGTGCACCCATGATGTCAAACAGTGAGGCCAAGGCCGCCCAAGCGGAATGTGGGCACTTACCCGCTCCACCACAGAGACGGCCCTGAATTGTACTTTTGTACCAACATTTAGCCTGAATTGGGAAGACGTGGGCCTGTTTGGATTATTTGTGAAGGTGATTAGTAGTAAAATCATGGAGGGTAACATTTTCCGTTGGTTCGTGGGTTTAGGACGGATCATGTTCTCTTGGTAGTATTCCTCTTCACCTGTTTGGAATGGTCTACCTTTCTGTAGCATCAGTAAGCATTTTGAGAGGATGTTCCATCCTTGGAAGTTCACCTTCTCTAATCTCTTTCAGCCCCCAAAGCTTTATGCCGTCATTCTGAACCCCTTTTTGGATTTTTGATTTTAGGTGAATTTATTGCCATAACGCTGCAATAGAACATCCTATATCTTTCAGATTTGCATCCTCATCGGTTTAGACTTCTGTCGTAGGTTACATCATCTTCACCAGAGTAAGCTGAATCACCGGCCCTTACCACACACTTGTGCCTAATCATCTGTTTCACACTACCCCACCTCCCTGCTTTGCCTCTGGTAACCCTTAATCAAATGTCCCGTGCCAATAGTTGGTTACTGCTTGTCTTTTCTTCTCCTTGTAAGTGAGATCCTACAGTATTTGACTTTATCCCTGGGGCTTTTTTCACTTCCCCTAAAACCTTCACAGCCATTCTGGTGGTCACTAATGGCTGGATTACATCATTTGTTCCGGCTAAGAGGTATGCCATTGTGTGGGTATAGCCCATCATCCTTCTCCATTAGTCCCTTGCTGGGCACCAGGGCGGAGTCCAAGTCTTGGATAGCGGGAGTAAGGCTGTGGTGAACTCAGTGGTGCACATGTCTTTATGCAGTAGTGTTTCCGAGTTCTTTGGATAAACACGCCACACAGGAAGCTGGATCATATGGGACATGGATTCTTAAATTTCTGAGGCAGTTCCACAGCGCTTGGAGTACTGACTGCACCGGTTTACACTCCCACCAGCAGTACAGGAGGCTTCGCTTCTATCCACATCCTCTCTGACACTTGTTTCCTTTCTGCTTCATTCTAGCCATTCTGACCACAGTGAGCTGCTGTGTCCTTGCAGTTTGCATTTGCATTGGCCTGAGACTTAATGATGGTGAACATGTTTTCATGCACCTGTTGGCCCTCTTTCGATCTTCTTGGGAGAAATCTCTGTTTCCATCATTTGCCCAGGTGTTCATTGGCTTGTTGTGTTTCTTGTGGAGACGTGTGAGTTGATTGTATCTTTGGGCTTTTCACCCCTGGTCCGATTTGTGGTTTGCAAACATCCTCTCCCAGTTGTTGTGCTGTCGTTGCATTGAGTCGATGGTTTCCTTGACTGGGCAGAAGCGTGTGCATTTGATGTGGTCCCATTTGTTTCTTGTTTCCTTTGTTGCCCTTGCCCAGTCAGATATGCTTCTTCCAAATAGGCGGCTCAGAAAGATGGCAAAGAGCACTCTGCCTAGGTCTTCGTATACAAGGTTCATGGTTTCAAGTATGCCATTCAAGGCTTTAATCCATTTCGAGGTGGTGTGTGTGCCACGTGTAACATCATGGTCTACTCTCGTTGTGTTCCATGTGGCTGTGCAGGCTTCCCAGCACCGTTTATGGTAGAGACTCTCCATTCTCCGCTGTCTCCACTTGGTTCCCTGGTCCAAAATGGGCAATCCATGTACGTTTGAGTTGGGCTCTGGGCTCTCGATTCTGTTGCATGGGTCTGTGTGCCTGTTTTTGGGCCCAGACTGTGACGTTTCGGTACGTATCACTTCGTTCAATATGTTGAAATAAGAAAGTGTGACACGTCCTGCTTTGTTCTGCTTCCTGAGGATTCCTTTGCCTATTCAGGTTCTCTTGTTGCTGGCTAGAAACTTTCAGATTCTCTCTTCGAACTCTGTGGCCAATATTGCTTCAAATTTGACTGGGATTGCATGGAATCCAGAGATTCCTTTCTCTGGAATGGACGTTTCAAGTGTGTTAATTCTTCCATTCCTAGAACCTGGAATATCCTTCTTTCTCCTTGCGTCTTCTTGAATTTCTTTCCCCACACGTTTGCTAGTTTTCGATTGACATAGCTTTCACCTGTTTTGCAAAGGTTCTTCATAAAGATCTTATTCTTCTCAATGGCATGGTGTTTTTTTTTTTTTAGCTTCAGTTTTTCTATTCTTTGCAACATTCAATTGGTTTTGTTTTGGCAGAATTGCATTGCTGTATTCACATCTGCTGACAATGCTCCTGTGTTTGCTGTGGAAGTCTGGCCCAGTCTAACGTCCCTTCCTATCTGCCTCTACACTACCTCGGACGCCTGCCCCAGAATGCCTGAAGCAGTGGTGAGCAGGCTCAGCCCCATAATTCCACCCGGCCCACTCCGGGCCACTGACACAAAAGGTGCGGACCTCACTGCTGCACCACTGGCCAGCCCCTTTCCTGTTCAATTGGCAACCTGCACTTGAGTGCAATGGGACTTGAATATGCTACTTGAGCCCAACTGTGACACTGTGTAGATGAGGCCAGGTTGTTTTTCGGGTCCACTGTGCTGTCAGAGGATTTGTCATAATCGTGTCTCTGCTGTCCAGACAAGTTTCATGGACACACGGTTTCCTGGCCCGCTTGGAGCAGTCTCATAACTCACCCTTCCCACTTAGCCCAGACTTGACCTTCGCTGCCGTCTTTTGGCTTGTGAATTTCTCTGACTTTCAAACGTTCCAGCAGAGTCTGCCTAAAGACGGACATCATCTTTCATTGTGTATTATCCAGGTGTGATTTCTGTCTGCCTTCCATTTTCTGGGACCTTTTTTTCTTTTCCATAGTATAATCGTCATGCTATTTCTCAGCTATCCCCCTTAGACATGCTTATCAGTCCGTTCCCCTTCATTCCAAGTGATTCATTTTGCATTTCTTGAATCACCGTATGTTCTCTAGGCTGAGGTGTGAGTTCTTTCGTGACTCTTGGTTGTTGTCTTTGAATTTGCACCGGTCACTTGAAGGAGTCTTTGCTGTCTTAGCCTAGGTCAAACTAAGCACTGAGAACACGTGGTCATCTGGGTTGGTTTGACATCCTGAGGTCAGAAACTCCAAATTCGAGGTGGTCCTGGCATCCCCCTTCACGGACACAATGTTTCCAAGACTAATTAGATAAATCTGATGAATTCCTCTCTCCAGGAAACATATTTTTCTTTCTCTTTTACGGATTTGGGAAGTTTCGAACTTGACCTCTGATCCTTGAACGTTCCCCTAGATTCCGTCTAGATACGGGCATACTTTATTTCTATAAGCTGTGCCATTTGTTTGCCTTACATCCTCAGCCCTGGCCTATTTTTCTTGAAACAGAATTGTAATGTTCTAATTTTCAGCCCACTTCCTTACATATGGTGTGAAAACACATAATCAATGATCCTTCTATGGCAATAGGTGGGGAGAGAATTTCGTTGGAGGCAAACTGAGCACTCTAGCCTGGGAGGGCAGCCTTCACAAAGGAATGAAGCCCTGTGGAAAAGGGTGCTTTTCAGCACCCTTGTAGAGCACTTCCAAACAAAGAGACATAGCCCAAGTGTGACAGGGCTCCGTTCCTTCGAGGCTTCCAAGACATCTCTTGGGACACATTAGCATGTACCCAGTGGGCCCCCGTGACACCAGAGCTATGGAAAGTGAGACTGATCTGCAAAGAATGCCAAGGGCCTAGGAAAGGACGCATCGATTCTTCTCTTCAACGTCCTCAACACATCATTCTTGACTTTGGCTTATGCTTAAGGCAGAAGGACCATGTAGGTCTGATAAGGCCCAAGTCCGGCCTCTTGCTTCCAATCAAGTTGCAAGCTTGAATCAGCATGGCCTCCCCATAGACTTGAATAGATGACAACGTTCTCCTCTCAGTGCTTGTCCCTCTATTCTTGCTTCTTGCCAAGGATTCCTTTCTTACCCCTTGAATCAGCGTCTGTTTTATGTCTTCCAGTTTCTGTGTCCGCTTTCTGTTTTTCAAAACTGTTTCTGGGTATCCCTCCCTTTAATAGCCTAGCCTAGGCCAATCCTCAGTCTGCAATCGTGCAGCCATCTTGGCGGACATGATCCTTGTGATGTCATAAACAACCTCAAAATTCGAAGTTGTCCTGACAACCTGCGTGCACACAGAGTTTCAGAGCCATCTCAGGCCAGTCTGACTCCTCACCCTTTCCTGGTAGGATAGTTTTCCTTTTTCTCGATTTCTTGTTGGTTTCTGACTTTCTCCTCTAACTTTGGAAGGCCTGCTACATTCTCTCTAGACACTGGTTTCTTTCCTGTAAGATTATCCTGGGTTTTACCTCTTACATTTTATGTAGATGGCCAAGTGGGTGGACGTTCCCCAGAGAAAGTCCTGGACTCCCTCCCAAGTTGAAGTTGCCCGGGCAATCCTCTGATGCACAATGATCATGTCATCCCCTAGCATTCTGGGAATTCCTCCTTAGCAGGTCACATGTTTTTCTCCCTTCTTGCTTTGGGGAATTGTACCAGATGCCTTCATAGATTGTAATGTTCTCATGGTTCTTTTTCTGGTGTGTATTGATAACATATCCTCACAATTGCTACTTATATATGATCACTGTCTGCACCGTACCATGAAATCTATATTTCCTAAAACTGCTCATGTGATCGGCAACCGTGATGTGAAGGAGTGAGGCCCAGGCCACACAAGCGGAACGTGGGCACTTACACGCTCCACCACAGGGCCGGCCATGAATTGTCCTGTTGGACCAACCTTTTGTCTGAACGGGGGAAGACGTGGGCCTGTTTGGATTAGTCATGAAGGTGATTAGTTGTAACATCCTGGACGGTAACATTTTCCCTTGGTTCATGGGTTTAGGACTGATCATGTTCTTGTGGTAGTATTCCTCTTCATCTATTTGGAACGGTCTACCCTTCAGTAGCATCAGTAAGCATTTGGAGGTGATTTTCCATGCTTGGAAGTTCACCTTCTCCTATCTCTTTCAGTCCCCAGGGCTTTATGCCGTCATTCTGGAAACCTTTTTGGATTTGTGATTTTAGGTGAATTTATTGCCGTAACACTGCATTAGAACATCCTATATCTTTCAGATTTACATCCTCATCGATTTAGACTTCTGTGTAGGTTAAATCATCTTCACCATCGTAAGCCAAATCGCAGGCCCTCACCACATACTTGTGCCTAATCATATCTTTCACCCTTCTCCACCGCACTGCTTTGCCTCTGGGAAGGCACAAATATCGCATGCCACATATTGGTTATTGCTTTCTTTTTCTTCTAATTGTAAGTGAGATGTTACGGTATTTGACATTGTCCCTGGAGCTTGTTTCACTTCCCCTAAAACCCTCACAGCAATTCTGGTGCTCAAAAATTGCTGGGTTGCATCCTTTGTTCCGGTTGAGTGGTATTCCATTGTATGGCTAGAGCCCATCTTCCTTCTGCATTCGTCCCTTGCTGGGCACCAGTGCGGCTTACAAGTCTTGGATAGTGGGAGTAAGGCTGTGGTGAAATCAGCCATGCACATGTCTTTATGTGGTAGTGTTTCTGAGTTCTTTGGATAAACACACCTCAGAGGAATAGCTGGATCATATGGGACATGGATTCTTAAATTTCAGAGGCAGTTACACACCACTTGGCATACTGGCTGCACTGTTTTACACTCCCAGCAGGAGTGCAGGAGGCTTCCCTACTCTCCACCTCCTCTTTGACACTTGTTGTTTCCTGTCTGCTTCCTTATAGCCATTCTGACCACAGTGAGCTGCTATGTCCTTGCAGTTTGGATTTGCGTTGGTCTGAGACTTCATGATGGTGAACAAGTTTTCATGCACCTGTTGGCCATCTTTCAATCTTCTTGGGAGCAATCTCTGTTTCCATCTTTTGACCAGGTTTTCATAGGCTTGTTGTTTTTTTTCTTGTGGAGATGTGCGAGTTCATTGTATCTTTGGGCTTTTCACCCCTTGTCCAATTTGTGGTTTGCAAACTTCCTCTCCCAGGTGTTGTGCTGTCTTGCATTGAGTCGATGGTTTCCTTGAGTGGGCAGAAGCTTGTGCATTTGATGTGGTCCCGTTTGTTTCTTGTTTCCCTTGTTGCCCTTGCCCAGTCAGACATGCTTCTTCCAAATAGGTGGCTCAGACAGATGGAATAGAGCATTCTGCCTAGGTCTTCTGCTACAAGTTTCACAGTTTCAAGTCTGCCATTAAGGGCTTCAATCCATTTCACATGGTGTGTGTGCCAGGTGTAACATCATGGTCTTCTCTCATTGTGTTCCGTGTGGATGTGCAGGCTTCCCAGCACTGTTTATTGTACAGACTCTCCCTTCTCAACTGTCTTCTCTTGGCTCCCTGGGAGAAAATGGGCTGTCCATGTACGTTTGAGTTGGGCTCTGGGTTCTCGCTCCTGTTGTATGGGTATGTGTGCCTGTTTTGGGGCCCAGGTTATGCCGTTTTGGTACCTAGAGTTTCGCCGTCTATATTGAAATCAGAAAGTGTGCCACGTCCTGCTTTTTTCGTTTTCCTGAGGATTCCTTTGCCTATTCAGGGTCTGTTGTTGCTGCCTAGAAATGTTAAGATTCTCTCTTCTATCTCTGTGGCAAATATTGCTGCAACTTTGACTGGGATTGTATGGAATCCAGAGATTCCTTTCTGCGGTATGGACTTTTCAAGTGTGTTAATTCTTCCCTTCCTAGATCACGGAATATCCTTCTTTCTCCTTGTGTCTTCTTGAACATCTTTCACCAAACGCTTGCTAGTTTTCGATTGACATAGCTTCACCTGTTTTGCTAAGGTTCTTCATAGAGATCTTGTTTGCCTAACTAGCAAGCTGTTGTTTTTTCTTCCAGTTTCAGGTTTTCTATACTTTGCAAATTTTGACTGATTTTGCTTTGGCAGAAGTGCATCACTAAGTTCACATCTGCTGGCAATCTTCCTGTATTTGCTGTTTAAGTCTGGCACTGTCTAACGTGCCCTCCCATCTCCCTCTACACTACCTCTGACGTCAGCCCCAGAATAACTGAAGCAGTGGTGAGCTGGCTCACCCCCAGGATTCCACCCGGCCCAACCCCGGCCACTGACCCAAAAGGTGCGGACCTCACTGCTGCACCACTGGCCAGCCCCTTTCATGTTCCATTGGCAACCTGCAGTTGAGTGCAGTGGGACGTGAATATGGTACTTGAGCCCATCTTTGGCACTGTGTAGATGAGGCCAGGTGTTTTTTGTTTCCACTGTGATGTCAGAGGATTTGTCATAATTGTGTCTCTGCTATCCCAACAATATTCATGGACACAGGGTTCCAGAGCCCGCTTGGAGCAGTCTTATAACTCGCCTTTCCCAGTTAGCAAAGGTTTGACCTTCGCTGCTTTTTGGCTTGTGAATTACTGTGACTTTCAAACGTTCAAGCAGAGTCTGTCTAAAGACTACCATCTTTCATTGTGGATTATCCAGGTGTGATTTCTGTTCGCCTTCCATTTTCTGGGACCTTTTTTTCTTTTCTATAATATACTCGTCATGGTCTTTCTCAGCTATGTCCCTTAGACATGCTTATCAGTTCGTTCTCCTTCATTCCAAGTGATTAATTTTAGACTTCTTTAATCACCGTATGTTCTCTAGTCCGAGGTGTGAGTGCTTTCATGACTCTTGGTTGTTGTCTTTGAATTTACACTGGTCATTGTAGGAATCTTTGCTATCCTAGCCTAGGTCAAACTAAGCACTGAGAACACGTGGTCATCTGGGTTGGTTTGACATCCTGAGATCAGAAACTCCAAATTCGAGGAGGTCCTGGCAACCCCCTTCACGGACATAGTGTCCTTCTGCCTTAAGCATAATGCAACGTCAAGAATTATCTGTTCCGAACATTGCTGAAAAGAATCGATGCCTCCTTTCCTAGGCCCCTAGCATTCTTTGAAGATCAGCCTCACTCTCCATTGCCCTGGCATCACGGGTTCACACTGGGTACATGCTTATGTGTCCCAAGAGATGTTTTGGAAGCCTTGAAGGAATGGAGCCCTGTCACTGTGGGTATGTCTCCTTGTCTGGAAGCGCTCTACAAGTGTGTTGAAAAGCACCCTTTTCCAGAGGGCTTCATTCCTTTGTGAAGGCTGACATCCCAGGCTAGAGTGCTCACTTTGCTTCCAATGAAATTTTCTCCCCCTAACTCTTTCTGTACAAGGATTATTGATTATGTGTTGACACCATATGTGAGGAAGTTGGCTCAAAATTAGAACATTACAAGTCTGTTTCAAGAAAAATAAATATTCCAGGGCTGAGGATGTAAGGGAAAGAAATGACACACTCTAGAGAATTAAAGTAAGCCCCTATCAGGACACATTCTAAGGGAATGTTCAAGGATCAGGGGTCAAGTTCGAAACTTCCAAAATCCAGAAATGAGAAGAAAAAATTTCTTTCCTGAGAGAGGAATTCATCAGATTTCTCTAATTTGTCTCAGAAACAGTCTGTCCCTGAATGGTGTTGCCAGGACCAGCTCGAATTTGGAGTTTCTGATCTCAGGATGTCAACCAACCCAAATGACCACGTGGTCTCAGTGCTTAGTGTGACCTAGGCTAGGATAGCAAAGAGTCCTGGCAGTGACTGGTGCAAATTCAAAGACAACAACCAAGAATCACAAAAGCACTCACACCTCGACCTAGAGAACATACGGTGATTAAACATATACAAAATTAATCACTTGGACTGAAGGAGAACAGACTGATAAGCATATCTAAGGGAGATAGTTGAGAAGGACCATGACGATTATACTGTCAAAAAGAAAAAAAGGTGACAGAAAATGGAAGGCGAACAGAAGTCACACCTGAACAACTCACAATGAAAGATGTAAGGCTTTACACAGACTCTGCTTGAACGTTGTAAAGTCAGAGAAATTCATAAGCCAAAAAACGGCAGTGAAGGTCAAACCTAGGCTAATTGGGAAGGGAGAGATATGAGACTGCTCCAAGCGGGCTCTGAAACCCTGTGTCCATGAAAATTGCCGGGACAGCAGAGACACAATTACGACAAATCCTCTGACATCACAGTGGGCCTGAATAACTTCGTGGCCTCATCTATACAGTGCCAAAGTTGGCCTCAAGTAGCACATTCAAGTTCCACTGCACTCAACTGCAGGTTTCCAATGGAACATGAAAGGGGCCGGCCGGTGGTGCAGCGGCGAGGTCAGCACCTTCTGGTTTGGTGGCCCAGTGTGGGCCGGGTGGAATGAAGTGGGTGATCGTCCTCACCACTGCTTCAGTCATTCTGGGGCAGGCGTCCGTGGTAGTATAGAGGCAGATGGGAAGGGACTTTAGACAGGGCAGATTTCCACAGCAAATACAGGAGCATTGCCAGCAGATGTGAGCTCAGCGATGCACTTCTGCCAAAACAAAACCGATTCAAAGTTGCAAAGAATAGAAACACTGAAGCTGAAAAGAAAAAGAAAAACTGCATGCCAGTGAGAAGAATAAGATCTCTAGGAAGAATAAGATCTTAGCAAAACAAGTGAAAGCAATGTGAATCGAAAAGTAACAAATGTTGAGGGAAAGAAATTCAAGAAGACACAAGGAAAAAGAAGGAGATTCCAGGATCTAGGAATGGAAGCATTAACACACTTGAAACGTCCATACCAGAGAAAGGAATCTCTGGATTCCATGCAATCCCAGTCAAAGTTGCAGCAATGTTTCCCACAGAGACAGAAGAGGGAATCCTAAAGTTTCTAGCCAGCAACAAGAGACCCTGACTAGGCAAAGGAATCCTCAGGAAAACGAAAAAAGCAGGACGTGGCACACTTTCCGATTTCAACATATAGGACGAAGCACTAGGTACCGAGACGGCACAGTCTGGGCCCCAAAACAGGCACACAGACCCATGCAACAGAATCGAGAACCCAGAGCCCAACTCAAACGTACATGGACAGCCCATTTTCGACCAGGGAGCCAAGAGGAGACAGCTGAGAAAGGAGAGTCTCTACCATAAACGGTGCTGGGAAGCCTGCACAGCCACATGGAACACAACGAGAGTACACCATGATGTTACACCTGGCACACACACCACCTCGAAATAGATTAAAGCCCTGAATGGCAGACTTGAAACCATGACCCTTGTAGGAGAAGACCTAGGCAGAGTGCTCTTTGCCATCTGTCTGAGCCGCCTATTTGGCAGAAGCATATCTGACTGGGCCAGGGCAACAAAGGAAACAAGAAACAAACGGGACCACGTCAAATGCAGATGCTTCTGCCCAGTGAAGGAAACCATCGACTCAATGCAAACACAGCACAACTACTGGGAGAGGATATTTGCAAACCACACATCAGACAAGGGGTGAAAAGCCCACAGATACAATCAATTCACACGTCTCCACAAGAAATAAAACAAGCCAATGAAAACCTGGTCAAAAGATGGAAACAGATTTCTCCAAAGAAGATCGAAAGAGGGCCAACGGGTGCATGAGAACTTGTTCACCATCATTCAGTCTAAGGCCAATGCAAATCCAAACTGCAAGGACATGGAAGCTCACTGTCGTCAGAAAGGCTATAGGGAACCAGAGAGGAAACAAGTGTCAGAGAGGAGGTGGAGAGAAGGGAAGCCTCCTGCACTGCTGGTGGGAGTATAAACCGGTGCAGCCACAATGCCAAGCGGTGTGGAACAGCCTCAGAAATTGAAGAATCCATGTCCCATATGATCCAGCTATTCCTCTGTGACGTGTTTATCCAAAGAACTTGGAATCACTACCGCATAAGGACATGTGCACCGCTGAGTTCATCACAGCCTTACTCCCGCTATCTAAGAGTTGGAAACCGACCTGGTGCACGGCAGGGGAAGAATAGAGAAGGAAGATGGGCTATACCCACAGAATGGGGTACCACTCAGCCGGAACAAAGTATGCAATCCAGCCATTTGTGACCACCCGAATGGCTGTGAGGGTTTTAGCGGAAGTGAAACAAGTCCCAAGAAGAAAGCCAAATACCGTAGGATCTCACTTACAAGGAGAAGAAAAAGCAAGCAGTAATGAACAGGTGGCATTGGACATTGGATTCCGGGTTCCAAGAGGCAAAAAGAGGCAGTGAGGAAGGGTGAAAGAGATGATCAGGCACAACTGTGTGGTGAGGACCTGTGATTAGGCTTACACTGGTGAAGATGATGTAAGCCACACAGAAGTCTAAAGCAATGAGGATGTAAATCTGGAAGATGTAGGATGTTCTAATGCAGGGTTATGGCAATAAATTCACCTAAAATCAAATATCCTAAAAGAGGTCCAGTTAGACAGCGTAAAGCTTTGTGGGCTGAAAGAGATTAGAGAAGGTGAACTTCCAAGGATGGAAAATCACCTCAGAATGCTTACAGATGCTACAGAAAGGCAGACCATTCCAAATAGGTGAAAAGGAATACTACGAAGAGAACATGATCAGTCCTAAACCCATGAACCAACTGAAAATGTTACCGTCCATGATGTTATTACTAATCACCTTCATGAATAATCCAAACAGGCCCACGTCTTCCCAAGTTCAGGCAAAAGGTTGGTCCAAAAGTACAATTCAGGGCCGGCCCTGTCGTGGAGCGGGTAAGTGCCCACGTTCTGCTTGGGCGGCCCGGGCCTCACTGTTTCACATTACGAGTGCATATCACATTAGTAGTGTTAGGAAATATAGATTTCATGGTACGGTGCAGGCAGAGATCATAAATAAGCAGCAATTGTGAGGATACGTTATCAATACGCACAAGAAAAAGAACCATAAGAATATTACAATCTATGGAAGCATCTGGTACACTTCCCAAAGGCAGAAGGAAGGAAAGCATGTGACCTGCCAAGGTGGAATTGGCAGAGTGCTACGAGATGACATGATCATTGTGCATCAGAACATTGCCTGGGCAAATTCAACTTGTGAGGGAGTCCAGGACTTTCTCTGGGTAAGGTCCACCCATTTTGCCATCTACCCAAGATATAAGAGATAAAACCCAGGATAATCTTACAGGAGTGAAACCAGTGTCTAGAGAGAATGTAGGAGCCCTTTCAAAGTTCAAGGAGAAAGATAGAAACTGACAACAATTGCAGAAAAAGGAAAACTATCCTACCTAGAAAGGGTGAGGAGTCATACTGGTCTCAGATGGCTGTGAAACTCTGTGTGCACAGAGGTTGTCAGGACAACTTCGAATTTTGAGGTTGTTTATGACATCACAGTGAACATGTCCCCCAGGATGGCCACATGGTTGCTGCCTGAGGATTGGCCTAGGCTAGGCTATTAAAGGGAGAGATACCCAGAAACAGCTTTGACAAACAGAAAGCAGGCACAGAAACTAGAAGAGATAAAACAGAGTCTGATTCAAGGGATAAGAAAGGAACCCTAGGCCAGAAGCGAGAATAGAGGGACAAGCACTGAGAGGAGAACATTGTCATCTATTCAAGTCTATGGGGAGGTCATGGTGATTCAAGCTTGCAACTTCATTGGAAACAAGAGGCCGGACTTGGGGCTCATCACACCTACAGTGCCTTAAGCATAATGCAAAGTCAAGAAAGATGTCTTGAGGACATTGAAGAGAAGAATCGATGCCTTGTTTCCGAGGCCCATAGCATTCTTTGAAGGTCAGTCTCACTTTCCATAGCTCTGGTGTCACGGGGCCCACTGGGTACATGCTAATGTGTCCCAAGAGATGTCTTGGAAGCCTTGAAGGAATGGAGGCCTGTCATGCTTGGGGTATGTCTCTTTGTTTGGAAGGGCTCTACAAGTGTGCTGAAAAGCACTCTTTTCCAGAGGGCTTCGTTCCGTTGTGAATGCTGCCCTCCCAGGCTAGAGTGATCTGTTTAGCTCCAATGAAATTCTCTCCCCATACCTCTTTCCGTAGAAGAATTATTGATTATGTGTTTTGACACCATATGTAAGGAAGTTGCACGAAAATTAGAACTTTACAATTGTGTTTCTAGAAAAATAAACAGGCCAGGGCTGAGGATGTAGAGCAAACAAATGGCTCACCCTATAAAAATTAAGTAAGCCCATATCTAGATGGAATCTAGGGGAACATTCAAGGATCAGGGGTCAAGTTCGAAACTTCCCAAATCCGTAAAAGAGAAAGAAAAATATCTTTCCTGGAGAGTGGAATTCATCCGATTTGTCTAATTTGTCTTGGAAACATTGTGTCCGTGAAGGGAGTTGCCAGGACCACCTCGAATTTGGAGTTTCTGACCTCAGGATGTCAAACCAACCCAGATGACCATGTGTTCTCAGTGCTTAGTTTGACCTAGGCTAGGATAGCCAAGAGTCCTACAAGTGACCGGTGCAAATTCAAAGACAACAACCAAGAGTCACGAAAGCACTCACACCTCGCACTAGAGAACATACGGCGATTAAAGAAATACAAACTTAATCACTTGGAATGAAGGAGAACGGACTGATAAGCATGTCTAAGGGGGATAGCTAAGAAAGACCATGACGAGTATACTATGGAAAAGAAAAAGAGGACCCAGAAAATGGAAGGTGAACAGAAATCACACCTGAATAATCCACAATGAAAGATGATGTCCGTCTTTAGACAGACTCTGCTTGAACGTTTGAAAGTCAGAGAAATTCACAAGCCAAAAAATGTTAGTGAAGGTCAAGCATGGGCTAACTGGGAAGGGTGAGTTATGAGACTGCTCCAAGCAGGCTCTGAAACCTGTATCCATGAAGCATGCTGGACCTCAGAGACACAATTATGACAAATCCTCTGACATCACAATGGACCGGAAAAACAACTAGCATCATCTACACAGTGCTAGAGTTGGGCTCACTAGTATATTTACCTCCCATTGCACTCAACTGCACGTTGCCACCGAACATGAAAGGGGCCGGCCGGTGGTGCAGTGGTGAGGTGGGCACCTTCTGGGTCTGTGGCCCGGTATGGGCTGGGTGGAATCCTCAGTTTGGGCCTCCTCACCACTGCTTCAGTCATTCTGGTGCAGGCGTCCGAGGTAGTGTAGAGGAAGATGGGAAGGGACGTTAGACAGGGCCAGACTTCCACAGCAAATACAGGAGCATTGCCAGCAGATGTGAGCACAGCAATGCACTTCTGCCAAAACAAAACCAATTAAAAGTTGCAAAGAATAGAAAAACTGAAGCTAAGAAAAAAAAACCAGGAGCTTGCCATTACGAAGAATAGGATCTCCGTGAAGAACCTTAGCAAAACAGGTGAATTCTATGTTAATTCAAAAACTAGCAAACCTTTGGGGAAAGAAATTCAAGAAGACACAAGAAAAAAAAGATATTGAGGGATCTAGGAATGGAAGGATTAACACACTTGAATGGCTCATACCGCAGAAATGAGTCTCTGGATTCCATGCAATCCGAGTCAAAATTGCAGCAGTATTTGCCACAGAGAAGAAGAGAGAATCCTAAAGTTTCTACCCAGCAACAACAGACCCTGAATAGGGAAAGGAATTCTCAGGAAAACGAACAAAGCAGCACGTGTCACAATTTCTGATTTCAACATAGAGGACGAAGCGCTAGGTACTGAGAAGGCACAGTCTGGGCCCAAAAACAGGCACACAGACCCATGCAACAGAATCGAGAACCCAGAGCCCAACTCAAACGTACATGGACACCCCATTTTCGACCAGGGAGCCAAGAGGAGACAGCGGAGAATGGAGAGTCTCTACCATAAATGGTGCTGGGAAGCCTGCACAGCCACATGGAACACAACGAGAGTACACCATGATGTTACACCTGGCACACACCCCACCTGAAATGGATTAAAGCCTTGAATGGCAGACTTGAAACCGTGAACCTTGTAGGAGAAGACCTAGGCAGAGTGCTCTTTGACATCTGTCTGAGCCGCCTATTTGGAAGAAGCATGTCGGACTGGGCAAGGGCAACAAAGTAAACAAGAAACAAACGGGACCACATCAAATGCACACACTTCTGCCAGTCAAGGAAACCATCGACTGAATGCTAAGACAGCACAACAACTGGGAGAGGATGTTTGCAAACCACACATCGGACAAGGGGTGAAAAACCCAAAGATAAAATCAACTCAGTAGTCTCCACAAGAAACAAAACAAGCCAATGAAAACCTGGTCAAAAGATGGAAGCAGAGATTTCTCTGAAGAAGATAGAAAGAGGGCCAGCAGGTGCATGAAAACTTGTTCACCATCATTAAGTCTCAGGAAAATGCAAATCCAAACTGCAAGGACATGGAAGCTCACTGTGGTCAGAATGGCTAGAAGGAAGCAGACAGGAAATAACAAGTGTCAGAGAGGAGGTGGAGAGAAGGGAAATCTCCTGCACTGCAAGTGGGAGTGGAAACCGGTGCAGCCACTATGGCAAGCGGTGTGGAACTGCCTCAGAACTTTAAGAATCCATGGCCCATATGATCCAGCTGTTCCTCTGAGGCGTGTTTGTCCAAAGAGCTTAGAAACACTACCTCATAACGAGACATGCACTGCTGATTTCACAACAGCCTTACTCCCGCTATCCAAGATTTGATACCCGCCCTGGTGTCCAGCAAGGGAAAAATGCATAAGGAAGATGGGCTATACCCACACAATGCTTACCACTCAGCTGGAGCAAAGGTTGCATTTCAGCCATTTGTGACACCCAGAATGGCTGTGAGGATTTTATGGGAAGTGAAACAAGCCCCAGGGAGAACGTCATATACCGTAAGGATCTCTCTTACAAGGAGAAGAAAAAGCAAGCACTAACAAACAGGTGGCATGGGAAATTTTATTGGGAGTTCCCAGATGCAGAGCGGGGTAGTGGTGGAGGGTAAAAGAGATGATGAGACACCATCTGAGGATACGTTATCAATTCGCACCAGAAAAAGCTCCATGAGAATATTACAATCAATGATGAGACACCAATGTGCGGCGAGGGGTTGTGATTCAGCTTTAGCTGGTGAAGATGATGTAACCTACACAGAAGTCTAAACCAATGAGGATGCAAATCTGAGAGATATAGGATGTTCTAATGCAGGGTTATGGCAATAAATTCACCTAAAATCAAAATCCAAAACGGGGTCCAGAATGACGGCATAATGCTTTTGGGGCTGAAAGCGTTTAGAGAAGGTGAACTTCCAAGGATGGAAAATCACCTCAAAATTCTTATTGATTCTACAGAAAGTTAGACCATTCCAAATAGATGAAGAGGATTACTACCCACAGAACATGATGCGTGCTAAACCCATGAACCAAGGGAAAATGTTACCGTCCATGATGTTAATAGAAATCACCTTCACGAATAATCCCAACAAGCCCACGTCTTCCCAAGTTCAGACAAAAGTTTGGTCCAACATAAGAATTCAGGGCCGGCTTTGTGGTGGAGTAAGGGCCCACCTTCCACTTGGGCGGCCCGGGCCTCACTGTTTCACATTAGGGGTGCAGATCACTTTAGCAGTGTTAGGAAATACAGATTTCATGGTTCGGTGTGGACAGAGATCAAAAACAAGTAGCAATTCTGAGGATACGTTATCAATTCGCACCAGAAAAAGCTCCATGAGAATATTACAATCAATGAACGCATCTGGTACACTTCCCCAAAGTAAGAAGGAAGGAAGACACGTGACCTGCCAAGGTGGAATTGGCAGAGTGCTAGGAGATGACACGATCATTGCACATCAGAGGATTGCCTGGGCAACTTCAACTTGGGAGGGAGTCCAGGACTTTCTCTGGGGATGGTCCACCCACTTGGCCATCTACACAAGATATAAGAGATACAACCAAGGATAATCTTATACTGGAAAGAAACCAGTGTCTAGAGAGAATGTAGCAGCCCTTTCAAAGTTCAAGGAGAAAGTTAGAAACCAACAAGAAATCCAGAAAAAGGACGACTATCTTACCTGGAATGGGTGAGCAGTCAGACTGGTCTGAGATGGCTCTGAAACTCTGTGTGCATGGAGGTTGTCAGGACAACTTAGAATTTTGAGGTTGTTTATGACATCACGGTGAAAATGTCCCCCAAGATGGCTGCATGCTTACAGTCTGAGGATTGGCCTAGGCTAGGCTATTAAAGGCAGAGATACCCAGAAACAGCTTTGACAAACAGAAAGCTGGCACAGAAACTGGAAGAGGTCAAACAGACTCTGATTCAAGGGATAAGAATGGAATCCTTGGCCAGAAGCGAGAATAGTGGCACAAGCACTGAGAGGAGAACGTTGTCATCTATTCAAGTCTATGGGGAGGCCATGCTCTCTTAAATCATCCTCATTTTTACAAAAGATAGCCAAATTATGATTAACACGTTTGCAAATAAAGTGTAGTTTCAATACAACTTGCTCCAATTATTTACATAAGAGCAGAAAGAATCGGAATTGCTTATACAGGTTTTTTTAAATCTGCTTTGCTGGAATTTTTTCTGAGGAGTCTCAGATTGAACTGTGAAGGCCTCTAGAGGCCAGAAAAGCCAAGCCAAGGACTTGCCATCAGATTTGGCCTGCAATACCTACAGATTTGAGTGGCATTCTCTTTGAGGTCACCCAAAATATTCGGAGGTTCCCTGCACCTGCCAGATAAGCAAGATTCCTTAGTGACTGGGCAAGATTGCCAGAATCTCTGTAAACAAGGTACCAGGCCCATGTTTCCAAGTGGCTGTATTCCAGAAAGGCCAATCTTTGTTCCTGAAATGCTGTCTTGTCGTATCTGAGCCTGTATGTTTCAAATACGACATTCCAGTCAAAGCCTTGGTAATATAACCAATGTGTCCTGTTATAAGGAGAACAGATTCTTATGGAACTTATGCAAATATTGCCACGAAATGACCATACTCAGTAACAAAGGGTTTGACAATTCCTTAGGGATAAGGTAGGGAGAAAAAGGTAAATGTTTCAGTTTTGCTCATGAAGGTATAATTTCACCAAATGGCTGTAAGTCATAGTTAGCATAAGAGAAAAGAGAAAAGACAAAAAGCTTTCCTTCATTACGAGAAAACAAAACAACACATCAAAACTCAACAATATTTCAAATAGAAGTCCTAAAAAATTACAATCATCCTTATCAGTTCACACAGCCCTGCATAATCAGTTCTGGGGCTGAATCTTCTGGTAATAGACTGATGAACTTAGTTTCTGTTAGAATTCTGTAATTTCTTACTCCGTACAGTTTTACAATCTGAAAGTTTATCAGAAGCCTGTCGTTTAGAACCTTTTTGTCAGAACCCTTTCCAGGAATTTCTCAGAAGATGAAACATACTTACAAAAGGAAAAAGAATCAGAGTAAAACAACAACTACCTGGAAATGGACAAAGGATTCAAAAGGGCAATTGCCAAAGAAAGTTGGCTACTTCTGTGACATATTAAACTTCCAGATAATAAGTGGACTTATGACAGATAACCAGGACAGATCAGAATTTTAGGAATGCTATATAATTTTAAGACATCTATATTAATAACATTTACCCATCTAATAACACCTAAGAAAGTCTATCATTACTTATTTTACAATGATTCCCGTGCAATGTAATAGACCAAATAAGTCTAATTAGTTTAGTATTTTCCTCCTTATAGGAAGAGAGAGCAAATGTCTTTGAGATGTCTCAAGGGCCCTCTGAAAAGCCTCAGATTAATTTTTCTTCTGTCTATCAGGTCAAAAGACAGCCTTCATTTAGGATTTGAATATTTTTGAGGGAGAATCTTGTCAAAACATATCAAAAGCTTTTCAAATGCTTGTTCAAATGTGAAACAACACTGACTGTGAAATATGCTCAGGTATCTATTCAAAGTGATAACAGAAAGAGTCAATAATCTTAAGAGTGACCTAAGTCATTATATTCACAAAAGAGGTTTGTCTCTTAGGTAGACTCACTCAAAGGAATAGCTTTTATAACCTCTTTATCAAGAGCAGATCAAAAGTTCAAGAAAATGTATCCTTTTAGAGAAAACCAAACTTGAATTTCTGCACCTACTTATTTTTAACATTCAAACTCATTCACTTAATTGAACTTACTTTAGTCTTCTTGACCAGGCATAAAACTCCTTTCAGATTTTCTTCTTCACAAACCTTCTAAAGCTTTCTTTTATGTTTTCAGAATTTGTCCCAAAGTCTTTGTTTTTTCCTTTCTAGTACATCAGGACGAATTTATCTTCCTTAACCAATTAAACAAAAATATTTCCATTATTTATACCTTTTTTACTGAAAACGTACATTTTAACTTCCTTGAAAACAGAGCTCTTTGTTAGTAATTTCCTGTAGCTTTAATTACGTAGGTTAATTAGAACTTTTAACCCTTAACAGACCTATTAAACACTAAAAAGGAAAACAATTATGAATTGTCTTTTATATCAGCATTCTGAACACTTCATAAATTTAGAAACACGCCACTTTACAATAAAACACAAGGCATGGTTTTTAATACACCCACACGCTTTTAGCCTCTTCAAGAAGAAGCCAAAAGTAGATAACTTAGATGTGTTTACTAATAATGTTTCAGTGTTTCGTCCTATCCAGAAATGACCCAGATATTCAGATTTTTATCATTTAACTTAACTCGGCAAAACTCAAGATGGTTACCAAAAAGCATTTCGAAGCTGTTTTTCTTTCCCAAACTATACAGACCATAAAAGTTTTTGTACTCACTTTAATGAGTATTATCTATTTAAACCATTTGTTTCCATCAATTATGTTCAGATTACCTACTGAAACCTCATGAGGCCTTAGACAAAACTGGTCATCATTTAAAGCTATTACTTTGCTGACAAATTTAGCAGACAACGTGAACTTATATGACTAGTAAACCCAGGCTGAAGGCCTGCATCCCTATGCAAATACCGACATCCCTGAAAACAAGACTATTTTCAATCAGACCAACAAACTTAAACAGTCTTTCATTTACCAAAGGTTAATTCACATGACATTAACTTTGAAAGGCACTGAGTTGATTTCTACTGCATTTAGCATTTATGTAAACACTTACTATAAGCCAACTAAACAGAGATCTTAATATTGGTCATACCACCCAAGGCTGAAAATATCACATGTATAACCTACTCAGACACGCATACACAGAGACTGTACAACTATTGTTTTAAAAGCTACTGCCGTGAATCAGGTACAATAATATAAAGCTCACCAGTTATGAAGGTAAACTTTGTTTTTAGCCTTTTCACTAATACTTATGGAGAAGACCCTCGAGATGCTAGACTCTTTCAATGGCACACTTATGGCCATTTCTCCTTTCCCCTGCTTTCTTTTTGTCAGTTAATAGTGAGTGATGGGCTAGATATTAGTTCCTGGAGAGGGGGGATGATAATTCTTTTCATGATAAAGGAACTAGGTGGAATCTGAACTGCCTCTAGGGCTGTCTTTCCAGTCTTGCAAGGATTTTCTAAGGACAGTTGCTCTTGATTTCTCAGAAACTGGACTGTAACTTGAAGGACTTTCTAGGTTGATCTACCTGTCCAACTGCACCATAAAGGCACAGAGAAACCTCGCAAATTTTCTCCCAGCTGGAGTCTCTGGGACATAACCCATACAACCGAAAGTGTTTCTAATTAGTTAGAATGACCCTGAGTGGTGAGTCTCTGGGGATGCTTATGGCATTCCCCATGGCAGTAAAGCCAGTGTGTGACTGGCAGTGGACTGGAGAAGGGTGCAGTGGCTACAAACTCCTGGAACTGGCTGGAGGCCGGGGCTCCCAGTACCCGGGTTGAGAGTTAAGGTCCTTGCAAAATATTTTCAAGTTGTTCGATTTTACAGAAGGTCCATGTTCTGGTCAGGTCCAGCCAGAACTTAAGCTCGACTTGGTGACAACAGATGACATGATGAGAAAAACAGAGAAAGGAAAAGAAGACACCAGACCTCACCCTCATGGTTGCTCTCAGAGCGTTCTCAAGATAAGAGTCACACAACAGTTCCTGTGCTGTGGCACACTACCGTAGCACGGCAGTTCTCAGAATAAATCACAGGTCTCCTACCCTCATAGCCAACTCAGTAGGTGACTAAACTACTCAATGAGTCAACCGCCAAGAGAGGGCACCCTACTTAGGGTCGCTGGGGTGATCAGGCCCAGAAAGCCAAAGTTGGGGCTCCAGTGGTGGAGGCCTTGATCCTTGAAAGATTCCTTTGTTTCCCCAGTTGGAAAGTTCAAAAGGAGATGAAAATGGCCATTGTAACTCTAACAAAGATGAAAGAGACATGTCCATTACCTTGAAGATCACCCCTGACCCTACGGCAGCATCCTACATGTGGTTCCTACTGTGGGGTTCCTATAGCAAGGGGTGATGGGCGTGGCCCCCAGCATTGCATCCCTTGCGTACCTTCCGTGGTATGCCTGGCAGTAACAGGTGCCTGGTGAACATCTTTCCTATTCTGCCTGGCAGTAATAGAAGCCTGTTGAATGGCCCCCAAGAGAAAAGGAGAAGTTTAAGAGAGAACAGGATGGAGAAAAATAGTGTAGAATTTTCCACTGAGCTGGGGGACATTCTACCCAATTGCGTGTTGGAGCCATTCTCTGAAGAAGGGTTTCCCATATGCAACCAAAGGTTAGACTTTGGTACTTTCCTTGAACTGGAGTCCCGATTGAGACATTCACACAGTTCAGAGCATGGTGAGGTGCCATGGGAGGTATCCCAATCCAGCCTTAGGAAAAGAAACCTTCCAGGGGAGTCTTGCAGATTGCCGGCCATCCTAAGGACTTAAGTGGCCGACCCGTGCCCACCTAAAATTTGTATATTAGAGATAGAGTCAGGAAGGAATGGAGTAATTCACTCTACATCGCCCTTAGGCTTAAGGTACTGATTCTCTTCAAGCTGAATGCCATGATTTGCCCCATAGAGTAGCCATGGGCAGCAAACGTGGATTCATGCAGCTATCCAAGAAAGTTCCTGATGGAGAAGTGAATTTAGATCCATCCTTGAAAAAGAGAGATGCACAACGAAGAAAAGGGCACTTACCAGAAGTCGAGCTCACCAACCTATGAAGCAAGTTTTTATATGGGCCACAAGATATGATATGGGCTTGGTGAGCTGAAGAGCCAAAAGAAAGATTTCTTGGACTCTCAAATTCTGGAAGTGGTGCTCTTTTACTTATAGAATGGTACAGGACAACATGGCGACAGGACCCATGGGCAGTAAATAGTTGCTGCATGGGGACAGGACCTATGGGCAGTGAAGGGCTGCTGCTGCTGCTGCATAGGGAAAGGTTCCATGGGCAGTCAGAGGTCCTGCTGCTGCCCTGAGTTGAAGGTAAGGGCTAATTTTATAATGCATTGGTACGTGACATTTTTACTGGAAAAAGAAAAGATGATGTTAAAAGTCATTAAATGATTTCAGTTCAGATGGGGTCTGGTTATTGTGTGGTCATATAGCATTAAATACCAATCTGGCCATATAGATAGGCATGTAGGTGAGCATGAAATGGGCTTCTATCACTGGGACACCTCTAATTCATACCAAAAAAAAAAAACAACTCACCGAGTCATGTAGTTTGGTATGTAGGCCAGGTAACCTTGGGCTTTTCGAGCTGGGGCAGCCTTAATCCACATCATTCGTCATGGTCTTTCACAGCTATCTCCCATAGATATTCTTATCAGTCTTTTCTCCCCTCATTCCAAGTTACGAATTTTGTGTTTCTTTATTCACCATATGTTCTCTAGGGGTCCAGATTTACGGCCTAAAACTTTGGAGGCTGAAAGAGATTATAGAAAATGAACTTTCAAGGATTGGTAATCACCTCAAAATGCTTGATAATGCTACAGAAAGGAAGACCATTACAAAGAGATGAAGAGGAACATTACCAAGAGAACACGTTCCATGCTAAACTCAGGAGCCAAAGGAAAAGGTTACAGTCCACAATGTTACTACTAATTACCATTACGAATAACCAAAGCAGGCCAACATCATCCCTAGTTCAGGCAAAAGTTTGATCCAAAAGTCCATTTCAGTGCCGGCCCTGCGGTGTACTGGGTATGTGCCCACATTCCGCCTGGGCGGCCAGGGCTTCATTGGTTAGCACCACGGGTGTGGATCAGATTAGTAGCATTAGCAAATATAAATTTCACGGTATGGTGCGGACAGACATCCTAAAGAAATCGAAATTTTGAAGAGACGTTATGAGTACACATCAGAAAAAGAACCATGGGAATATTACAATCTATGAACGCATCAGGAACACTTCCCCAAATAATGAAGGAAGGAAAACATGTGACCTGCCAAAGTGGAATTGTCAGACTGCTAGGAGATGACACGATCATTGCGCATCAGAGGATTGCCTGGAAAAAGTCATCTTGGGAGGGCCTCCGGCACTTTCTCTTGGGAAAGTCCACCCATTTGGCCTCATCCACAAAAGATAAGAGAGAAAACCCAGATTAATCCGAAAGGAAAGAAACCAGTGTCTAGAGGGAAGGTAGCAGACCTTTTCAAGTTCGAGGAGAAAGAAACAGACAAGAAATACATAACGACGAAAACTATCCTACCTGGAAAGGGGGAGTAATCAGACTGAGATGAGATGGTTCTGAAGAACTGTGTGCATGGAGGTCATCAGGACAACTTCGAATTCTGAGGGTGTTTATGACATCATGGTGAACATGTCACCCAAGATGGCCACAGGTTTCCAGGCCGAGGATTGGCATAGGCTAGGATATTCAAGTGAGGGATACTCAGAAACAGCTTTTACCCACAGAAACAGGGCACAGAAAGTTGAAGAGATCAAAGATACGGTAATTCAAGGGATAAGACAGGAATCATTGGGAAGAAGCCATAATAGAGGGACAAGCACTGAGAGGAGAACATTGCCATCTCCTCACGTCGAAGAGGAGGCCATTCTGATTCAAGCTTGAAACTTGATTTGAAACAAGAGGCTGGAACTATGAGACCTATGTTGTCCTTCTGCCTCACTCATAATCCAAAGTCAAGAATGATCTCTTGAGGTCATTGTAGAGAAGAATCAAGGCCGCCGTCCTAGGCCACTAGCATTTTTTAAAGAGAAGTCTCACTTTCCATAGCTCTGGCATCATGGGTGCCCACTGGCTACATGCTAATGTGTCACAAGACACCTCTTTGAAGCCTGGAAGGAATGGACAACTGTCATGCTTGGGGTATGTCTCTTGGTTTGGAAGGACTCTAGAAGTGGCTCAAAAGCACCCTTTTGAAGAGGGGGTCATTCCTTGGTGAATGCTGAACTCCAAGGCTAGAGTCCTAAATTGGGATCAATGAGATTCTCTCCCCCTTCTCTTGCTGTAGAAGGAGTATTGATTATGTGTTTCAACACCAGATGTAAGGATGTTGGCTGAAAATTAGAACATTACCATTATATGTAAAGAAATATAAACACGCCACAGGTGAGGATATAAATCAAACAAATAACAAACCCTGTGGAAAGAAAGTAAGCCACTGTCTAGACATAATCTAGCAGAGCGTTCAAGGATCAGGGGTGATGTTCGAACTTTCCAAATCCAGAAATAGACAGAAGGATCTCTCACCTGGAAAGAGAAATTCATCAGATTCGTCTAATTTGTTGCGGAACCATTGTGTCCGTGAAGATGGTTGCCAGGACAGCCTCAAATCTGGAGTTTCTGATCTCAGAGTCTCTAACCAAGGAAGATGACCACATGTTCTCAGTGCTCAGTGTCACCTCGGCCAGGATAGCAGAGATTCCCTCAAGTGACCGATGGAAATTCAAAGACAACACCCAACAATCACGAAAGCACTCACACAACGGCCAACAGAACATATCGTGATCAAAGAAATGCAAAATTTATAACTTGGAATGAAAAGGGAACACACTGATAAGCATATCGAAGGGAGATAGCTTAGCAATACCATGATGATTAGCCTATGGAAAAGAAAAAAGGTCCCAGAAATTGTAAGGCAAACAGAAATCACAACTGAATAATCCACAGTGAAAGACGGCCGTGTTTAGACAGATTCTGCTTAAACGTTTGAAAGTCAGAAAAGTCACAACCCCAAAACCTGCAGTGAAGGTCAAACCTGGGCTAAATGGAATGGGAGACTTCTGAGACTGCTCCAAACGGGCTCTGAAACCTTGTGTCCATGAAGCTTGCTGGCACAGCACAGACACAATTCTCAGAAATCCTATGACATCACAGTGGACCAGGAAAACAACATGGCTTCATCTACACAGGGCCAGAGCTGGGCTCCAGTAGCATATTGAAGTCACATTCCAAAACAGCAGGTTGCCAATGGAACATGAAAGGGGCTGGCCACTGCTGAAGCTGTGAAGTCCGTGCCTTCTGGGTCTGCAGCCCGTGGTCGTCCATTTGTGCTCTTGGGTTTGAGCCTCCTCACCGCTGGTACAGCCATCCTGGGAGAGTCCTGGGAGATAGTGTAGAGGCAGATGGGAAGTGACGTTAGACAGTGCCACTCTTGCTCAGCAAATACAGCAGCACGACCAGCAGATGTGAGCACTGCCATAAACTTCTGCCAAAACAGAACCAATTAAAAGTTGCAAAGAATAGAAAAACTGAGCCTCAAAAAAAGAAGCATGTCACTAAGAATAATAAGATATCTAGGACTAACCTTCACTAAACAGGTGGAAGCATTGTAAACCGATACTAGCAAAGCTTTGGCTAAAGAAATTCCAGAAGACACAACGAAACGGAAGACTATTCCGTGCTGTTGGAATGGAAGAACTAACACACTTGAAACATCCATAGCGGATAGAGGAGTCTGTGGATTCCAAGCAATCCCAGTCAAAGTTGCAGTGATCTTTCCAACAGAAATAGAAGAGAGAATAATAAAGTCTCTATCCAGAAGGAAAGGACCCTGAATACCCAAAGGAATCCTGAAGAAAATGAACAAAGCAGGATGTATCACACTTTCTGATTTCCACATATAGGACGAAGCGCTAGGAACCAAAACGGCACAGTCTGGGCCCAAAAACAGGCACACAAATCCATGGAACAGAATCGAGAGCCCAGATGTCAACTCAGGCATATATGCACATGCATACATGCACAACACATTTTCAAACAGGGAACCAAGAGTACACAGCGGAGAAAGGAGAGTCTCGACAAGAAATGGTGCTGGGAAGACTGCACAGCCAAATGTAATACAATGAGAGTAGAGCATGATGTTACACTAGTCACACACACCACCTCGAAACGGATTAAAGACTTGAATGGAAGACTTGAAACCGGGAGACTTCTAGGAGAAAACCTAGGCAGCATGCTCGTTGCCATCTGTCCTAGCAGCCTATTTGGAAGAAGCATGTGTGACAGGAATGGGCAACAAAGGAAACAGGCAGATGGGAAGCGACGTTAGACTGGGCCAGTCTTCCTCAGCAAATACAGCAGCATTGCCAGCAGATGTGAGCACAGCAGTAAACATCTGCCTAAATAAAACCAATCAAAAGTTGCAAAGGATGGAAAAACTGAACCTCAAAAAAAAAAAATGCTAGTAGGAAGAACAAGGTATATAGGAATAACCTGTGCCAAACAGGTGAAAGCTATGTAAACCAAGAAGTAGCAAAGCTTTGGGGAAAGAAATTTCACAAGATACAATGAAACGGAAGGGCATCAGTGTGCATGGAATGGAAGAAAACGAAGGAAGAATGAAGTATCATCACAATGATACCTTTCTTATCCCTGGAATCAGCATCTCTTTGATCTCTTCAAGTTTCTGTGCCTTGTTTCTGTTTGGAAAAGCTGTTTCTGGGTATCTCTCACTTGAGTATCCCAGCCTAAGCCAATCCTGGTACTGTAAACATGCAGCCATCTGGGGTGACACGTTCACTGTAATGTCATAAACACTCTCAGAATTCAAAGTTGTCCTGACAACCTCCATGCACACAGTGTTTCAGAGCCGTCTTCTCCCAGCCTGACTACTACCCCTTTCCAGGAAGGATAGTTTTCCTTGTTCTGGATGTGTTGTCGGTTTTCAACTTTGTCCTCTAACTTGGAAAGGTCTACTACATTCCCTCTAGACACCGGTTTCTTTCCTTTAAGATTATCCTGGGTTTTATCGCATATCTTTTGTGGATATGGCCAAATGGGTGGACTTTCCCCAGAGAAAGTCCTGGGCTCCCTCCCAAGTTGACGTTGCCCAGGAAATCCTGTGATGCACAATGATCGTGTGATCTCATGGCAGTCTGACAATTCCACCTTGGTGGGTCACATATTTTCCTTCCTTCATGATTTGGGAAAGCGTACCAGATGCGTTCATAGACTCCAATATTCTCATGGTTCTTTTTCTGGTGAGTATTGATAAGGTCTCCTCACAATTACTACTTCTTTATGATCTCTGTGCCAACCATACCTTGAAATCTGGATTTCCTAATGCTAGAAATCTGATCTGTACCCATGATGCTAGCCCCTGAAGCCCGGGCCACGCAAGAGGAAGTTGGGCACTTACCTGCTACACCACAGGGCCGGCAATGAATTAGACTTCTGCACCAACCTTTGGCCTGAACTTGGGAAGATGTTGGCCTGCTTCAATCATTCGTGAAGGGAATCAGTAGTAACATCATGGAAGGTATTATTTTCCATTGGGTCATGAGTTTAGCATGGAACATGTTCTCTTGCTAGTATTCCACTTCATCACTTTGCGAATGTCTACCTTTCTGTAGCATCATTAAGCACTTTGAGGTGATTAGCAATCCTTGGAAGTTCATCCTCTCTGATCTCTTTCAGCCTATAAAGCTTTAGGCCGTAAGTCTGCACCCCTTTTTGGAGTTCTGATTTTATGTGAATTGATTGCCGTAACCCTGCATTCTAACATGCTATGGCTTTCAGATCTACATCCTCATAGATTTAGACGTCTGAGTAGGTTACATCATCTTCACCACCGTAAGGCTAATTACAGGCTCTCACGATACTTGTGCGTAATCAACTCTTTCTCCCTCTGGCCCTCGCCTACTTTTCCTCTGGGAACTACCAATCCCATGTCACATGCTGCCTGTTTGTTGGTCCGTTTTTCCTCTTCTCCTGTACGTGAGATCCTGTGGTATTTGACCTTACCCCTGGCGCTTGTTTCAGTTCCTCTAGTACCCTCAGGAGCCATTCTGGTGGTCACAAATGGCTGGACTGCATCCGTTCCGACAGCTGAATGCTATGCCACTGTGTGGCTATAGCCTATCTTCCTTCTCCATTCGTCCCTTGATGGGCATCAGGGAGGCTTCCAAGTCTTGGATATCGGGCGTAAGGCTGTGGTGCTCACAGCAGTGCATGGATCTCTGTGCATTACTGTTTCCATGATCTTTGGATATATACGTCACAGAGGAATAGCTGGATCATATGCTAGGTGGATTCTGAAACATTCTGAATTTTCACTCCTTTGTGTAGTGGCTGCATCGGCTCAAACTCCCACCTGCAGTGCAGGAGGCTTCCCTTCTCTCCACCTCCTCTCTGAAACTTGTTGTTTCGTGTCTTCACCCTTATAGCCATTCTGACCACTGTGAGCTGCTATCTCATTGCACTTCGGATTTGCATTGGCCTCAGACTTAATGATGAGGAACATGTTTTCATACAGCCTGTTGGCCATCTTTCTATCTTCCTGGGAGAAATGTGTGTTTCCATCTTTTGCCCAGGTTTTCTTGGGCTCATTGTTCTTTTTCCTGTGAAGATGTATGAGTTCACTGGATCTTATGGCTGTTCACCCCTTCTCCGATGTCTGTTCTGCAAACATCCTGTCGCAGTTGTTGTGCTGTCTTTGCATTGAGTCGATGGAGTCGTTGGCCGGGTAGAAGATTCTGCATTGGATGGAGTCACGCTTGTTTCTTGTTTCTTTTGTTGCCCTTACCCAGTCACACATGCTTCTTCCAAGTAGGCGGCTATGCCAGATGGCAAAGAGCAAGCTGCCTGCATTTTCCCACATAAGTTTCATGGTTTCAAGTCTTCCATTCAAAGCTTTAATCCATTTCAATGTGGTATGTGTGCCTGGTGTAACATCATGGTCTAGTCTCATTGTGCCACTTGTGGCTCTTAAGTCTTCCAAGCACTGTTTCTTTTCAAGACTCTCCTTTCTCTGCTGTCTCCTCTTGGCTCCCGTGTCGAAAATGGGCTGCCCATATATGTGGCAGTTGACTGCTGGGCTCAATTCTGTTCCATGGGTCTGTGTGCCTATTTTGGGGGAAAGGCTGTGCTGTACCGGTACCTAGCGCTTTGTCCTATATTTGGCAATCAGAAAGTGTGATACATGCTGCTTTGTTGGTTTTCCTCAGGATTTCTTTTCCTATTCAGGGTCCTTCGTTGCCACATAGAAACTTTAGTATTCTCTCTTCTATTTCTGTGGGAAAGATTGCTGCAACTTTGACTGGGACGACATGGAATGCAGACATTGCTTTTTGCGGTATGGATGCTTAAAGTGTGTTCATTCTTCCATTCAAAGAACATGGAATAGACTTCCGTTTCCTTGTGTCTTGTGGAATTTCTTTCCCCAAAGCTTTGCTAGATTTCAGTAGACATAGCTTTCTCCTGTTTGGCCAATGTTATTCCTAGATGTTTTTTTTCTTTTTACTGGCATGCTTTCTTTTTTGCTGTTCCTTTTCTCTATTATTAGCAACATTTAATTGGTTTGTTTTGGCAGAAGTTTATGGCTGTGCTCACATCTGCTGGCCATGCTGCTGTATTTGCTGAGAAAGAGTAGCGTGGTATAACGTTGCTTCCCATATGACTCTACACTGGGTCGCACGCCTGGCCCAGAACGGCTGGATGAGCGGTGAGGAGGCTCACCCCCAGGATTCCACGTGGCCGACCCTGGGTTGCCGACTCAGAACGCAGGGACTTCACGGCTGCCCCACTGTCTGGCCCCTTTCATGTTCCATTGGCAATCTGCAGTTGAGTGGAATGTACTTTAACATGTTACTTGAGCCCAACTCTGGCCCTGTGTAGATGAGGCCAGCTTCTTTTTCTGGACCACTGTGATGTCGGAGTATTTGTCAGAATAGTGTCTCTTTTCCAATCAGGCTTCGGGGACACAGGGTTTCAGAGCCCGCGTGGAGCAGTCTCAGAACTCACCCTTCCCAGTTAGCACAGGTTTGACCTTCAATTCAAGTTTTGGGGTTGTGACTTTATCGGACTTTCAAAAGTTCAAGCAGACCCTAACTAAACACTGAAGTAATTCACTGTGGATTATTGAGGTGTGATTTCTGTTTGCCTTCCATTTTCTGGGAGCTTGCTTTCGTTTCCATAGTCTAATCGTCATGGTTCTGAGCTATCTCCCTTCGATATGCTTATCAGTGTGTTCTCCTTCATTTCAAGTTAGGAGTTTGGTATTTCTTTAATCACCATAGGTTGTATAGGCTGATGTGTGAGTGCTTTCATTACTGTTGGGTGTTGTCTTTGAATTTCCATTGGTCATTTGAAGGAATCTTTGCCATCCTAGCCTAGATCCACCTGAGCACTGAGTAAATGTGGTCATCTTGGTTGGTTCGATATTGTGAGATCAGAAACCCCATGTTTGAGGTTGTCCTGGAAACCACCTTCCCAGACACAATGGTTCCGAGACAAATTAGATGAATCTGATGGGTTCCTCTCTCCAGGTGAGAGATCCTTTGGAAAGTTCAGAACTTCACACCTGATCCTTGAACGCTCCACTAGATTACGTCTAGATACTGGCTTACTTTATTTCCACAGGTTTTGTTATTTGTTTAATTTACCTCCTCAGCTGTGGCATGCTTATATTCCTTTAAGTAGAATGGTAATGTTCTAAGTTTCAGCAAACATCGTTATGCGTGGTGTCAAACACCTAATCAATACTCCTTCTACGGCAAGAGATGGGGGAGAGAATCTCATTGATCTCAACTGAGCACTCTAGCCTGGGAGGACAGCCTTCACACAGTAACGAAGCTTTCTGCAAAAGGGTGCTTTTGCGCACTCTTCCTGAGTCCTTCCAAACCAAGAGACATACCCCAAGCATGACAGGGGCCCATTCCTTCCAGGCTTCAAAGAGATGCCTAGTGACACATTACCATGTACCCAGTGGGTGCCTATGACGCCAGAGCTATGGAGAGTGAGACTTCTCTTCACAGAATACTAGGGACCTAGTACCGGGGCCTCTATTCTTCTCTTCAATGTCTTCAAGAGATCATTCTTGACTTTGGATTATGAGTAAGGCAGAAGGCCAACATAGGTCTGATAAGCCCAAGGTCCGGCCTCTTGTTTCAAGTCAAGTTTCAAGCTTGAATCAGCATGGCCTCCCCATCGACTTGAGGAGATGGCAATGTTCTCCTCTCAGTGCTTGTCCCTCTGTTATCACTTCTTCCCAATGATTCCTTTCTTATCCATTGAATTAGCATCTCTTCACGTTTCTGTGCCCAGATTCTGTTTGCAAAAGCTGTATCTGGGTATCTGTCACTTGAGTATCCAAGCCTAGGCCAATCCTCGGGCTGGAGACCTGCGGCCATCTTGGGTGACATGTTTACCGTGATGTCATAAACACCCTCAGAATTCTAAGCTGTCCTGAAAACCTCCATGCACACAGTTCTTCACGACCATCTCATACCAGTCTGACTACTTCCCCTTTCCAGGTAGGATAGTTTTCCTTGTTCTGGATTCCGTGTCTGTTTATAACTTTATCCTCGAACTTTGAAAGGTCTACTACAATCCCGCTGGACACCAGTTTCTTTCCTTTCAGATTATCCTGGGTTTTATCTCTCATCATTTGTGGATGAGTCCAAATGGGTGGACTTTCCCCAGAGAAAGCCCTGGAGTCCCTCCCGAGATTGATTTTCCTGGTCAATCCTCTGATGCGTAATGATCGTGTCATCTCCATTTCCACCTTGGCAGGTCACATGTTTTCCTTCCTTCATCATTTGGGGAAGTGTTCCTGATGCGTTCATAGATTGTAATATTCCCATGGTTCTTACTCTGATGTGTATTCATAACGTCTCTTCACAATTTCGACTTCTTTAGGATGTCTGTCCGCACCATACCGTGAAATCTATATTTGCTAATGCTACTAATCTGATCCACACCCGTGATGCTCGCCGATGAAGCCTGTACCACCCAAGTGGAATGTGGGGACTTACCCAGTACACCACAGGGCCGGCACTGAATTGGATTCTTGGACCAACATTTTGCCTGAACTGGGGAAGATGTTGGCCTGCTTTGATTATTTGTAAAGGTAATTAGTAGTAACATCATGGAGGTAACCTTTTCCTTTGGATCCTGAGTTTAGCACGGAACATGTTCTCTTGGTAGAGTTGTTCTTCATCTCTTTGCCACTGTCTACCTTTCTGTAGCATTATTAAGCACTTGGAGGTGATTAGCCATGCTTGGAAGTTCATCTTCTCTAATCTCTTTCAGCCTCCAAAGCTTTAGGCCATAAACCTGCTTGCCTTTTTGTAGTTTTGATTTTACATGAATTGATTGCCATAACCCTGCATTATAACACCCTATTGTTTTCAGATTTACAACCTCCTAGATTTAGACTTCTTTGTATGGTACATCATCTTCACCACCGTAAGCCTAATGACATGCCCATACCACACACTGGTACCCAATCAACTCTTTCTTCCACTGTCTTCTGCCACTGATTCCCTCTGGGAACCACCAATCCCTTGTCATGTGCTACCGGTTTGTTTCTCCTTATTTTACTCTTCTCCTTGTAAGTGAGATGCTACGGTACTTGACTTTCTCCCTGGGGCTTCTTTCAGTTCCCCTCATACCCTCAGGAGCCATTCTGGTGTCACAAATGGCTGGACTGCACCCTTTCTTGCAGCTCAGTGCTATCCCATTGTGCGGCTATAGCCAATCTTCCTTCTCCATTCGTCCCTTGATGGGCCCCAGGGTGATATCCAAGTCCTGGACATCAGGATTAAGGCTGTGGTGAACACAGCGGTGCAGGGATTCCTATGCGTTGGTGTTTCCAAGTTCTTCGGATAAATACGACGCAGAGGAATAGCTGGATCATATGGTAGATGGATTCTGAAATTTCTGCGGAAATTCCACACCGCTTTGTGTAGTTCCCGCACCGGCTTACACTCCCGCCAACGGTGCAGGAGGCTTCCCTTCTCTCCACCTCCTCTCCGACACTTGTTTCCTGTCTTGTTCCTTATGGGCATTCTGACCACAATGTGCTGTTATCTCATTGCCATTTGGATTTGCATTGGCCTTAGACGTAATGATTATGAACATGTGTTCATAAAGCTGTTGGCCATCTTTCTATCTTATTTGGTAAAACTCTGTTTCCATCTTTTGCCCAGGTTTTAATGGGCTTGTTGTTTTTTCTCTTGTGTTGGCATGTGTGGTCGTTGGCTCTTTTGGGTATTCAGTCCTTCTCTGATGTGTGGTTTGAAACATCCACTCGCAGTTGTGATGTCTTTGCATTGAGTGGATGGTTTCCTCGGCTGGGCAGAAGCTTCTGCGTTGGACGCAATCCCATTTGTTTCTTGTTTCGTGTGTTGCCCTTGCCCAGTCACACATGCTTCTTCCAAATAGGCGGCTATGCCACATGGCCATGAGCAAGGTGCTGGTTTTCTACTAGAAGTTTCACGGTTTCAAGTCTTCCGTTCAAGGCTTTAATCCATTTCGAGGTGGTGTGTGAGCCTGATGTAACATCATGGTCTACTCTCATTGTGTCACATATGGCTGTGCAGTTTTCCAGCACCTTTTCTTCTTGAGACTCTCCTTTCTCCACTGATCCTCTTGCCTTCCTCGTTGCAAATGGGCTGTCCATATATGTGTGAGTTGACCTCTGGGCTCTCGATTCTTTTCCATTGATCTCTGTGTCTGTTTTGGAGACCAGACTGTGCTGTTTCGGTACGTAGCACTTCGTCCTACATGTTGAAATCAGTAAATGTGACATGTCCTGCTTTGTTCATTTTCCTCAGGATTCCTTTGGGTATTCAGGGTCCCTTGTTGCTGGATAAAGACTTAAGGATTCTCTCTTATATTTCTGTGGGAAAGATTCTGCAACTTTGACTGGGATTGCATGGAATCCAGAGATTGCTTTATCCGTTATGGAGGTTTCAAGTATTTTAGTTCCTACATTCCTATAGCATGGAATACCCTTCCATTTGCTTGTGTCTTCTGGAATTTCTTTCCCCAAAGTTTTGCTAGTTTCCGATTTCCATAGCTTGCACCTGTTTAGCTAAGCTTATTTCTAGAGATCTTATTCTTTTTTTCCTGAGGTTTGGTTTTTCTGTTCTTTTCAAGTTTTCATTAGTTTTGTTTTGGCTGATGTTTGTGGCTGTGCTCAGATCTGCTGTCGATGTTGCTGTATTTGCTGAGGAATACTGACGCTGTCTGACGTTGCTTCCCAGCTGCCTCTACACTACCTCCCATGCCTCCCCGAGAACGGCTGGACCAGCGGTGAGGAGGTTCACCCCCAGGATTCCGCATGGCCACCCAGAACGTGCAGACTTCACCACTGCACCACGGGCCGACACCTTTCATGTTCCATTGGCAACCTGCAGTTGAGTGGAATGTGACTTGAATATGCTACCTGAGCCCAACTCGGGCACTGTGTAGATGAGGCCAGTTTGTTTTTCTTCTCCACTGTGATGTCAGAGGATTTGTTAGAATTGTGTCTCTGCTGTCCCTGCAAACTTCATAGACACAGGCTTTCAGAGCCTGATTTTAGCAGTCTCATAACTCACCCTTACCAGTTTTCCTAGGTTTGACATTCACTTGGGTTTTTGGGATTGTGACTTACTCCGACTTTCGAACGTTCAGAGTATGTCTAAAACTGACATCTTTCTTTATGTATTATTCTTGTGTGATTTCTGTGTGCCTTCCATTTTCTGGGAACGTTTTTTATTTTCCATGGTAGAATCATTGATATGGGCTCAGCGAGCTGAAGACTTGAATGAAAGATTGCTTGGACTCTCAAGATCCTGCATTGGTGTTCTTTTATTGAGAGAACAGTACAGGGTAGCATGGGGACAGGACACATTAGCAGTGAAGAGCTACTGCTGCTGCTGCCTGGGGACAGGACCCATGGGTAGTCAGAGCTATTGCTGCTGCCCTGACTAGAGGGTTAGGGCTAATTTCATAAGGCATGGGTATATGACATTTTTACTCAAAAAAGAAATAATGATGTAAAATGTCTTTAAATGATTTCAGTACAGATGGGGTCTGGACATTGTGTTGTCATATTTTTAGATACGAATCTGGCCATATAGGTCAGCATGTAGGTGAGAATGCCCTTGGCTTCTCACCCTGGGGCAGCCCAAATTCATACCATAAAAAAATCCACTGGGTCATATAGTTTGGCATGTAGTCCAGGTCACCTTCAGCTTCCCTAGCTGTGGCTGCCCGGATCCACATCATAAAACCACCCTGAACCTATTTGGACTGGAAATCTTTGAGGATATGGATGATGGTCAGTCTTCTGTGACTACTTCTGGCTGTACAGGGTTGTAGAGCTGTCCCTAAATGGGGCCATAGGTACACTTAGGCAGTTTAGTGGACCAGAAGGCTTGCCCCATTGAGTTCAAGCCTGACAAGTTATACAGATCCTCTGGAGATGAGAGAGTCATTGACAAGAGGTGGTCCAGGAAGTGAAATATTTTTGACATGCATAAGACAAACAATGAAACAGACAACAAAATATCATAAGAAATACAAGCAGTATGTTTAACCCAATGAATAAGGTTTTGAAGTAGTGCAGAAACCTTGTCCTGACTAGGAGTTCAACCAATCATTTAGATTTAGGGTTGGTCAGACATGGATTTAATTTGGTGGCTGGGATACCAAGCCAGAAATATTTTGATGGTAGTCAGGAATATAGACACAACATTCAGTTTTTATAATGGCACAGGTGCCCCCTTGTGCTGCTGTCAAGACATCCAGAGCCAATTGGATTTGGAGGACTGCCTTTCACACTTGGGATACTTCTAAATTGAGCAGTGAAATGCTATGTTGTGTATCATTTAATGCCTTCATAGTAAATTTGTTTAGGACTTCCATGTGCAAGACTTGAATATGCTACAAAAGTCGATTCCTAATTGGTGAAAGAAAATTGCGGAAAGATGGTCATACCAGCGGAAGACAGGGCTGGTCAAGTGCTGTTGCAAGTTGGGTAGGTTAGCAGGAGGAGATATAGTAAATGTAGTTCCACCTTGCATCCAGACAAAGCCTAGAGTGCATCGTCCAATCCATGCAGGTGGTAGCCAAGGTCATAAATTGGAGCCACGTATTCACTGAGCACTGTTAGGGTCTAACCAATGCGTGTTGAGAAATGTATCCCAGTCAGTCTGAAACCAATCAGTATTTTTTTTAAGGCTATGATATGAGAACACATCTAACAGGGATTTTTTCCCATAGGTCGAGTGCTATAAGGCCATGTATCACAGGGGTGATTTTTTTTCCCCAAAAGAAAGTGGCCTTTTACTGAGTTGCCAACTAGTAGGAGTGAACCAAATATATTCATCCCAAAGTTTGTATTGTCCATCCTGTGTGTAGTAATAAGTTGGGGACATTACCTTTGGAACTTGTTCTGTATGATCCAAGTGTGACAAGGCAAATCTAGTTAGTATTTGGACAGTAGTATTGAAGGAAAATGTTTGATTGTGGCCAGGGAACTTCCAGGTGTCAGAGGTAGATGGCCACAAGGAGACATTACTATTAATAATACATGAATATTGCGGAAGAAAAGAGCTAGAATCTAATATCCATGAATGCCTACTATAGCTTCTACAGAAACATAATTTTTTCTCTCTTAAATCACTCTCATTTTTACAAAAGATAGCCAAATCAGGATTACCGGGTTTGAAAATCAAGTGTAGTTTCAATACAACTTGCTCCAATTATTTACATAAGAGCAGCAAGAATAGTAATTGTTCATACAGGCTTTTTTAAATGTGCTTCACTGGATCTTTTCCTGCGGAAACTCGGATTGAACTGTGAAGGCCTCTCGAGGCCAGAAAAGCCAAGCCAAGGACTTGCCATCAGATTTGGCCTGAAGTACCTACAGATTTCAGTGGTGTTCTCTTTGAGGTCTCCCCAAATTTTCGGAGATTCCTTGCACCTGCCAGATAAGCAAGCTTCCTTACTTACCGGGTATGATTGCCAAAATCTCAGTAAACAAGGTACCAGGCCTGTGTTTCCGAGTGGCTGTATTCCAGAAAGTCCGATCTTTGTTCATGAAACGCTGTCTTGTCATATCTGAGGCTGTGTGTTTCAAATATGACATTCCAGTCAAAGCCTTGGTAATATAACCAATGTGTCCTGTTATAAGGAGAACAGATTCTTATGGAACTTACACAAATATTGCCACGAAATGGCCATACTCAGTCACAAAGGGTTTCCAAATTCAGGAGGGATAAGGTAGGGAGAAAAAGATAAATGTTTCAGTTTTGCTCATAAAGGTATAATTTCACCAAATGGCTGTAAGTTATAGTTAGCATAAGAGAAAAGAGAAAAAGATTTCCTTCATTATGAGAAAACAAAACAACACATCCAAACTCAACAATATTTCAAACAGAAGTCCTAAAAATTTATAATCGTCCTAATCAGTGCACACAGTCCTGTATAATCAATTCTTGAGCTGAATCTTCTGTCAGCAGATCGATGAGCATAGTTTCTGTTAGAATTCTGTCATTTCTTACTCCGTTCAGTTTTACAATCTGAAGGTTTATCAGAAACCTGTCGTTTAGACTCTTTGTGTCAGAATTCGTTCCAGGAATTTCTCGGAAGTTGAAACATATTTGCAAAAGGAAAAAGCATCAGAGTAAAACAACAACTATCTGCAAATTTACAAAGAACTCAAAAGGGCAATTGGCAAAGAAACTTGAATACTTCTGTGACATATAATACTGCCAGATAATAAGTGAACTTATCACTGACAACCAGGACAGATCAGAATTTTAGGAATGCTATCTAATTTTGAGACGTCTATATTAATAACATTTACCCATCAAATACCAGCTAAGAAAGTCTATTGTCACTGATTTCACAATGTTTCCCATTTAATTTAATAGACCAAATAAACCAAATTACTTTAGCATTTTCCTCCTTGTAGGAAGAGAGAGCAAATTTCTTTGAGAAGTCTCAGGGACCCTCTGAAAATCCACAGAGTAATCATTCTTCTGTCTACCAGGTCTAAAGAACGCCTTCATTCAGGATTTGAATATTTTTGAGGGAGAAGCTTGTCACACCATATCAAAAGTTTTTAAAATGTTGTTCAAATAGCAAACAACACTCACTGTGAAACAATGCTCAGGTATCCATTCAAAGTGATAACAGAAAGAGTCAAAAATATTAAGAGTAACCTCAGCCATTATTTTCACAAAACAGATTTGTCTCTTAGGTAGACTTACTCAAAGGAAAGCTTTTATAACCTCTTTATCAAGAGCAGATCAACAGTTCAGGAAAATGTATCCTTTTAGAGGAAACCAAATTTGAATTTCTGCACCTACTTATGGTTCACATTCAAACTCATTCACTTAATTGAACTTACTTTATTCTACTTGAGCAGACATAAAACTCCTTTCAGAATTTCTACTTCACAAACCTTCTACATCTTTCTTTTTCATTTTCAGTGCTTGTCCCAAAGTCTTTCTTTTTTCCTTTCTAGTACATCAGGAGCAATTTATCTTTCTTAACCCATCAAACAAAAATATTTCCATTCTTTATAGCTTTTTTACTGAAAACATACATTTTAACTTCCTTGAATACAGAGCTCTTTTGCTTAGTAATTTCCAGTAGCTTTAATTCCATAGGTTAGTTAGAACCTTTAACGCTTAACGGACCTAGTAAACACTAAAAAGGTAAACAATTATGAAATGTCTTTTATATCAGCATTCTAAACACTTCACAACTTAAGAAACATGCCACCTCGCAATAAAACACAAGGCACGCTTTTTGATACACCCACACGCTTTTAGCCACTTCAATAAGAAGCCAAAAGTAGATAACTTAGATATGTTTAACAATAATGTGTGAGTGTTCTGTTCTATCCAAAAGTGACCCACATATTCATCTTTTTATCATTTAACTTAACTTGGCAAAACTCAAGATTGTTACCAAAAAGGATTTCGAACCTGTTTTTTTCCCCAAGTATACAGACCATAAAAGTTATTGTACTCACTTTTATGAGTTTTATGTATTTAAGCCATTTGTTTCCAACAATTATGTTCACATTACTACGGAAACCTCATGAGGCATTAGACAAAACTGGTCATCATTTAAAGCTATTATTTTGCTGACAAATTTAACAGACAGCATGAACTTATATGACTAGTAAACCGAGTCTGAATGCCTGCATCCTATGCAAATACTGACAACTCTGACAACAAGACTATTATCAATGAAACCAACAAACTTAAACAAGCTTTCATTTACCAAAGGTTAATTCACGTCACGTTAACTTTGAAAGTCACTCTGTTAATTTCGACTACATTTAGAATTTAAGAAAGCACTTACTTTAAGCCAACTAAACAGAGATCTTAATTTTGTCCAGACCATCCAGGGGTTAAAATATCACACGTATAATGTACACATAGACACATATACACAGAGACTGTACAACTATTGTTTTAAAAACTACTGCCATGAATCAGGTAAAATATATAAAGCTCACCAGTTACAAATCAAAACTTTGTTTTGATCCTTTTTACTAATACTTATGGAGAAGACCCTCAAGATGCTAGACTTTTTGCAAGGGCACACTTATGGCCATTTATCCTTTCCCCTCCTTTTTTTTTTTTTCAGTCTTAAGAATGAGTGATATGCTAGATAGTAGTACCTGGAGAGGGGGGAAGATAATCCTTTTCATGGTAAAGGAACAAGGTGGAATCTGAACTGCCTCTAGAACTGTCTTTCCAGTCTTGCAAGGATTTTCTAAGGACAGTTGCTCTTGATTTCTCAGAAACTGGATTGTAACTTGAAGGACGTTCTAGGTTGATCTACCTGTCCAACTGCACCATAAAGGCACAGAGAAACATCACACATTTTTCTACCACCTGGAGTTTCTGGGGCATAACCCATACAATAGAAAGTGTTTCTAATTAGTTAGAATGGCCCTGAGTGATGAGTCTTAAGGGATGCTTATCTCATTCCCCACGGCAGTAAAGCCAGTGTCCGACTGACAGTGAAGTGGAGAAGGGTGGAATGCATACAAAGGGCTTGAACTGGCTGGAGGCCGTGGCTCCCAGTACCCGGGTTGAGAATGAAGGTCCTTGCAAAAGGTTTTCATGTTTTCCGATTATACAGACTTTTCAGGTTCTGGTCAAGTCCAGCCTGAACTTAACCAAGACTGGGTGACAACAGAGGACATGATGAGCAAAACAAAGAAAGGAAATGAAGACATCAGACCTCACCCTCATGGCCGCTCAAAGAGGGTTATCAAGAGAAGACTCACTCAACAGTTCCTGTGCTGGGGCACACTACTGTAGCATGACAGTTCACAGAATAAATCCCAGGTCTGCTACCCTCATAGCCAACTCAGTAGGTGACTAAAACACTCAATGAGTCAACCCCCAAGAGAGGGCACCCTACTTGGGCTTTCCGGGGTGATCAGGCCCAGAAATGCCAAGTTTGGGCTCCCAGGGGTGGAGGCTATGACTGTTGACAGATTTCTTTGCTTCCCTGTTGCAAAGCTCAAAAGGAGACGAAAATCGCCATTGCAACTCTAAGAAAGATGAAAGAGACAGGTCCATTACCTTGAAAATCCCCCCTGAACCTGGGGCAGCATCCTACCTGTCATTCCTACTGTGGGGTTCCTATAACAAGGGGTGATGGGGGTGTCCCCCAGCATTGCCTCCATTGCATATCTTCCCTGGTATGCCTGGAAGTTACAGGTGCCTGGTGAACATCCTTCCTATTCTGCCTGGCAGTAATAGGTGCCTGGTGAATTGTCCCCAAGAGAAAGGGAGAAGGTCAAGAGAGAACAGGATGGAGAAAATTAGTGAGGCATTTTCCGCCGCTCTGGGGGAAATTCTACCCAATTGCATGTTGGAGGCATTCTCCAAGAAGGGCTTCCCATACGCAACCAAAGGTTAGACTTTGGTACTTTCCTTGAACTGGAGTCCCAATTGGGACATTCACACAGTTCAGAGCATGGTGAGGTGCCATGGGAGGTATCCCAATCCAACCTTAGGAAGAGAAACCTTCCAAGGGAGTCTTGCAGATTGCTGACCATCCTAATGACTTAAGTGGCTGACCCGTGCCCACCTAAAATTTGTATATTAGAGAGAGAGTCAGGAAGGAATGGAGTAATTCACTCTACATCGCCCTTAGGCTTAAGGTACTGATTCTCTTCAAGCTGAATGTCATGATTTGCCCCATAAAGTAGCCATGGACAGCAAACGTGGATTCATACAGCTATCCAAGAAAGTTCCTGATGGAGAAGTGAATTTAGATTCATCCTCGAAACAGAGAGAGGCACAAGGAAGAAAAGGGCACTTACCAGAAGTTGAGCTCAGAAACCGATGAAGCAAGTTCCCGGTAGGGGGGCCACAATATATGATGGTGGGTCAGCGAGCTGATGAGTCGGAAGAAAGATTTCTTGGTCTCTCAAGGCCTGGCAGAGGTGCTCTTTTATTTAGAGAATGGTACAGGATAACATAGGGACAGGACCCATGGGGAGTAAAGAGTTGCTTCATGGGGACAGGACCTATGGGTAGTGAAGAGCTGCAGGCATGGGAACTGGATGCACAGGCAGTGAATAGCTGCTGCTGCTGCATGGGGAAAGGAGCCATGGGCAGTCAGATGTCCTGCCGCTGCCCTGAGTTGAGGGTAAGGGCAAATTTTATAAGGCATGGGTACGTGACATTTTTACTGGAAAAAGAAAAGATGATGTAAAAAGCCACTAAAGGACTTCAGTACAGATGGAGTCTGGTTATTGTGTGGTCGTATAACATTAGATACGAATTTGGCCATATAGATAGGTATGTAGGTGAGCATCGCCTGGGCTTCTCTCACTGGGGCGCCTCTAATTCATACCAAAAAAAATTCACCGGGTCATATGCTTTGACATGTAGGCCAGGTAACCTTGGGCTTTTCGAGCTGGGGCAGCCTTAATCCACATCAATCGTCCTTGTCTTTCTCAGCTATCTCCCATAGATACGCTTATCAGTCCGTTCTCCTTCATTCCAAGTTATGAATTTTGTATTTCTTTAATCACCATATGTTCTCTAGGCTGATGTGTGAGTGTTTTCATGATTGTTGGGCATTGCCTTTGAATTTCCATCGTTCACTTGAAGGAATCTTTGCTATCCTAGCCTAGGTCTAACTGAGCACTGAGAACACGAGGTCACCTTGGTTGGTTTGACATTCTGAGATCAGAAACTCCAAATTCTAGGTTGTCCAGGCAACCACCTTATGGACATAATGTTTCTGAGACAAATTAGAGAAATCTGATGAATTCCTGTCTCCAGGTGAGATATTTTTATGCCTCTTTTCTAAATTTGGGAAGGCTGGAACTTGACCCTGGATCCATGGTCCTCCTAGTAGATTACATCTAGATACTGCTTTACTTTATTTCTGTAGGGTTTGTAAGTTGTTTGATTTACACCCTAAGCTCTGGCATGTTTATTTTTCGTTAAATATAAGTGTAATGTTCTAATTTTCAGCCAACTTCCTCATATATGCTGTCAAAACACATAGTCAATTATCTTCTACGGCCAGAGATGGGAGAGAATTTCACTGGTGCCAAACTGAGCACTCTAGCTTTGGATGTCAGCCTTCACTTTGGATTGGTGATTCCCAGAGGGAATGAAAAAATCCAAAAAGGCGTGCTGATTTGGGGCATAAAGGATTTGAGGCTGAAAGAGATTAGAGAAGATGAACTTCCAAGGACTATGAATCTCCTCCAAATGCTTAATGATGCTACAGAAAGTAGACCATTGCAAATAGATTATGGGGAATACTATGAAGAGAATGTGTTCCGTGCTAAACAGATGAACCAAGGGAAAATGTTACCGTCTATGATGTTACGAGTAATTACATTCACGAATAATCACAGCAGGCCGTCTTCTTCCCATGTTCAGGAAAAATATGGGTCCACAAGTAAAATTCAGGGCCAGCCATGTGTTCAGGCGTGTAAGCGCCCACATTCCTATTGGGTGGCCTGGGATTCATGGATTCGCATCACTGGTGCTGATCAGATTAGTAACGTTGGGAAAGATAGATTTCATGGTATGGTGTGTACAGAGATCACAAAGAAGTCGAAATTGTGAGCATACATTAGAGATAGGCAATAGGAAAAAAACATGAAAATATTGCAATCTATGACATATCTGGTACACTTCCCTAAATACAGACTGAAGGAAGTGATGTGACCTGCATAGGTAGAATTGGCGGACTGCTTGAGATGACACGATCATTGAACATCAGAGGCTTCAGTGGGCAACTTCAACTTTGGGTGGACTCCAGAACTTTCACTGAGGAAAGTCTACACATTCGGCCATATTCACAAAATATAACAGATAAAACACAGGATAAACTTAAAGTAAAGAAACCATGTCTAGAGAGAATGTAGTAGACATTTAAAAGTTCAAGGATAAAGTTAGAAACCCACAAGAAATCCAGGAAATGGAAAAATATTCAAGCTGGAAAGGGAGAGTAGTCGTGTGCATAGAAGATGCTGGGACAGCTCAGAAGTTTGAGGGAGTTTATGACATCACAGTGAACATGTCACCCAAGATGGCCTCATGGTTATAGTCTGAGGATTGTCCTAGGCTACGATACTCAAGTTAGAGATACCCAGAAGATAATTTAAAAACAGAAACCAGGCACTGAAACTTGAAGAGAGAGAATACACGCTGATTAAAGGGGTAAGAAAGCAGTCATTGTGAGGAAGCAATAATAGGGGGACAAGCGGTGAGTGGAGAACATTGTAATCTACTCAAGTGTATGGGGAGGCCATGCTGATGCAAGCTTGAAACTCGATTTGAAACCAGAGGCTGGACTTGGGTCTTATCAGACCTACATAATCCTTCTGCCTTAATCATAATCCAAAATTAAGAATGATCTCCTGAGGACACTGTAGACAATGATTGATGCTTCCTTTCCTATGCCCCTAGCATTCATTGAAGAGAAGTCTCACTTTCCATGGCTCTGGCATTACAGAGGCCCATTGGGTACATGCTAATGTGTCACAAGATATCTCTTTGAACACTTGAAGGAATGGACCCCCGTCATGCTTCATGTATGTCCCATTGTTTGACAGGGCTCCAGAATTGTGCTGAGAAGCACCCTATTCCAGACGGCTTCGTTGCTTTGTGAGGGCTGCCCTACCAGGCTAGTATGCTTGGTTTGGCTTCAATGAAATTCTCTCCCCGTATCTCTTGAAGTAGAATGATTATTAATATCGTGTATTGACAGCATATGTAAGGAGGTTGGCTCAAAATTAGAACATTACAATTATGTTTATAGAAAAATAAACATGCCAGAGCTGAGGATGTAAATCGAACAAGTAAAACACTCTATAGAAATATAGTAAGCCAGTATCTAGATGTCATCTAGTGGAACACTCAAGGATCGGGAGTAAAGTTCGAAAATTCCCAAATCCAGAAATGAGACAGAAAAGTATCTTACCTGGAGCAGAGTTCATCAGATTTCTCTAATATGTCTCGGAAACATAATGTCCGTGAAGGCGGTTGCCAGCACAACCTCGAATCTGGAGTTTCTGATCTCGGAATGTCAAAGCAACCAAGACGACCACGTGTTCTCAGGGCTCAGTGTCACCTCGGCCAGGATAGCAGTTTCCTACAGGTGACCGATGGAAATTCCAAGACAACATGCAACAATCACGAAAAGACTCAGACCTCGGCATACAGAACATATGGTGATTACAGAAATACAAAAGTCATAGCTTGCAATGAAGGAGAACGGACTGATAAGCATATTGAAGAGAGATAGGTCAGAAAGACCATAACGATTAGACTTTGGAAAAGAGGAAAAACTCCCTGAAAATGGAAGGTCAATAGAAATCACATCTGAATAATCCACAGTGAAAGACTTCAGTCATTAGACAGACTCTGACTGGACGTTTGAAAGTCCGAGAAAGTCACAACGCCAAAAACTGCAGCGAAGGTCAAACCTGGACTAACTGGGAAGGGTGAGTTATGGGACTGCTCCACGCGGGCTCTGAAAGCCTGCATCCACGAGGCTAGACAGGACAGCTGACACACGATTCTGACAAATCCTCCGACATCACAGAGGGCCAGAAAAAGAAGCTGGCCTCATCTACACAGGGCCAGAGGTGGGCTCAAGTAGCATATTCAAGTCACGTCCCACTCAACTGCAGGTTGCCAATGGAACACGAAAGGGGCCGGCCAGTGGGGAAGTGGTGAAGTCCACGCATTCTGGTTTGGGAGCCCGGCTTCAGCCCCATGGAATCCTGCAGGTGAGCATCCTCACGGCTCATCCAGCCATTCTGGGGCAGATGTGTGAGGTAGTGTAGAGGGAGATGGGAAGCGACATTAGACAGCTCCACTCTTCCACAGCAAATACAACAGCACGGCCCGCAGATGTGAGCACAGCCATAAACTTCTGCCAAAACAAAGCCAATCGAAAGTAGCAAAGAATTGAAAAATTGAACCTCAAAAAAGAAAGCATGCCAGTAAGAAGTAAAAGATGTCTAGCAATAACCTTGGCCAAACAGGAGACTGCTATGGAAACCGAAATCCAGCAAAGATTCTGGGGAAGAAACTCCGGAAGACACAAGGAAATGGAAGGCTATTCCGTGTTCTTCGAATGGAAGAACTAACACACTTGATGCGTCCATACCGCATAAAGCCATCTCTGGATTCCATGCAGTCCCAGTCAAAGTCGCAGCACTATTTCCCACAGAAATTGAAGAGAGAATCCTAGAGTTTCTATCCAGCAACAAAGGACACTGAATAGCCAAAGGAGTACTGAGCAAAACGGACAAAGCAGCAGGCATCACACTTATGGATTTCCAGATATAGGACTAAGTGCTAGGTATGGAAACAGCACAGCCTGGCACACAAAAGAGGCACACAGACCCATGGAACAGAATCGAGAGCCCAGAGGTCAACTGACACACATATGGACAGCCCATTTTCGACCAGGGAGCCAAGAGAAGACAGCAGAGACAGGAGATTCTCGACAAGAAATGGTGCTGGGAAGACAGCACAGCCGCATGGAACACAGTGAGAGTAGACCTTGATGTTACACCAGGGACACACACCACCTCGAAATGGATAAAGCCTTTAACGGAAGACTTGAAAACGTGCAGCTTCTAGGAGAAAACGCAGGCAGCTTGCTCTTTGCCATATGGCTTAGCCACCTGTTTGGAAGAAGCATGTGTGACCGGGCAAGGGCAACAAAGGAAACAAGAAACAAGAGGGACTCCATCCAACGCAGAAGCTTCTGCCCATCCAATGACACCATCGATTGAATGCAAAGACTGTGCAACAACTGACAGCAGATGTTTGCAAACCGCACATCGGAGAAGAGGTGAACAGCCATAAGATCCAATGAACTCATACGTCTTCACAGGAAACAAACAGCGAGCCCAATAAAACCAGGGCAAAAGATGGAAACAGACAGCTCTCCCCGGAAGATAGAAAGATGGAAAACAGGTTGTATGAAAACATGCTCATCATCATTAAGTCTCTGCTCAATGCAAATACGAACGGCACTGAGATAGCAGCTCACAGTGGTCAGAATGGCTATAAGGATGAAGACAGGAACCAACAAGTTTCAGAGAGGAGGTGGAGAGAAGGGAAGCCTCCTGCACTGCTGGTGGGAGTGTAAACCAGTGCAGCCAGTACGCGAAGTGGTGTGGAATTGCCTCAGAATTTTCAGAATCCATCTACCACATGATCCATGTATTCCTCTGTGGCATATATATCCAAAGATCTTCGAAACACTAATGCACAGAGATCCTTGCATCGCTGTATTCCCCACAGCCTTACTCCCAATATGCAACATTTGTAAGCCTCCCTGATGCCCATCAAGGGACGAATGGAGAAGGAAGATGGGCTATAGCCACACAATGGCATAGCACTCAGCTGTAGGAACACATGCAGTGCAGCCATTTGTGACCACCTGAAGGGCTCCTGAGGGTATCAGGGGAACTGAAACAAGCCCTGGGGTAAGGTCAAATACCACAGGATCTCACGTACAAGGAGAAGAGGAAAAATGGACCAAGAAACAGGTAGCACGTGACATAGGATTGGCAGTTCCCAGAGGGAAATGGGGGCGGGGGACAGAGGGACAAAGAGTTGATTAGGCACAAGTGTGTGGTGAGGGCCTGTAATTAGGCTTACACTGGTGAAGATGATGTAGCCTACACAGAAGTCTAAATCTATGAGGATGTAGATTTGAAAGCTATAGGATGCTAGAATGCAGGGTTAAGGAAATCAATTCACATACAATCAAAACACCAAAAAGGGGTGCAGATTTACGGCCTAAGGCTTTGGAGGCTGAAAGAGATTAGAGAAGATTAACATCCAAGGATTAGCAATCGCCTCCAAATGCTTAATGATGATACAGAAAGGTAGACCTTTGCAAAGAGATGAAGAGGAATACTACCAAGAGAACATGGTCTGAGCCAAATCATGAATCAACGGCAAATGTTACCGACACTAATGTTACTACCGCTTCCCTTCACGAATGATCGAAGCAGGCCAACATCTTCCCAAATTCAGGCCAAAGTTTGGTCCAAAAGCCCAATTTGGGGCCGGGCTGTGGTGTAGCAGGTAAGTGCCCACATCCGCTTGGGCGGCCCGGGCTTCACAGGCTAGAATCATGCGTGCGGATCAGATTACTAGCATTAGGAAATACAGATTTCAAGGTCTGGTGGTCACCGAGATCGTAAAGTAGTAGAAATGGTGAGGAGACCTTATCAGTACGCACCAGAAAAAGATCCACGAGAATATTACAATCTATGAACACATAAGGAACAGTTCTCCAAATGATGAAGGAAGGAAAACATGTGACCTGCCAAGGTGGAATTGTCAGACTGCTAGGAGATTACACGATCAGTGTGCATCAGAGGAATGCCTGGGAAACTTCAACATGAGAGTGTCTCCCGGACGTTCTCTGGGGAAAGTCCACCCATTTGGCCATATCCACAAAAGATAACAGATAAAACCCGGGATAAGCTTAAAGGAAAGAAACCGGTGTCTAGAGGGAACTTAGTAGACCCTTCAAGTCCTGGGAGAAAGTTAGAAACCGACAAGAAATCCAGAGCAAGGAAAACTATCCTACCTGGAAACGGGGACTAGTCAGATTGGGATGAGACGGCTCTGAAACACTGTGTGCATTGAGGTTGTCAGGACAACTTAGAATCTGAGGGTGTTTATGACATCACAGTGAACATGTCACCCAAGATGGCCGCATGTTTACAGTCCGAGGATTGGCCTAGTCTAGGACACTCAAGTGAGAGATACCCAGAAACAGCTTTTCCAAACAAAAACTTGAAAGGATGAAACAGACTGTGATTCAATGGAGAAGAAAGGAATCATTGGGAACCAGCGATAATAGATGGAGAAGCACTGAGAGGAGAACATTGTCACCTACTCAAGTAGATGGTGAGGTCGTGCAGATTCAATCTTGGAACTTGATTTGAAACAAGAGGCCAGACTTGGGGCTTATCAGACCTACATTGTCCTTCTGCCTTACTCATAATGCAAAGTACAGAAAGATCTCTTGGGGACGTTGAAGAGAAGAATCGAGGACTCCTTTCGTAGGCCCCTAACATCCTTTGAGGAGAACTCTACCTTTGCATAGCTCTGGCCTCACGGGGGCCCACTGGCTACATGCTAAGGTTTCCCAAGAGATCTCTTTGAAGCCTTGAAGGCATGGACGCCTGTCATGCTTGGGGTATGTGGCTTGGTTTGAAGGGCTCTAGAAGTGTGCTGAAAAGCACCCTTTTCCAGAGGGCTTCATTCCTGTGTGAAGGCTGCCCTCCAAGGCTACAGTGCTCAGTTGGGCTCCAATGAAATTAACTCCCCCATCTCTTGCCGTAGAAGGAGTACTGATTCTGTGTTTTGACACCATATGGAAGGAGGTTGACTGAAAACTAGAACATTACCATGATATTTAAAGAAAAATACACATGCCAGAGCTGAGGATGTCAATCAAACAGTAACAGACTCTGTAGAAATAAAGTAAGCCAGTATGTAGATGTAATCTAGGGGAGCGTTTAAGGTTCAGGGCTGAACGTCGAAACTTCCCAAATCCAGGGAAAGAGCCGGAAGGATTTCTCACCTGGAGAAAGGAATTCATCAGACTCATCGAATTTGTCTCGGAACCATTGTGTCCGTGAAGGTGGTTGCCAGGACAACCTCTAACCTGGAGTTTCTCATCTCACAATGTCAAATGAACCAAGATGGACACGTGTCCTCAGTTCTCAGTTGGACGTAAGCTAGGATAGCAAAGATTCCTTCAAGTGACAGATGGAAATTCAAAGACAACATCCAACAATCACCAAAGCACCCACACGTCGGCCTACAGAACATATGGTGATTAAAAAAATACAGAATTCCTAACCTAGAATGAAGGAGAACCCACTGATAAGCATATCGAAGGGAGAGAGATCAGAAAGACCACTACGATTAAACTAAGGAAAGAAAACAAGCTCCCAGAAAATGGAAGGCAAACAGAAATCACACCTGAATACTCCACAGTGAATGAAGTCAGTGTTTACAAAGAGTCTGCTTGAATGTTTGAAAGTCCGAGAAAGTCACAACCCCCAAATTTGCAGTGAATGTCAAACCTGGGCTAACTGGGAAGGGTGAGGTCTCAGACTGCTCCAAGCTGGCTCTGAAACCCTGTGTCCATGATGCTTGCTGGGACAGCAGAGACCCAATTCTGACAAATCCCAGTGGACCGGAAAAACAACCTGGCCTCGTCTACACAGGACCAGATTTGGGCTCAAGTAGCATATTCAAGTCACATTCCACTCAACTGCAGGTTGCCAATGGAACACGAAAGGGGCCAGCCAGTGTTGCATAGGTGACGTCCGCGTGTTCTGTGTCAGCAGCGTGTGGTTGGCCGCGTGGAATTCTGGGGGTGAGCCTCCTCACCGCTCGTGCAGCCTTTCTGGGGCAGGCGTCCGAGGTAGTGTAGAGGCAGATGGGACGCGACGTTAGACAGGGCCAGTCTTCCTCAGCAAATATGGCAGCGTTGCCAGCAGATATGAGCACAGCAGTAAACATCTGCCTAAACAAAACCAATTAAAAGTTGCAAATGATAGAAAAACTGAACCTCAAAAAACAAAAAAGCATGCTAGAAAGAAAAACAAGTAATCTAGGGATAACCTGCACAAAACAGGTGAAAGCTATGTAAACCGAGAAATAGCAAACCTTTGGGAAAGAAATTCCAGAGGACACAAGGAAACGGAAGGGAATTCAGTGCTCTTGGAATGGAACAAAACGAAGAAAGCATGAGGTATCATCACAATGATTCCTTTCTCATCCTTGGATCAGCGTCTCTTTGGTCTCTTCAAGTTTCTGTGCCCGGTTTCTGTTTGGAAAAGCTGTTTCTGGGTATCTCTCACTTGATTCTGCTAGCCTAGGCCAATCCTTGGACTGTAAACATGTGGCCATCTTGGGTGACATGTTCACCGTGATATCATAAACACCCTCAGAATTCTAAGTTGTACTGACAACCTCCATGCACTCAGTGTTTCAGAGCCATCTCATACCAGTCTGACTACTCCTGTTTTCCAAGTAGGATAGTTTTCCCAGTTCTGGATTTCTTGTCGGTTTCTAACTTTCTACTTGAACTTTGAAAGGTCTACAACATTCCCTCTAGACACGGGTTTCTTTCCATGAAGATTATCCCCGGTTTTCTCTCTTATCTTTTGTGGATGTGGCCAAAAGGGTGGACCTTCCCCAGAGAAATTCCTGGAGCTCCTCCCAAGTTGAATTTTCCCAGGCAATTCTCTGATGCACAATGAGCGTGTCATCTCCTAGGAGTCTGACAATTCCACCTGGGCAGGTCACATGTTTTCCTTCCTTCATCATTTGGGAAATTGTACCTTATGCATTCATAGGTTGTAATATTCTCAGCGTCCATTTTCTGGTGTGTATTGCAAATGCCTCCTCAGAATTTCTACTTCTTTATGATCTCTGTGCCCAACATACTGTGAAATCTGTATTTCCTAATGCTAGCAATCTGATCTGCAACCCTGATGATAGCAGGTGAAGCCCGGGCCGCCCAATCAGAACTTGGGCACTTACCTGCTACACCACAGGGCCGACCCTGAATTGGGCTTTTGGACAAAACTTTGGCCTGATCTTGGGAAGATGTTGGCCTTCTTCGATCATTCGTGAAGGCAGTTAGTAACATCATGGACGGTAGCATTTTCCGCTGGTTCATGAGTTTAGCATGGAACACGTTCTCTTGGTAGTGTTCCTCTTCGTCTCCTTGCAATGGTCTACCTTTCTGTAGCGTCCTTAAGCATTTTGAGGTGATTACCAATCCTTCGAAGTTCATCTTCTCTAATTTCTTACAGACTCCAAAGCGTTAAGCCGTGAACCTTAACGTCTTTTGGGAGTTTTGATTTTACGTGAATTGTTTGCCATAACCCAGCATTCTAACATCCTATACCTTTCAGATCTACATCCTCATAGATTTAGACTTCTGTGTACGTTACATCATCTTCACCACCGTAAGCCTAATTACAGGCCCTCACCACACACTTGTGTCAAATCAAGTATTTCTCCCTCTGGGCCCCGCCACCTTTGCCTCTGGGAACCAGAAATCCCATGTCACGTGCTACCTGTTTCTTGGTCCTTTTTTTCCTCTTCTCCTTGTAAGTGAGACCCTATGGTATTTGACCTTCCCTCTGGGGCTTGTTTCCATTCCCCTAAAACCCTCAGGAGCCATTCTGTTGGTCACAAATGGCTGGAATGCATCTGTTCCTGCAGCTGAGTGCTATGCCGTTGTGTGGCCATAGCCCATCTTTCTTGTCCATTCGTCCCTTGATGGGCACCAGGGAGGCTTCCCTGTCTTTGATATCGGGAGTAAGGTTGTGGTGAGCACAGCGGTGCATGGATCTTTGTGCATTAGTGTTTCCAAGATCTCTGGATATATATGCCACAGAGGAATACCTGGATCATGTGGTAGATGGATTCTGAAAATTCTGAGGCAATTCCACACCACTTTTCATACTGGCTGCACCGGTTTACACTCCCACCAGCAGTGAAGGAGGCTTCCGTTCTCTCCACCTCCTCTCTGAAACTTGTTGGTTCCTGTCTTCATCCTTATAGCCATTTTGACCACTGTGAGCTATCTCAGTGCAGTTCGTATTTGCATTGAGCAGAGACTTAATGATGATGAGCATGTTTTCATACAGCCTGTTGGCCATCTTTCTATCTTCCTGGGAGAAATGTCTGTTACCATCTTTTGCCCAGGATTTATTTGGCTCGCTGTTTTTTCTCCTGTGGAGACGTATGACTTCATTGGATCTTTTGGCTATTCACCCCTTCTCCGATGTGTGGTTTGCAAACCTGCTGTCGCAGTTGTTGTGACGTCTTTGCACTGAGTTGATGGTGTCGTTGGCGGGGCAGAAGCTTCTGTGTTGGATGGAGTCCCGCTTGTTTCTTGTTTCCTTTGTTGCCCTTGCCCAGTCACACATGCTTCGTCCAAATAGGCGGCCAAGCCAGATGGCAAAGAGCAAGCTGCCTGCGTTTTCTCCTCGAAGTGTCACGGTTTCAAGTCTTCCATTCAAGGCTTTAATCCATTTTGAGGTGGTGTGTGTGCCTGGTGTAACATCACGGTCTACTCTCATTGTGTTACATCTGGCTGTGCAGTCTTTCCAGCACCATTTCCTGTCTAGAGTCTCTTTTCTCCGCTTTCTCCTCTTGGCTCCCTGGTCGAAAATGGGCTGTCCATAGATGTGTGAGTTAATTTCTGGGCTCTCGATTCTGTTCCATGCAGCTGTGTGCCTCCTTTGCAGGCCAGGCTGTGCTGTTTTGGTACCTAGCTCTTCGTCCTACATGTGCAAGTAAGAAAGTGTGATAATTGCTGCTTTGTTCGTTTTCCCTAGGATTCCTTTTGCTATTCAGGGTCCTTTGTTGCTGGATAGAAACTTTAGGATTCTCTCTTCTATTTCTGTATGAAAGATTGCTGCAACTTTGACTGGGACTGCATGGAATCCAGACATTGCTTTGTCGACAAAAATAATCCATAACCAATCTGTAAATGAAAATTTGGGGGAGTTTATTCTGAGCTTCAATCTGAGGATTATAACCCAGGGCCTTTCTACCCAAAGGAAGAAAGAGCATCAGAGAAGTGGGGTGCACAGACTGGTTGTATTCCCCTCATAGAGGATGTTTCACATAGGATTGAAATGTCCCATTTACAATAGTCGTGAGACTGCTCTGTTGGCACAGCGATTGATGGAAATAGCAGGTAGGTCTTCTGTCTCAGTGAACCCAGTAGTGTGGCAGTCTGTTGTCTCCAGCTGACTGGTCACAGGTGAGCTGGGTGGTCAAAGGTGAGTGCAGCAATCAGTTCCTAGCCTAGGGAGAAATGCTTATCCCTAAAGAAATGCTAATGTGGGGGGAAGTTGCACCTTTATCTCAAGGGCCATAGGAAATGTCTAAGCAGATATGCCATGCGTGCTAAATAGCCATAGTCAGGCCCTTTTGGAAAAAACAAAAGCAGGCCGAATTAGGTTTATACCAAATGGCTTCTTCATATAGTCCAATATATCCAGTTGCTTCCCATTTTTATTTGTCAGCTTTATGCGGTATGGACGTTTCAAGTGTGTCCGTTGTTGCATTCGAAGGGCACGGAATAACCTTGCATTTCCTTGTGTCTTGTGTATTTTCTTTCCCCAAAACTTTGCTAGTTTTTGGTTTCCATCGCTTTCTCCTGTTTGTCCAAGGTTATTCGCAGATATCATTTTCTTATCACTGGCATGGGTTTTTTTTGAGGTTCAGCTTTTCTATTCTTTGCAACTTTTAATTGGTTATGTTTGGCAGAAGTTTATGGCTGTGCTCAAATCTGCTGGCCGTGCTGCTCTCTTTGCTGAGGAAGAGTGGCGCTGTCTAGCATCGCTTCCCATCTGCCTCTACACTAGCTCGCACGCCTGACCCAGAATGGCTGGACGAGCATTGAGGAGGCTCACCCCCAGGATTCCACGTGGCCGACCCTGGCCTGCCGACCCAGAACACGTGGACTTCACCGCTGGCCCACTGGCTGGACCCTTTCGTGCTGCACTGGCAACCTGCGGTTGAGTGGAATGTGACTTGAATATGCTACTTGAACCCAACTCTGGCCCTGTGTAGATGAGGCCAGGTTGTTTCTCTGGCCCACTGTGATGTCGGAGGATTTTTCAGAATCGTGTCTCCTCTGTCCATTCTAGCTTGGTGGACACAGGGTTTCACAGCACGCGTGGAGCAGTCTCATAACTCACCCTTCCCAGTTAGGCCAGGTTAGACCTTCCCTGAAGTTTTTGGCGTTGTGACTTTCCCGGACTTTCAATCGTTCAAGCAGAGTCTGTCTAAGGACTGACATCTTTCACTGTGGATTATTGAGGTGTGATTACTGTTGGCCTTCCATTTTATGGGGCCCTGTTTTCTTTTCCATGGTTTAATCATCATGTTCTTTATGAGCTTGTCCTTTGACATGCCTATCAGTGCGATCTCCTTCACTCCATTTTAGGGATTTTGTATTTCTTTAATCACCATATGTTCTGTAGGCCAAGGTGTGAGACCTTTTTTGATTGTTGGGTGTTGTCCTGGAATTTCCATCATTCACTTGAGGGAATCTTTGCTATCCTAGCCTAGATCCAACTGAGCACTGACTACACGAGGTCATCTTGGTTCGTTTGACATTGTGAGATGATAAACTCCAGGTTCAAGTTTATCGTGGCAACCACTTTCACGGGCCCAATGGTTCTGACACAAATTAGATGAATCTGATGAATTCCTCTCTGCAGGTGAGAGACCTTCTGTCCCTTTTCTGGATTTGGGAAGTTTCGAGCTTGACCACTGATCCTTGAACTTTCCACTAGATTACGTCTAGATACTGGCTTACTTTATTTCTACAGGGTTAGTTATTTGTTTAATTTACATCCTCAGCTGTGGCATGTTTATTTTTCTTTAAGTATAATGGTAATGTTCTAATTTTCTGTCATCCTCTCTACATATGGTATGGAAACACATAATCAATACTCCTTCTACCATAAGAGATATGGGGAGAGAATCTCACTGATCCCACTGAGCCCTGTAGCCTGAGAGGCTGGCATTCACAAAGGATGGAAGCCCTCTGCAAAAGGGTACTTTTCAGCACACTTCTAGAGCCCCTCCAAACCAAGAGACATACCCAAGCATGGCAGGGGTCCATTCCTTCAAGGTTTCAATGAGCTCTCTTGTGACATGTTGGCATATACCCAGTGGGCCCCCATGACTTGAGAGCTGTGGGAATTGAGAATTCTCTTCAAGAATGCTAGGGGCATAGGAAAGGAGGCCTCGATTCTTCTCTTCAATGTCCTCAATTGATCATTCTTGACTTTGTATTATGGGTAAGGCAGAAGGGCAACGTAGGTCTGATAAGCCCCGGGTCCAGCCTCGTTTTTCAGAACACATTTCCAGCTTGAATCAGCATGGCCTCCCCAGACTTCCGTAGATGACAATGTTGTCCTCTGAGTACTTGACCCTCTATTGTCTCTTCTTCCCAATGATTCCTTTCTCATCCCTTGAATTAGCGTCTCTTTGATGTCTTCAAGTTTCTGTGTCCGGTTTGTGTTTGGAAAAGCTGTTTCTGTGTACCTCTCACTTGAATATCCTAGCCCAGGCCAATCCTAGAGCTGGAAACCTATGGCCAACTTTGGTGACATGGTCACCGTGATGTCATAAACACGCTCAGAATTCTAAGTTGTCCTGACAACCTCCATGCACACAGTGTTTCAGAGCCATCTCATACCAGTCTGGCGACTCCCCCTTTCCAGGTTTGATAGTTTTCCTTTTTCTGGAGTTCTTGTCGGTTTCTAACTTTACCCTCGAACCTTGAAAGATCTAGTACATTCCTTCTAGACAGTGGTTTCTTTCCTTTAAGATAGTCCTGGGATTTATCTCTTATCTTCTGTGGATGTGGCCAAATGTGTGGACTTTCCCCACAGAAAGTCCTGGAGTCCCTGCGAAGCTGAAGTTACCCAAGCAATCGTCTGATGAGCAATGATCATGTCAACTCATAGCAGTCTGGTGTTTCCACCTTGGCAGGTCAGATGTTTTCCTTCCTTCATCATTTGGGGAAGTGTACCTGATGTGTTCATAGATTGTAATATTCTCATGGTTCATTTCCTGGTGTGTATTCATAAGGTATCCTCACAATTTCTACTTCTTCATGATCTCTGTCGGCACCATACCTTGAAATCTATATTTTCTAATGCTCCTAATCGGATCTGCACCTGCGATGCCAGCCTGCCAGTCCCAGGCCGCCCAAGTGGCACACGGACACTTACCCACTACACCAGAGGGCTGGCCCTGAAGTGGACTTTTGGACCAACCTTTGGCTTGAACTTGGGAAGATGTTGGTCTGCATTGTTTATTCGTAAAGGTAATTAGCAGTAACATCGTGGACAGCAACATTTTCAGTTGGCTCAGGAGTTTAGCACGGGTCATGTTCTGTTGGTAGTGTTCCTCTTCATCTCTTTGCAATGGTCTACCTTTATGTTGCATCATTAAACGTTTCGAGGTGATTATCAATCCTTTGAAGTTCATAATCTCTAAACTCTTTCAGCCTTCAAACTCTATCCCTTAAACCTGCTTGCCTTTATGGAGTTTTGATTTTAGGTGAATTGATTTCCATAACCTAGCATTAGAAAATCCTATAGCTTTCAGATTTACATCCTCATAGATTTAGACTTCTGTGTATGCTACATCTTCTTCCCCACAGTAAGCCTAATTACAGGCCCACACCCCACACTTGTGCCTAATCAACTCTTTCTCCCACCGTCCACTGCCACCCGTTCCCTCTGGGAACCACCAATCCCATATCACGTTCTACCTGTTTGTTGGTCCTTATTTTAATCTTCTGCTCATAAGTGAGATGCGATGGTATTTGATTTCTCCCTTGGGCTTGTTTCAGTTCCCCTCCCACCCTCAGGAGTGATTCTGCTGTCACAAATCGCTGGACTGCACTCTTTCTTACAGCTGAGTGTTTTGCCTTTGTGTGGCTATAGCCCAACTTCCTTCTCCATTGGTCCTTTGATGGGCACCAGGGCGGCTTCCAAGTCTTGGATATTGGGAGTAAGGCTGTGGTGAACATAGTGGGGCACGGATCTGTGTGCATTAGTGTTTCGCAGTTCTTTGGATAGACACGCTGGAGAGGAATAGCTGGATCATATGGTAGATGGATTTGGAAATTTCTGAGGCAATTTCACATGGCTATGCCTAGTGCCCTCACCGGTTTGCACTCCCACCAGTGGTGCAGGACTCTTCCCTTCTCTCCACCTTCTCTCTGACACTTGTTGTTTCCTGTTTTGTTCCTTATAGCCATTCTGAACACAGGGAGCTGTCATCTCATTGCCATGAGGATTTGCGTTGGCCTTATACTTAATGGTGTTGAACATGTGTTCGTACAGCTGTTGGTCACCTTTCTGTCTCTTGGGGTAAGTCTCTGTTTCCATCTTCTGCCCAGGTTTTAATGGGCTTGTTTTTTCTCTTATGGAGACGTGTGTGGTCATTGCGTCTTTTGGCTATTCAGCCCTTCTCAGATGTGTGGTTTGAAACATCCTCTCCCTGTTGTCGTGCTGTCTTTGCATTGAGTGGACGGTTTCCCAGTTGCACAGAAGCTTCTATGATGGATGGAGTCCAGCTTCTTTCTTCTTTTCTTTGTTGCCCTTGCCCAGTCACACATGCTTCTTCCAAATAGGCGGCTACCCCAGATGGCAAAGAGCAAACTGCCTGTGTTTTCTCCTAGAAGTTTCACTGTTTCAAGACTTCCGTTGAAGGCTTTAATCCATTTCGAGGTGGTGTGTGTGCCTGGTGTAACATCATGATCTACTCTTATTGTGTTACATATGGCTGTGCAGTCTTCCCAGCATCATTCATTTTAGAGACTCTCCTTTCTCCACTGTCTCCTCTTGCCTTCCTCATTTCAAATGTGCTGTCCATATATGTGTGAGTTGACCCTTGGGTTCTGCATTCTGTTCCATTGGTCTTTGTGCCTGTTTTTGGGACCAGGCTGTGCTGGTTCGGTAATAAGTGCTTCGTCCTACATGTTGAAATCAAAGTGTGATACGTCCTGCTTTGTTCGTTCTCCTCAGAATTCCTTTGGTTATTCAGGGTCCCTTGTTGCTGGATAGAGACTTTAGGATTTTCTCTTCTATTTCTGTGGGAAAGATTGCTGTATATTTGACTGGGATTGCATGCAATCCAGAGATTTCTTTATCCATTACGGACGTTTCAGGTGTTTTAGATCTTACATTCCTAGAGCATGGAATACCCTTCTGTTTCCTTGTGTTTTCTGGAATTTCTTTCCCTAAAGCTTTGCTAGTTTTCGGTTTCCATAGCTTGCACCTGTTTGTCTAAGCTTATTCCTAGAAATCTTCTTCTTCTTACTTGCATGTTTTTTTTCCAGAGGTTCAGTTTTCCTATTCTTTGAAACTTTTCATTGGTTTTGTTTTGGCAGATGTTTATGGCTGTGCTCACATCTGGTGGCTATGCTGCTGTATTAGCTGGGCAATAATGACGCTGTCTGATGTTGCTTCCCATCTACCTCTACACTACCTTGGACGCCTGCCCCAGAATATCTGGACCATCGGTGAGGAGGTTCACCTCCAGGATTCTGCATGGTCTGCCCTGGGTGCCGATCCAGAATTTGTGGACTTCACCACTGCACCACTGGCCAGCACCTTTCATGTTCCATTGGAAACCTGCATTTGATGTGGAATGTGAGTTGAATATGCTATGTGGGACAAATCTTGCACTGCGTAGACGAGGCCAGTTTGTGTTTCTTCTCCACTGGGATGTCGGAGGATTTCTCAGAATTGGGTCTCTGCTATGACAGCAAACTTCATTGACACAGGTTTTCAGAGCCCCATTTTAGCAGTCTCATAACTCACCCTTACCATTTAGCCTAGGTTTGACATTTGCTGCAGGTTTGGGGTTTGTGCCTTTCTTTGTCTTTCGAACGTTCAGGGTATTTCTAAAACGGACATCTTTCATTGTGGATTATTCAGGTGTGATTTCTGTGTGTCTTCCATTTTATGGGACGGTTTTTTGTTTTCCATGGTATAATTGTTGATATGGGCTTGGCGAGCTGAAGAATCGAATGAAAGATTTCTCGGATATTCAAGGTCTGGCATTGGTGCTATTTTATTTAGAGAATAGTACAGGGTAGCATGGGGACAGGACCCATGGGTAGTGAAGTGTTGCTGCTGCTCCCTGGGGATGGGACACATGAGCAGTCAAAGCTCCTGCTGCTGCCCTGAGTTGAGGGTTAGGGCTAGTTTTATAAGTCATGGGTACATGATTTATTTTTACTGGAAAAAGAAATGATGTGGTAAAATGTCTTTAAATGATTTCAGTACAGATGGGGTCTGGTTATTGTGCAGTCATATAACTTTAGATATGGATCTGGCAATATAGATAAGCATGTACGTGATTATGCCCTGGGCTTCTCTCCCTGAGTCAGCTCCAATTCCACCGGCTCATATAGTTTAGCATGTAGGCCAGATCACCTTGGGCTTCCCTAGCTGGGGCAGCTTTAATCCACATCATAAACACCCCCTGAACCCATTTGGACTGGAGAGGTTTGGGGATATGGACGATGGTCAGTCTTCTGTAACTACTTATGGCTGTACAAGGTCACAGAGCTGTCCCTAAATGGGGTCATAGGTACAGGTAGGAAGTTCAGTGGACTGGAAGCCTTCACCTGTGGAGTTCAAGGCTGATAAGGTATACAGAGCATCTGGAGACGAGAGAATCATTTGACGAGAGGTGGTCCAGGAGGTGAAACATTTTTCACATGCGGAAGACAAACATGAAACAGACAACAAACTATAATAAGAAATACAAGCAGTATGTTTAACCCAATGTATAAAGTATTGAAGTAGTGCAGAAACCTGGTCCTGACTTGGAGTTCAACCAATCGTTTAGAGTTAGGGTTGATAAGACATGAATTTAATTTGGTGGTTGGGATAGGAAGCCAGAAATATTTTGACAGTAGTCAGGAATATAGACACAACATTCAGTTTTTATAATGGCATAGGTGCCCCCTTGTGCTGCTGTCAAGACATCCAGTGCCATTTGGATTTGGAGGACTGCCTTACACATTTGGGATACTTCTAAATTGAGCAGCGAAATGCTATGTTGTGCGTCATTTAATGCCTTAATAATAAATTTGTTTAGGACTTCCATGTGCAAGACGACACTTTTGATACCTAATTGGGGAAGGAAAATTGCGGAAAGATGGTCATACCAGTGGAAGACAGAGCTAGTTCAGCGCTGCTGCAGTTGGGTAGGCTAGCAGGAGGAGATGCAGTAAATGTAGTTCTACCTTGCATCCAGCCAAAGCCTAGTGTGCATCGTGCAATCCATTTAGGTGGCAGCCAAGGCCATAAATTGGAGCCGCATAGCCACTGAGCACCATTAGGGACTAACCAAAGCGTCCTGGGCTATCTATCCCAGTCAGTTCCAAACCAATCAGTACTTTTTTAAGACTATGATATGAGAACACATATAACAGCAAATTTTTCCCATAGGTCGGCTGTTATTTGGCCATGTATCACAGGTGTGATTGGTTTGTTCCCAACAGAGAGTGACCTTTTAGTGAGTTGACCACTAGTAGGAGTGAACCAAATACATTCATCCCAAATTTCATATGGTCCATCCTGTGTGTATCGATAATTTAGGAAATTTACCTTTGGAACTTGTTGTTTCTAATCCACCTGTGACAAGGCAAATCTAGTTAGTATTTGGGGGGAAGTTTTAAAGGAAAATGTTTGATTGTGGCCAGGGAACTCGCAGGTGTCAGACATAGATGAGCACAAGGAGACATTATGATTAGTAATAGATGAATCTTGCAGAAGAAAGAGCTAGAATCTATTATCCATGAATGCTTACTATAGCTTCTACAGAAACATAACTTTTTTCTCTTAAATCACCCTCATTTTTACAAAAGATAGCCAAATCATGTTTAACAGGTTTGCAAGTAAAGTGTAGTTTCAATACAACTTGCTCCAATTATTTACATAACAGCTACAAGAATAGCAATTGTTTATACAGGCTTTTTTAAGTATGCCTTGCTGGAAATTTTTATGAGGAATCTCGGATTGAACTGTGAAAGCCTCTAGAGGCCAGAAAAGCCAAGCCAAGGATTTGCCATCAGATTTTGCCTGCAGTACTTACAGATTTGAGTGGAGTTCTCTTTCAGGTCCCCCAAAGTGTTTGGAGGTTACTTGCACCTGCCAAATAAGCACGTTTCCTTACTTAACGGGTAAGATTGCCAGAATCTCTGTAAACATGGTACCAGGCCCGTGTTTCTGAGTGGCTGTATTCCAGAAAGTCCAATCTTTGTTCCTGAAATGCTGTCTTGTCATATCTGAGCCTGTATGTTTCAAATATGACATTCCAGTCAAAGCCTTGGTAATATAAGCAATGTGTCCTGTGATAAGGAGAACAGAATCTTATGGAACTTATGCAAATATTGCCACTAAATAACCATACTCAGTCACAAAGTTTTTCCAAATTCTCGAGGGATAAGGTACAGAGAAAAAGATGAATGTTTCAGTTTTGCTCATAAAGGTATAATTTAACCAAATGGCTGTAAGTCAAAGTTAGCATAAGAGAAAAGAGAAAAAGATTTCCTTCATTATGAGAAAACAAAACAACACATCACAACTCAACAACATTTCAAACAGAAGTCCTAAAAAATTATAATCCTCCTCATCAGTTCACACAGTCCTGTATAATCAATTCTTGAGCTAAATCTGTCCTTACCAGATCGAGGAGCTTAGTTTCTGTTACAATTCTGTAGTTTCTTACTCAGCTCAGTTTTACAATGTGAAAGTTTATCAGAAACCTGTAGTTTAGATCCTCTGTGTCAGAATCCTTTCCAGGAATATCTTGGAAGACGATATATATTTGCAAAAGAAAAAAGCATCAGAGTAAAACAACAACTATCTGCAAATGGACAAAGGACTCAAAAGGGCAATTGACAAAGACACTTGGATACTTCTGTGACATATGACCCTTCCAGATAATAAGCGGTCTTATGACTGATAACCAGGAAAGATCAGAATCTTAGCAATGCTATATAATTTTAAACATCTATATTAATAACATTTACCAATCTAATACCACCTAAGAATATCTATCATCACTTGTTTCACAGTTTCCCCTTTAATTTAATAGAAAAAATAAGCCTAATTAGTTTAATGTTTTCCTCCTTACAGGAACAAAGAGCAAATTTCTTTGAGAAGTCTCAGGGGCCCTCTGAAAATCTTCAGAGTAATTTCTCTTCTCTCTACCAGGTCAAAAGAAAGACTTCATTCAGGATTTGAATATTTTTGAGGGAGAAGCTTGTCAAAACATAGCCAAAGTTTTTAAAATGCTTCTTCAAATAGGAAACAACACTCACTGTGAAACAATGCTCAGGTATCTATTCAATGTGATGACAGAAAGAGTCAAAAATCTTAAGAGTGACCTCAGTCATTATTTTCACAAAACAGATTTGTCTCTTAGGTAGACTTACTCAAAGGAAGAGCTTTTATAACCTCTTTATCAAGAGCAGATCCAAAGTTCAAGAAAAAGTATCATTTTAGAGAAAACCAAATTTGAATTTCTGCACCTACTTATGTTTCACATTCAAACTCATTCACTTAATTGAACTTACTTTAGTCTACTTGAGTAGGCCTAAAACTCCTTTCAGAATTTCTACTTCACAAACCTTCTTCAACTTTCTTTTTCGTTTTCAGAATTTGTCAACAACTCTTTCTTTTTTCCTTTCTAGTACATTAGGACAAATTTATCTTTCTTCACCCATCAAACAAAAATATTTCCATTGTTTATACCTTTTTTACTGAAAGCATACATTTTAACTTCCCTGAATACAGACCTCTTTTCCTTATTAATTTCCTGTAGCTTTAATTCCATAAGTTAATTAGAACTTTTAAGCCTTAACAGATCTACTAAACGCTAAAAAAGTAAATAATTATGAATTGTCTTTTATATCAGCATTCTAAACACTTCATAACTTTAGAAACATGCCACTTCTCAATAAAACACAAGGCATGCTTTTTAATACACCCAAACGGTTTTACCCTCTTCAAGAAGAAGCCCAAAGTAGATAACTTAGATATGTTTATTAATAATGATTCAGTGTTTCAGCCTATCCAAAAATGACCGGCATATTCATCTTTTTATCAGTTAACTTAACTTTGCAAAACTCAAGATTGTTGCACAGAAAAATTTCGAAGCTGTTGGTTTTTCAACAAGTATACAGAGCATAAAAGCTATTGTACTCACTTTTATGAGTTTTATGTATTTAAACCATTTTTTCCAACAATTGTGTCCAGATTACCTACAGAAACCTCATGAGGCATTAGACAAAACTGGTCATCATATAAAGCTATTATTTTCTGAAAAATTTAAGAAAGTGAGCTTATATGACTAGAAAACCCATGCTGAATGCCTGCATCCTATGCAAATACTGACAACTCTGACAACAAGATAATTTTCAATCAAACCAACAAACTTTAACAAGCTTTCATTTACCAAAGGTTAATTCACATCACGTTAACTTTGAAAGGCACTGAGTTAATTTCTACTACATTAGAATTTATGCAATCACTTTCTTTAAGCCAACTAAACAGAGACCTTAATTTTGGCCATACCATCCAGGGGTAAAAATATCACACGTATAATGTACACATAGACACCCATAGACAGAGACTGTACAACCATTGTTTTAAAAGCTACTGCCGTGAATCAGGTACAATAATATAAAGCTCACCAGTTATGAATCCACACTTTCTTTTGAGCCTTTTTACTAATACTTATGGAGAAGACCCTCGAGATGGTAGACTTTTTGCAAGGGTGCACTTATGACCATTTATCCTTTCCCCTCTTTTTTTTTTTCAGTCTTAAGAATGAGTGATGGGTTACATAGTAGTTCCTGGAGAGGGGGGATGAGAATCCTTTTCATCATAAAGGAAGTAGGTGGAATCTGAACTGCCTCTAGAGCTGTCTTTCCAGTCTTGCAAGGATTTTGTAAGGACAGTTGCCCTTGATTTCTCAGAAACTGGACCGTAACGTGAAGGACATTCTAGGTTGATCTACCTGTCCAACTGCACCATAAAGGCACAGAGATACCTCTCAAATTTTCTCCCAACTGGAGTCTCTGGGTCATACCCATACAATTGAAAGTGCTTCTAATTAGTTAGAATGACCCTGAGTGGTGAGTCTCTTGGGATGCTTACGTCATTCCCCATGGCAGTAAAGCCAGTGTAGGACTGACAGTGTACTGGACAAAGGTGCAGTGCCTCCAGAGGCCTGGAACATGCTGGAGGCCGGGTCTCCCAGTACCCGCATTGAGAGTTAAGTCCCTTTCAAAATATTTTCAAGTTTTCGATTTTACAGAAGGTCCTGGTTCTGCTCAAGTCCAGCCTGAAATTAAGCTCGACTTGGTGACAACAGAGGACATGATGAGCAAAACAAAGAAATTAAAAGAAAACACCAGACCTCACCCTCATGGCCATTCCCAGAGGGTTATCATGATAAAAGTCACACAACAGTTCCCATGCTGGGGCATACTACCCTAGCACGACAGTTCACAGAATAAATCACAGGTCTCCTAACATCATAGCCAACTCAGTAGGTGACTAAAATACTCAATGAATCAACCGCCAACAGAGGGCACCCTACTTGGGGTCACTGGGGTGATCAGGCCCAGAAAGCCAAAGTTGGGGCTCCCAGTGTTGGAGGACTTGACTGTTGAAAGATTTCTTTGTTTCCCGGTTGCAAAGCTCAAAAGGAGACGAAATTGGTCATTGTAACTCTAAGAAAGATGAAAGAGACAGGTCTATTACCTTGAAAATCGCCCCTGAACCTAGGGAAGCATCCTACCTGTTGTTCCTACTGTGGGGTGCCTATAGGAAGGGGTGATGGGGGTGTCCCCCAGACTTGCATCCCTTGGATATCTTCCCTGGTATGCCTGGGAATGACAGGTGCCTGATGAACATCTTTCCTATTCTGCTTGGAAGTAATAGGTGCCTGGTGAGTGGTCCCCAAGAGAATAGGAGAAGTTTAAGAGAGAACATGATGGAGAGAAGTAGTGAAGAATTTTCCGCCACGCTGGGGGACATTCTACCCAATTGTGTATTGGAGCCATTCTCCGAAGAAGGGTTTCCAATACTCAACCAAAGGTTAAAGTTCGGTACTTTTCCTGAACTGCAGTCCCGATTGGGACATTCTCACAGTTCAGATGGTCAAGTGTAATGGGAGGTATCTCAATCCAGCTTTAGGAATAGAAAACTTCCACAGGATTCTTGGAGATTGCCAACCATCCTAATGACTTAAATGGCTCACCTGTTCCCACGTAAAATTTATATATTAGAGATAGGGTCAGGAAGGAATGGATTAATTCATTCTACATCACTCTTAGGCTTAAGGCACTGATTCTCTTCAAGATGAATGCCAGATTTGCACCATAGAGTAGCCATGGGCAGCAAACATGAATTCACACAGCTATTCAAGACAGTTCCTGATGGAGAAGTGAATTTAGATCCATCCTCGAAAAAGAGAGAGGCACAAGGAAGAAAAGGGCACTTACCAGAATTCGAGCTCACAAACCGATGAAGCATGTTCCCCATACGGGCCACAAGATATGATGCATGGTCGGCAAGCTCAAGAGTTGAAAGAAAGATTTCTTGGACCCTCAAGGTCTGGCAGTGGTGCTCTTTTATTTAGACAGTGGTACAGGATAGCATGGGGACAGGACCTATGGGCAGTGAAGAGCTGCTGCTGCTGCATTGGGAAAGGACCCATGGGTAGTCACAGCTCCTGCTGCTTTCTGGAGTTGAGGTTAAGGACTAATTTTATAAGGCATGGGTACGTGACTTATTTTTCCTGGAAATAGAAAAGATGATGTAAAAAGTCATTAAATGATTTCAGTTCAGATGGGTTCTTCTTATTGTGTGGTCATATAACACTAGATACAAAACTGGCCCCATAGATAGGCATGTAGGTGAGCATGACCTGGGCTTCTCTCACTGGGGCACCTCTAATTCATACCAAAAGAAATTCAACGGGTCATATAGTTCTGCATGTTCAGCAGCTAACCTTGGGCTTTCGAATGGGGGCAGCCTTAATCCACAGCAATCCTCATGGTCTTCACAGCTGTCTCCCATAGATATGCTCATCAGTGTGTTCTCCTTCATTCCAAGTTAGGAATTTTGTATTTCTTTAATCACCGTATGTTCTCTAGGCCGATGTGTGAGTGCCTTCATGATTGTTGGGTTTTGTCTTTGAATTTCCATCGTTCACTTGAAGGAATCTAGGTTATCCTGGACTAGGTCCAACTGAGCACTGAGAACATGAGGTCATCTTGGTTGGTTTGACATTCTGAGATCAGAAACGCCAAATTCTAGTTTGTCTTGGCAATCACCTTATGGACATAATGTTTCCGAGACAAATCTGATGAATTCCTCTCTCCAGGTAAGATATTTTTATGTCTTTTTTTCTGAATTTGGGTAGGCTAGACCTTGACTTCGGATCCTTCATTGTTCCAGTAGATTACGTCTAGATACTGGTTTACTTTATTTCTGTAGGGTTTGCTAGTTGTTTGGTTTACATCCTCAGCTCTGGCATGTTTATTTTTCGTTAAATATAAGTGTAATGTTCTAATTTTCAGCCATCTTCCTCACATACAGTGGCAAACCACATAATCAATACTCTTCTATGACAAGAGATGGGGGAGAGAATTTCATTGGGGCCAAACAGAGCATTTTAGCTTTGATGGCAGCCTTCACTTTGGATTGGTGGTTCCCAGAGGGATAGAAAAAATCCAAAAAGCTGTGCAGATTCACGGCATAAAGCTTTTGAGGCTGAAAGAGATTAGAGAAGATAAACTTTCAAGGATTGTGAATCTCCTCCAAATGCTTAATGATACTACAGAAAGGTAGACCATTGGAAATATATTAAGAAGAATACTACAAAGACAATGTGTTCCATGGTAAACTCATGAACCAAGGGAAAATGTTACCTTCTGTGAGGTTACTACTCATTACCTTCACGAATAATCACAGCAGGCCAGCTTCTTCCCAAGTTCAGGCAAAAGATTGGTCCAAAAGTAAAATTCAGGGCCAGCCATGTGTTCTGGTATGTAAGAGCTCACATTCCTAGTCTGTGGCCTGGGACTCATGGATTCGCATCACGGGTGCTGATCAGATTAGTAAAATCAGGAGAGATAGATTTCATGGTATGCTGTGGGCAGAGATCATACATAAGTGGAAATTGTGAGCATACCTTATACATATGCACCAGGAAAACAACATGAAAATATTATAATCTATGACGCATCTGGTAGACTTCTCAAATACAGAATGGAGGAAGTGATGTGACTTGCATAGGTGGAATTGTCGGACTGCACAAGATGACACGATCATTGAACATCAGAGGATTGGCCGGGCAACTTCAACTTGGGAGGGACTCGTGGACTTTTTCTGGGGAAATTCTACATATTTGGCCATATCCACAAAATGTGACAGATAAAACCAAGGATAAACTTAAAGTAAAGAATTCAGTGTCTAGAGAGAATGTAGTAGATATTTAAAAGTCCAAAGATAAAGTTACAAACAGACAAGAAATCCAGGAAATGGAAAACCATCTTAGCTGGAAAGGGTGAGTAGTTAGACTGATATCAGATGGCTCTGACATACTGTGTGCATGGAAGATGCCAGGAGAACTGAGAAATTTGAGGGTGTTTATGATATCACAGTGAACATGTCACCCAAGATGGCCTCATCTTTATAGTCTGAGGATTGTCCTAGGCTACGATACTAAAGTGAGAGATACCCAGAAAAGAATTTAAAAACAGAAACCAACACTGAAACTTGAAGAGTTAGAATTGCCACTGATTAAAGGGATAAGAAAGAAGTCATTGTGGAGAAGCAATAAATAACAGACAAGCACTGAGTGGAGAACATTGTTATCTACTCAAGTAGATGTGGAGGCTGTGCTGATTGAAGCTTGCAACTTGATTTGAAACCAGAGGCTGGGCTTGGGTCTTATCAGACCTACGTTGTCCTTCTGCCTTAATCATAATCCCAAATCAAGAATGATCTCCTGAGGACATTGTAGAGAAGGATCGATGCTTCCCTTCCTATGCCCCTAGCACTCATTGAAGAGAAGTCTCACTTTCCATACCTCTGGCTTTACGGAGGTCCACTGGGTACATGCTAATGTGTCACAATACATCTCTTTGAACCCTTGAAGGACTAGACCCCCATCATGCTCCAGATATGTCGCATTGTTTGGCAGGGCTCCAGAAGTGTGCTGAGAAGCACCCTTTTCCAGAGGGCTTCGTTGCTTTGTGAGGGATGCCCTACCAGGCTAGTGTGCTCCGTTTGGCTCCAATGAAATACTCTCCCCTATCTCTTGGACTAGAATGATTACTGATGGCGTGTATTGACACCATGTGAAAGGAGGTTGTCTGAAAATTAGAACATTACAATTATCATTATAGAAAAATAAACATGTCATAGCTGAGGTTGTAAATCAAACAAATAACACACCTTATAGAAATACAGTAAGCCAGTATGTAGACATAATCTAGTGGAACGTTCAAGGATCAGGGGTCAAGATCGAAACTTCCCAAATCCAGAAATGAGACAGAAAAATATCTTACCTGGAACGGAATTCATCACATCTGTCTAATTTGTCTCGGGTACATTATGTTCATGAAGAAGGTTAACATGACAACCTAGAATTTGGAGTTTAAGATCTCAGAACGTCAGACCAACCAAGATGAACACGTGTTCACAGTGCTCATTTTGACCAAGGCTAGCATGGTAAAGACTGTTACAAGTGACCAATGTAAATTCAAAGACAACACCCAACAATGAAAAACACTCACACCTAGGCCTATAGAACATAGGGTGGTTAAAGAAATAGAAAATTGATACCTTGGGATGAAGGAGAACGGGCTGACAAGCATACCAAAGGGGGAAATCTGAGAAAGACCATGATGATTATACTATGGAAAAACAAAATGGGCTCAGAATAGGGAAGGCAAACACAAATAACACCTGAATACTCCACAACGAAAGATGTCAGGCTTTAGACAGACTCTGATTGAACTTTTGAAAGTCAGAAAGTGACACAAACCAAAAAAGTGCAGCGAGGTAAAACCTGTGCTACCTGGAAAGGGTGGGTATGAGGCTCCTCCAAACGTCCTATGAAACCCTGTGTCCATGAAGCTTGCCGGAGAGCAGAGACACAATTATGACAAATTCTCTGACATCGCTGTTGACCGAAAATACAAACTGTCTACATCTACTCAGTGCCAGAGTTGGGCTGAAGTAGCCTATTTAAGTCACACTCCACTCAAATGCAGGTTGCCGAGGGAACATGAATGGGGCTGGTCAGTAAAGAATTGGGGAAGTCGGCGCATTCTGCGTTGGCAGCCAGGAGTTGGCAGGGTAGAATCCTGGGGGTAAACCTCCTCACCACTGGTACAGCCATTCTGGGGCAGGCGAGGGAGATAATGTAGAGGCAGATGAGAAACGACGTTAGACAGGGCCACTCTTCCTTAGCAAATACAGGAGCATTTCCAGCAGATGTGAGCACAGTGATAAATCTCTTTCAAAAGGAAACAAATTAAAAGTTACAAAGAATAGGAAAATTGAACCTCAATAAAAAAGAAAAAGGATGCCAGTAAGAAGAATAAGATACTAGGAATAACCTCACCCCAACAGGTGAAAGCTCTGTAAATAGAAAACTAGCAAACCTTTGCATAAAGAAATGGGAGACGACACAAGGAAGCGGAAGGATATTCCATGCTCTTGAAATGGAAGAATTAACACACTTGAAATGTCCACACCGCATAGAGAAATCTCTTGATTCCATGCAGTGCCAGTCAAAGTTGCAGCAATATTTCTCACAGTGATAGAAGCGAGCATCCTAAAGTTTACATCCAGCAACAAAAGACCCCGAATAGCCTAAAGAATCCTGAGGAAAAAGAACAAAGCTCAATGTATCACACTTTCTGATTTCAACATATAGGATGAAGAAATTGAAATGGAAGCAGCGCAGGCTGGGATGCAAAACAGAGAAACAGAACCAAGGAACAGAATCAAGAGCCCAGAGGTAAAGGGACACATATATGGACACCCCATTTTCGAGCACGGAGCCAAGAGGAGACAGTGGAGAAAGGAAAGTCTCTACAATAAACAGTTTTGGGAAGAGTGCACAGTCTCATGTAAGACAAGGAGAGTAAACCACGGTGTTACACCAGGCACAAACACCAACTCGAAATGGATTAAAGTCTAGAATGTAACACTGGAAACCATGAGACTTCTGGAAGAAAACGTAGGTAGGGTGCTCTTTGTCATTTTTCTTAGCCTCATATGTGGAAGAAGCATGTCTGTCTGGGAAAGGGCAATAAAGGAAACAAGAAACAAATTGGACTACATCAGACACAAAAGCTTCTGCATAGCCAAGGAAATCATTGATGCAATGGAAAGACAGCACAACTGGGAGAGGATGTTTGCAAACCACACATTGGTGAAGGGGTGAATAGCCAAAAGATCCAATAAACTCATACGGTTCCACAAGAAAAAAAAACAAGCCCCATTAAAATCTGGGCAAAAGCTGGAAACAGAGATTTCTCCCAGGAAGATAGAAAGATGGCCAACAGGCTGTATGAAAACATGTTCATCATCATTAAGTCTCTGGTCAGTGCAAATCTGAAAGGCAGTGAGATAGCAGCTCACGGCAGTCAGAATGGCTATAAGGATGAAGACAGGAAATAAGTTTCAGAGAGGAAGTGGAGAGAAGAGAAGTCTCCTGCACTGCTGGAGGGAGTGTAAACAGGTGCAGCCACGACACAAAACGGTGAGGAGTTGCCTTAGACATTTCAGAATACATCTACCATATGATCCAGCAATTCATCTGTGGTGTGTTCATCCAAAGAATGTGGAAACACTCATACACAGAGATCGATGCACACCTCTATTTAACCTGTCCTTATTCCAGATATCCAAGACTTGGAAGCCTGCCTGGTGCCCATCAAGGGATGAATGGAGAAGGAATATGGGCTATAGCCACACAAAGGCATAGCAGTCAGCTATAGGAACGGATTCAGGCCAGCCATTTGTGATCACCAGAATGGCTCCTGAGGGTATTGGGGGAACTGAAAGAAGCCCCAGGAGTATGGTCAAATACTACAGGATCTCATGCACAAGGAGAAGAGCAAGAATGGACCAACAAACAAGTATCACATGACAATGGATTGGCATTTCCCAGAGGGAAAGTGGGGCAGTGGCCAGAGAAAGAAAGTGTTGATTAGGCACTGGTGTGTGGTTAGGGACAGTAATTAGGTTTACGTTGGTGAACATGATGTAACCTACTCTGAAGACTAAATCTATGTGGATGTAGATCTGAAAGCTATAGGTTATTATTATGTTGGGTTACGACAATCAATTTACATAAAACCAGAACTCCCAAAAGGGATGCAGATTTACAACCTGAAGCTTTGGAGACAGAAAGAGGTTAGAGAAGATGAACTTCCAAGTATTGGTAATCACCTCAACATGCTCAATGATGCTACAGAAAGGTAGACCTTTGCAAAGAGATGAAGAGGAATGCTACCAAGAGAACATGTTCCATGCTAAACTCATGAACCAACAGAAAACGTTACCGTTCATGATGTTGCTACTGATTCCCTTCACGAATGATCGAAGCAGGCCAACATCTTCACAGGTCAGGTCAAAGGTTGGTCCAAAATTGCAATTCAGGGCCAGCCCTGTGATGTAGCAGGTCGGTGACTACGTTCCACTTGGGCGGCCCGGGCTTCACCAGCTAGCATCAGGGGTGCAGATCAGATTACTAGCATTAGGAAATACAGATTTCAAGGTATGGTGGGCACAGAGATCATAAAGAAGTAGACATTGTCACGAGACCTTAACAATATGCATCAGAAAAAGAGCCATGAGAATATGACAATCTATGAACGCATCAGGAACACTTCCCCAAATGATGAAGGAAGGAAAACATGTAACCTGCCAAGTGGAATTTTTAGACTGCTAGGAGATCACACGATCATTGTGCATCAGGGGATTACCTGGGCAACTTCCAATTGGGAGGGCCTCCAGGACTTTCTCTGAGGAAAGTCCACCCAATTGGACATATACACAATGGATAAGATATAAAACAAGGGATAATCTTAAAGGAATGAAACTGGTGGGTAGAAGGAACGTAGGATACCTTTCAAGTTCCACGAGAAAGTTAGAAACTGACAAGAAATCCAGAACAAGGAAAACTATCCTACCTGGAAAGGTGGAGTCGTCAGACTGATATGAGATGGCTCTGAAACACTGTGTGCCTGGAGGTTTTCAGGACAACTTAGAATTCTGAGGGTGTTTATGACGTCACGGTGACGTGTCACCCAAGATGGCAGAAAGTTTAGAGTCCGAGGATTGCCCTGGTTAGGATACCCACGTGAGACATATCCAGAAACAGCTTTTCCAAACAGAAACCGCACACAGAAACGTGAAGAGATCAAAGAGGCGCTGATTCAAGGGATAAGAAAGGAATCATTGGGAAGAAGGGATACTAGAGGGGCAAGAACTGAGAGGAGAACATTGTTATCTACTCAAGTAGATGTGGAGGCCGTGCTGATTGAAGCTTGCAACTTGATTTGAAACAAGAGGCTGGACTTGGGGCTTATCAGAACTACGTTGTCCTTCTGCCTTACTCATAATCCCAAGTCAAGAATGATCTCTTGAGGACATTGAAGAAAAGAATTGAGGCCTCCTTTTCTAAGCCCCTAGCATTCTTTGAAGAGAGGTCTCCCTTTGCATAGCTCTGGCGTCACGGGGTCCCACTGGGTACATGCTAATGTGTCCCAAGACATCTCTGTGAAGACTTAAAGGAATGGATAATTGTCATGCTTGGGGTGGGTCCTTTGGTTTGGAGGGATCTAGAAGTGTGTTTAAAAGCACCCTTTTTGAGAGGGTTTCGTTCCTGTGTGAAGGCTGCCCTCCCAGGCTACAGTGCTCAGTTGGGCTCCAATGAAATTCTCTCCCCCACCTCTTGCCATGGAAACAGTATTGATTCCTTGTTCTGACAACATATGGAAGGAGGTTTGCTGAAAATTAGCACGTTGCCGTTATATTTAAATAAAAATACACCTGCCAAAGTTCAGAATGAAAATCAAACCAATAGCAAACCATGTAGAAATAAAGTAAGCCCAGTATCCAGACGTAATCTGTTGCAGCATTCAATGATCAGGGGTCAAGTTTGAAACTTCCCAAATCCAGAAAAGAGACAGACAAATCACTTACCTGGAGGGAGGAATTCATCAGATTTCTCTAATTTCTCTCAGTAACATAATGTCTGTGAAGGTGGTTGCCCAGACAACCTCGAATCTGGAGTTTCTGATCTGAGAATCTCAAACCTACCAAGACGACCATGTGTTCTCAGGGCTAAGTGTCACCTGGGCCGGGATAGCAAAGATTCCTACAAGTGACCGATGGAAATTCCAAGACCACACCCAACAATCACGAAATGACTCACACGTCGGGCTCCAGAACCTATGGTAATTAAAGACATACAAAACTCCTAACTTGGAAAGAAGGAGAACGCACTGATAAGCAAATCGAACGGAGATATCTCAGCAAGACCATAACAAATAAACTATAGAAAAGAAAAAAGTATCCCGGAATATGGAGGCCAACAGAAATCAAAGCTGACTAATCCACAGTGAAAGACGTCAGTCATTAGACACACTCTGTTTGAACATTTGAAAGTCAGAGAAAGTCACAACGCCAAAAACAGCAGCAAAGGTCAAACCTGGCCTAAATGAGAAGGGTGAGTTATGAGACTGCTCCCCGCGGGCTCTGAAACCCTGTGTCCACAAAGCTAGACCGGACAGCATAGACACGATTCTGACAAATCACCCAACATCACAGTGGGCCAGAAAAGCAAGCTGGCCTCATCTACACAGGGCCAGAGTTGGGCACAAGTAGCATATTCAAGTCACAATCCACTCAACTGCAGGTTGCCAATGGAAAATGAAAAGGGCCAGCCAGTGGGGCCGTGGTGAAGTCCGCACATTCTGGTTCAGCAGCCCAGGTTCGGCGATGTGGAATCCTGGGGGTGAGCCGCCTCACCGCTCGTCCAGCCATTCTGGGGAAGGCGTCTGAGGTAGTGTAGAGGCAGATGGGAAGCGACGATAGACATCGCCATTCTTCCTCAGGAAATGCAGCAGCATGGCCAGCAGATGTGAGCACAGTCATAAATTCTGTCAAAACAAAACCAATTGAAAGTTGCAAAGAATAGAAAAACTGAACCTCAAAAAAGAAAGCATGCCAGTAGGAAGAAAAAGATATCTAGGAATAAACGTGGCCAAACAGCAGAAAGCTATGGAAACAGAAAACTTGTAAAGGTTTGGGCGAAGATATTACAGAAGACACAAGGGAACAGAAGGCTATTCCGTGCTCTTCCAATGGAATAACGAACACACTTCAAACGTCCATACCGCATAAAGCAGTGTCTGAATTGCATGCAGTCCCAGTCAAAGTTGCAACAATCATTCCCACAGAAATGCAAGACAGAATCCTAAAGTTTCTATCCAGCAACAAAGGACCCAGAATAGCCAGAGGAATACTCAGGGAAACGAACAAAGCAGCAAGTATCACACTTTCTGATTTCAACATATAGGATGAAGCACTAGGTACGGAAACAGCACAGCCTGGGCCCCAATATAGGCACACAGACTCATGCAACAGAACGAGATGCTGGAGGTCAACTCACACATCTACTGACAGCGCATTTTCGAACAGTGAGCCTAGAGGAGAAAGTGGAGAAAGGAGAGTCTCCACAAGAAACGGTGCTGAGAAGACTGCACACCAACAGGTAACACAATGAGAGTAGACCATGATGTTACACCAGACATACACACGACCTCGTAATGGATTAAAGCCTTGAATGGAATACTTGAAACCGTGCAACTTCTAGGAGACAACCCAGGCAGCTTACTCTTTGCCATCTGGCTTGGCTGCCTATTTGGAAGAAGCATGTATCAGTGGGCAAGGGCAAGATAGGAAACAAGAAACAAACGGGACTCCACCCAATGCAGAAGCTTCTGCCCAGCCAACGAATCCATCGACTCAATGCAAAGACAGCACAACAACTGTGACAGCAGGTTTGCAAAACACACATAGGAGAAGGGTTGAGTAGCCAAAAGATTCAATGAACTCATACATCTTCACAGGAATAAAAACAATGAGCCCAATAGAACCTGGGCAAAAGATGGAAACAGACATTTCTCCCAGGAAGATAGGAAGATAGCTAACAGGCTGTATGAAAACATGTTCATCATCATTAAGTCTCTGGTCAATGCAAATCTGAACGGCAATGAGATAGCAGCACACGGCAGTCAGAATGGCTATAAGGATGAAGACGGGAAACAATAAGTTTCACAGAGGAGGTGGAGAGTAAAGAAGCCTCCTGCACTGCTGGTAGGAATGTGAACCGGTGCAGCCACTATGCAAAGTGGTGTGGAATTGCCTCAGAAATTTCAGAACCCACCTAACATATGATCCGTCTATTCCTCGGTGGCGTATATATCCAAACATCATGGAAACACTAATGCACAGAGATCGATGCACTGCTGTGTTCACCACAGCCTTACTCCCGATATCCAAGACTTGGAAGCCTCCGTGGTGACCATCAAGAGATGAATGGAGAAGGAAGATCGGCTATAGCCACACGAGGGTATAGCTCTCAGCTGTAGGAATGGATGCAGTCCAGCCATTTGTGACCACCAGAATGGCTCCTGAGGGTCTTAGGGGAACTGAAGCAAGCCCCAGGGATAAGGTTGAATACCACAGGATTTCACGTACAAGGAGAAGAGGAAAAACGGAGCAAAAAAAGGTAGGACGTGACATGGGATTGGTAGTTCCCAAAGGGATATGGATGCGGGGGTCTGAGGGAGAAAGAGTTGATTAGGCGCAAGTGTGTGGTGAGGGCCTGTAATTAGGCTTACAGTGGTGAAGATGATGTAACCTACACAGAAGTCTAAATCTATGAGAATGTAGATGTGAAAAGCTATAGGATGTTATAATGCTGGGTTACGGCAATCAATTCACATAAAATCAAAACTCTAAAGAGGGGTGCAGATTTACGGCCTAAACCCTTGGAGGCTGAAACAGATTAGAGAAGATGAACTTCCAAGGATTGGTAATCACCTCAAAATGCTTAATGATGCTACAGAAAGGTAGACCTTTGCAAAGAGATGAAGCGGAATACTAGGAAGAGAACATGTTCCGTGCTAAACTCATGAACCAACGGAAACATGTGACTTGCCTGGTGGAATTGTCAGACTGCTAGGAGATGACAGGATAAGTGTGCATCAGGGGAGGGATTCCATGGCTTTCTCTGGGGAAAGTCCACCCATTTCACCATATCCACAAAACATTAGAGATAAAATCTTTGATAATCGTAACGGAAAGAGACTGGTGTGTAGAGGGAATGTAGTAGACCTTTCAAAGTTCGAGGAGAAAGTTAGAAACCGACAAGAAATCCAGAGAAAGGAAAACTATCCTACCTGGAAATGGGGAGTGGTCAGACTGGTATGCGATGGCTCTGAAACACTGTGTGCATGGAGGTTGTCAGGACAACTTGGAATTCTGAGGGTGTTTATGAACATGTCACCCAAGATGGGCACATCTATACAGTCCGAAGATTGGCCATTGTGTGGCTATAGATCGTCTTCCTTCTCCAATCGTCACTGGATGGGCACCACGTAGGCTTCCAAGTCTTGGATATTGGGAATAAGGCTGTGGTGAACACAGTGCTGCATGGATCTCTGAGCATTTGTCTTTCCAAGTTCTTTGGATATATATGCCAGAGAGGAATAGCTGGATCATATGGTAGATGGATTCTGAAAATTCTAAGCCAATTCCACAGCACTTTGGGTAGTGACTGCACCTGATTACACTCCCCCCAGCAGTGCAGGAGGCTTTGCTTCTCTCCACCTCCTCTCCGAGACTTGTTGTTCCCTGTCTTCATCCCTATAGCCACTCTGACCACTGTGAGCTGCTATCTCATTGCCGTTCGTATTTGCATTGCCAAAGACTTAATGATGATGAACATGTTTTCATACACCCTGTTGGCCATCTTTTATCTTCCTGGGAGAAATATCTGTTTCCATCTTTTGCCCAGGTTTTATGGGGATCGTTGTTTTTTTATTGTGGAGACATATGAGTTCATTGGTATTTTGGCTATTCACCCCTTCTCCGATGGGTGGTTTGCAAAGATCCACTCGCAGTTGTTGTGCTGTCTTTGCATTGAGTCAATGGAGTCGTTGGCTGTTGAGAAGCTTCTGTGTTGGATGGAGTCCCGCTTGTTTCTTGTTTCCTTTGTTGCCCTTGCCCAGTCACATATGCTTCTTCCAAATAATCGGCTAAACCAGATGGCAAAGAGCAAGCTGCCTGCGTTTTCTCCTAGAAGTTGCATGGTTTCAAGTCTTCCATTCAATGCCTTAATCCATTTTGAGGTGGTGTGTGTGGCTGGTGTAACATCATGGTCTATTCTCATTGTGTTACATGTGGCTGTGCAGTCTTCCCAGCATCGTTTCTTTTCGAGACTCTCCTTTCTCTGCTGTCTCCTCTTGGCTCCTTGGTCTAAACTGGGCTGTCCATATATGTGGGAGTTGACCTCTGGGCTCTCGATTCTGTTCCTTGTGTCTGTGTGCCTCTTTTTGTGGCCAGCCTTTGCCGTTTCGGTACCTAGCAGTTCGTCCTATATGTGGAAATTCGAAAATGTGGTACTTGCTGCCTTGTTCGTTTTCCTCAGCATTCCTTTGGCCGTTCCTGCTCCTTTGTTGCTGGATAGAAACTTTAGGATTCTCTCTTCTATTTCTGTGCAAAAGATTGCTGAAACTTCGATGGGGCTTGCGTGGAATCCAGAGATTGCTTTATCCAATATCGACCTTTCAAGTGTGTCCGTTCTTCCATTCGAAGAGCGTGGAATAGACTTCCGTTTCCTTGTGTCTTCTTTAATTTCTTTCCGCAAAGCTTTCCAGTTTGTTGGTGTTGGTTGTCTCTTCTCCTTGTAAGTGAGCTCCTGCGGTATTTGAGTTTCTCCCTGTGAGCTGTTTCACTTCCAATGAAACCCTCAAGAGCCATCCTTCTGGTCACTAATGGCTGGATTCTCTCCTTTGTTATGGCTCAGAGATATGCCATTGTGTTCATAAAGCCTAGCTTCCTTCTCCAATCTTCTTTCTCTATTCGTCCTTCTGTCTTGATGGGCATCAGGGCGGTTTCCAAGTCTTTGATAATGGGAGTAAGGCCAGTGTGAACACAGGGGTGCACAGATATCAGTGCACGACTTCTTCCAAGGTCTTTGGATAAACACGCCACTGAATAATAGCTGGATCATATGGTAGATGGATTCTGACATGTCTGAGGCAATTCCACACTGATTTGCGTCGTGGCTGCACCAGCTTACACTCACAGCAGCACTGCAGGAGTCTTCCCATCTCTGCAGCTCCTCTCTGACACTTGTTTCCTGACTTTTTACCTATAGTCATTCAGACCACAGTGAGCTGCTATCTCACTGCCATTTGGATTTCAATTGCCCTGAGTCTTAATGATGATTAACATGTTTTCATACACCTGTTGGCCATCTCTATATCTTCTTGGGTGAAATCTCTGTTTCCACGTGCTGCCCAGGTTTTAATGGGCTTAACTTTTTTCTCTTGTGGACACATATGAGTTCACTGCATCTTTTGGCTATTCACCCATTCACCGATGTGTGGTTTTCAAACATCCTCGCCCAGTGGTTGTACTGTCTTTGCATTGAGTCGATGGTTTCCTTGGCTGGGCAGAAGCTTTTGCATTTGATGTAGTCCCATTTGTTTCTTGTTTCTGTTATTGCCCTTGCCCAAGCAGACCTGCATCTTACTAACAGGAGGCTAAGACAGATGTCAAATAGCATGCTGCCTAGGTTTCCTTAGAGAAGTCTCGTGGTTTGCAGTCTTACATTCAAAACTTTAATCCATTTTGTGTTGGTGTTTGTGCCTGGTGTAACACCGTGGTCTACGCTCCTTGTCTTACATGAGGCTCTGCAGTCTTCCCAGCACCGTTTATTGCAGAGAATTTCCCTTCTCCACTGTCTCCTCTTGGTTCCGTGGTCGAAAATGGGCTGTCCATGTATGTGTGCGTATACCTCTGGGCTCTCGATTGTGATCCATGGTTCTGTGTGTCTGTTTTCATCCCAGCCTGCGCCATTTCCAATCCTATTTCTTCATCCTATATGTTGAAATCAGAAAGTGTGATACATTGAGCTTTGTTCATTTTCCTCAGGATTCCTTTGGCCATCCGTGGTCTTTTGTTGCTGGATGTAAACTTTAGGATGCTTGCTTCTATCTCTGTGAGAAATATAGCTGCAACTTTGCCTGGGACTTCATGTAATCTAGAGATTGCTTTATCCGGAGTGGAGGTTTCCAGTGTGTTAATTCTTCCATTTCAAGAGCATGGAATATCCTTCCACTTCCTTGTGTCTTCTCCCATTTCTTTCCACAGGGTTTGCTAGTTTTCGATTTACCGAGCTTTCACCTGTTGGGGCGAGGTTATTCCTAGGTATCTAAAGCTTCTCACTGACATTTTTTTTTTTGAGGTTCAATTTTCCTATTCTTTGCAACTTTTAATTTGCTTCCTTTTGACAGAAGTTTATCGCTGTTCTCACATCTGATGACAGTGCTCCTGTATTTGCTAAGGAAGAGTGGCCCTGTCTATCGTCACTTCTCATCTGCCTCTACACTCCTTCCCACGCCTGCCACAGAATGGTTTGGCCAGCGGTGAAGAGGTTTACCCCCAGTATTCCACCCTGTCAACTCCAGGCTTCCGACCCAGAATGCACGGACTTCCCCAATTCTCCACTGGCCGGCCCCTATCATATTCCCTTGGCAGCCTGCAGTTCAGTATAATGTGACTTAAATATGCTACTTCAGCCCAAGTCTGGCATTGAGTAGACGTAGCCAGTTTGCATTTTGACTGCGAAGTCAAACAATTTGTCAAAATTGTGTCTCTGCTGTCCCAGCAAGCTTCATGGACACAGTGTTTCTGAGCACGTTTGGAGCAGTCTCATTCTCACCCTTTCCAGGTAGCCCAGGTTTTACCTCACTGCGGTTTTTTTTTTTTTGTGACACTCTCTGACTTTCAAAAGTTCAAGCATAGTCTGTCTAACGTCTGACATCTTTCGTTGTGGATTATTCAAGTGTGATTTGTGTTTGCTTTCCCTTTTCTGAGCCCATTTTGCTTTCCATAGTATAATCATCATGGTCTTTCTCAGATTTCTCCCTATGGTATGCTTGTCAGTCAGTTCTCCTTCATCCCAAGGTATCAATTTTCTATTTCTATAATCACCCTATGTTCTATAGGCCTACGTGTGAGTGCTTTTCATTGTTGGGTGTTGTCTTTGAATTTACATTGGTCACTTGTTGCAATCTTTATCATGCTAGCCTAAGTCAAAGTGAGCTTGAGAACACGTGGTCATCTTGCTTGGTCTTACCTCCTGAGATCTTAAACTCCAAACTATAGGTAGTCATCGCAACCTCCTTCATGAACATAATGTATCTGAGACAAATTAGACAAATCTAATGAATCCGCTTCAGGGAAGGTACTTTTCTGTTTCATTCCTGGATTTGGGAAGTTTCGAACTTGACCACCGATCGTTGAACGTTCCCTTAGACTACGTGTAGATATTGGTTTACTTTATTTCTATAGGGTGTGTTGTTTGATGTACATCCTCAGATCTGGCATGTTTATTTTTCTATAAAGATAATGGTAATGTTCTAATTTTGAGCCAACCTCCTTACATATGGTGTCAATACACGTTATCAATAATCATTCTACTCCAAGAGATAGGGGGAGAGTATTTCATTGGAGCCAAAGTGAACACACTAGCCTGGCAGTGCAGCCCTCACAAAGCAACGAAGCCATCTGGAAAAGGGTGTTTCTCAGCGCAATTCTGGCACCCTGCCAAAAAATGAGGCATACTAGAAGCATGACGGGGTTCCATTCCTTCATGGGTTCCAAGAGATGTATTGTGACACATTAGCATGTACCCAGTTGGCCTCCGTAATGCCAGGAGCTATGGAAAGTGAGACTTCTCCTCAATTAATGCTAGAGGCAAAGGAAAGGAGGCATCAATCCTTCTCTACAATGTCCTCAGGACACCATTCTTGATTTTGGATTATGATTAAGGCAGGAGAATTTGTACGTCTGATAAACCCCAAGTCCAGCCTCTGGTTTCAAATCAAGTTTCAAGCTTGAATCAGCATGGCCTCGCCATATACTTGAGTAGATGACAATGGTCTCCACTCGGTGCTTGTCCCTGTATTATTGCTTCATCACGATGACTTCTTTCTTACCCATTTAATCAACGTCTATTCTATGTCTTCAAGTTTCAGTGCTTGGTTTCTGTTTTTAAATTCTTTTCTGGGTATCTCTCACTTGAGTATCGTATCCCAGGATAATCCTCAGACTATAAAGATCAGGGCATCTTGGGTGACAGGTTCACTGTGGTGTCATAAACACCCTCAAACTTGTAAGTTGTCCCGGCGTCTTCCTTGCACACAGTGTTTCAGAGCCATCTCATACCAGTCTGACACTCACCCTTTCCATTTCCTGGATTTCTTGTCGGTTTCTAACTTTATCCTTGAACTTTTAAATGTCTAGTACATTCTCTCTAGACACTGGTTTCTTTATTTTAAGTTTATCCTGGGTTTTATCTGTTACATTTTGTGGATATGGCCGAGTGTTTAGACTTTCCCCAGTGAAAGTCTTGGAGTCCCTCCCAAGTGGAAGCTGCCCAGGCAATCCTCTGACGTGCAATGATCGTGGCATCTCGTGCAGGCTGACAATTCCACCTATGCAGGTCACATCACTTTCTTCCCTCTGTATTTAGGGAAGTGTACCAGATGTGTCATAGATTGCAATATTTTCATGTTTTTTTCCTGGTGCATATCTATAAGGTATGCTCAGAATTTCCACTTATTTATGATCTCTGTCTGCACCATACCATGAAACCTATCTTTCCTAATGTTACTAATGTTATCAGTACGTGTCATACGAATCCATGAATCCCAGGCCGCCCACTAGTAACATGGACTCTTACACACCAGAACACATGGCTGGCCCTGAATTTTACTTTGGGACCAATTTTTTGCCTCAACTTGGGAAGAAGCTGGCCTGCTGTGATTATTCATGAAGGTAATTAGTAGTAACCTCATAGACGGTAACATTTTCCCTTGGTTCATGAGTTTAGCATGGAACACGTTCTCTTCGTAGTAGTCCTCTTAATCTATTTGAAATGGTCTACCTTTCTGTATCATCATTAAGCATTTGGAGGATATTCACAATCCTTGGAAGTTTATTTTCTCTAATGTCTTTCAGCCTCAAAAGCTTTTTGCCACAAATCTGCATGCCTTTTTGGATTTTTTCTTTCCCTCTGGGAACCTCACATCCAAAGTGAAGGCTGCCATCCAAAGTAGAATGCTCAGTGGCCCCAGTGCAATTCTCTCTCTCGATGTATTGCCATAGAAGAGTATTGATTATGTGTTTTGACACCATAAGGAGGAAGTTGGCTGAAAATTACAACATTAAACTTATATTTAATGACAAATAAACATGCCAGAGCAGAGGATGTAAATCAAACAACTAACAAATCCTACAGAAATAAAGTAAACCAGTATCTAGACATAATCTACCTGAGCAATCAGGGATCCGGACTCAAGTTCGAGCCTTCCAAAATTCAGAAAAGAGACATAAAAATATCTTACCTGGAGAGAGGAATTCATCAGATTTGTCTAATTTGTATCGGAAAGATTATGTCCATAAGGTGGTTGCCAGGACAACCTAGAATTTAGAGTTTCTGATCTCAGAATGTCAAACCAACAAACATGACCACGTGTTCTCAGTGCTTGGTTGGACCTAGGCTAGCTTAGCAAAGATTACTTCAGGTGAACGATTGAAATTCAAAGACAATACCCAACAATCAGGGAATCACTCATACATCAGGCTGGAGAACATATGGTGATGAAAGAAATACAAAATTAATAACTTGAATGTAGGAGAACTGACTGATATGCATATCTATGGGAGATAGCTGAGAAAGCCCATGACGATTGATGTGGATTAAGGCTGCCCCAGCTCAAAAAGCCCAAGGTTACCTGGCCTACTTGCCAAACTACATGACGCGGTGAATCATTTTTTTGGTATGAATTAGAGGTGCCCCAGTGAGAGAAGCCCAGGTCATGCTCACCTACATGCCTATCTATATGGCCAGATTCGTATCTAATGTTATCCGACCACACAATAACCAGACCCCAACTGAACTGGAATCATTTCATGACATTTTACATCATCTTTTCTTTTTCCAGCAAAAGTAAGTCACGTAACTATGCTTATAAAATTAGCACTTACCCTGTACTCAGGGCAGCAGCAGGAGCTGTGACTGCCCATGGGTCCTGTCCCCATGCAGCAACTCTTTAGTGCCCATGGGTCCTGTCCCCATGCCTGAAGCTCTTCCCTGTCCATAGGTCCTGTCCCCATGCTATCCTGTACCGTTGTCTAAATAAAAGAGCATCACTGCCAGACCTTGAGAGTCCAACAAATCTTTCTTTTGACTCTTCAGTTCGCCAACCCTGCATCATATCTTGTGGCCCGTATGGGGATTTTGCTTCATCGGTTTGTGAGCTTGACTTCTGGTAAATGCCCTTTCCTTCCTTGTGCCTCTCTCCTTTTCGAGGATGGATCTAAATTCACTTCTCCATCAGGAGCTTTCTTGGATAGGTGTATGAATCCACGTTTGCTGCCCATGGCTACTCTGTGGGGCAAATCATGGCATTCGGCTTGAAGAGAATCAGTACCTTAAGCCTAAGGGTGATGTAGAATGAATTAATCCGTTCCTTCCTGACTCTATCTCTGATATATAAATTTTACGTGGGCCCGGGTTGGCCACTTAAGTCATTAGGATGGTCGGGAATCTGCAAGACTCCCATGGAAGGTTTTTTTTCCTCAGGCTGTATTGGGCTACCTCCCATGGCACCTGACCATGCTCTGAACTGTGTGAATGTCCCAATTGGGACTCCAGTTCAAGGCAAGTAAGAAAGTCTAACCTTTGGTTGAGTATGGAAAACCCTTCTCGGAGAATGGCTCCAACACGCAATTGGGTAGAATGTCCCCCAAAGCGGCGGAAAGTTCCTCACTATTTTTCTCCACCCTGTTCTCTCTTAAACTTCTCCTTTTCTCTCAGGGACCATTCACCAGGCATCTATTGCTGCCAGGCAGAATAGGAAAGATGTTCACCAGGCACCTGTTACTGCCAGGCATCCGAGGGAAGGTACACAATGGATGCAATGCTGGTGGAGTTCCCCATCACCCATTGCTATAGGAACCCCACATTAGGAACGACAGGTGGGATGCTGCCCTAGGTTCACAGGGGATTTTCAAGGAAATGGACGTGTCTCTTTCATCTTTGTTAGAGTTACACGGGCCATTTTCATCTCCTTTTGAGCTTTGCAACCGGAAAACAGAAGAATCTTTGAAGAGTGAAGGCCTCCACGCCTGGGAACCCCAACTTTGGCTTTCTACCCTGATCACCACGGCAACACCAAGTAGGGTGCCCTTTTTTGGCAGATGACTGATTGAGGATTTTAGTCACCTACTGAGTTGGCTATGAGGGTAGCAGACCTGTGATTTATTCTGTGAACTGTCGTGCTAGGGTAGTGTGCCCCAGCACGGGAACTGTTGTGTGACTCTTATCTTGATAACCCTCTGGGAGTGGCCATGAGGGTGAGGTCTGGTGTCTTCTTTTCCTTTCTTTGTTTTGCTCATCATGTAGTCTGTTGTCACCAAGTCGAGCTTAAGTTCAGGCTGAACCTGACCAGAACCTGGACCTTCTGTAAAATCGAAAAACTTGAAAACATTTTGCAAGGGACTTAACTCTCAACCCGGCTGCTGGGAGCCCTGACCTCCAGCCAGTTCCCGGCTTCTGTGGGCACTGCACCCTTTTCCAGTCCACTGTCAGTCAGACACTGGCTTTACTGCCATGGGGAATGCCGTAAGCATCCCCAGAGACTCACCACTCAGAATCCTTCTAACTAATTAGAAACACTTTCAGTTGTATGGGTGATGCCCCAGAAACTCCAACTAGGAGAAAATCTGCGATTTTTCTCTGTGCCTTTCTGGTGCAGTTGGACAGGTGGATCAACCTAAAAGGACCTTCAAGTTACAGTCCAGTTTCTGGGAAATCAAGAGCAACTGTCCTTACAAAATCCTTGCAAGACTGGAAAGACAGCTCTAGAGGCAGTTCAGATTCCACCTAGTTCCTTTATCATGAAAAAGATTATCATCCTCCCTCTCCAGGAACTACTGTCCAGTCCATCACTCATTCTTAAGACTGAAAAACAAAAAAGGAGGGGAAAGGATAAATGAACATAAGTGTGCCTTTGCCAAAAGTCTAGCATGTCAAAGGTCTTCTCCATAAGTATTAGTAAAAAGGCTCAAAACAAAGTTTGGATTCATAACTTGTGAGCTTAATATTATTGTTCCTGACTCACAGCAGTAGTTTTTAAAACGATGGTTGTACAGTCTCTCTGTATGTGTGGCTATGTGTATGTTATAGGTGTGATACTTTTATCCTGGATGCTATGGCCAAAATTAAGTTCTCTGTTTAGTTGGCTTAAAGTAAGTGCTTACTTAAATTCTAAATGTAGTAGAAATTAACTCAGTGCCTTTCAAAGTAAACGTGATGTGAATTAACCTATGTTAAATGAAAACTTGTTTAAGTTTGTTGGTTTGATTGAAAATAGTCTTCTTGTCAGAGTTGTCGGTATTTGCATAGTATGCAGGCATTCATCCTGGGTTTACTAGTCACATAAGTTCACTTTGTCTGTTAAATTTGTCAGCAAAATAATAGCTGTAAACGATGACCAGTTTTTTCAAATGCCTCATGAGGTTTCCGTAGGTAATCTGAACATAATTGTCGGAAAAAAATGGTTTAAATACATAAAACTCACAATAACTTTTACAGTCTGTATACTTGGGGAAAAAAACAGCTTCGAAATTCTTTTTGGTAACAATCTTGAGTTTTGCCAAGTTAAGTTAAATGATAAAAATCTGAATATCTGGGTCATTTTTGGATAGGATGAAACACTGAAACATTATTAATAAACATAGCTAAGTTATCTGATTTTGGCATCTTAGTGAAGAGGCTAAAAGCGTTTGGGTGTATTAAGAAGCATGCCTTGTGTTTTGTTGTAAAGTACCACGTTTCTAAATTTATAAAGTGTTTAGAATGCTGATATAAAAGACAATTCATAATTGTTTACATTTTTAGTGTTTACTAGGTCTGTTAAGGTTTAAATGTTCTAATTAACCTATGGAATTAAAGCTACTGGAAATTAATAAGCAAAAGAGCTCTGTATTCAAGGAAGTTAAAATGGATGTTTTCAGTAAAAAAGGTATAAAGAATGGAAATATTTTTGTTTGATAGGTTAAGAAACATAAATTTGTCATGAAGTACTAGAAAGGAAACAGAAAGACTTTGGGACAAAGTTGTAGAATGCTTGTGAAGGAGAAATTCTGAAAGGAGTTTTATGCCTGGTCAAGTAGACTAAAGTAAGTTCAATTAAGTGCATGAGTTTGAATGTTAAAAATAAGTAGGTGCAGAAATTCAAATTTGGTTTTCTCTGAAAGGATACTTTTTCTTGAACTTTTGATCTGCTCTTGATAAAGAGGTTATAAAAGCTATTCCTTTGAGTAATTCTACCTAAGAGACAAATCTGTTTTGTGAAAATAATGACTGAGGTCACTCTTAAGATTTTTCACTCTTTCTGTTATCACTTTGAATAGATACCTGAGCATTGTTTCACAGTGAGTGTTGTTTCCTATTTGAAGAAGCATTTTAAAAACTTTTGATATGTTTTAATAAGTTTCTCCCTCAAAAATATTCAAATCCTGAATGAAGGCTTTCTTTTGATCTGGTAGACAGAAGAAAAATTACTCTGAGGATTTTCAGAGGCCCCCTGAGTCTTCTCAAAGAAATTTTCTCTCTCTTCCTATGAGGAGGAAAATACCAAACTAATTAGGCTTATTTGGTCTATTAAATTACATGGAAAACATTGGGAAATAAGTGAAGATAGACTTTCTTAGGTGGTATTAGATGGGTAAATGTTATTAATATAGATGTCTTAAAATTATATGGCATTCTTAAGATTCTGATCTGTCCTGGTCATCAGTCATAAGTCCAATTATTATCTGGAAGTGTTATATGTCACAGAAGTAGCCAAGTTTCTTTGGCAATTGCCGTTTGGAGTCCTTTGTCCATTTGCAGATAGCTGTTGTTTTACTCTGATGCTTTTTTCTTTTGCAAATATCTTTCATCTTCCGAGAAATTCCTGGAAAGGATTCTGACACAGAGGTTCTAAACTACACGTTTCTGACAAACTTTCAGATTGTAAAACTGAACTGAGTAAGAAATGACAGAATTCTAACAGAAACTAAGTTCATCAATCTGCTGACAGAAGATTCAGCTCAAGAGTTGATTATACAGGACTGTGTGAACTGATGAGGATGATTATAATTTTTTAGGACATCTGTTTGAAATATTGTTGAGTTTTGATGTGTTGTTTTGTTTTCTCACAATGAAGGAAATATTTTTTCTTTTCTCTTATGCTAACTTTGACTTACAGCCGTTTGGTGAAATTATGCCTTTATAAGAAAAACTGAAACATTTATCTTTTTCTCCCTACCTTATTCATCTGGAATTGGGAAACCCTTTGTGACCGAGTATGGTTATGTAGTGGCAATATTTGCATAAGTTCCATAAGAATCTGTTCTCCTTATAACAGGACACATTGGTTATACTACCAAGGCTTTGACTGGAATGTATATTTGAAACACACAGGCTCAGATATGACAAGACAGCATTTCAGGAACAAAGATTCGACTTTCTGGAATACAGCCACTTGGAAACATGGGCCTGGTACCTTGTTTACAGAGATTCTGGCAATCTTACCCATTAAGTAAGGAAGCTTGCTTATCTGACAGGTGTAAGGAACCTCCGAATATTTTGGGGGACCTCAAAGAGAACACCACTCAAATCTGTAAGTACTGCAGGCCAAATCTGATGGCAAATCCTTGGCTTGGCTTTTCTGGCCTTGCAAGGCCTTCACAGTTGAATCTGAGATTCCTCATAAAAAAGTCCAGCAAAGCAGATTTAAAAAAGCCTGTATAAGCAATTACTATTCTTGCTCCTCTTATGTAAATAATTGGAGCAAGTTGTATTGAAGCTACACTTTATTTGCAAACGAGTTCATCCTAATTTGGCTATCTTTTGTAAAAATGAGGGTGATTTAAGAGAGAAAAAATACGTTTATGTAGAAGCTATAGTAGGTATTCCTGGATATTAGATTCTAGCTGTTTTCTTTTGCAAGATTCATCTATTGCTAATCGTAATGTCTCCTTGTGGCCATCTATCTCCGACACCTGGGAGTTCCCTGGCCACCATCAAACATTTTCCTTCAATACTACTGCCCGAATACTAAATAGATTTGCTTTGTCACGGGTGGATCCTAAACAACATGTTCCAAATTTAAAGTCCCCAGCTTATCAAGACTCAGGATGGACCATATCAAATTTGGAATGAATATATTTGGTTCACTCCTACTAGTGGTCAACCCAGTAAAAGATCACTCTCTCTTGGGAACAAACCAATCACACCTGTGATACATGGCCTAATAGCACTCGACTTATGGGAAAAATTCCCTGTTATTTGTGTTCTCGTATCATAGCCTTAAAAAACATACTGACTGGTCTGGGACTGACTGGGATAGACGGCCCAGCACGTTTTGGTTAGCCCCTAATGGTGCTCAGTGTCGATGTGGGTCCAATTTATGGCCTTGGCTGCCACCTGGATGGATTGGATGATGCACCCTAGGCTTTGTCTGCATGCAAGGTAGAACTACATTTAATATATCTCCTCCTGCTAACCTACCCAACTGCAACAGCGCTGGACCAGCTGTGTCTTCCACTGGTATTTCCATCTTTACTCAATTATCCTTCACCAATTAGGAATTGAAAATGCTGTCTTGCACATGGAAGTCCTAATCAAATTCAGTATGAAGGCATTAAATGACGCACAGCATAGCATTTCGCTGCTCAATTTAGAAGTATCCCAAATGTGTAAGGCAGTCCTCCAAATCCAAATGGCACTGGATGTCTTGACAGCCCCACAAGGGGGCACCTGTGCCGTTATAAAAACTGAATGTTTTGCCTATATTCTTTTTTTTTTTCTTTTTTTTTTATTAATGTTATGATAGATTACAAGCTTGTGAAATTTCAGTTGTACATTTTTGTTAGTCTTGTTGTGGGTACACCACTTCCCCCTCCGTACCCTCCCCCCACCCCCCCTTTTCTCTGGTAACCACCGATCAGATCTCCTTCTCAATATACTAATTTCCACCTATGAGTGGAGTCATATAGAGTTCGTCTTTCTCTGACTGACTTATTTCGCTTAACATAATGCCCTCGAGGTCCATCCACATTGTTGTGAATGGGCCAATTTCGTCTTTTTTTATGGCTGAGTAGTATTCCATTGTGTATATATACCACATCTTCTTTATCCAATCGTCAGTTTCTGGGCATGTAGGCTGGTTCCACGTCTTGGCTATTGTAAATAATGCTGCGATGAACATAGGGGTGCAACGGACTCTTGAGATATCTGATATCAGGTTCTTAGGATAGATACCCAGTAATGGGATGGCTGGGTCATAGGGTATTACTATTTTTAACTTTTTGAGAAATCTCCATACTGTTTTCCATAGTGGCTGTACCAGTTTGCATTCCCACCAACAGTGTATGAGGGTTCCTCTTTCTCCACAACCTCTCCAACATTTGTCGTTCTTGGTTTTGGATGTTTTTGCCAATCTAACGGGGGTAAGGTGATATCTTAGTGTAGTTTTGATTTGCATTTCCCTGATGATTAGCGATGATGAACATCTTTTCATGTGTCTATTGGCCATATTCATATCTTCTTTTGAGAAATGTCTGTTCATGTCCTCTGCCCATTTTTTGATCGGGTTGTTTGTTTTTTTGTTGTTAAGCAGTGTGAGTTCTTTGTATATTATGGAGATTAACCCTTTGTCAGATAAGTGGCTTGTAAATATTTTTTCCCAATTGGTGAGCTGTTTTTTTGTTTCAATTCTGTTTTCCCTTGCCTTGAAGAAGCTCTTTAGTCTGATGAAGTCCCATTTGTTTATTCTTTCTATTGTTTCCCTCAACTGAGGAGTTACAGTGTCCGAAAAGATTCTTTTGAAACTGATGTCAAAGAGTGTACTGCCTATATTCTCTTCCAAAAGACTTATTGTCTCAGGCCTAATCTTTAGGTCTTTGATCCATTTTGAGTTTATTTTGGTGTGTGGTGAAAAAGAATGGTCAATTTTCAATCTTTTGCATGTGGCTGTCCAGTTTTCCCAGCACCATTTGTTGAAGAGACTTTCTTTTCTCCATTGTAGGCCCTCTGCTCCTTTGTCGAAGATTAGCTGTCCATAGATGTGTGGTTTTATCTCTGGGCTTTCAATTCTGTTCCATTGATCTGTGGACCTGTTTTTGTACCAGTACCATGCTGTTTTGATCACTGTAGCTTTGTAGTATGTTTTGAAATCGGGGATTGTGATTCCGCCGGCTTTGTTTTTCTTGCTCAGGATTGCTTTAGCAATTCGTGGTCTTTTGTTCCCCCATATGAATTTTAGGATTGTTTGTTCAATTTCTGTGAAGAATGTTCTTGGGATTCTGATTGGGATAGCATTGAATCTGTATATTGCTTTAGGTAGTATGGACATTTTAACTATGTTTATTCTTCCAATCCATGTGCAAGGAATGTTTTTCCATCTCTTTATGTCATCGCCTATTTCTTTCAAGAAAGTCTTGTAGTTTTCATTGTATAGATCCTTCACTTCCTTGGTTAAGTTTATCCCAAGGTATTTTATTCTTTTCCTTGCGATTGTGAATGGGATAGAGTTCTTGAGTTCTTTTTCTGTTAGTTTATTGTTAGTGTATAGAAATGCTACTGATTTATGCATGTTAATTTTATACCCTGCTACTTTGCTGTAGTTGTTGATTATTTCTAATAGTTTTTCTGTGGATTCTTTGGGGTTTTCTATGTATAAGATCATGTCGTCTGCAAACAACGAGAGTTTTACTTCTTCGTTACCTATTTGGATTCCTTTTATTTCTTTTTCCTGCCGAATTGCTCTGGCCAGCACCTCCAGTACTATGTTGAATAGGAGTGGTGAAAGTGGGCACCCTTGTCTTGTTCCTGTCCTCAGAGGGATGGCTTTCAGCTTTTGTCCATTGAGTATGATGTTGGCTGTGGGTCTATCATATATGGCCTTTATTATGTTGAGGTACTTTCCTTCTATACCCATTTTACTGAGGGTTTTTATCATAAATGGGTGTTGGATCTTGTCGAATGCTTTCTCTGCGTCTATTGAGATGATCATGTGGTTTTTGTTTTTCATTTTGTTGATGTAGTGTATCACGTTGATTGACTTGCGGATGTTGAACCATCCCTGTGTCCCTGGTATAAATCCCACTTGATCCTGGTGTATAATCTTTTTGATGTATTGCTGTAATCGGTTTGCCAAAATTTTGTTGAGGATTTTTGCATCTATGTTCATCAGTGATATCGGCCTGTAGTTCTCCTTCTTTGTGTTGTCCTTGTCAGGTTTGGGGATCAGAGTGATGTTGGCTTCATAGAATGTGTTAGGGAGTTCTCCATCTTTCTCAATTTTCTGGAACAGTTTGAGGAGAATAGGTATTAAGTCTTCTTTGAATGTTTGGTAGAATTCTCCAGAGAAGCCGTCTGGTCCTGGACTCTTGTTTTTGGGGAGGTTTTTGATTACCGTTTCTATTTCCTTACTTGTGATTGGTCTATTCAGATTCTCCATTTCTTCCTGATTCAGTTTGGGGAGATTGTAGGAGTCTAGGAATTTGTCCATTTCTTCTAGGTTGTTCAATTTGTTGGCATATAGTTTTTCATAGTATTCTCTTATGATCCCTTGTATTTCATTGGTATCTGTTGTGATTTCTCCTCTGTCATTCCTGATTTTATTAATTTGCGCTTTCTCTCTTCTTTTCTTGGTGAGTCTGGCTAGGGGTTTGTCAATTTTGTTAATTCTTTCTAAGAACCAACTCTTTGTTTCATTGATCCTTTCTATTGTCTTTTTTGTTTCAATATCGTTTGTTTCTGCTCTTATTTTTATTATTTCCCTCCTTCTACTGACTCTGGGCTTTGTTTGTTCTTCTTTTTCTAGTTCCGTTAGGTGTTGTTTGAGGTTGCTTACGTGAGCTTTTTCTTGTTTAGTGAGGTGAGCCTGTATTGCGATGAATTTCCCTCTTAGGACTGCTTTTGCTGCATCCCAAATGATTTGGTATGTCATGTTCTCATTTTCATTTGTCTCCAGATAATATTTGATTTCTTCTTTAATTTCTTCAATGATCCATTGTTTGTTGAGAAGCGTGTTGTTTAGTCTCCACATTTTTGCACCTTTCTCTGCTTTTTCTTGTAGTTGATTTCTAGTTTAATAGCGTTATGATCAGAAAAGATGCTTGATATTATTTCAACTCTCTTGTATTTATTGATGTTTGCTTTGGTTCCCAAAATATGGTCAATCCTTGAGAATGTTCCATGTGCACTTGAGAAGAATGTGTAACCTGCTGTTTTTGGATGAAGTGTTCTATATATATCTATTAAGTCCATCTGGTCTAATTTTTCATTTAATTCTATTATTTCCTTGTTGATTTTCTGTCTGGATGTTCTGTCCATTGGTGTTAATGGTGTGTTGAGGTCCCCTACTATTATTGTATTGTTGTTGATGTCTTCTTTTAGTTCTATTAAGAGTTGCTTTACAAATTTTGGTGCTCCTGTGTTGGGTGCGTATATATTTATAAGTGTTATGTCTTCTTGGTGGAGAGTCCCTTTTATCATTATATACTGTCCCTCTTTATCTTTCTTTATCTGTTTTGCTTTGAAATCTACCTTGTCTGATATTAGTATAGCGACACCTGCTTTCTTTTGTTCATTATTAGCTTGGAGTATTGTTCTCCATCTCTTCACTCTGAGTCTGTGTTTGTCTTTGGGGCTGAGGTTTGTTTCCTGGAGGCAGCATATTGTTGGATCTTGTTCTTTGATCCATCCTGCCACTCTGTGTCTTTTGATTGGGGAGTTCAATCCATTTACATTTAGAGTGATTATTGAGACGTGGGGGCCTACCACTCCCATTTTGTGTCTTGTTTTCCGGTTTTCTTCAGTTTCCTTTGTTTCTCGTCCCATGGTTTAATCTGTTCTGATGTAGAGCTGCTACTCTCTGTTGTTGTCCTTCTACTTATCTCCTCTGCTCTTGGTTTTGTAGCCCCTTTCCTTTTTTGGATTTTTCAGGAATGAGGGTTTTCCTGAGGATTTCCTGAAGAGGAGGTTTTGTGGCAATGAACTCCCTTAATTTTTGTTTATCTGGGAAAGTTTTTATTTCTCCATCGTATTTGAAGGATATTTTCGTTGGGTAGAGAATTCTCGGCTGTAGATTTTTGTCCTTCAGATTTTTGAATATATCATTCCACTCTCTTCTAGCCTGTAAAGTTTCTGCTGAGAAATCTGCTGATAGCCTGATGGGGGTTCCTTTGTAGGTTAGTTTCTTTTGCCTGGCTGTCCTTAATATTTTCTCCTTGTCGTTGACTTTTGCTAGCTTCACTACTATATGCCGTGGAGTTGGTCTTCTTGCATTGATAAAGTTTGGAGATCTATTGGCTTCTGTCACCTGAAGATCCATCTCTCTCACCAGATTTGGGAAGTTCTCAGCCATTATTTCTTTGAATAGGTTTTCTGCCCCTTTCTCCTTCTCTTCTCCCTCTGGTATACCTATAATCCTTACGTTGCATCTCCTAATTGTGTCTGATAATTCTCGGAGAGTTTCTTCATTTCTTTTAAGTCTTGCTTCTCTCTCCTCCTCTGCCTGCAACAATTCTATATTGCCATCTTCCAAATTGCTAATTCTTTCCTCCATATTATCGGCCCTACTGTTCAGAGCATCTAGATTTTTCTTAATCTCCTCTATTGTGTTCTTCATTTCCAATATTTCTGTTTGGTTCTTCTTTATCGTATCAAACTCTTTTGTGACATAGCTCCTGAACTCGTTGAGTTGTCGGTCAGAATTCTCTCTTAACTCATTGAGAATCTTAATGATGGCTGTTTTGAAGTCATCGTCATTTAGGTTATATATCTCATTTTCTTTGGGATTGTTTTCTGTGTATTTGTTACTTTCTTTCTGTTCTGGAGATTTAATGTATTTTTTCATATTGCTTTATGTTGTTGATTTGTGCCTCCGCATGGAGATAGAGTTTAGTTGCTCCTTTCACTTGTTTCAGCTGCTGCGGTGAGGGGAGCAGCTGTTTATACTTCACCAACCAGGAACCCTGTCCGTAGTTGCTAACTGGGCCTGGGCCCCTCTTCGTAGCCACAGTGGCCCTTTGGATTCCCTCCTCTGCCGTGGGGTCCGTCACAGGGGGGCTTCAGGCTGCAGGTGCCTACTGTTGCAGCCCACCTAGATGTGCTCTCTCCTTGGGGTCTGCAACGGTGTTATGGGCTTTTCCAGCGGCCAGGGGTGGGATCACTTATATTTGTCGCTCCGTTGCTGTCGGCACCCACCAAATCTCACTTGTCCTCTATGGGTTGCAGGAGAGCTATTGGCATCTTCTACAGTCTGTGGTTAGTACACCTAGCTATGCTGCTTTTGCCCTGGGGTCTTCCAGCCTTGTGGCTGGCGGCTGGGTGCCTTCTACTGGTGCTGTGCAGAGGCTTTCCCTAAGGCTGCTGTGAGCCTGTAGGGTTTCCCCCTAGGCTACTAAGCTGGGTCTCTGGAACTCTCTCCAGCCCCGGTCCTCTCCGAGATCTCCGGCAATCCCTAGACCCACGGGGCGGGCAACTGCAGCTGGGGGTCGCCCCGCCCTCTGGGATTCTCTCCGGGCCTCTCCCGGAGCCGTGAATGTTCAGCGTGTCCCCTCTGCTAATGGCAAACAGAGAGTTTTGTCTGCTACCCGGGCGGAGCTCTGGCGCTTCCCCTCTGGGTTGCCGAACCGGCCTTTGAAAGTTCCCCTAGCCCTGGTCCTCTCCGAGATCTCCGGCAATCCCTAGCCCCACGGGGCGGGCAACGGCAGCTGGGGGTCACCCCGCCCTCAGGGCTTCTCTCCGGGCCTCTCCCGGAGCCGTGAATGTTCAGCGTGGCCCCTCTGCTAGCAGCAGACAGAGAGTTTTGTCTGCTGCCCGGGCGGAGCTCCGGCGCTTCCCCTCCGGGTCACCGAAACGGCCTTTGAAAGTTCCCCCAGCCCCGGTCCTCTCCGAGATCTCCGGCAATCCCTAGCCCCACGGGGCGGGCAACGGCAGCTGGGGGTCGCCCCGCCCTCTGGGATTCTCTCCGGGCCTCTCCCGGAGCCGTGAATGCTCAGTGTGGTCCCTCTGCTAACGGCAGACAGAGAGTTTTGTCTGCTGCCCGGGCGGAGCTCCGGCGCTTCCCCTCCGGGTCGCAGAACCTGCCTTTGAAAGTTGCCCCCGCCCCGGTCCTCTCCGAGATCTCCGGCAATCCCTAGTCCCACGGGGCGGGCAACGGCAGCTGGGAGATCTCCGTGCCCTCCGTGTCTCTCTCTGGGACCCACCGGGCACCCCGAGCACCAGGCTGGGTCTCCCCGCCAATGGCGGGGAGAGACTCTCCCCACGGGCTCAGGTGTGCAACTCCAAAGTTTCCCTCTGCGTTTAGGAGTAATTGCGGGGGGTTTAGGTAGGGTTCTGGTCACCTGTTTCCACCGTCGCTCCTCTGTTGTGTTCTCGCTCCTGCCCTAGATGTGTGTGGATCCTCTGGGGGCGTCCGTTGGAAGAAAGCCGCTTGCAGGTACTAGGCTGCCCGTCGGGGTCTGAGAGTTTTCACCTATTTCCACATCCTCCCGGAGGAAAGTCCATCCGCCTTCCGATGTATAGTCGCGTGGGTGTCTCAGACGTCCTGAGATGCTGTCTGGATATCCTTTGTCAAGCGATGTGTCCCAATAATTGTAGACTCGAAGGGCGAGAGACAAAGAGGACTACTCAAGGCGCCATCTTGGCTCTTCTGTTTGCCTATATTCTTGACTACCGTCAAAATATTTCTGGCTTCCTAGCCCAGCCACCAAATTAAATCCATGTCTGACCAACCCTAACTCTAAACGATTGGTTGAGCTCCCAGTCAGTACCAGGTTTCTGCACTACTTCAAAACCTTATTCATTGGATTAAACATACTGCTTGTATTTCTACTTGTAGTTTGTTGTATGTTTTGTTGTTTGTCTTCTGCATGCCAAAATATTTCACCTCTTGGAGCACATCTCGTCAAATGATTCTCTCCTCTCCAGGGGCTCTGTATAACTTAGCCTTGGACTCCACAGGTGAAGACTTCTGGTCCACTGAACTTCTACCTGTGCCTATGGCCCCATTTAGGGACACCTCTACAACATTGTACAGCCAGAAGTATTTACAGAAGAGTGAACATCGTCCATATCCCCAAATATTTCCGGTCCAAATGGGTTCGAGGGGGGTTATGTCGTGGATTGAGGCTGCTCCAGCTAGAAAAGCCCAAGGTGACCTGGCCTACATGCCAATCTATATGACCCGTTGGATTTTTTGTTGATATGAATTAGGGCTGTCCCATGGAGAGCATCCCAGGGCATACTAACCTACATGGTAATATATATGGGCAGATTCGTATCTAAAGTTATATGACCGCACAATAACCAGACCCCATCTGCACTGAAGTCATTTAAAGACATTGAACATCATCATTTCTTTTTCCAGTAAAAACAAGTCATGTACCCAGTCCTTATAAAATTATCACTAACCCTCAACTGAGGGATGCAGCAGGAGCTCTGACTGCTCATGGGTCCCGTCCCCAGGGAGCAGCAGCAGCTCTTCACTGCCCATGGGTCCTGTCCCCATGCCATCCCGTACTATTCTCTAAATAAAAGAGCACCAATGCCAGACCTTGAGAGTCCAAGAAATCTTATATTTGAGTCTTCAGCTCGCCGAGCCCATATCAACAATTATACCATGGAAAAGAGAAAACGGTCACAGAAAATGGAAGGCACACAGAAATCACATCTGAATAATCCACAATGAAACAATTACGTTTTAGTCATACTCTGAACGTTCGAATGTCAGAGAAAGTCACATCCACAAAAACTGGAGCAAATGTCATACTTAGGCTAATCGGTAAAGGTGAGTTATCACACTGCTAACATCGGGCTCTGAAAACCTGTGTCAATGAAGTGTGCCTGGACAGCAGAGACAGAATTCTGACAAATCTTCTGACATCACAGTGGAGAAGAAAAATAAACTGGCCTGATCTACACAGTGCCACATTTGGCCCAAGTAGCCTATTCAAGTCACATTCCACTCAACTGCAGGTTGCCAATGGAACATGAAAGGTGCCGGCCAGTGTCGTGGTGAACACTGCACATTGTGGTCAGCAGCCCCGGGCAGGCCATGCGGAATCCTGGGGGTGAACCTCATCACAGCTGGTCCAGCCATTCTGGGGCAGGCGTCTGAGGTAGTGTAGAGGCAGATGGGAAGCAACGTCAGACAGCGTCAATCTTCCTCAGAAAGTACAGCAGCATCACCAGCAGATGTGAGCACAGCCATGAACATCTGCCAAAACAAAACCAATGAAAAGTTGCATAGGATAGAAAAACTGAACCTCAGAAAGAAAAAACATGCACGTAAGAACAATAGGATTTCTAGGAATTAGCTTAGACAAACAGGTGCAAGCAATGCAAACCAAAAACTAGCAAAGCTTTAGCGAAAGCAATTCCAGAAGACACAAGCAAACGGAAGGGTATTCCACGGTCTAGGAATGTAAGAACTAAAACAACTGAAATGGCCATAAAGGATAAATCAATCTCTAGATTCCATGCAATCCCAGTCAAAGTTGCAGCAATCTTTCCCACAGAAATAGAAGAGAGAATCCTAAACTCTCTATACAGCAACAAGAACCCTGAATACCCAAAGGAATCCTGAGGAAAAAAGCAGGACGAACAAAGCAGGATGTAAAACACTTTCTGATTCCAACATGTAGGACGAAGAGCTAGGTACCGAAACATAGCCTGCTCCCAAAAACAGGCACACAGACCAATGGAACAGAATCCAGAGCCCAGAGGTCAACTCACCCATATATGAACAACTCATTTGCAACGAGGAACGCAAGAGGAGACAGTGGAGAAAGGTGAGTCTCTAAAAGAAACGGTGCTGGGAAGCCTGCACAGCCACATGTAACACAATGAGAGTAGACCATGATGTTACACCAGGCACATACACCCCCTCGAAATGGATTAAACCCTTCAACTTAAGACTTGAAACCGTGAAACTTCTAGAATAAAACCCAGGGAGCTTGCTCTTTGCCATCTGGCGTAGCGGCCTATTTGGAAGAAGCATGTGTGACTAGTCAAGGTCAACAATGGAAACAAGAAACAAACGGGACTCCATCCAATGCAGTAGGTTCTGTCCAGCCAAGGAAACCATCGACTCAATGCAAGGACAGCACAACAGCAGGAAGAGAATATTTCAAACCGCACATCGGAGAAAGGCTGAATAGCCAAAAGATCCAATGACCTCACACGTCTCGACAAGAGAAAAAACAACAAGCCCATTAAAACCTGGGCAAAAGATGGAAACAGAGATTTACACCAAGAAGACAGAAAGGTTGCCAACAGCTTTATGAACTCATGTTCATCATCATTGAGTCTAAGGCCAATGCAAATCCAAACGGCAATGAGATAGCAGCTCACTGTGGTCAGAATGGCTATAAAGAACAAGACAGGAAACAACAAGTGTCGGAGGGGAGGTGGAGAGAAGGGAAGAGTTCTGCACCGCTGGTGGGAGTGCAAACCGGTGAAGGCACTAGGCATAGCCTTGTGGAATTGCCTCAGAAACTTCAAAATACATCTACCATATGGTCCAGCTATTCCTCTGCGGCGTGTTTATCCAAAGAAATTGGGAACACTACTGCACAGAGATCCGTGCAGCGCTGTGTTCACCACAGCCTTCCTCCCAATATGCAAGACATGGAAGTTCCTCTGGTGCCCATCAAGGGACCCATGGAGAAGGAAGGTGGGCTATATCCACACAATGGCATAGCACTCAGCTGTAAGACAGGGTGCAGTCCAGCCATTTGTGACACCAGAATGGCTCCTGTGGGTATGAGGGGAACTGAAACAACCCCCAGGGAGAATGTCAAATACCATAGGATCTCACTTACAAGGAGAAGATTAAAATAGGGACCAACAAACATGTAGAACATGACATGGGATTGGTGGTTCCCAGAGGTAACGGGTGGCAGGGGACGGTGGGAGAAAGAGTTGTTTAGGCACAATGGTGTAGTGTGGGCCTGTAATTAGGCTTACAGTGGGGAAGATGATGTACCATACACAGAAGTCTAAATCTATGAGGATGTAAATCTGAAAGCTATAGGATGTTATAATGAAGGGTTAGGGAAATCAATTCACCTAAAATCAAAACTCCATAAAGGCAAGCAGGTTTATGGCATAAAGATTGCAGGCTGAAAGAATTTAGAGAAGATGAACTTCCAAGGATTGATAATCACCTCCAAATGCTTAACGATGCTACAGAAAATTAGACCATTGCAAAGAGATGAAGAGGAACACAACCAACACAGCACGTTCTGTGCTAAACTCATGAGCCAACGGAAAATGTTACCGTCCACGATGTTTTTACTAATTACATTTAGGAATAATCAATGCAGGCCAACATCTTCCCAAGTTCAGGCAAAAGGTTGGTCCAAAAGTCCAATTCAGGTCCGGCACTGTGGTGTAGCTGGTAAGTGCCCATGTTTCCCTTGGGCGGCCTAGGCTTGGTAGGGTGGCATCACGGGTCCGGATCAGATTAGGAGCAGTAGGAAATATGGATTTCAAGGTATGGTGCCAACAGAGATCATGAAGAAGTAGAAATTGTGAGGATACCTTGTGAATACACACCGGGAAATGAACCATGAGAATATTACAATCTATGAACGCATCAGGTACACTTCCCCCACATGATGAAGGAAGTAAAACATGTGACCTGCCAAGGTGGAATTGCCAGACTACTATGAGATGACACGATCATTGCTCATCAGAGGATTGCCTGGGTAACTTCAACTTTGCAGGGACTCCAGGACTTTCTGTGGGGAAAGTCCACACATTTGGCCACATCCACAAAACTTAAGAGATAAATCCCAGGACGATCTTAAAGGGAAGAAACCATTGTCTAGAAGGAATGTAGTAGACCTTTCAAGGTTCGAGGAGAAAGTTAGAAACCGACAAGAAGTCCAGAAAAAGGAAAACTATCGCACCTGGAAAGGGAGAGTAGTCAGACTGGTATGAGATGGGTCTGAAACACTGTGTGCATGGAGGTTTTCAGCACAACTTAGAATTCTGAGGGTGTTTATGACATCATGGTGACCATGTCACCCAAGATGGTCCCAGGTTTCCATCCCGAGGATTTGTCTAGGCTAGGATATTCAAGTGAGAGATTCCCAGAAACAGCTTTTCCAAACAGAAACTGGGCACAGAAACTTGAAGAGATCCAACAGATGCGTAGTCAAGGGATGAGAAAGGAATCACTGAAATGAAGCGATAATAGAGGGACAAGCACTCAGAGGAGAACATTGTCATCTACTCACGTAGATGTGGAGGCCATGCTGATTCAAGCTTGAAAAGTGCTTTGAGAAAAGAGGCCGTACCTGGGGCTTATCAGACCTACATTGTCCTTCTGCCTTACCCATAACCCAAAGTCAAGAATGATTACTTGAGGACATTGAAGAAAAGAAGCGAGGCCACCTTTCTTAGGCCTCAGCAAATTTTGAAGACAAGTCTCCCTTTCCATAGCGCTCAAGTCACGGGGGCCCTCTGGGTACATGCCAATGTGTGAGCAGAGATCTCAATGAAGCCCGGAAAGAACGGCCCCCTGCCATGCTTGGGTATGTCGCTTGGTTTGGAAGGGCTCTAGAAGTGTGCTGAAAAGCACGTTTTCCAGAGGGCTTTGTTCCTTTGTGAAAGCTGCCCTCCCAGGCTAGAGTGTTCAGTTGGGATCAATGAGATTCTCTCCACCCTCTCTTGCCGTACAAGGAATATTGATTACGTGTTTCGATACCACACGTAAGGAGGTTTGCTGAAAATTAGAACATTACCATTATATTTAAAGAAAAATAAACTCGCCACAGCTGAGGAGGTAAGTCAAACACATAACAAAACCTGTAGAAACAAAGTAAGCCAGTATCTAGCCATAATCTAGTGGAAAGTTCAAGCATCAAGGGTGAAGTTTGAAACTTCCCAAATCCAGAATAGAGACAGAAGGTCTCTCACCTGGACAGAGGAATTCATCAGATTCATCTAATTTGTTTCAGAAGCATTGGGTTCCTGAAGGTGGTTTCCAGGACAACGTCGTACCTGGAGTTTCTCATCTCACAATGTCAAACGAACCCAGATGACCACGCGTACTCAGTGCTCAGTTGCACCTAGACTAAGAGAGCAAAGACTCCCTCAAGTGACCGATGGAAATTCAAAGATGACACCCAGGAATCACGAAAGCACTCACACATCGGCCTACAGAACATATGGTGATTAAAGAAATACAAAATTCCTAACTTGGAATGAAGGAGAATGTACTGACAAGCACCTCGAAGGGATATACCTCAGAAAGACCATGACGATTACACTATGGAAAAGAAAACAGGGTCCCAGAAAATGGAAGCCCAACAGAAATCACACCTGAATAATCCACAGTGCAATACGTCAGTCTTTAGACAGACTATGTTTGAACGTTGGAAAGACCGAGAAGGTCACAACCCCAAAACTTGCAATGAAGGTCAAACCTGGGCTAACTGGGAAGGGTGAGTTATGAGACTGCTCCAAGCGGGCTCTGAAACCCTGTGTCCATGAAGCTTTCCGGGACAGCAGAGACACAATTCTGACAAATCCTCTGACATCACCGTGGACCAGAAAGAAAACCAGGCCTAGTCTACACAGGGCCAGATTTGGGCTTATGTAGCATATTTAATTCACATTTCACTCAACAGCAGGTTGGCAATGGAACATGAAAGGGGCCAGCCCGTGTTGTAGCAGTGAAGTCCGTGCATTCTGGGTTGGAAGCCCGCGCTAGGCCACGTGGATTCCTGGGGGTGAGCCTCCTCACCGTTGGCCCAGCCATTCTGGGGCAGGCATCCGAGGTAGTGCAGAGGCAGATGGGAAGCAACGTTAGACAGGGCCACTCTTCTTCAGCAAATACAGCTGCAGTGTCAGCACATGTGAGCACAGCCATAAACGTTTGCCAAAACAGAACCCATTAAAAGGTGCAAAGAACATAAATACTGAACCTCAAAAACAGAAGTATACCAGTAAGAAGAATAAGATATCTATGAATGACCTTAACCAAACGGGTGCATGCTATGTAACACGAAAGGGAAGAAAGCTTTTGGGAAATAAATTCCAGAAGAGAGAAGGAAACGGAAGGCTACACCGTGCTTTTGGAATGGAAGAACTAACACACTTGAAAAGTTCGTAACAGATAAAGCAATCTCTGGATTCCATGCAATCCCAGTCAAAGTTGTAGTAATTTTTCCCACAGAAATAGAAGAGAGAATCCTAAAGTCTCTATCCAGGCATAAGGGACACTGAATAGCCAACGGAATCCTGAGGAAAATGAACAAAGCTGGACGTATCCCCCTTTCTGATTTCACCATACAGGACGAAGCACTAGCTACTGAAACAGCACAGTCTGGGCCCAAAAACAGGCACCCAGACGAATAGAACACGATCAAGAGCACAGAGGTCTACTCACACAAATATGGACAGCTCATTTTCGACCAGAGGGACAAGAGAAGACAGTGGAGAAAGGAAAGTCTAGAGAAGAAATGTTTCTTGGAAGACTGCACAACCACAGGTAACAAAATGAGAGTAGGACATGATGTTAAACGAGGCACATGCCACCTCGAAATGGATTAAAGCCTTGAATGGAAGACTTGAGTCCGTGGAACTTCTAGGAGAAAACCCAGGCAGCGTGCTCTTTACCATCTGGCTTAGCTGCCTATTTGGAAGAAGCATGTGTGACTGGGCAAGGGCAAGAAAGGAAACAAGAAACAAACGGGACTCTATCCAACGCAGAAGGTTCTGCCCAGCCAAGGAAACCATAAGTCAATGCAAAGACTGCACAGCAACTGGCAGTGGATGTTTTCAAACCACACATCAGAGAAGGGCTGAATAGCCAAACGATCCAATAACCTCACACGTCTCCACAAGAGGAAAAACAACAAACCCAGTAAAACCTGGGCAAAAGATGGAAACAGAGATTTCTCCCAAAGAGAGAAAGATGGGCAACAGCTGTATGAAAACATGTTCACCATCATAAGTTCTCAGGCCAGTGCAAATCCAAACGGCAATGGGATAACAGCTCCCTGTGGTCAGAATGGCTATAAGGAACAAGACAGGAAACAAGTGTCAGAGAGGAGGTGGAGACAAGGGAAGCCTCCTGCACCACTGGTGGGAGTGTAAACCGGTGCAGCCAGTAGGAAAAGCAGTGTGGAATTGCCTCAGAAATTTCTACCATATGATCCAGCTATTCCTCGGCAGCTTGTCTATCCATAGAACTTGGAAACACTAATGCATAGAGATCCGTGCACCACTGTGTTCACCACAACCTTACTCCCGAGATACAAGACTTGTAAGCCGCCCTGGTGCCCATCAAGGGACGAATGGAGAAGGAAGATGGGCTATATCCACACAATGGCATAGCACTCAGCTGTAGGAATGGATGCAGTCCAGTCATTTGTGACCACCAGAATGGCTCCTGAGGGTATGAGGGGAATTGAAACAAGCCCAGGGAGAAGGTCAAATACCATGCGATCTAAGTTACAAAGAGATATAGAAAAAAAGGACAAACAAACTGGAATCACGTGAGATGGAACCAGTGGTTCCCAGAGGGAATGGGAGCCTGGGCCCGGAGGGAGACATAGTTGAATAGGCACAAGTGTGTGGTGAGGGCCTGTAATTAGGCTTATGGTGGTGAAGATGATGTAACCTACACAGAACTTTAAATCTGTGAGGATGTAAATGTGAAAGATATAGGATGTTATAGTGCAGGGTTACGGCCACCAATTCACATAAAATCAAAACTCCAAAAAGGGGTGCAGATTTACGGCCTAAAGCTTTGGAGGCTGAAACAGATTAGAGAAGATGAACTCCCAAGGATTGGTAATCACCTCAAAATGCTTAATGATGCTACAGAAAGGTAGACCTTTGCAAAGAGATGAAGAGGAATACTAGGAAGAGAACATGTTCCTTGCTAAACACATGAACCAATGGAAAATGCTACCTTCCATGTTGTTACTACTGATTCCCTTCACGCACGAGCCAAGCAGGCCAACATCTTCCCAAGTTCAGGCCAAAGTTCGGTCCAAAAGTCCAATTCAGGGCCTGCCCTGTATTGCAGCAGGTAAGTGCCCACGTTCCGCCTCGGTGGCCGGGGCTTCATTGGCTAGCATCACGTGTGTGGATCAGATTACTAGCATTAGGAAATCCAGATTTCATGGTCTCGTGGGCACAGAGATCATAAAGAAGTAGAAAGTGTGAGATGACCTTATCAATACTCACCAGAAAAAGAACCATGAGAATATTACAATCTATGAACGCATAAGGAACACTTCCCCAAATGATGAAGGAAACAAAACATGTGAGATGCCAAGGTGGAATTGTCACGCTGCTAGGAGATCACACGATCATTGTGCATCAGGGGATTGCCTGGACAGCATCAACTTCTTACGGACTTCAGGACATTCTCTGAGGAAAGTCCACCCATTTGGCCATATCCACAAAAGATAAGAGATAAAACCAGGGATGATCTTTAAGGGAAGAAACCGGTGTCTAGAGGGAATATAGTAGACCTTTCAAAGTTCGAGGAGAAAGGTAGAAACTGACACGAAATCCAGAACAAGGAAAACTATCCTACCTGGAAAGGGGGAATAGTCAGACTGGTATGAGATGGGTCTGAACCACTGCGTTCATGGAGGTTTTCAGGACAACTTAGAATTCTGAGGGTGTTTATGACATCACGGTGAACATGTCACCCAAGATGGCCACATGTTTCCAGTCCTACCATTGGACTAGGCTAGGATAGTCAAGTGAGAGATACCCAGAAACAGCTTTTACAAACAGAAACCAGGCACAGAATCTTGAAGAGACCAAAGAGACGCTGATTGAAGGGATAAGAAAGGAATCATTGTGATGATACGTCATGATTTCTTTGTTTTCCTCAGGATTCCTTTGGTTCTTCAGGGTCTTTTGTTGCTGGAGATAAACATTAGGATTCCCTCTTCTATTTCTGTGGGAAAGATTGCTGCAACGTTGACTGGGATTGCATGGAATCCAGAGATTGCTTTATCCAGTACGGACGTTTCAAATGTGTTAATTCTTCCATTCCAAGAGCACTGAATGCCCTACCAGTTCCTTGTGTCTTGTGGAATTTCTTTCCTCAAAGCTTTGCTATTTCTCGGTTTACATAGCTTTCACCTTTTGGCTCAGGTTATTCCTAGATACCTTAATCTTCTAAAGCATGCTTTTATTTTTTTTTGAGGGTAAGTTTTTCTATCATTTGTAACTTTTAATTGCTTTTGTTTAGGCAGAAGTTTATTGCTGTGCTCACACCTGTTGGCAATGCTCCTGTATTTCCTGATGAAGAGGGCCCTGTCTAACGTCTCTTCCCATCTGCCTCTACACTACCTCGGACGCCTGTCCCAGAAAGGCTGGACCAGCCATGAGGAGGTTCACGCCAGGATTCTATGTGGCCACCGCTGGCTGCCGAACCAGAGCACGTGGACTTCACCGCTGCACCACTGGCCGGCCCCTTTCATGTTCCATTGACAGCCTGCAGTTGAGTGGAAGGTGACTCGAGTATGCTACTTGAGCCCAACTCTGGCCCTGTGTAGATGAGGCCAGCTTGTTTATCTGGTCCAGTGTGATGTCAGAGGATCTGTCAGAATTGTGTCTCTGCTGTCCCGGCAAGCTTCATGGACACCGGCTTTCATAGCCCGCTTGGAGCAAACTCGTAACTCACCCTTCCCAGGTAGCCCAGCTTTGACCTTCGCTGCAGTTTTTGGGGTTGTGAATTTCTCGGACTTTCAAACATTCCAGCAGAGTCTGTCTAATGAATGACATATTTCATAGTGGATTATTCAGTTGTGATTTCAGTTTGCCTTCCATTTCGGGGACCTTGGTTTCATTTCCATAGTCTAATCATCATGGTCTTTCTCAGCTATCTCCCTTACATATGCTTATGAAGCCGTTCTCCTTCATGCCAAGTTATTAATCTTGTATTTTTTTAATCACCATATTTTCTGTAGGCCGAGGTGTGAGTCCTTTCGTGATTGTTGGGTGTTGTCTTGGAATTTCCATCTGTCACTTGAAGGAATCTCTGCTATCCTAGCCTAGGCCAATCTGAGCACTGAGAACACCAGGTCCTCTTGGATGGTCTGACATTCTGAGATCAGAAACTCTAGATTCATGGGTGTCCTGGCAACCACCTTCACGGAAATGATGTTTCCGAGACAAATTAGACAAATCTGATGAACTCCTCTCTCCAGGCAACAGATTTTTCTGTCTCTTTTCTGGATTTGGGAAGTTTCAAACTTCAGCCCTGATCCTTGAACATTCCACTAGCTTACGTCCAGATACTGGCTTGCTTTATTTCTATAGGGTTTATTTGTTTGATTTACATCCTCAGATCTGGCATGTGTAGTTTTCTTTAAATGTCACTGTAATGTTTAATTTTCCACCAACTCCTTACATAAGGTGTCAAAACACATAATCAATATTCCTTCTAGGGTCAGAGATATGGGGAGAGAACTTCATTAGAGTCCAATGGAGCAATCTAGCCTGGGAGGGCAGCCTTCACAAAGGAACAAAGCCCTCTGGAAAAGGGTGCATTTCAGCACACTTCTGGAGCCCTTCCAAACAAGGAAACATACCCCAAGCATGACAGGTGCCCACGCCTTCAGGGCTTCAAAGAGTACTCTTGTGAGACATAACCGTCTACCCAGTGGGCCCCCGTGATGCCAGAGCTATGGAAAGGGAGACTTCTCCTCAAAGAATGCTAGGGGCCCAGGAAAGGAGGCATGGATTCTCCTCTTTGATGTCCTGAAGACTTCATTCTTGACTTTGGATTAAGATTAAGTCAGAAGGACAATGTCGGTCTGATAAGCCCCAAGTCTGGCCTCTTGTTTCCAATCAAGTTTCAAGCTTGAATCAGCATGGTCTCCCCATCTACTTGAGTAGATGACAATGTTCCCCTCTTGGTGCTTGTCCCTCTATTATCGCTTCTTCCCAATGATTCCTTTCTTATCCCTTGGATCATAGTCTCTTTGATCTCTTCAAGATTCTGTGCCCAGTTTCTGTTTGTAACAGCTGTGTCTGGGTATCTCTCACTTGAATATCCTAGCCTAGTCCAATGCTCCGACTGGAAATATGCAGCGATCTTGGGTGACATGTTCACCGTGATATCATAAACACCCTCAAAGTTACAAGTTGTCCTGACAACCTCACTGCACACCATGTTTCAGAGCCATCTCATACAAGTCTGACCACGCACCTTTTCCAGGCAGGATAGTTTTCCTTTTTCTGGATTTCTTGTCAGTTTCCAACTTTATCCTCCAACTTTGAAAGGTGTACTACATTCTCTCTAGACACCGGTTTCTTTCCTTTAAGATTATCCTAGGTCATCTCTCATAATTTGTGGCTATGACCAAATGGGTGGACCTTCCCCATAGAAAGTCCTGGAGTACTTCCCAAGTTGAGGTTGCCCAGGCAATCCTCTGATGCGCAATGATCGTTTCATCTCATAGCAGTCTCACAAGTCCACCTTGGCAGGTTAAAAGTTTTCCTTCCTTCTTCATTTGGCAAGTGTACCAGCTGCGTTCACACATTGTAGTACCCTCATGTTTCTTTTTCTGGTGCGTATTGCTAACACATCCTCACAATTTCTACTTCTTTATGGTCTCTGTCCACACCATACCGTGAAATCTACATTTCCGATTGCTACTAATCTGATCCCCACCCCTGATGCGAACCACTGAAGCCCGGGTCGCCCAAGCGGAACGTGGGCACTTACCCCCTACACCACAGGGCCGGCCCTGAATTGGACTTTTGGGCCAATCATTGGCCTGAACTTGGGAAGATGTTATCCTCCTTTGATTATGGGTAAATGGAATTACTAGCAACATCATGGACGGGAACATTTTCCGTTGGTGCGTGAGATTAGCACGGAACATGTTCTCTTGGCAGTATTCCTCATCATCTCGTTGCAATGGTCTACCTTTCTGTAGCACTATTAAGCATTTGGAGGTGATTGTCAATACTTGGAAGTTCATCTTCTCTCATCTCTTTCAGACTCCAAAGCTTTATGCCGTAAATCCGCACGCCTTTCTGGATTTTGGATTTTATGTTAATTTATTGTTGTAACCCTGCGTTATAACATCCTGTAGCTTTCAGATTTCCTCCCCCAGAGATTTAGACTTCTGTGTAGGTTATATCATCCTCCCCTCCGGAAGCCTCATTACAGGCCTGAACCACATGCTTGTGGCTAATCTTCTCTTTCACCATCCCTCCGCCCCCCAGTCCCCTTGGGAACCACCAATCCACTGTCCCATGGTACCTGTACATTAGCCCATGTTTTTCTGTTCTCCTTGTAAGTGAGAACCTACGGGATTTGACTTTCTCCCTGTGACTGGTTTCACTTCCCATAAGACCCTCAGGAGCCATTCTGGAGGTCACAAAGGGCTGGATTACATCCTTACTTATAGCTGAGTAGTATGCCCTTGTGTCGCTATAGCCCATCTTCCTTCTCCACTGGTCCCTTGATGGGCACCAGGGCAGCTTCCAAGTCTTGGATATCAGGAGCAAGGCTGTGGTGAACACAGCAGTGCAGGGATCTCTATGCATTGGTGTTTCCAAGTTCTTTGGATAAATACACCACCGAGGAAGAGCTGGATCATATGGTAGATGGAATCTTAAATTTCTGAGGCAAGTCCACACTGCTTTGTGGAGTGGCAGCATCGGTTTACACTACCACCAGCAGTGCTTCACTTCTCTCCACCTCCTCTCAGACACTTGTTTCCTGGCTTGTTACTTAGGGCCATTGTGACCACAGTAAGCTGCTATCTCATTGAAGTTTGGATTTGCACTGGCATGGGACTTCCTGATGAGGAACATGTTTTCATACAGCCTATTGGCCATCTTTCTATCTTCTGGGGAGAAATCTCTGTTTGCATCTTCTGCCAGGTTTTAGTGGGCTTGTTGCGTTTTCTCTTTTGGAGACGTATGAGCTCATTGGATCTTTTGGCTCTTAACCCCTTCTCTGATGTGTGTTTTGAAAACATCCTCTCCCAGTTGTCGTGCTGACGTTGCACTGAGTTGATGGTTTCCTTGTCTGGGCAGAAGCTTCTGCAGTGTATGAAGTCCCGTTTGTTTCTTGTTTCCTTTGTTGCCCTTGACTATTCAAACATGCTTCTTCCAAATAGGTGGCTAAGCCAGATGGCAAAGAGCAAGCTGCCTGGGTTGTCTCCTAGAAGTTGCACGGTTTCAAGTCTTCCATTCAAGGCTTTAATCCATTTCGAGGTGGTGTGTGTGCCTGGTGTAACATCATGGTCTACTCTCATTGTGTTACATGTGGCTGTGCATTCTTCCATGCACCGTTGCTTGTCGAGACTCTCCTTTCTCCGCTGTCTCCTCTTGGTTCCCTTGTCGAAAATGGGTTGCCCATATGTACGTAAGTTGACCTCTGGGCTCTCGATTCTGTTCCATGTGTCTGTGTGCCTGTTTTTGGACCCAGACTGTGCCATTTCAGTTCGTTGCGCTCCGTCCTACATGAAGAAATCAGACAGTGTGATATGTCATGCTTTGTTCGTTTTCCTCAGGATTCCTTTGGGTATTCAGATTCCTTTGCTGCTGGATAGAGGCTTTACTATCCTCTCTCTATTTCTGTGAGAAAGATTGCTGCAACTTGGACTGGGATTGCATGGAATCCACAGAATGCTTTATGGGGTATGGACGTTTCAAGTGTATTAGTTCTTCCATTCGAAGAGCATGAAATAGCCTTCCGTTTCCTTAGGTCTTCTGGAGTTTCTTTCCGCAAAGCTTTGCCAGGTTTTGGTTTACATAGCTTGCATCTGTTTGGTGAAGCATAGTCTTAGATATCTTATTTCTCCTACTGGCATGCTTCCCTTTTTGAGGTTCATTATTTCTATTCTTTGCACCTTTTAATTGGTTCTGTTTTGGCAAACGTTTATTGCTATGCTCACATCTGCTTACAATGCTGCTGTACTTGCTGAGGATGAGTGGCACTGCCTAACGTCGTTTCCCAACTGCCTCTACACTACCTCAGATGCCTGCCCCAGATGGCTGTAACAACCATGAGTAGGATCACCCCAGGATTCCACGCTCCCGACCGCGGCCGGCCGACCAAGAACACGTGGACTTCACCCCTGCAACACTGGCCGGCCCTTTACATGTTCCATTGCCAACCTGCAGTTGAGTGGAATGTGACTTGAATATGCCACTTGAGCCCAACTCTGGCCCTGTGTTGACTAGGCCAGGTTGTTTTTCCGGTGCACTGTGATGTCAGAGGATTTGTCAGAATTTTGTCTCTGCTGTCCCGGAAAGCTTCATGGACACACGGTTTCAGAGCCCGTTTGGAGCAGTCTGAGAACTCACCCTTCCCAGTTAGCCCAGGTTTGACCTTCACTGCAGGTTTTGGGGTTGTCACTTTCTCAGACTTTCCAACATTCAAGCAGAGTCTGTCTAAAGACTGACGTCTTTCACTGTGGATTATTGAGGTGTGATTTCTGTTGGCCTTCCATTTTCTGGGACCATGTTTTCTTTTCCATAGTCTAATTGTCATGGTCTTTCTGAGCTATCTCCCTTTGACATGCTTATGATTGCATTCTCCTTCATTCCAAGTTAGGAATTTTGTATTTCTTTAATCACTGTATGTTCTGTAGGCTGGTGTGTGAGTGCTTTTGTGATTGTTGGGTGTTATCTTTGAATTTCTATTGGTAACTTGAAGTAATCTTTGCTATGCTAGCCTAGGTGCAACTGAGCACTGAGTACATGTGGTCATCTTGCTTCGTTTGACATTGTGAGATGAGAAACTCCATGTTGTCCTGGCAACCACCTTCAAGGACCCAAGGGTTTCGAGACAAATTAGATGAATCTGATGAATTCCTGTCTCCAGGGGAGAGATCCTTCCATCCCTTTTCTGGATTTGGGTGGTTTCGTACTTCACCCCTCATCCCTGAACGCTCCACTAGATTACATGTAGATCGTTTCTTACTTTATTTCTACAGGGGTTTTTTATTTGTTTGATTTACATCCTCAGCTGTGGCATGTTTATTTTTCTTTAAATATAATGGAAATGTTCTACTTTTTCAGCCAACCTCCTTACATGTAGTTCGAAACACATAATCAATTGTCCTTCTAAGATAAGAGATGGGGGAGAGAATCTCATTGATCCCAACTGAGCACTCTAGCCTGGGAGGGCAGCCATCACCAAGGAACGAAGCCCTCTGGAAAAGGGTGCTTTTTAGCACACATCTAGAGCCTTTCCAAAGCAAGAAACATAGCCAACCATGGCAGAGATCCATTCCTTCCAGGCTTCAATGAGATCTCTTGAGACACATTGGCATGTACCCAGTGGACCCCTGTGAAGCCAGAGCTATGGAAAGAGAGACTTGTCTTCAAGATGCTAGGGGCCTAGAAAAGGAGGTCTGGATTCTTCTCTTCAATGTCTTCAAGTGATCATTCTTGACTTTGGATTATGAATAAGGCAGAAGGACAACGTAGGACTGATAAGCCCCAGGTCCGGCCTCTTTTTTCTAAACAAGTTTCAAGCTTGAATCAGCACAGTCTCCCCATCTACTTGAGTAGATGACACTGTTCTCCTCTCAGTGCTTGCCCCTCTAGTATCGCTTCTACCCAATGATTCCTTTCTCAACTCTTGAATCAGCGTCTCTTTGATCTCTTCAAGATTCTGTGCCAGGATTCTGTTTGGAAAAGCTGTTTCTGGGTAACTGTCACTTGAATATACTGTCCTAGGCCTATCCTCGGGCTGTAAACCTCAGCCGACTTGGTTGACATGGTCACCATGATGTCATAAACACCCTCAGAATTCTAAGTTGTCCTGACAACCTCCATGCACACAGTGTCTCAGAGTGATCTCATACCAGTCTGACTACTCTCCCTTTCCAGGTAGGACAGTTTTCCTTTTTCTGGACTTGTCGGTTTCTAACTTTATCCTCGAACCTTGAAAGGTCTACTACATTCCTTCTAGACACTGGTTTCTTTCCTTTAAGATCGTTCTGGGATTTATCTCTTATCATTTGTGGATGTGGCCAAATGTGTGGACTTTCCCCAGAGAAAGTCCCGGAGTCCCTGCCAACTTTATGTTCCCAGCAATCCTCTGATGCACAATGATCGTGTCATCTCATAGCACTCTGGCAATTCCACCTTGGCTCGTCACATGTTTTACTTCCTTCATCATGTGGGGAAGTGTACCTGATGCGTTCATAGATTGTGATATTCTCATGGTTCTTTTTCTGGTGTGTATTCATAACGTATCCTCACAATTTCTACATCTTCATGATCTCTGTGTGCATCATACCTTGAAATCTATATTTCCAAATGCTCCTAATCTGATCCGGACCTGTGATGCTGGCCAGCAAAGCCCAGGCCGCCCAAGCAGAACATGGGCACTTACCCGCTACACCACTGGGCCGACCCTGAATAGGACTTTTGAACCAACCTTTGTACTGAACTTTGGAAGATGTTGGCCTGCTTTGATTATTCGTAAAGGTTATTAGTAGTAACATCATAGACAGCTACATTTTCCATTCTCTCATGAGCTTAGCATGGAACGTGTTCTCTTGGTAGTGTTCCTCTTCATCTCTTTGCAATGGTCTACCTTTCTGTAGCATCATTAAGCATCTGAAGGTGATTATCAATCCATGGAAGCCCATCTTCTCTAAACTCTTTCAGCCTGCAATCTTTATGCCATAAACCTGCTTGCCTTTATGGAGTTTTGATTTTATGTGAACTGGTTTCCGTAACCCTGCATTATAACATCCTATAACTTTCAGATTTACATCCTCATAGATTTAGACTTCTGTTTATGCTACGTCATCTTGACCACTCTAAGCTTAATTACAGGCCCACACCACACACTTGTGCCTAATCAACTGTTTCTCCCTCCGTCCCCTACCACCAGTTACCTCTTGGAACCACCTATCCTGTGTCACATGCTACCGGTTTGTTGCTCCCTGTTTTAACCTTCTCCTTGTAAGTCAGATCCTATGGTATGTGACTTTCTCCCTGGGGATTGTCTCAGTTACCTTCATACACTCAGTAGCCATTCTGGTGTCACAAATGGCTGGACTGCACACTTTCTTACAGCTGAATGCTATGCCAGTGTGTGGATATAGCCCATCTTCCTTCTCCAAGAGCCCTTGATGGCACCAGGGAGGATTCCAAGTCTTGGATATCGGGAGTAAGGCTGTGGTGAACAAAGCAGTGCAGGGATCTCCATGCCTTAGTGATTCTAAGGTCTTTGGATAAACACGCCGGAGAGTAATAGCTGGATCATATGGTAGATGGATTCTGAAATATTTGAGGTAATGTCACATGGCTTTACATAGTGCCTGCACTGGTTTACACTCCCACAAGCTCTGCAGGACTCTTCCCTTCTCTTCACCTCCTCTCCAACACTTGTTTCCTGTCTTGTTCCTTGTAGCCATTCTGACCACAGTGAGCTGTTATCTCATTGCCGTTTGGATTTGCATTGGCCTTAGACTTAATGATGATGAACATGTGTTTATATAGTTATTTCCCAACCTTCTATCTTCTTGGGGTAAATTTCTGTTTCCATCTTTTGCCCAGGTTTTAATGGGCTTGTTTTTTCTCTTGTGGAGACGTGTGTGGTCATTGGATGTTTTGGCTATTCAGCCCTTCTCCGATGTGTGGTTTGAAACATCCTCTCCCTGTTGTGCTGTCTTTGCATTGAGTAGATGGTTTCCTTGGCTGGACAGTAGGTTCTGCATTGGATGGAATCCCGTTTGTTTCTTGTTTCCTTTGTTGCCCTTGACTAGTCAAACATGCTTCTTCCAAATAGGTGGCTAAGCCAGATGGTAAAGAGCAGGCTGCATGCATTTCCTCCAGGAAGTTTCACGGTTTCAAGACTTCCGTTGAAGGCTTTAATCCATTTCGAGATGGTGGGTGTGCCTGGTGTAACATCATGGTCTACTCTCATTGTGTTACATGTGGCTCTGCAGTCTTCCCAGCACTGTTTCTGTTAGTCTCTCCTTTCTCCACTGTCTCCTCTTGCCTTCCTCGTTGCAAATGTGCTGTCCATATATGTGTGAGTTGAACTCTGGGCTCTGGATTCTGTTCCGTTGGTCTGTTTGCCTGTTTTTGAGACCAAACTGTGCCGTTTCGGTACCTAGCACTTCGTCCTACATGTTGAAATCACAAAGTGTGATACGTCCCGCTTTGCTTGTTTCCCTCAGGATTCCTTTGGGTATTCAGCGTCCCTTTTCACTGGATAGAGACTTTAGGATTCTCTCTTCTATTTCTGTGGGAAAGATTCTGCAACTTTGACTGGGATTGCATGGAATCCAGAGATTGCTTTATCCATTACGGAAGTATCAAGTGTTTTAGTTCTTACATTCCTAGAGCACGGAATACCCTTCCGTTTGCTTGTGTCTTCTGGAATTTCTTTCCACAAAGCTTTGCTAGCTTTCGGTTTCCATAGCTTGCAGCTGTTTGGCTAAGCTTATTACTAGAAATCTGTTTGTTCTTACTGGCATTTTTTTTTTTTTGAGGTTCAGTTTTTCTGTTCTTTGCAACTCTTCATTGATTTTGTTTTGGCATATGTTTATGTGTGTGCTCACATCTGCAGGCGATGCTGCTGTATTTTCTGAGGAAGAGTGATGCTGTCTGACATCACTTCCCAGCTGCCTCAACAATACCTTGGATGCCTGCCGGAAAATGGCTGGACCAGCAGTGAGGAGGTACACACCCAGGATACCACGTGTCCGGCCCCGGGCTGCCGACCCAGAACATGCGGACATCACCACTGCTCCACTGGTGGCACCTTTCATGTTTTATTGGCAGCCTGCAGTTGAGTGGAATGTGACTTGAATATGCTACTTGAGCCCAACTCTGGCGCTGTGTAGATGAGCCCAGTTTGTTTTTCTTCTCCACTGTGATGTCAGAGGAGCAAACTTCATCAACACAGGTTTTCAGAGCCTGATTTTAGCAGTCTTCTAACTCACCCTTCCCAGTTAACCTAGGTTTGACCTTTGATGCAGTTTTTGGAGTTGTGACTTTCTCTGATTTTAGAACGTCCAGAGTATGTCCAAAATTGATGTCTTTCATTGTGCATTATTCAGGTGGATTTCTGTGTGCCTTCCATTTTCTTGAACCGTTTTTTCTTTTCCATGGTATAATCGTTGATAGGGGCTCGGCGAGCTGAAGACTCGAATGAAAGATTGCTTGGACTCTCAAGACCCTGCATTGGTGCTCTTTTATTTAGAGAATAGTACAGGATAGCATGGGGACAGGACCCATGTGCAGTCACAGCTCCTGCTGTTGCCCTGATTTAAGGGTTATGGCGAATTTTATAAGGCATGGGTACATGACTTACTTTTACTGGAAAAAGAAATGATGATGTAAAATATCTTTAAATGATTTCAGTGCAGAATGGGTCTGGTTATTGTGCAGTCATATAACTTTAGATACAAATCTGGCAATATAGATCAGCATGTACGTGATGATGCCCTGGGCTTCTCTCCCTGGCTTCTCAGCCCTAATTCATACCATAAAGAAATCCACCTGGTCACATAGTTTGGCATGTAGGCCAGGTCACCTTGGGTTTCTCTAGCTGGGGCCGGCTTAATCCACATCATAAACCCCCCCGAACCCATTTGGACCAGAAATCTTTTGGGATATGGATGATAGTCTGTCTTCTGTGACTACTTCTGGCTGTACAAGGTCATAGAGCTGTCCCTAAATGGGACCATAGGCACAGGTAGGAAGTTCAGTGGACCGTAAGGCTTCACCCATGGTGTTCAAGGCTGACAAGGTATACAGAGCCTCTGGAGACAAGAGAATCATTTGACGAGAGGTGGTCCACGAGGTGAAACATTTTTGACATGCGGAAGACAAACAACGAAACAGATAACAAATTATCATAGGAAATACAAGCAGTATGTTTAACCCAATGAATAAGGTTTTGAAGTAGTACATAAAACTGATCCGGACTAGGAGTTCAACGAATCGTTTAGACTTAGGGTTGATAAGACATGGATTTAGTTTGGTGGTGGGGATAGGAAGCCAGAAATATTTTGATGGTAGTCAAGAATATGACACAACATTCAGTTTTTATAATGGCACAGTGCTGCTCTTGTGCTGCTGTCAAGACATCCAGATCCATTTGGATTTGGAGGACTGCCTTTCACATTTGGGATACTTCTAAATTGAGCAGTGAAGTGCTATATTGAGTGTCATGTAATGCCTTCATAATAAATTTGTTTAGGACTTCCATGTGCAAGACGACATTTTGGATTCCTAATGAGGGAAGGAAAATTGAGGAAAGTAGGTCACACCAGTGGAAGACACAGCTGGTTCAGCGTTGCTGCAAGTTGGGTAGGTTAGAAGGAGGAGATATAGTAGATCTCATTGTACCTTGCATCCAGACAAAGCCTAGGGTGCATCATCCAATCCATCCAGGTGGCAGCCAAGGCTGTAAATTGGAGCCACATAGCCACTGAGCATAATTAGGGGCTAACCAATGTGTGCGGGGCCATCTATCCCAGTCAGTCCCAAACCAATCAGTATTTTTTTAAGCCTATGATATGAGAACACATATAACAGCAAATTTTTCCCATCGGTCAGGTGTTAATAGGCGATGTATCACAAGCGTGATTGGTTTGTTCCCAACAGAGAGTGACCTTTGACTGAGTTGACCACGAGTAGGAGTGAACCAAATATATTCATCCCAAATTTGATATTGTCCATCCTATGCATATCGATAAGTTGGGGACTTTACATTTGGAACTTGTTGTTTAGGATCCACCTATGTCAAGGCAAATCTAGTTAGTATTTGGGCAGTAGTATTGAAGGAAAATGTTTGATGATGGCCAGGGAACTCCCAGGTGTCAGACATAGATGGCAACAAATAGACATTACGATTACTAATAGATGAATCTTGCCAAAGAAAACAGCTAGAATCTAGTATCCAGGAATGCCTATTATAGCTTCTACAGAAACATAATTTTTGTCTCTTAAATCACCCTCATTTTTACAAAAGATAGCCAAATTAGGATTAACTAGTTTTCAAATAAAGTGCAGTTTCAAGACAACTTTCTCCAATTATTTACATATCAGCAGCAAGAATAGTAATTGCTCATACAGGCTTTTTAAAATCTGCGTTGCTAGAATTTTTTCTGACGAATCTCAGATTGAACTGTGAAGGCCTCTCGAGGCCAGAAAAGCCAAGCCAAGGACTTGCCATCAGATTTGGCCTGCAGTACTTACAGATTTGAGTGGAGTTCTCCTTGAGTTCCCCCAAAATATTCGGAGGTTCCTTACACCTGTCAGATAAGCAAGCTTCCTTACTTACCGGGTGAGATTGCCAGAAATCTCTGTAAACAAGGTACCAGGCCCATGTTTCCAAGTGGCTGAATTCCAGAAAGTGCAATCTCTGTTCCGGAAATGCTGTCTTGTCATATCTGAGCCTGTATGTCTCAAACATGACATTCCAGTCAAAGCCTTGGTACTATAACCAATGTGTCCTGTTATAAGGAGAACAGATTCTTATGGAACTTATACAAATATTGCCACCAAATAACTATACTCAGTCACAAAGTGTTTCCAATTCTGGAGGGATAAGATAGGGAGAAAAAGATAAAAGTTTCAGTTTTGCTCATAAAGGTATAATTTCACCAAATTGCTGTAAGTCATAGTTAGCATAAGAGAAAAGAGAAAAAGATTTCCCTCATTATGAGAAAACAAAACAACACATCAAAACTGAACAATATTTCAAACAGAAGTCCTAAAAAATTATAATCATCCTCATCAGTTCACACAGTCCTGTATAATCAAGTCTTGAGCTGAATCTTCTGTCAGCAGATCGAGGAGCTTAGTTTCTGTTAGAATTCTGCAGTTTCTTACTCAGTTTAGTTTTACAATCTAAAAGTTTATCAGAAATCTGTAGATTAGATCCTCTGTGTCAGAATCCTTTCCAAAAATTTGTTGGAAGATGAAACATATTTGCTAAAGAAAAAAGCAGCAGAGTAAAACAAGAACTAACTGCAAATTTGCAAAGGAATCAAAAGGGCAATTGACAAAGACACTTGGCTACTCCTGTGACATATAACACTTCCAGATAATAAGTGGACTTATGACTGATAACCAGCACAGATCAGAATTCTAGGAATGCTATATAATTTTAAGACATCTATATTAATAACATTTACACATCTAATACCACCTAAGAAGATCTATCATCACTTATTTCCCAATGTTTCCCATGTAATTTAATAGACCAAATAAGCCTAATTAGTTTAGTATTTTCTTCCTTATAAGAAGAGAGAGAAAATTTCTTTGAGAAGTCTCAGGAGCCCTCTGAAAATCCTCAGAGTAATCATTCTTCTGTCTGCCATGTGAAAAGATAGCCTTCATTCAGGATTTGAATATTTTTGAGGGAGAAGCTTGTTAAAACATATCAAAAGTTTTTAAAATGCTTCTTCAAATAGGAAACAATACTCTCTGTGAAACAATGCTCAGGTATCTATTCAAAGTGATAACAGAAAGAGTCAAAAATATTAAGACTGACCTCAGTCATTATTTTCACAAAACAGATTTGTCTCTTAGGTAGACTTACTCAAAGGAACAGCTTTCATTACCTCCTTATCAAGAGCAGATCAAAGGTTCAAGAACATTTATCCTTTTAAAGAAAACCAAATTTGAATTTCTGCACCTACTTATTTTTAACATTCAAACTCATTCACTTAATTGAACTTACTTTAGTCTACATGACCAGGCATAAAACTCCTTTCAGAATTTCTCCTTCACAAACCTTCTAAAACTTTCTTTTTTGGTTTCAGATTTTGTCCCAAACTCTTTCTTTTTTCCTTTCAAGTACATTAGGACGAATTTATCTTTCTTAACCCATCAAGCAAAAATATTTCCATTCTTTATACCTTTTTTTACTGAAAGCGTAGACTTTAACTTCCTTGAATATGAGCTCTTTTCCTTAGTAATTTCCAGTAGCTTTAATTCCATAGGTTAATTAGAACTTTTAACCCTTAACAGACGTAGTAAACACTAAAAAGGCAAACAGTTATGAATCGACTTTTATATCAGCATTCTAAACACTTCATAACTTTAGAAACACGCCACTTTACAATAAAACACAAGGCATGCTTTTTATACGCCCAAACGCTTTTAGCCTCTTCAATAAGAAGCCAAAAGTAGATAACTTAGATATGTTTATTAATAATGTTTCAGTGTTACATCCAATCCAAAAACAACCCAGATATTCAGATTTTTATCATTTAACTTAACTTGGCATAACTCAAGATTGTTACCAAAAAGAATTTTGAAGCTGTTTTTTTTCAACAAGTATACTGACCATAAAAGTTATTGTACTCATTTTTATGAGTTTTATGTATTTAAACCATTTGTTTCCAACAATTATGTTCAGATTACCTACAGAAACCTCATGAGGCATTAGACAAAACTGGTCATCATTTAAAGCTATTATTTTGTTGACAAATTTAACAGACAACGTGAACTTATATGACTAGAAAACCCACGCTGAATGCCTGCATGCTATGCAAATACCAACAACTCTGACAAAAAGACTATTTTCAATCCTTAATCCACATCAATCTTCTTTTTCTTTCTCAGCTATCTCTCATAGGTATTCTTATCAGTCCATTCTCCTTCATTCCAAGTTATTAATTTTGTATTTCTTTAATCACCATATGTTCTGTAGGCCCATGCATGAATGCTTTTGTGATTGTTATGTATTGTCTTTGAATTCCCATTGTTCACTAGAAGGCATCTTTGCTACCCTAGCCTAGATCCAACTGAGCACTGAGAACACATCGTCATCTTGGTTGGTTTGACATTCTGAGATCAGAAACTCCAAATGCTAGGTTGTCCAGGCAACCAACTTATGGACATAATGTTTCTGAGACAAATTAGACAAACCGGATGAATTCTTCTTTCCAGGTAAGATATTTTCATGTCTCTTTTCTGAATTTGGGAAGGCTCGAACTTGATCATCAGAGTAGATTACGTCTAAGGACTGCTTTACTTTAATTCTGTAGGGATTGTTAGTTGTTTGATTGACATCCTCAGCTCTGGCATGTTTATTTTTCTTTAAATATAAGTGTAATGTTTCAATTTTCAGCAAACTTCCTCACATATGTTTTCAAAACACATAATCAATCCTGTTCAAAAAGGCATGCAGATTTGCACCACGAAGCTTTTGAGGCTGAAAGACGTTAGAGAAGATGAACTTCCAAGGATTGTGAATCTCCTCCAAATGCTTAATGATGATACACAAAGGTAGACCATAGCAAATAGATTAAGAGGAATACAACGAAGAGAACGTGTTCCGTGTTAAGCTCATGAAGCAAGGGAAAATGTTACCATGAGTGAGGTTACTACTAATTACCTTCACGAATAATCACAGCAGGGCAGCTTCTCCCCAAGTTCAGGCAACAGATTGGTCCAAAAGTAAAATTCAGGTCCAGCCATGTGTTCTGGTGTGTAAGTGCCCACGTTCCTAGTGGACGACCTGGGATTCATGGATTCAATTCATGGGTGCTGATCAGATTAGTAACATTAGGAAAGATAGATTTCATGGTATGGTGCAGACAGAGATCATAAATAAATGGAAATTGTGAGCATACCTTATAGATACGCACAAGGAAATAAACGAAAATATTGCAGTCTATGACACATCTGGTACACTTCTCTAAATACAAAATGAAGGAAGTGATGTGACCTGCATAGGTGGAATTGTCGACTGCACGAGATGACGTGATCATTGCACATCAGAGGATTGGCTGGGCAACTTCAACTTGGGAGGGACTCCAGGACTTTCTCTGGGGAAAGTCTACACATTTGACCATATCTACAAAATGTAACAGCTAAAACCCAGGGTAAACTTAAAGTAAAGAAACTAGTGTCTAGAGAGAATGTACTAGACATTTAAAAGTTCAAGGATAAAGTTAGAAACCGACAAGAAATCTAGGAAATGGAAAACTATTCTAGCTGGAAAGCGTGAGTAGTCAGACTGGTATGAGATCGCTCTGAAATGCTGTGTGCATGGAAGATGCCGGGACAACTGAGAAGTTTGAGGGTGTTTATGACATCACAGTGAACATGTCACCCAAGATGGCCTCATGTTAATAGTCCGAGGATTGTCTTAGGCTACTGATACTCAAGGGAGAGATACCCAGAAGAGAATTGAAAAACAGACACCAGGCACTAAAACTTGAAGAGATAGAATAGACGCTGATTAAAGGGATAAGAAAGAAGTCATTGTGAAGATACAATAATAGAGGGACAATCACTGAGTGGAGACCACTGTGATCTACTCAAGTATAGGGGGAGGCCATGGAGATTCAAGCTTGAAACTTGATTTGAAACCAGAGGCTGGACTTGGGTCTTATCAGGCCTACATTTTCCTTCTGCGTTAATCATCATCCAAAATCAAGAGTGATCTCCTGAGGACATTGTAGAGAATGATTGATGCTTCCTTTCCTATGCCACTAGCATTCATTGAAGAGAAGTATCACTTTCCATAGCTCTGGCATTACGGAGCTCCAAAGGGTACATGCTAATGTGTCACAAGATATCTCTTTGAACCCTTGAAGGAATGGACCCCGTCATGCTTTGCGTATGTCTCATTGTTTGGCAGGGCTTCAGAAATGTGCTGAGAAGCACCCTTTTCCAGAGGGCTTCGTTCCTTTGTGAGGGCCACTGTAACAGGCTAGTGTGCTCAGTTTGGCTCCAATGAAGTTCTATCCCCGTATCTCTTGGAGTATAATGATTATTGATGACGTGTATTGATACCATATGTAAATAGGTTGGCTGAAAATTAGAACATTACAATTATCTTTATAGAAAAATAAACTTGCCAGAGCTGAGGATGTAAATCAAATAACACACCCTATAGAAATAAAGTAAGCCAGTATCTAGACGTAATCTAGAGGAACGTTCAAGGATGGGGGTCAAGATTGAAACTTCCCAAATCCAGAAATGAGACAGAAAAGTATCTTATTTGGAGTGGAATTCAGCAGATTTGCCGAATTTGTTTCAGATACATTATGTTCATGAAGGAGGTTGCCATGCCTACCTAGAATTTGGAGTTTAAGATCTCAGAATGTCAGACCAACCAAGATGAACACGTGTTCTCAGTGTTCATCTTCACCAAGGCTAGCATGGCAAAGATGGCTACACGGGACCATGTAAATTCAAAGACAACACCCAACAATGAAAAGCACTCACACGTAGGTCTATAGAACATAGGGTGGATAAAGAAATAGAAAATTGATACCTTGGGATGAAGGACAACCGACTGACAAGCATACCAAAGGGGGAAATCTGAGAACGACCATGATGATTATACTATGGAAAAACAAAAAGTGCTCAGAAAAGGGAATGCAAACACAAATAACACCTGAATAATCCACAACAAAAGATGTCAGACTTTAGACAGACTCTGCTTGAACTTTTGAAAGTCAGAAAGTCACAAACCAAAAAGCTGCAGTGAGGTAAAACCTGGGCTACCTTGAAAGGGTGAGTATGAGATTGCTCCAAACCTGCTCTGAAACTCTGTGTCCATGATGCTTGCCTGGACAGCAGAGACACAATTATGACAAATTCTCTGACATCAAAGTTGAGCAAAAATACAAACCGTCTACATCAACTCAGTGCCAGAATTGGGCTGAAGTAGCCTAAGTCACATTCCACACAACTGCAGGTTGCAAGGGGACTTGAAAGGGGTCGGGCAGTGGAGAACTGGGGAAGTCCGCGGGTTCTGGGTCCGCAGTCTGCACTTGGCTGGGTGGAATCCTGGGGGCAGACCTCCTCACCGCTGGTCCAGCCATTTTGGGGCAGGCGTGGGAGGGAGTGTAGAGGCAGATGAGAAGCAACGTGAGACAGGGCCACTCTTCCTCAGCAAATACAGGAGCATTTCCAGCAGATGTGAGCCCAGTGATAAACCTCAGTCAAAAGAAAACAAATTAAACGTTGCATTCAATAGGAAAATTGAACCTCAAAAAAAATGCCAGTAAGAATAATAAGATACCTACGAAAAACCTCACCCCAACAGGTGAAAGCTCTGTAAATCGATAACTAGCAAACCTTTGCGGAAGAAAAATGGGAGAAGACACAAGGAGGCGGAAGGATATTGCATGCTCTTGAAATGGAAGAATTAACAGACTGGAAACTGCCACACCGGCTAAAGCAATCTCTAGATTACATGAAATCCCAGTCAAAGTTGCAGCTATATTTCTCACAGAGATAGAAGCGAGCATCCTAAAGTTTACATCCAGCAACAAAAGGCCCCAAATAACCAAAGGAATCCTGAGGAAAAAGAACAAAGCTCAATGTATCACATTTTCTGATTTGAATATAGAGGACGAAGAACTAGGAATGGAAACGGCACAGGCTGGGATGCAAAACAGACACACAGAACCATGGAACAGAATCAAGAGCCCAGAGGTATATGCACACATATATGGACAGCCCATTTTTGACCACGGCGCCAAGAGGAGACAGGGGAGAAAGGAAAGTCTCTACAATAAATGGTGCTGGGAAGACTGCAGAGCCTCACCTAAGACAAGGAGAATAGACCACGGTGTTACACCAGGCACAAACACCAACTCAAAATGGATTAAAGTCTTGAATGTAAGACTGGAAACCATGAGACTTCTGGAAGAAAACGCTGGCTGCTTGCTCTTTGTCATCTGTCCTAGCCTACTATTTGGAGGAAGTCTTTCTGTCTGGGCAAGGGCAATAAAGGAAACAAGAAACAAATGGGACTACACCAAACGCAAAAGCTTCTGCCCAGCCAAGGAAACCATCGACTCAATGCAAAGACAGTACAACCACTGGGAGAGGATGTTTGAAAACCACACATCGGTGGACGGGTGAATAGCCAAAAGATGCAGTGAACTCATATGGGTCCACAAGAGAGAAAAAAATAAGCCCATTAAAACCTGGGCAGTAGGTGGAAACAGAGATTTCGCCCAAGAAGAGTTAGAGATGGTCAACAGGTGTATGAAAACATGTTCATCATCATTAAGACTCAGGGCACTTGAAATCCAAACGGCAGTGAGATAGCAGCTCAATGTGGTCAGAATGACTATAGGTAAAAAGTCAGGAAAAAAGTGTCAGAGAGGAGCTGCAGAGATGGGAAGACTCCTACAGTGCTGCTGTGAGTGTAAGCTGGTGCAGCCAAGACGCAAATCAGTGTGGAATTGCCTGAGACATGTCAGAATCCATCTACTATATGATCCAGCTATTATTCAGTGGCGTGTTTATCCAAAGATCTTGGAAAAAGTCGTGCACCGATATATGTGCACCCCTGTGTTCACCCTGGCCTTACTCCCGTTATCCAAGACTTGGAAGCCGCCCGGATGCCCATCAAGGCAGAAGGACGAATAGAGAAAGAAGATTGGAGAAGGAAGCTGGGCTTTATGAACACAATGGCATATCTCTGAGCCATAACAAAAGAGAGAATCCAGCCATTAGTGACCAGAAGGATGGCTCTTGAGGGTTTCATTGGAAGTGAAACAGCTCGCAGGGAGAAACTCAAATACCGTAGGAGCTCACTTACAAGGAGAAGAGACAAACAAGGACCAACAAACTGGAAAGCTTTGCGGAAAGAAATTAAAGAAGACACAAGGAAACGGAAGTCTATTCCAAGCTCTTCGAATGGAAGAATGAACACACTTGAAACGTCCGTACTGGATAAAGCAATCTCTGGATTCCACGCAAGCCCAATCAAAGTTTCAGCAATCTTTCCCACAGAAATAGAAGAGAGAATCCTAAAGTTTCTATCCAGCAACAAAGGAGCAGGAACGGCCAAAGGAATGCTGAGGAAAACGAACAAGGCAGCAAGTACCACATTTTCGAATTTCCACACTTAGGACGAACTGCTAGATACCGAAATGGCAAAGGCTGGCCAGAAAAAGAGGGACATAGACACAAGGAACAGAATCGAGAGGCCAGAGGTCAACTCCCACATATATGGACAGCCCATTGTAGACCAAGGAGTCAAGAGGAGACAGCGGAGAAAGGAGAGTATCGACAAGAAACGGTGCATGGAAGACTGCACAGCCACATGTAACACAATGAGAGTAGACCATAATGTTACACCAGCCACACACACCACCTGGAAATGGATTAAGGCCTTGAATGGAAGACTTGAAACGGTGCAACTTCTAAGAGAAAACGCAAGCAGCTTGCTATTTGCCATCTGGCTTAGCCGATTATTTGGAAGAAGCGTGTGTGCCTGGGCAAGGGCAACAAAGGAAACAAGAAACAAGCGGGACTCCATTCAATGCAGAAGCTTCTGCCCAGCCAACGACTCCATCGACTCAATGCAAAGACAGCACAACAACTGCGAGTGGATGTTTGCAAACCACACATCGGAGAAGGGGTGATTAGCCAAAATATCCAATGAACTCATATGCCTCCACAGTGAAAAAACAACGATCCCCATCAATCTGGGCAAAAGATGGAAACAGATATTTCTCCCAGGAAGATAGAAAGATGGACAACAGGCTGTATGAAAACATGTTCTTCATCATTAATTCTTTGGCAATGCAAATAGGAACGGCAATGAGACAGCAGCTCACTGTGGTCAGAATGGCTATAGGGATGAAGACACGGAACAACAAGTCTTGGAGAGGAGGTGGAGAGAAGGGAAGCCTCCTGCATTGCTGGGGGGAGTGTAATCAGGTGCAGCCACTACCCAAAGTGCTGTGGAATTGCCTTAGAATTTTCAGAATCCATCTAACATATGATCCAGCTATTCCTCTGTGGCATATATATCCAAAGAACTTGGAAACACTAATGCTCAGAGATCCATGCAGCACTGTGTTCACCACAGCCTTATTCCCAATATCCAAGACTTGGAAGCCTACGTGGTGCCCATCCAGTGACGAATGGAGAAGGAAGACGATCTATAGCCACACAATGGCCAATCTTCGGACTGTATAGATGTGGCCATCTTGGGTGACATGTTCATAAACACCCTCAGAATTCTAAGTTGTCCTGACAACCTCCATGCACACAGTGTTTCAGAGCCATCGCATACCAGTCTGACCACTCCCCATTTCCAGGTAGGATAGTGTTCCTTTCTCTGGATTTCTTGTCGGTTTCTAACTTTCTCCTCGAACTTTGAAAGGTCTACTACATTCCCTCTACACACCAGTCTCTTTCCGTTACGATTATCAAAGATTTTATCTCTTATCTTGTGTGGATATGGTGAAATGGGTGGACTTTCCCCAGAGAAAGTCATGGACTCCCTCCCAAGTTGAAGTTGCCCAGGCAATCCCCTGATGCACACTTATCGTGTCATCTCCTAGCAGTCTGACAATTCCACCAGGCAAGTCACATGTTTCCTTCATTGTCATTTGGGGAAGTGTACCTGATGCGTTCATAGATTGTAATATTCTCATGGTTCTTTTTCTGGTGCGTATTGCTCAGTTTCCCTCACCATTTCTACTTCTTTATGATCTCTGTGCCCACCAGACCATGAAATCTGGATTTCCTAATGCTAGTAATCTGATCCACAGCCGTGTTGCTATCCTGTGAAGCTCAGGCCGCCCAAGCAGAACGTGGGCACTTACCTGCTACATCACAAGTCCGCCAATGTATTGGACTTCTGGACCACCCTTTGGCCTGAACTTGGGAGGATGTTGGCCTGCTTCGATCATTCGTGAAAGGAATCAGTAGTAACATGAATGACGGTAACATTTACCTTTGGTTGATGAGTTTAGCACGGAACATATTCTCTTGCTCTTATTCCGCTTCATCTCTTTGCTAAGGTCTACCTTTCTGTAGCATCATTAAGCATTTGGAGGTGATTACTAATCCTTGGAAGTTCATCTTCTCTAACCTCTTTCAGCCTCCAAAGCTTAGGCCGTAAGTCTGCACCGTTTTTTGGAGTTTTGATTTTATGTGAATTGATTGCCGTAACCCAGCATTATAACATGCTATAGCTTTTCACATCTACAATCTCATAGATTTAGACTTCTGTGTAGGTTACATCATCTTCACCACTGTAAGCCTAATTACAGGCCCTCACCACACACTTGCGCCTAATCAACTCTTTCTCCCTCAGACCCCCGCATCCATTTCCCTTTGGGAACTACCAATCCCATGTCACGTCCTACCTTTTTGTTGCTCCGTTTTTCCTCTTCTCCTTGTACGTGAGATCCTGTGGTATTCAACCTTATCCCTGGGGCTTGCTTCAGTTCCCCTAAGACCCTCAGGAGCCATTCTGGTGGTCACAAATGGCTGGACTGCATCCATTCCTACAGCTGAGAGCTATACCCTCGTGTGGCTATAGCCGATCTTCCTTCTCCATTCATCTCTTGATGGTCACCACGGACGCTTCCAAGTCTTGGATATCGGGAGTAAGGCTGTGGTGAACACAGCAGTGCATCGATCTCTGTGCATTAGTGTTTCCATGATGTTTGGATATATACGCCACAGAGGAATAGACGGATCATATGTTAGGTGGATTCTGAAATTTCTGAGGCAATTCCACACCACTTTGCATAGTGGCTGCACCGGTTCACATTCCTACCAGCAGTGCAGGAGGCTTCCTTTCTCTCCACCTCCTCTGTGAAACTTATTGTTTCCCGTCTTCATCCTTACAGCCATTCTGACCACTGTGTGTTGCTATCTCATTGCCGTTCGGATTTGCATTGACCAGAGACTTAATGATGATGAACATGTTTTCATACAGCCTGTTGGCTATCTTCCTATCTTCCTGGGAGAAATGTCTGTTTCCATCTTTTTCCCAGGTTCTATTGGGCTCGTTGTTTTTATTCCTGTGAAGACGTATGAGTTCATTGGATCTTTTGGCTACTCACCCCTTCTCCGATGTGTGGTTTGCAAACAGCCTGTCGCAGTTGTTGTGCTGTGTTTGGAATGAGTCCAATGGAGTCGTTGGCTGGGCAGAAGCTTCTGCATTGGATGGAGTCCCGCTTGTTTTTTGTTTCCTTTGTTGTCTTTGCCCACTGACACATGCTTCTTCCAAATAGGCAGCCAAGACAGATGGCAAAGAGCAAGCTGCCTGGGTTGTCTCCTAGAAGTTGTACGGTTTCACGTATTCCATTCAAGGCTTTAATCCATTTCGAGGTCGTGTGTATGTCTGGTGTAACATCATGGTCTACTCTCATTGTGTTACCTGTTGGTGTGCAGTCTTCTCAGCACCGTTTCTTGTGGAGACTCTCCTTTCTCCACTTTCTCCTCTAGGCTCACTGTTCGAAAATGCACTGTCAGTAGATGTGTGAGTTGACCTGCAGGCTCTCGTTCTGTTGCATGAGTCTGTGTGCCCATTTTGGTGGCCAGGCTGTGCTGTTTCCATACCTAAGGCTTCGTCCTATATGTTGAAATCAGAAAGTGTGATACTTGCTGCTTTGTTCGTTTTCCTGAGGATTCCTCTGGCTATTCCGGGTCCTTTGTTGCTGGATAGAAACTTTAGGATTCTGTCTTGTATTTCTGTGGGAATGATTGTTGCAACTTTGACTGGGACTGCATGCAATCCAGACACTGCTTTATGCGGTATGGACGTTTGAAGTGTGTTCGTTATTCCATTGGAAGAGCACGGAATAGCCTTCCGTTTCCTTGTGTCTTCTGTAATATCTTTGCCCAAACCTTTACAAGTTTTCTGTTTCCATAGCTTTCTGCTGTTTGGCCACATTTATTCCTAGATATCTTTTTCTTCCTACTGGCATGCTTTCTTTTTTGAGGTTCAGTTTTTCTGTTCTTTGCAACTTTCAATTGGTTTTGTTTTGACAGAATTTATGGCTGTGCTCACATCTGCTGGCCATGCTGCTGCATTTCCTGAGGAAGAATGGCGATGTCTATCGTCGCTTCCCATCTGCCTCTACACTACCTCAGACGCCTTCCCCAGAATGGCTGGACGAGCGGTGAGGCGGCTCACCCCCAGGATTCCACATCGCCGAACCTGGGCTGCTGAACCAGAATGTGTGGACTTCACCACGGCCCCACTGGCTGGCCCTTTTCATGTTCCATTGCCAACCTGCAGTTGAGTGGATTGTGACTTGAATATGCTACTTGAGCCCAACTCTGGCCCTGTGTAGATGAGGCCAGCTTGCTTTTCTGGCCCACTGTGATGTTGGGTGATTTGTCAGAATCGTGTCTCTGCTGTCCAGTCTAGCTTCGTGGACACAGGGTTTCAGAGCCCGCGGGGAGCAGTCTCATAAGTCACCTTTCTCATTTAGGCCAGGTTTGACCTTTGCTGCTGTTTTTGGCGTTGTGACTTTCTCTGACTTACAAACGTTCAGAGTGTGTCTAATGACTGACGTCTTTCACTGTGGATTAGTCAGCTTTGATTTCTGTTGGCCTCCATATTCCGTGATCCTTTTTTCTTTTCTATAGTCTAATTGTTATGGTCTTGCTGAGATATCTCCGTTCGATTTGCTTATCAGTGCGTTCTCCTTCTTTCCAAGTTAGGAGTTTTGTATGTCTTTAATTACCATAGGTTCTGGAGCCCGACGTGTGAGTCATTTCGTGATTGTTGGGTGTGGTCTTGGAATTTCCATCGGTCACTTGTAGGAATCTTTGCTATCCCGGCCCAGGTGACACTTAGCCCTGAGAACACATGGTCGTCTTGGTAGGTTTGAGATTCTCAGATCAGAAACTCCAGATTCAAGGTTTTCCAGACAACCACCTTCACGGACATTATGTTTTTGAGAGAAATTAGAGAAATCTGATGAATTCCTCCCTCCAGGTAAGTGATTTGTCTGTCTCTTTTCTGGATTTGGGAAGTTTCGAACTTGACCCCTGATCATTGAATGCTCCACAGGATTATGTCTGGATACTGGGCTTTTTATTTCTACATGGTTTCCTACTGGTTTGATTTTCATTCTGAACTTTGGCAGGTGTTTTTTTATTTAAACCTAATGGCAATGTTCTAATTTTCAGCAAACCTCATTCCATATGTTGTCAGAACAAGGAATCAATACTGTTTCCATGGCAAGAGGTGGGGGAGAGAATTTCATTGGAGCCCAACTGAGCACTGTAGCCTGGGAAGGCAGCCTTCACACAGGAACGGAGCCCTCTCGAAAAGGGTGTTTTTAAGCACACTTCTACAGCCCTCCAAACCAAAGGACACACCCCGAGCATGACAATCATCCATTCATTTAAGTCTTCACAGAGATGTCTTGGGACACATTAGCATGTACCCAGAGGGACCCCGTGACGCCAGAGCTATGCAAAGGGAGACCTCTCTTCAAAGAATGCTAGGGGCCTAGGAAAGAAGGCCTCAATTGTTCTCTTCAATGTCCTCAAGAGATCATTCTTGACTTGGGTTTATGAGTAAGGCAGAAGGAAAATGTAGGTCTGATATGCCCCAAGTCCAGCCTCTTGTTTCAAATCTAGTTGCAAGCTTCGATCAGCACGGCCCCCACATCTACTTGAGTAGATAACAATGTTCTCCTCTCAGTGCTTGCCCCTCTAGTATCCCTTCTTCCCAATGATTCCTTTCTTATCCCTTGAATCAGTGCCTCTTTGATCTCTTCACGTTTCTGTGTGCGGTTTCTGTTTGGAAAAGCTGTTTCTGGATATCTCTCACCTGGGTATCCTAGCCAGGGCAATCCTCGGACTCTAAACTTGCTGCCATCTTGGGTGACACGTTCACCGAGACGTCATAAACACCCTCAGAATTCTAAGTTGTCCTGAAAACCTCCAGGCACACAGTGTTTCAGAGCCATCTCATATCAGTCTGACGACTCCATCTTTCCAGGTAGGATAGTTTTCCTTGTTCTGGATTTCTTGTCAGTTTCTAACTTTCTCGTGGAACTTGAAAGGTATGCTACATTCCCTCTACCCACCGGTTCCTTTCCTTTAAGATTATCCCTTGTTTTATATCTTATCCATTGTGTATATGCCCAATTGGGTGGACTTTCCTCAGAGAAAGCCCTGGGGGCCCTCCCAATTGGAAGTTGCCCAGGCAATCCCCTGATGCACAATGATCGTGTGATCTCCTAGCAGTCTAAAAATTCCACTTGGCAGGTCACATGTTTTCCTTCCTTCATCATTTGGGGAAGTGTTCCTGATGCATTGATAGATTGTCATATACTCATGGTTCATTTTCTGGGGCATATTGTTAAGGTCTCGTGACAATTTCTCCTTCTTTATGATCTCTGTGCCCACCATACCTTGAAATCTGTATTTCCTAATGCTAGTAATCTGATCCGCACCCCTGATGCTAGCTGGTGAAGCCCGGGCTGCCCAAGTGGAACGTAGGAACCTGCCTGCTACATCACAGGGCCGGCCCTGAATTGGACTTTTGGACCAACCTTTGACCTGACCTGTGAAGATGTTGGCCTGCTTCCATCCTTCGTGAAGGAATCAGTAGTAACATCATGAACGGTAACGTTTTCTGTTGGTTCATGAGTTTAGCACCGATCATGTTCTCTTGGTAGTATTCCTCTTCATCTCTTTGCAAAGGTCTACCTTTCTGTAGCATCATTGAGCATGTTGAGGTGATTACCAATACTTGGAAGTTCATCTTCTCTAACCTCTTTCTGTCTCCAAAGCTTCTGGTTGTAAATCTGCATCTCTTTTGGGAGTTTTGGTTTTATGTGAATTGATTGCCGTAACCCAACATTATAATGACCTATAGCTTTCAGATCTACATCCATATAGATTTAGACGTCAGAGTAGGTTACATCATCTTCACCAACGTAAGACTAATTACTGTCCCTAACCACACATCTGTGCCTAATCAACACTTTCTCTCTCTGGCCACTGCCCCACTTTCCCTCTGGGAAATGCCAATCCATTGTCATGTGATACCTGTTTCTTGGTCCGTTCTTGCTCTTCTCCTTGTACGTGAGATCCTGTGGTATTTGACCATACCCCTGGGGCTTCTTTCAGTTCCCCCAATACCCTCAGGAACCATTCTGGTGGTCACAAATGGCTGGCCTGACTTCGTTCCTATAGCTGAGTGCTATGCCTTTGTGTGGCTATAGCCCATCTTCCTTCTCCATTCATCCCTTGATGGTCACCAGGCAGGCTTCCAAGTCTTGGATATCGGGAATACGGCCAGGGTAAATAGAGGTGTGCACCGATCTCTGTGTATGAGTGTTTCCACGTTCTTTGGATAAACACACCACAGAGGAATAGCTGGATCATATGGTCGATGTATTCTGAAATGTCTAAGGCAACTCCTCACCGTTTTGTGTCGTGGCTGCACCTGTTTCCACTCCCTCCAGCAGTGCAGGAGGCTTCTCTTCTCTCCACCTCCTTTCCGAATCTTATTTCCTGTCTTCATCCTTATAGCCATTCTGACTGCCGTGAGCTGCTCTCTCATTGCCTTTCAGATTTGCACTGACCAGAGACTTAATGATGATGAACATGTTTTCATACAGCCTGTTGGCCATCTTTCTATCTTCCTGGGAGAAATCTCTGTTTCCAGCTTTTGCCCAGATTTTAATGGGGCGTGTTTTTTTTTTTTCTTGTGGAGCCGTATGAGTTTATTGGATCTTTTGGCTATTCACCCCTTCACCAATGTGTGGTTTGCAAAAATCCTCTCCCAGTTGTTGTGCTGTCTTTGCATTGAATCAATGATTTCCTTGGCTATGCAAAAGCTTTTGTGTTTGATGTAGTCCCATTTGTTTCTTGTTTCCTTTATTGCCCTTTCCCAGACAGATATGCTTCTTCCAAATATGAGGCTAAGAAAAATGCCAAAGAGCACCCTACCTACGTTTTCTTCCAGAAGTCTCATGGTTTCCAGTATTACATTCTAGACTTTAATCCATTTCGAGTTGGTGTTTGTGCCTGGTGTAACACCATGGTCTACTCTCCTTGTCTTACATGAGACTCTGCACTCTTCCCAACACTGTTCATTGTAGAGACTTTCCTTTCTCCACTGTCTCCTCTTGGTGCTGTGATCGAAAATGGGCTGTCCATATATGTGTCCCTATACCTCTGGGCTCTTGATTCTGTTCCATGGTTCTGTTTCTCTGTTTTGCATCCCAGCCTGCGCTTCTTCCATTTCAATTTCTTCGTCCTATATGTTGAAATCAGAAGGTGTGATACATTGCGCTTTGTTCTTTTTCCTCAGGATTCCTTTGGCTATTCGGTGTCTTTTGTTGCTGGATGTAAACTTTAGGATGCTCGCTTCTATCTCTGTGAGAAATATTGCTGCAACTTTGACTGGCACTGCATGGAATCAAGAGATTTCTCTATGCAGTGTGGACATTTCAAGTGTGTTAATTCTTCCATTTCAAGAGCATGGAATATCCTTCCGCTTCCTTGTGTCTTCTCCCATTTCTTTCTGCAAAGGTTTGCTAGTTTTCTGTTTACAGAGCTTTCACCTGTTGGGGTGAGGTTATTCCTAGGTATCTTATTCTTCTTACTGGCATCCTTTTTCTTTTTTATTGAGGTTCAAATTTCCTATTCTTTGCAACTTTTAATTTGTTTCCTTTTGAAAGAGATTTATCACTGTGCTCACATCTGCTGGAAATGCTCCCGTATTTGCTGAGGAAGAGTGGCTCTGTCTAATGTCGCTTCTCATCGGCCTCTACATTACCTCCCTCGCCTGCCCCAGAATGGCTGTACCAGTGGTGAGGAGGTTTACCCCCAGGATTCTACCCTGCCAACTCCTGGCTGCCAACTCAGAGTGCGTGGACTTCCCCAATTCTTTACTGACCAGCCCCATTCATGTTCCCTCAGCAACCTGCATTTGAGGGGAATGTGACTTAAATAGGCTACTTCAGCCCAACTCTGGCACTGAGTAGATGTAGACAGTTTGTATTTTCGGTCAACAGCGATGTCAGAGAATTTGTCATAATTGTGTCTCTGCTCTCCCGGCAAGCTTCATGGACACAGGGTTTCATAGGACGTTTGGAGGAGTCTCATACCCACCCTTTCCAGGTAGCCCAGGTTTTACCTCGCTTCAGTTTTTTGGTTTGTGTCACTTTCTGACTTTCAAAGGTTCAAGCAGAGTCTGTCTAAAGTCTGACACCTTTGGTTGTGGATTATTCCGGTGTTATTTGTGTTTGCCTTCCTTCTTTTGAGCCCGTTTTGTTTTTCCATAGCATAATCATCGTGGTCTTTCTCAGATTTCCCCGTTTGGTATGCTTGTCAGCCAGTTCTCCTTCATCCCAAGGTATCAATTTTCTATTTCTTTAACCACCCTATGTTCTATAGGCCTAGGTGTGAGTGTTTTTCATTGTTGGGTGTTGTCTTTGAATTTACATTGGTCACTTGTAACAATCTTTACCATGCTAGCCTTGGTCAAAATGAGCACTGTGAACACGTGTTCATCTTGGTTGGTCTGACGTTCTGACATCTTAAACTCCAAATTCTAGTTTGTCATGTTAACCTTCTTCATGAACATAATGTACCCAAGACAAATTAGACAGATGTGATGAATTCCGTCCAGGTAAGATACTTTTCTGTCTCATTCCTGGATTTGGGAAGTTTCGATCTTGACCCCCGATCCTTGAACGTTCCAGTAGATTACGTCTAGATACTGGCTTACTGTATTTCTATAAGGTGTGTTATTTGTTTGATTTACAACCTCATGTTTATTTTTCTATAAAGATAATTGTAATGCTCTAATTTTCAGACAACCTCCTTTCACATGGTGTCAATACACGTCATCAGTAATCATTCTACTCCAAGAGATGGGGGAGAGTATTTCATTGGAGCCAAACTGAGCACACTAGCCTGGTAGGGCAGCCCTCACAAAGCAATGAAGCCCTCTGGAAAAGGGTGATTCTCAGCACACTTCTGGAGCCCTGCCAAACAATGCGACATACCTGGAGCATGACGGGGTTCTAGTCCTTCAAGGGTTCAAAGAGACGTATTGTGACAAATTAGCATGTACCCAGTGGGCCTCCGTAAAGCCAGAGCTATGAAAAGTGAGACTTCTCTTCAATGAGTGCTAGGGGCATAGGAAGGGAAGCATCGATCCTTCTCTACAATGTCCTCAGGAGATCCTTCTTGATTTGGGATTATGATTAAGGCAGAAGGACAACGTAGGTCTGATAAGACCCAAGTCCAGCCTCTGGTTTCAAATCAAGTTGCAAGCTTCAATCAGCACGGCCTCCACATCTACTTGAGTAGATAACAATGTTCTCCACTCAGTGCTTGTCTCTCTGTTATTTATTGCTTCTCCACAATGACTTCTTTCTTATCCCTTTAATCAGCGGCAATTCTAACTCTTCAAGTTTCAGTGCTGGTTTCTGTTTTTAAATTCTTTTCTGGGTATCTCTCACTTGAGTATCGTAGCCTAGGACAATCCTCAGACTATAAAGATGAGGCCATCTTGGGTGACATGTTCACTGTGATGTCATAAACACCCTCAAACTTCTCCGTTGTCCCGGTGTCTTCCATGCACACAGTATTTCAGAGCCATCTGATACCAGTCTGATAGTTTTCCATTTCCTGGATTTCTTGTCTGTTTATAACTATCTTGGGACTTTTAAATGTCTACTACATTCTCTCTAGACACTGAATTCTTTACTTTAAGTTTATCCTTGGTTTTATCTGTCACATTTTGTGGATATGGCCAAATATGTAGACTTTCCCCAGAAAAAGTCCACGAGTCCCTCCCAAGTTGAAGTTGCCCGGCCAATCCTCTGATGTTCAATGATCGTGTCATCTTGTGCAGTCCGACAATTCCACCTATGCAAGTCACATCACTTCCTCCATTCTGTATTTGAGAAGTCTACCAGATGCGTCATAGATTGCAATATTTTCATGTTGTTTTCCTGGTGCATATGTATAAGGTATGCTCACAATTTCCACTTATGTATGATCTCTGCCCACACCATACCATGAAATCTATCTCTCCTGATGTTAGTAATCTGATCAGCACCCGTGATGCGAATCCATGAGTCCAAGGCCACAGACTAGGAACGTGGGCTCTTACACACCAGAACACATGACTGGCCCTGAATTTTACTTTTGGGCCAATCTTTTGCCTGAACTTGGGAAGAAGCTGGCCTGCTGTGATTATTCGTGAAGGTAATGAGTAGTAACCTCACAGAAGGTAACATTTTCCCTTGGTTCATGAGTTTAGCATGGAACACGTTGTCTTTGTAGTATTCTTCTTAATATATTTCCAATGGTCTACCTTTCTGTAGCATCATTAAGCATTTGTAGGAGATTCACAATCCTTGAAAGTTTATCTTCTCTAATCTCTTTCAGCCTCAAAAGCTTTATGCCGGAAATCTGCACAGCTTTTTGGATTTTTTCTTTCCCTCTGGGAACCACCAATCCAAAGTGAAGGCTCCCATCAAAGCTAAAATGCTCCATTTGGCCCCAATGAAATTCTTTCCCCCGCCTCTTGTCATAGAAGAGTATTGATTATGTGGTTTGCCACCGTATGTGAGGAAGTTGGCTGAATATTAGAATATTACACTTATATTTAACGAAAAATAAACATGCCAGAGCTGAGGATGTAAACCAAACAACTAGCAAACCCTACAGAAATAAAGTAAACCAGTATCTAGACGTAATCTACTGGAACAATGAAGGATCCGAAGTCAAGGTCTAGCCTACCCAAATTCAGAAAAAAAGACATAAAAATATCTTACCTGGAGAGAGGAATTCATCAGATTTGTCTAGGAAACATTATGTCCATAAGGTGGTTGCCAAGACAAACTAGAATTTGGCGTTTCTGATCTCAAAATGTCAAACCAACCAAGATGACCTCGTGTTCTCAGTGCTCTGTTGGACCTAGGCTAGGATAGCCAAGATTCCTTCAAGTGAACGCTGGAAATTCAAAGACAAAACCCAACAATCACGAAAGCACTCACATCGGCCTAGAGAACATATGGTGATTAAAGAAATACAAAATTCATAACTTGGAATGAAGGAGAACACACTGATGAGCATATCTATGGGAGACAGCTGTGAAAGACCATGAGGATTGATGTGGATTAAGGCCGCCCCCACTCGAAAGCCCAAGGTTAGCTGGTGAACATGCAGAACTATATGACCCATTGAATTTCTTTTGGTATGAATTAGAGGTGCCCCAGTGAGAGAAGCCCAGGTCATGCTCACCTACATGCCTATCTATGGGGCCAGTTTCATATCTAGTGTTATATGACCACACAATATCCAGAACCCATCTGAACTGAAATCATTTACTGACGTTTTCCATCATCTTTTCTTTTTCCAGGAAAAATAAGTCACATAACCATGCCTGATAAAATTAGTCCTTAACCTCAACTCCGGGCAGCAGCAGGAGCTGTGACTACCCATGGGTCCTTTCCCAATGCAGCGGCAGCAGCAGCTCTTCACTGCCCATGGGTCCTGTCCCCATTCCTGCAGCTCTTCACTGCCCATAGATCCTGTCCCCATGCTATCCTGTACCATTCTCTAAATAAAAGAGCACCACTGCCAGACCTTGAGGGTCCAAGAAATCTTATTTTCAACTCTTGAGCTTGCCGACCCCACATCATATCTCGTGGCCCATATAGGGAACGTGCTTCATTGGTTTGTGAGCTCGAATTCTGGTAAGTGCCCTTTCCTTCCTTGTGCCTCTCTCTTTTTCGAGGATGGATCTAAATTCACTTCTCCATCAGGAACTGTCTTGAATAGCTGTATGAATTCATGTTTGCTGCCCATGGCTACTCTATGGTGCAAATCTGGCATTCAGCTTGAAGAGAATCAGTACCTTAAGCCTAAGAGTGATGTAGAATGAATTAATCCATTCCTTCCTGACCCTATCTCTAATACATAAATTTTACGTGGGAAAGAGTCCGCCATTTAAGCCATTAGGATGGTTGGCAATCTCCAAGACTCTCGTGGAAGGTTTCTCTTCCTAAGGCTGGATTGGGATAGCTCCCATGCACTTGACCATCTGAATGGTGTGAATGTCCTAATCGGGACTTCAGTTCAAGGAAAGTACCAACGTCTAACCTTTGGCTGAGTATTGGAAACCCTTCTTTGGAGAATCACTCCAACACGCAATTGGGTAGAATGACCCCAGCATGGTGGAAACTTCTTCACTATTTCTCTCTATCATGTTCTCTCTTAAACTTCTCCTATTCTCTTGGGGACCACTCACCAGGCACCTATTACTTCCAGGCAGAATACGAAAGATGTTCACCAGGCACCTGCTACTGCCAGGCATAGCAGGGAAGGTACCCAAGGGATGCAATTCTGGGGGACACCCCCATCACCCCTTGCTATAGGCACCCCACAGTAGGAACAACAGGTAGGATCCTTCCCTAGGTTCAGGGGGGATTTTCAAGGTAATGGACCTGTCTCTTTCATCTTTCTTAGAGTTACAATGGCCAATTTCATCTCCTTTTGAGCTTTGCAACCGGGAAACAAAGAAATCTTTCAACAGTCAAGTCCTCCAACACTGGGAGCCCCAACTTTGGCTTTCTGGGTCTGATCACCCCGGTGATGCCAAGTAGGGTGCCCCCTGTTGGCGGTTGACTCATTGAGTATTTTAGTCACCTACTGAATTGGCTATGAGGTTAGGAGACCTGTGATTTATTCTGTGAACTGTCATGCTAGGGTAGTGTGCCCCAGCATTGGAACTTTTGTGTGACTTTTATCATGATAACCCTCTGGGAATGGCCACGAGGGTGAGGTCTGGTGTCTTCTTTTAATTTCTTTGTTTTGCTCATCATGTCCTCTGTTGTCACCAAGTCGAGCTTAATTTCAGGCTGGACTTGACCAGAACCTGGACATTCTGTAAAATTAAAAATCTTGAAAATATATTGCAAGGGACTTACCTCTCAACCCGGCTACTGGGAGCCCCAGCCTCCAGCATGTTCCAGGCCTTTGTAGGCACTGCACCCTTGTCCAGTTCAATGTCAGTCCGACACTGGCTTTACTGCCATGGGGAATGATGTAAGCATCCCAAGAGACTCAGCACTTAGGGTCATTCTAACTAATTAGAAACACTTTCAATTGTATGGGTATGCCCCAGAAACTTCATCTGGGAGAAAATTTGTGATGTATCTCTGTGCCTTTCTGGTGCAGTTGGACAGGTAGATCAACCTAGAATGTCCTTCATGTTTCAGTCCAGTTTCTGAGAAATCAAGAGCAACCGTCCTTAGAAAATTCTTGCAAGACTGGAAAGACAGCTCTAGAGGCAGTTCAGATTCCACCTACTTCCTTTATGATGAAAGGATTCTCATTCCCCCTCTGAAGGAACTACTATGTAGCCCATCACTCATTCTTAAGACTGAAAAAAAAAGGAGGGGAAAGGATAAATGTTCATAAGTGCACCCTTGCAAAAAGTCTACCATCTCGAGGATCTTCTCCATAAGTATTAGTAAAAAGGCTCAAAAGAAAGTGTGGATTCATAACTGGTGAGCTTTATATTATTGTACCTGATTCACTGGAGTAGTTTTTAAAACAATGGTTCTACAGTCTCTGTCTATGTGTGTCTATGTGTACATTATACGTGTGATATTTTTACCCCTGGATGGTATGGCCAAAATTAAGATCTCTGTTTAGTTGGCTTAAAGAAAGTGCTTACATAAATTCTAAATGTAGTAGAAATTAACTCAGTGCCTTTCAAAGTTAACGTGATGTGAATTAACCTTTGGTAAATGAAAGCTTGTTAAAGTTTGTTGGTTTGATTGAAAATTATCTTGTCAGAGTTGTCGGTATTTGCATAGGATGCAGGCATTCAGCCTGGGTTATCTAGTCATATAAGTTCACTTTCTTAAATTTGTCAGTAAAATCATAGCTTTAAATGATGACCAGTTTTGTCTAATTCCTCATGAGGTTTTCATAGCTAATCTGAACATGGTTGTTGGAAACAAATGGTTTAAATCCATAAAACTCATAAAGGTGAGTACAATAACTTTTATGGTCAGTATACTTGTTGAAACAAAACAGCTTCAAAATTTTTCTGTGTAACAATCTTGACTTTTGCAAATGTAAGTTAAATGATAAAAGAATATGCGGATCATTTTTGGATAGGCTGAAACACTGAATCATTATTAACAAACATGTCTAAGTTATCTACTTTGGGCTTCTTCTTGAAGAGGCTTAAAGCGTGTGGGTGTATCAAAAAGCATGCCTGTGTTTTATTGTAAAGCTGCATGTTTCTAAAGTTATGAAGTGTTTAGAATGCTGATATAAAAGACAATTCATAATTGCTTACTTTTTAGTGTTTAGTAGATCTGTTAAGGCTTAAAAATTCTAATTAACTTATGGAATTAAAGCTACAGGAAATTAATAAGGAAAAGAGCTCTGTATTCAGGGAAGTTAAAATGTATGCTTTCAGTAAAAAAGGTATAAAGTATGGAAATATTTTTGTTTGATGGATGAAAAAAGATAAATTTGTCCTAATGTCCTAGAAAGGAAAAAAGAAAGAGTTGTTGACACATTCTGAAAACGAAAAAGAAAGTTGTAGAAGGTTTGTGAAGTAGAAATTCTGAAAAGAGTTTTATGCCTACTCAAGTAGACTAAAGTAAGTTCAATTAAGTGAATGAGTTTGAATGTTCAAAATAAGTAGGTGCAGAAATTGAAATTTGGTATTCTCTAAAAGGATACTTTTTCTTGGACTTTGGATCTGCTCTTGATAAAGAGGTTATAAAAGCTGTTTCTTTGAGTAAGTCTACCTAAGAGAGAAATGCGTTTTGTGAAAATAATGACTGAGGTCACTCTTAAGATTTTTGACTCTTTCTGTCATCACTTTGAATAGATATCTGAGCATTGTTTCACAGTGAGTGTTGTTTCCTATTTGAAGAAGCATTTTAAAAACTTTGGCTATGTTTTGACAAGCTTCTCCCTCAAAAATATTCAAATCCTGAATGAAGTCTTTCTTTTGACCTGGTAGACAGAAGAGAAATTACTCTGAGGATTTTCAGAAGGCCCCTGAAACTTCTCAAAGAAATTTGCTCTCTGTTCCTGTAAGGAGGAAAACATTAAACTAATTAGGCTTATTTTTTCTATTAAATTACATGAGAAACATTGTGAAACAAGTGATAGATATTCTTAGGTGGTATTAGATGTGTAAATGTTATTAATATAGATGTCTTCAAATTATATAGAATTCCTAAGATTCTGATCTTTCCTGGTTATCAGTCATAAGTCCACTTATTATCTGGAAGGGTCATATGTCACAGAAGTATCCAAGTTTCTTTGTCAATTGCCCTTTTGAGTCCTTTGTCCATTTGCAGATAATTGTTTTACTCTGCTGCTTTTTTCTTTTGCAAATATGTTTCATCTTCTGAGATATTCCGGGAAAGGATTCTGACACAGAGGATCTAAACTACAGGTTTCTGATAAACTTTCAGACTGTAAAACTGAGCTGAGTAAGAAACTACAGAATTGTAACAGAAACTAAGCTCCTCGATCTGCTGACAGAAGATTCAGCTCAAGAATTGATTATACAGGACTGTGTGAACTGATGAGGACTATTATAATTTTTTAGGACTTCTGTTTGAAATGTTGAGTTTTGATGTGTTGTTTTGTTTTCTCACAATGAAGGAAATCTGTTTCTCTTTTCTCTTATGCTAACCTTGACTTACAGCAATTTGGTGAAATTATACCTTTATGAGCAAAACTGAAACATTTATGTTTTACTCCCTACCATATCCCTAAGGAAATGTCAAACCCTCTGTTACTGAGTACGGTCATTTCATGGCAATATTTGCATAAGTTCCAAAAGAATCTGTTCTCCTTATAACAGGACACATTGGTTATATTACCAAGGCTTTGACTGGAATGTCATATTTGAAACATACAGGCTCAGATATGACAAGACAGCATTTCAGGAACAAAGATTGGGTTTTCTGGAATACAGCCACTCAGAAACACGGGCCCGGTACCTTCTTTATAGAGATTCTGGCAATCTTACCCGTTAAGTAAGGAAGCGTGCTTATCTGGAAAGTGCAAGAACCCTCCGAATACTTTGGGGGACCTGAAAGAGAACTCCACTCAAATCTGTAAGTACTGCAGGCAAAATCTGATGGCAAATCCTTGGCTTGGCTTTTCTGGCCTCTAGAGGCTTTCACAGTTCAATCTATGATTCCTCATAAAAATTTCCAGCAAAGCATACTTTAAAAAGCCTGTACAAAAAATTGCTATTCTTGTAGCTGTTATGTAAATAATTGGAGCAAGTTGTATTGAAACTTCACTGGACTTGCAAACCTGTTAATCCTGATTTGGCTATCTTTTGAAAAATGAGGGTGATTTAAGAGAGAAAAAATTATGTTTCTGTAGAAGCTATAGTAGGCATTCATGGATATTAGATTCTAGCTCTTTTCATCCACAAGATTCATCTATTACTAATCATAATGTCTCCTTGTGCTCATCTATGTCTGACACGTGCGAGTTCCCTGGCCACAAACAAACATTTTCCTTTAAAACTACTCCCCAAATACTAACTAGATTTGCCTTGTCACAGGTGGATCAGAAACAACAAGTTCCAAAGGGAAAGTCCCCAACTTATGGATACACACAGGATGGACCATATGAAATTTGAGATGAATGTATTTGGTTCACTCCTACTAGTGGTCAACTCAGTAATAGGTCACTCTCTGTTGGGAACAAACCAATCACACTTGTGATACATGGCCTAATAACAGCCGACCTATGGGAAAAATTCGCTGTTATATGTGTTCTCATATCATAGTCTTAAAAAAGTACTGATTGGTTTGGGACTGACTTGGATAGACAGCCCAGCACGCTTTGGTTAGTCTCTAATGTGCTCAGTGGCTATGCGGCTCCAATTTATGGCCTTTGCTGCCACCTATGTGGATTGCACGATGCACACTAGGCTTTGTCTGGATGCAGGGTAGAACTACATATACTACATCTCCTCCTGCTATCCTACCCAACCTGCAGCAGCGCTGAACCAGGTCTGTCTTCCACTGGTATGACCATCTTTCCGCAATTTTCCTTCCCTAATTAGGAATCGAAAGTGTCGTCTTGCACATGGAAGTCCTAAACAAATTTATTATGAAGGCATTAAATGATGCACAACATAGCATTCGCTGCTCAATTTAGAAGTATCCCAAATGTGTAAGGCAGTCCTCCAAATCCAAATGACACTGGATGTCTTGACAGCAGCACAAGGGGGCACCTATGCCATTATAAAAACTGAATGTTGTGTCTATATTCCTGACTACCGTCAAAATATTTCTGGCTCCCTATCCCAACCACCAAATTAAATCCATGTCTTATCAACCCTAACTCCAAACGATTGGTTGAACTCCAAGTCAGGACCAGGTTTCTGCACTACTTCAATACGTTATACATTGGGTTAAACATACTGCTTGTATTTCTTACTATAGTTTGTTGTCTGTTTCATTGTCTGTCTTCCGCATGTGAAAAAAGTTTCACCTCCTGGACCACCTGTCGTCAAATGATTCTCTCGTCTCCAGAAGCTCTGTATACCTTGTCAGCCTTGAACTCCACAGGTGAAGCCTTCCAGTCCACTGAACATCCTACCTGTACCTATGACTCCATTTAGGGACATCTCTGCGACCTTGTACAGCCATAAGTAGTTACAGAAGACTGACCATCGTCCATATCCCCAAACCTCTCCAGTCCAAATGGGTTCAGGGGGTGTTTATGATGAGGATTAAGCCTGCCCCAGCTAGGGAAGCCCAAGGTGATCTGGCCTACATGCCAAACTATATGAGCAGGTGGAATAGGGCTGACTCAGGGTGAGAAGCTCAGCGCATCCTCAGCTACATGCTGATCTACAGGGCCAGATCCGTATCTAAAGTTATATGGCTGCACAATGACCAGACCCCGTCTGCACTGAAATCATTTAAAGACATTTTACCACATCATTTCTTTTTCCAGTAAAAATAAATCATGTACCCATGACTTATAAAACTAGCCCTAACGCTCAACTCAGGGCAGCAGCAGGAGGTTTGACTGCTCATGGGCCCCATCCCCAGGGAGCAGCAGCAACTCTTCACTACCCATGGGTCCTGTCCCCATGCTATCCCATACTATTCTCTAAATAAAATAGCACCAGTGCCAGACCTTCAATGTCCGAGAAATCTTTCATTCGAGTCTTCAGCTCGCTGAGCCCATATCAACAATTATAACATGGAAAACAAAAAACCGTCCCAGAAAATGGAAGACACACAGAAATCACACCTGAATAATCCACAATGAAAGATGTCCATTTTAGACATTCCCTGAACGTTCGAAAGACAGAGAAAGTCACAAACCCAAAAACTGTAGCAAATGTCAAACCTAGGCTAACTGGTCAGGGTGAGTTATGAGACTGTTAAAATGTGGCTCTGAAAACCTGTGTCAATGAAGTTTGCCGTCATAGCAGAGACACAATTCTGAGAAATCCTCTGACATGACAGTGGAGAAGAAAAACAAACTGGCCTCGTCTACACAGTGCAAGATTTGTCCCAAATAGCATATTCAACTCACATTCCACATCAAATGCAGGTTTCCAAAGGAACATGAAAGGTGCTGGCCAGTGGTGCAGTGGTGAAGTCCACAAATTCTGGGTCGGCACCCAGGGCAGACCATGCAGAATGCTGGAGGTGAACCTCCTCACCGATGGTCCAGATATTCTGGGGCAGGCGTCCAAGGTAGTGTAGAGGCAGATGGGAAGCAACGTCAGACAGCGTTATTCTTGCCCAGCTAATACAACAGCATCACCACCAGATGTGAGCACAGCCATAAACATCTGCCAAAACAAAACCAATGAAAAGTTTCAAAGAATAGAAAAACTGAACCTCTGGGGAAAAAAATGCAAGTAAGAAGAATAAGATTTCTAGGAATAAGCTTAGACAAACAGGTGCAAGATATGGAAACCGAAAACTAGCAAAGCTTTAGGGAGAGAAATTCCAGAAAACACAAAGAAACAGAAGGGTATTCTGTGCTCTAGGAATGTAAGATCTGAAACACCTGAAACGTCCGCAATGGATAAAGCAATCTCTGGGTTGCATGCAATCCCAGTCAAATTTGCAGCAATCTTTCCCAGAGAAATAGAAGAGAAAATCCTAAAGTCTCTATCCAGCAACAAGGGACCCTGAATACCCAAAGGAATTCTGAGGAGAACGAACAAAGCAGGACGTATCACACTTTGATTTCAACATGTAGGACGAAGCGCTTGGTACCGAACCAGCACAGCCTGGTCCCAAAAACAGGCACAAAGCCCAATGGAACAGAATGGAGAACAGAAGGGTTAACTCAGACATATACGGACAGCGCATTTGCAATGAGGAAGGCAAGAGGAGACAGTGGAGAAAGGAGAGTCTCTAAAATAAATGGTGCTGGGAAGACTGCACAGCCACATGTAACACAATAAGAGTAGATCATGATGTTACACACACACCATCTCGAAATGGATTAAAGCCTTCAACGGAAGTCTTGAAACAGTGAAAATTCTAGGAGAAAATACAGGCAGCTTGCTCTTTGCCATCTGGGGTAGCCGCCTATTTGGAAGAAGCATGTGTGACTGGGCCAGGGCAACAAAGAAAAGAAGAAAGAAGCAGGAATCCATCCAACGTAGAAGCTTTTGTCCAGCTGGGGAAACCGTCCAGTCAATGCAAAGACAGCACAACAACAGAGAGAGGATGTTTCAAACCACACGTCTCCACAAGTGAAAAAACAACAAGCCCATTAAAACTGGGCAGAAGATGGAAACAGAGATTTACCCCAAGAAGACAGAAAGGTGGCCAACAGCTGTATGAACATGTGTTCAACAACATTAAGTATAAGGCCAACACAAAATCCTCACGGCAATGAGATGACAGCTCCCTGTGTTCAGAATGGCTATAAGGAACAAAACAGCAAACAACAAGTGTCAGAGAGAAGGTGGAGAGAAGGGAAGAGTCCTGCACCTCTGGTAGGAGTGCAAACTGGTGAGGGCACTAGGCATAGCCATGTGAAATTGCCTCAGAAATTTCCAAATCCATCTACCTTATGATCCAGCTATTCCTCTCCAGCGTGTTTATCCAAAGAACTGCGAAACACTAATGCACACAGATCCGTGCCCCACTGCGTTCACCACAGCCTTACTCCCGATATACAAGACTTGGAAGCCGCCCTGGTGCCCATCAAAGGACCAATAGAGAAGGAAGTTGGGCTATATCCACACAAAGGCAAAACACTCAGCTGTAAGAAACAGTGCAGTCCAGCGATTTGTGACTGCAGAATCACTCCTGAGGGTAGGAGGGGAACTGAAACAAGCCCAAGGGAGAAAGCAAATACCATCGCATCTCACTTACAAGGAGAAGATTAAAATAAGGACCAACAAACAGGTAGAACGTGATATGGGATTGGTGGTTCCCAGAGGGAACGGGTGGCAGTGGACGGTGGGAGAAAGAGTTGATTAGGCACAAGTGTGGGGTGTGCGCCTGTAATTAGGCTTACTGTGGGGAAGAAGATGTAGCATACACAGAAGTCTAAATCTATGAGGATGTAAATCTGAAAGCTATAGGATTTTCTAATGCTAGGTTATGGAAATCAATTCACCTAAAATCAAAACTCCATAAAGGCAAGCAGGTTTAAGGGATAAAGTTTGCAGGCTGAAAGAGTTTAGAGATTATGAACTTCAAGGATTGATAATCACCTCGAAATGCTTAATGATGCAACATAGAGGTAGACCATTGCAAAGAGATGAAGAGGAACACTACCAACAGAACATGACCCGTGCTAAACTCCTGAGCCAACTGAAAATGTTGCTGTCCACGATGTTACTGCTAATTACCTTTACGAATAATCAATGCAGACCATCTTCCCAAGTTCAAGCCAAAGGTTGGTCCAAAAGTCCAATTAAGGGCCAGCCCTCTGGTGTAGTGGGTAAATGTCCATGTTCCACTTGGGCGGCCTGGGACTGGCAGGCTGGGATCTCAGGTACAGATCCAATTAGGAGCATTAGGAAATATTGATTTCAAGGTATGGTGCCGACAGAGATCATGAAGAAGTAGAAATTGTGAGGATACCTTATGAATACACAACAGGAAATGAACCATGAGAATATTACAATCTATGAACACATCAGGTACACTTCCCCAAATGATGAAAGAAGGAAAACATCTGACCTGCCAAGGTGGAAACACCAGACTGCTATGAGTTGACATGATCATTGCTCATCAGAGGATTGCTTGGGTAACTTCAGCTTCGCAGGGACTCCAGGACTTTCTGTGGGGAAAGTCCACACATTTGGCCACATCCACAAAAGATAAGAGATAAATCCCAGGACTATCTTAAAGGAAAGAAACCACTGTCTAGAAGGAATGTAGTAGAACTTTCATGGTTCGAGGATAAAGTTAGAAACTGACAAGAAGTCCAGAAAAAGGAAAACTATCGCACCTGGAAAGGGGGAGTCGTCAGACTGGTATGAGATGGCTCTGAAACACTGTGTGCATGGAGGTTGTCAGGACAACTTAGAATTCTGAGCGTGTTTATGACATCACGGTGACCACGTCACCAAAGTTGGCCATAGGTTTCCAGCTCTAGGATTGACCTGGGCTAGGATATTCAGGTGAGTGGTACACAGAAACAGCTTTTCCAAACACAAACCGGGCACAGAAACTTGAAGACATCAAAGAGACGCTAATTCAAGGGATGAGAAAGGAATCATTGGGAAGAAGAGACAATAGAGGGTCAAGTACTCAGAGGACAACATTGTCATCTACGGAAGTCTAGGGAGGCCATGCTGATTCAAGCTGGAAATGTGTTCTGAAAAACGAGGCCGGACCCGGGGCTTATCAGACCTACGTTGCCCTTCTGCCTTACCCATAATACAAAGTCAAGAATGATCAATTGAGGACATTGAAGAGAAGAATCGAGGCCTCCTTTCCTAGGCCCCTAGCATTCTTGAAGATAATTCTCACTTTCCACAGCTCTCAAGTCATGGGGGCCCACTGGGTATATGCCAATATTTCACAAGAGAGCTCATTGATGCCCTGAAGTAATGGACCCCTGCCATGCTTGGGTATGTCTCTTGGTTTAGAAGGGCTCTAGAAGTGTGCTGAAAATTACCCTTTTGCAGAGGGCTTCCATCCTTTGTGAAGGCTGGCCTCCCAGGTTACAGGGCTCAGTGGGATCAGTGAGATTCTCTCCCCATATCTCTTACCGTAGAAGGAGTACTGATTATGTGTTTTGAAACCACACATAGAAAGGATGGCAGAAAATTAGAACATTACCATTATACTTAAAGAAAAATAAACGTGCCACAGCTGAGGATGTAAATCAAACAAATGACAAACCCTGTAGAAATAAAGTAAGCCAGTATCTAGACGTAATCTCGTGGAAAGTTCAAGGATCAGTGGTCAAGCTCGAAACTTCCCAAATCCAGAAAAGGGACAGAAGGTTTCTCACCTGCAGAGAGGAATTCATCAGATTCATCTAATTTGTGTCGGAACCATTGGGCCCATGAAAGTGGTTGCCACGATAACCTCGAACCTGGAGTTTATCATTTCACAATGTCAAACGAACCAAGATGACCTCGTGTAGTCAGTGCTCAGTTGGATCTAGGCTGGGATAGCAAAGATTCCCTCAAGTGAACGATGAGAATTCCAGGACAACACCCAACAATCACGAAAGGACTCACACCTTGGCCTACAGAACATATGGTGATTAAAGAAATGCAAAATTCCTAAAATGGAGTAGAGGAGAAAGCACTGATAAGCATGTCAAAGGACAAGCTCATAAAGAACATGACGATTAGAACATGGAAAAGCAAACAGGGTCCCATAAAATGGAAGGCCAACAGAAATCACACCTCAATAATCCACAGTGAAACATGTCAGTCTTTAGACAGACTCTGCTTGAACGATTGAAAGTCCGGGAAAGTCACAACCCCAAAACTGCAGGGAAGGTCTAACCTGGCCTAACTGGGAAGGGTGAGTTATGAGACTGCTCCACGCGTGCTCTGAAACCCTGTGTCCACCAAGCTAGACTGGATAGCAGAGACACGATTCTGAAAAATCCTCTGACATCACAGTGGGCCACAGAAACAACCTGGCCTCATCTACACAGGGCCAGAGTTGGGTTCAAGTAGCATATTCAAGTCACATTCCACTCAACCGCAGGTTGCCAGTGCAGCACGAAAGGGTCCAGCCAGTGGGCCAGCAGTGAAGTCCACGTGTTCTGGGTCGGCAGGCCAGGGTCGGCCGCATGGAATCCTGGGTGTGAGCCTCCTCAACGCTCGTCCAGCCATTCTGGGTCAGGCGTGGGAGCTAGTGTAGAGGCAGATGGGAAGTGATGTTAGACAGCGCCACTCTTCCTCGGCAAAGAGAGCAGCACGGCCAGCAGATTTGAGCACAGCCATAAACTTCTGCCAAACAAAACCGATTAAAAGTTGCAAAGAATAGAAAAGCTGAACCTCAAAAAAAACCCATGCCAGTGAGAAGAAAATGATACCTGTGAATAACCTTGGACAAACAGGAGAAAGTGATGGAAACCAAAAACTAGCAAAGTTTTGGGGAAAGAAATTCCACAAGACACAAGGAAACGCAAGGCTATTCCGTGCACTTCGAATGCAATAAGGGACACACTTGAAAGGTCCATACGGCATAAAGCTCAAGTAAAAATGGGAAGCAATTGGATATATTGGACTATATGAGGAAGCCATTTGGTATAGACCTAATTCGGCCTGATTTTGTTTTTTCCAAAAGGGCCTGACTATGGCTATTTAGCACGCATGGCATATCTGCTTAGACATTTCCTATGGCCCTTGAGATAAAGGTGCAACTTCCCCCCACATTAGCATTTCTTTAGGGATAAGCATTTCTCCCTAGGCTAGGAACTGATTGCTGCACTCACCTTTGACCACCCAGCTCACCTGTGACCAGTCAGCTATAGACAACAGACTGCCACCCTACTGTGTTCACTGAGACAGAAGACCTACCTGCTATTTCCATCAATCGCTGTGCCAACAGAGCAGTCTTGCGACTATTGTAAATGGGACATTTCAATCCCATGTGAAACATCCTCTATGAGGGGAATACAACCAGTCTGTGCACCCCACTTCTCTGATGCTCTTTCTTCCTTTGGGTAGAAAGGCCCTGGGTTATAATCCTCAGATTGAAGCTCAGAATAAACTCCCCCAAATTTTCATTTACAGATTGGTTATGGATTATTTTTGTCGACAAAGCAATGTCTGGATTCCATGCAGTCCCAGTCAAAGTTGCAGCAATCTTTCCCACAGAAATAGAAGAGAGAATCCTAAAGTTTCTATCCAGCAACAAAGGACCCTGAATAGCAAAAGGAATCCTGGGGGAAATGAACAAAGCAGCAATTATCACACTTTCTTACTTCCACATATAGGACGAAGAGCTAGGTACTAAAACAGCACAGCCTGGCCTGCAAAGGAGGCACACAGATGCATGGAACAGAATCGAGAGCCCAGAAATCAACTCACATATCTATGGACAGCCCATTTTCGACCAGGGAGCCAAGAGGAGAAAGCGGAGAAAAGAGACTCTAGACAGGAAATGGTGCTGGAAAGACTGCACAGCCAGATGTAACACAATGAGAGTAGACCGTGATGTTACACCAGGCACACACACCACCTCGAAATGGATTAAAGCCTTGAATGGAAGACTTGAAACCGTGACACTTCGAGGAGAAAACGCAGGCAGCTTGCTCTTTGCCTTCTGGCTTGGCCGCCTATTTGGAAGAAGCATGTGTGACTGGGCAAGGGCAACAAAGGAAACAAGAAACAAGCGGGACTCCATCCAACACAGAAGCTTCTTCCCAGCCAACGACACCATCGACTCAGTGCAAAGACGTCACAACAACTGCGACAGCAGGTTTGCAAACCACACATCGGAGAATGGGTGAATAGCCAAAGATGCAATGAAGTCATACGTCTCCACAGGAGAAAAATCAAAGAGCCAAATAAATCCTGGGCAAAAGATGGAAACAGAGAGCTCTCCCAGGAAGATAGAAAGATGGCCAACAGGCTGTATGAAAACATGCTCATCATCATTAAGTCTCTGCTCAATGCAAATACGAACGGCACTGAGATAGCAGCTCACAGTGGTCAGAATGGCTATAAGGATGAAGACAGGAACCAACAAGTTTCAGAGAGGAGGTGGAGAGAAGGCAAGCCTCCTGCACTGCTGGTGGGAGTGTAAACCGGTGCAGCCACTACGCGAAGTGGTGTGGAATCGCCTCAGAATTTTCAGAATCCATCTACCACATGATCCAGGTACTCCTCTGGGGCATATATATCCAAAGAACTTGCAAACGCTAATGCACAGAGATCCGTTCACCGCTGTGCTCACCAAAGCCTTATTCCCGATATTGAAGACAGGGAAGCCTCCCTGGTGCCCATCAAGGGACAAGAAAGATGGGCTATAGCCACACAACGGCATAGCACTCAGCTGCAGGAACAGAAGCATTCCAGCCATTTGTGACCAACAGAATGGCTCCTGAGGGTTTTAGGGGAATGGAAACAAGCCCCAGAGGCAAGGTCAAATACCATAGGGTCTCACTTACAAGGAGAAGAGGAAAAAAAGGACCAAGAAACAGGTAGCACGTGACATGGGATTTCTGGTTCCCAGAGGGAAAGGTGGCGGGGCCCAAGGGAGAAATAGTTGATTTGACACAAGTGTGTGGTGAGGGCCTGTAATTAGGCTTACGGTGGTGAAGATGATGTAACGTACACAGAAGTCTAAATCTATGAGGATGTAGATCTGAAAGGTATAGGATGTTATAATGCTGGGTTATGGCAAACAATTCACGTAAAATCAAAACTCCCAAAAGACGTTAAGGTTCACGGCTTAAAGCTTTGGAGTCTGTAAGAAATTAGAGAAGATGAACTTCGAAGGATTGGTAATCACCTCAAAATGCTTAATAACGCTACAGAAAGGTAGACCATTGCAAGGAGACGAAGAGGAACACCACCAAGAGAACGTGTTCCATGCTAAACTCGTGAACCAGTGGAAAATGCTACCGTCCATGATGTTACTAACTGCCTTCACGAATGATTGAAGCAGGCCAACATCTTCCCAAGATCAGGCCAAAGGTTTGTCCAAAAGCCCAATTCAGGGTCGGCCCTGTGGTGTAGCAGGTAAGTGCCCAAGTTCTGATTGGGCGGCCCGGGCTTCACCTGCTATCATCAGGGTTGCAGATCAGATTGCTAGCATTAGGAAATACAGATTTCACAGTATGGTGGGCACAGAGATCATAAAGAAGTAGAAATTCTGAGGAGGCATTTTCAATACACACCAGAAAATGAACGCTGAGAATATTACAACCTATGAATGCATAAGGTACAATTTCGCAAATGATGAAGGCAGGAAAACATGTGACCTGCCCAGGTGGAATTGTCAGACTCCTAGGAGATGACACGCTCATTGTGCATCAGAGAATTGCCTGGGCAAATTCAACTTGGGAGGAGCTCCAGGAATTTCTCTGGGGAAGGTCCACCCGTTTGAACACATCCACAAAAGATAAGGGAGAAAACCGGGGATAATCTTCATTGAAGGAAACCCGTGTCTAGAGGGAATGTTGTAGACCTTTCAAAGTTCGAGGAGAAAGTTAGAAACCAACAAGAAATCCAGAACTGGGAAAACTATCCTACTTGGAAAACAGGAGTAGTCAGACTGGTATGAGATGGCTCGGAAACACTGAGTGCATGGAGGTTGTCAGTACAACTTAGAATTCTGAGGGTGTTTATGATATCACGGTGAACATGTCACCCAAGATGGCCACATGTTTACAGTCCAAGGATTGGCCTAGGCTTGGAGAATCAAGTGAGAGATACCCAGAAACAGCTTTTCCAAACAGAAACCGGGCACAGAAACTTGAAGAGACCAAAGAGACGCTGATCCAAGGCATGAGAAAGGAATCATTGTGATGATACCTCATGCTTTCTTCGTTTTCTTCCATTCCAAGAGCACTGAATTCCCTTCCGTTTCCCTGTGTCCTCTGGAATTTCTTTCCCAAAGGTTTGCTATTTCTCGGTTTACATAGCTTTCACCTGTTTTGTGCAGGTTATCCCTAGATTACTTGTTTTTCTTTCTAGCATGCTTTTTTTTTTGAGGTTCAGTTTTTCTATCATTTGCAACTTTTAATTGGTTTTGTTTAGGCAGATGTTTACTGCTGTGCTCATATCTGCTGGCAATGCTGCCGTATTTGCTGAGGAAGACTAAAGTCGCTTCCCATCTGCCTCTACACTACCTCGGACGCCTGCCCCAGAAAGGCTGCACAAGCGGTGAGGAGGCTCACCCCCAGAATTCCATGCGGCCAACCACACGCTGCCGACACAGAACACGCGGACGTCACCTATGCAACACTGGCCGGCCCCTTTCGTGTTCCAGTGGCAACCTGTAGTTGAGTGGAATGTGACTTGAATATGCTACTTGAGCCCAAATCTGGTCCAGTGTAGACGAGGCCAGGTTGTTTTTCCGGTCCACTGGGATTTGTCAGAATTGGGTCTCTGCTGTCCCAGCAAGCATCATGGACACAGGGTTTCAGAGCCAGCTTGGAGCAGTCTGAGAACTCACCCTTCCCAGTTAGCCCAGGTTTGACATTCACTGCAAATTTGGGGGTTGTGACTTTCTCGGACTTTCAAACGTTCAAGCAGACTCTTTGTAAACACTGACTTCATTCACTGTGGAGTATTCAGGTGTGATTTCTGTTTGCCTTCCATTTTCTGGGAGCTTGTTTTCTTTCCTTAGTCTAATCGTAGTGGTCTTTCTGATCTCTCTCCCTTCGATATACTTATCAGTGGGTTCTCCTTCATTCTAGGTTAGGAATTCTGTATTTTTTTAATCACCATATGTTCTGTAGGCCGACGTGTGGGTGCTTTGGTGATTGTTGGATGTTGTCTTTGAATTTCCATTTGTCAGTTGAAGGAATCTTTGCTATCCTAGCTTACATCCAACTGAGAACTGAGGACACGTGTCCATCTTGCTTCATTTGACATTGTGAGATGAGAAACTCCAGGTTAGACGTTGTCCTGGCAACCACCTTCACGGACACAATGGTTCTGAGACAAATTCGATGAGTCTGATGAATTCCTCTCTCCAGGTGAGAAATCCTTCCGTCTCTTCCCCTGGATTTGGGAAGTTTCGACGTTCAGCCCTGAACCTTGAACGCTCCCCTAGATTACATCTAGATACTGGCTTACTTTATTTCTACAGAGTCTGTTACTGTTTGATTGACATCCTCAGCTCTGGCATGTGTATTTTTCTTTAAATATCATGGTAATGTTCTAGTTTTCAGTCAACCTCCTTCCATATGGTGTCAAAACACAGAATCAGTACTCCTTCTACGGCAAGAGCTGGGGGAGTTAATTTCATTGGAGCCCAACTGAGCACTGTAGCCTGGGAGGGCAGCCTTCACACAGGAATGAAGCCCTCTGGAAAAGGGTGCTTTTCAGCACACTTCTAGAGCCCTTCCAAACCAAGCTACATACCCCAAGCATGACAGGCGTCCATGCCTTCAAGGCTTCAAAGAGATCTCTTGGGAAACCTTAGCATGTAGCCAGTGGGCCCCCGTGAGGCCAGAGCTATGCAAAGGTAGAGTTCTCCTCAAAGGATGTTAGGGGCCTACGAAAGGAGTCCTCGATTCTTCTCTTCAACGTCCCCAAGAGATCTTTCTGTACTTTGCATTATGAGTAAGGCAGAAGGACAATGTAGGTCTGATAAGCCCCAAGTCTGGCCTCTTGTTTCAAATCAAGTTCCAAGATTGAATCTGCACGACCTCACCATCTACTTGAGTAGGTGACAATGTTCTCCTCTCAGTGCTTGTCCATCTATTATCGCTTGTTCCCAATGATTCCTTTCTTCTCCCTTGAATCAGAGTCTGTTTGATCCTTTCAAGTTTTTGTTTGGAAAAGCTGTTTCTGGGTATCTCTCACTTGAGTGTCCTAGACTAGGCCAATCCTCGGACTGTAAACATGCGGCCATCTTGGGTGACATGTTCACCGTGATGTCTTAAACACCCTCAGATTCTAAGTTGTCCTGACAACCTCAATGCACACAGTGTTTCAGAGCCGTCTCATCCCAATCTGACTAGTCCCCCTTTCCAGGTAGGATAGTTTTCCTTGCTCTGGATTTCTTGTTGGTTTCTAACTTTCTCCCAGGACTTGAAGGGTCTACTACGTTCCCTCTAGACACCGGTTTCTTTCCTTTAAGCTTATCCCGGGTTTTATCTCTTATCTTTTGTGGATATGGCCAAATGGGTGGACTTTCCCCAGAGAACGTCCGGGAGGCCCTCTCATGTTGAAGTTGCCCAGGCATTCCCCTGATGCACACTGATCGTGTGATCTCCTAGCAGTCTGACAATTCCACCTTGGCAGGTCTCATGTTTTCCTTCCTTCATCATTTGGGGAAGTGTTCTTTATGCGTTCATAGATTGTAATATTCTCGTGGATCTTTTTCTGGTGCATACTGATAAGGTCTCCTCACCATTTCTACTTCTTTATGATCTCTGTGACCACCAGACCTTGAAATCTGTATTTCCTAATGCTAGTAATCTGATCCCCAAGCGTGATTGTAGCTGGTGATGCCCAGGCCGCTCAAGCGGATGTGGGCACTTACCTGCTACACCACAGCCCGGCCCCAAATTGGGCTTTTGGACCAACCTTTGGCCTGAATTTGGGAAGATGTTGGCCTGCTTCGATCATTCGTGAAGGGAAGCAGTAGTAACATCAGGGTCGGTAACATTTTCCGTTGATTCATGATTTGGCTCGGACCATGTTCTCTTGGTAGTATTCCTCTTCATCTCTTTGCAAAGGTCTACCTTTCTGTATCATCATTAAGCATTTGGAGGCGAATGCTAATCCTTGGATGTTCATCTTCTCTAACGTCTTTCAGCCTCCAAAGCTTTAGGCCGTAAATCTGCACCCCTTTTTGGAGTTTTGATTTTATGTGAATTGATTTCTGTAACCCTGCATTCTAACATCCTATAGCTTTCAAATCTACATGCTCATAGATTTAGACTTCTGTGTAGGCTAAATCATCTTCACCAGCGTAAGCCTAATTACAGGCCCTCACCACACACTTTTGCCTAATCAACTCTGTCCCTCCGTCCCCCGACCCCTTTCCCTCTGGGAACTGCCAATCCTATGTCACGTGCTACCTGTTTGTTGGTCCATTTTTCCTCTTCTCCTTGTACGTGAGATCCTGTGGTATTTGACCTTACCCCAGTGCTTGTTTCAGTTCCCCTGATACCCTCAGGAGCCATTCAGGTGGTCACAAATGGCTGCACTGCATGTGTCCCTACAGCTGAGTGCTATGCCATTGTGTGGCTATAGCCCATCTTCCTTCTCCATTTGTCCCTTGATGGGCATCAGGGAGGCTTCCAAATGTTGCATATCAGGAGTAAGGCTGTGGGGAATACAGCGATGCACGGATCTCTGTGCATTAGTATTTCCAAGATCTTTGGATATATACGCCACAGAGGAATACCTGGATCATGTGGTAGATGGATTCTGAAAATTCTGAGGCAATTCCACACCACTTCGCGTAGTGGCTGCACCGGTTTACACTCCCACCAGCAGTGCAGGAGGCTTGCCTTCTCTCCACCTCCTCTCTGAAACTTGTTGGTTCCTGTCTTCATCCTTATAGCCATTCTGACCACTGTGAGCTGCTATCTCAGTGCCGTTCGTATTTGCATTGAGCAGAGACTTAACGATGACAAGCATGTTTTCATACAGCCTGTTGTCCAACTTTCTATCATCCTGGGAGAGCTGTCTGTTTCCATCTTTTGCCCTGGTTTTATTGGGCTCACTGTTTTTTTTCCTGTGAAGACGTATGAGTTCATTGGATCTTATGGCTGTTCACCCCTTCTCCGATGTGCGGTTTGCAAACATCTGCTGTCAGTTGTTGCACAGTCTTTGCAGTCAGTCGATGGTGTCTTTGTCTGGGCAGAAGCTTCTGCGTTGGATGGAGTCCCGCTTGTTTCTTGTTTCCTTTGTTTCCCTTGCCCGGTCACACATGCTTCTTCCAAACAGGTGGCTAAGCCAGATGTCAAAGAGCAAGCTGCCTGCGTTTTCTCCTAGAAGCTGCACGTTTTCAAGTCTTCCCTTCAAGGCTTTAATCCATTTCGAGGTGGTGTGTGTCCCTGGTGTAACATCACGGTCTACTCTCACGGTGTTCCATTTGGCTGTGCTGTCTTCCCAGCACCATTTCTTGTCGAGAGTCTCCTTTCTCTGCTGTCTCCTCTTGGCTCCCTGGTCAAAAATGGGCTGTAAATATGTGTTTCAGTTGACCTCTGGGCTCTCGATTCTGTTCCATGGGTCTGTGTGCCTCTTTTGGGCGCCAGGCTGTGCTGTTTCCGTACCTAGCACTTCGTCCTATATCTGGAAATCAATAAGTGCGATGCCTGCTGCTTTGTCCGTTTCCCTCAGTATTCCTTTGGCTATTCAGTGTCCTTTGTTGCTGGATAGAAACTCTAGGATTCTCTCTTCCATTTCTGTGGGAAATAGTGCTGCGACTTTGACTGGGACTGCATGGAATCCAGAGATGGCTTTATGCGGTATGGACACTTCAAGTGTGTTAGTTCTTCCATTCGAAGAACACGGAATAGCCTTCCGTCTCCTTGTGTCTTCTGGAGTTTCTTCCCCAGAATCTTTGCTGGATTTCGGTTTCCATAGCTTTCTCCTGTTTGGCCAAGGTTATTGCTAGATATCTTTTACTTCTTACTGGCATGCTTTCTTTTGTGAGGTTCAATTTTTCAAATCTTTGCAACTTTCGATTGGCTTTGTTTTGGCAGAAGTTTACGGCTGCGCTCATATCTGTGGGCCATGCTGCTGTATTTGCTGTGGAAGAGTGGAGAAGTCTAATGTCGCTTCCCATCTACCTCCACACTACCTCACACATCTGCCCCAGAATGGCTGGACGAGCCGTGAGGATGCTCACCTGCAGGATTCCATGTGGCCGAATCCGGGCTCCCAAACCAGAATGCGTGGACTTCACCACTTCCCCACTGGCCGTCCACTTTCGTGTTCCATTGGCAACCTGCAGTTGAGTGGGACGTGACTTGAATATGCTACTTGAGCCCACCTCTGGCCCTGTGTAGATGAGGCCAGCTTCTTTTTCTGGCCCTCTGTGATGTCGGAGGATTTGTCAGAATCGTGTGTCTGCTGTCCAGTCTAGCTTCGTGGATGCAGGCTTTCAGAGCCCGCGTGGAGCAGTCCCATAACTCACCCTTCCCAGTTAGTCCAGGTTTGACCTTCGCTGCAGTTTTTGGCGTTGTGACTTTCTCAGACTTTCAAACGTCCAGTCAGAGTCTGTCTAATGACTGAAGTCTTTCACTGTGGATTATTCAGATGTGATTTCTATTGGCCTTCCATTTTCAAGGATTTTTTTCTCTTTTCCAAAGTCTAATCGTTATGGTCTTTCTGACCTATCTCTCTTCGATATGCTTATCAGTCCGTTCTCCTTCATTGCAAGCTACGACTTTTATATTTCTGTAATCACCATATGTTCTGTATGCCGAGGTCTGAGTCTTTTCGTGATTGTTGCGTGTTGTCTTGGAATTTCCATCGGTCACCTGTAGGAAACTGCTATCCTGGCCGAGGTGACACTGAGCCCTGAGAACACGTGGTCATCTTGGTTGCTTTGACTTTCTGAGATCAGAAACTCCAGATTTGAGGTTGTGCTGGCAACCGCCTTCACGGACATTATGTTTCCGAGACATATTAGAGAAATCTGATGAACTCCGCTCCAGGTAAGATACTTTTCTGTCTCATTTCTGGATTTTGGAAGTTTCGAACTTTACTCCTGATCCTTGAGTGTTCCACTAGATTACGTCTAGATACTGGCTTACTATATTTCTATAGAGTGTTTTACTTGTTCGATTTACATCCTCAGCTCTGGCATGTTTATTTTTCTATAAACATAATTGTAATGTTCTAATTTTGAGCCAACCTCCTTACATATGCTGTCAATACACGATATTAATAATCATTCTACTTCAAGAGATACGGGGAGAGAATTTCATTGAAGCCAAACCAAGCATACTAGCCTGGTAGGGCAGCCCTCACAAAGCAACGAAGCCGTCTGGAATAGGGTGCTTCTCAGCACAATTCTGGAGCCCTGTCAAACAATGGGACATACACGAAGCATGACGGGGGTCCATTCCTTCAAGGGTTCAAAGAGATATCTTGTGACACATTAGCATGTACCCAATGGGCCTCTGTAATGCCAGAGCCATGGAAAGTGAGACTTCTCTTCAATGAATGCTAGGGGCATAGGAAAGGAAGCATCAATCATTGTCTACAGTGTCTTCAGGAGATCATTCTTAATTTTGGATTATGATTAAGGCAGAAGGACAATGTAGGTCTGATAAGCCCCAAGTCCAGCCTCTGGTTTCAAATCAAGTTTCAAGCTTGCATCAGCATGGCCTCCCCATACACTTGAGTAGATTACAATGTTCTCCACTCAGCGCATGCCCCCCTATTATTGCTTCCTCACAATGACTTCTTTCTTACCCCTTTAATCAGCGTGTATTCTCTCTCTTCAAGTTTCAGTGCCTGGATTCTGTTTTTAAATTCTCTTCTGGGTATCTCTAACTTGAGTATCGTAGCCTAGGACAATCCTCAGACTATAACCATGAGGCCATCTTGGGTGACATGTTCACTGTGATGTCATAAACTCCCTCAAACTTCTAAGTTCTCCCAGCATCTTCTATGCGCATGACTACTCTCCCTTTCCAGCTTGAATAGTTTTCCATTTCCTGGATTTCTTGTGTGTTTCTAACTTTATCCTTGAACTTTTAAATGTCTACTACATTCTCTCTAGACATGGTTTCTTTACTTTAAGTTTATCCTGGGTTTTATCTGTTACATTTTGTGAATATGGCCGAATGTGTAGACTTTCCCCAGTGAAAGTCCTGGAGTCCATCCAAAGTTGAAGTTGCCCACTCAAGCCTCTGATGTGCAATGATCGTGTCATCTCATGCAGTCCGCCAATTCTACCTATGCAGGTCACATCACTTCCTTCAGTCTGTATTTAGGGAAGTGTACCAGATGTGTCATAGATTGCAATATTTTCATGTTTTTTTCCTATTGCCTATCTCTAATGTATGCTCACAAATTCGACTTCTTTGTGATCTCTGTACACACCATACCATGAAATCTATCTTTCCCAATGTTACTAATCTGATCAGCACCAGTGATGCGAATCCATGAATCCCAGGCCACCCAATAGGAATGTGGGCACTTACACTCCTGAACACATGGCTGGCCCTGAATTTTACTTGTGGACCCATATTTGTCCTGAACTTGGGAAGAAGATGGCCTGCTGTGATTATTCGTGAATGTAATTACTCGTAACATCATAGACGGTAACATTTACCCTTGGTTCATCTGTTTAGCATGGAACACATTCTCTTCATAGTATTCCCCATAATCTATTTGCAATGGTCTACTTTCTGTAGCATCATTAAGCGTTTGGAGGAGATTCACAGTCCTTGGAAGTTCATCTTCTCTAATCTCTTTCAGCCTCAAATCCTTTATGCCCCAAATCAGCACGCCTTTTTGGATTTTTTCATTCCCTCTGGGAATCACCAATCCAAAGTGAAGGCTGACATCCAAAGCTAGAGTGCTCAGTTTGGCACCAGTGAAATTCTCTCCCATCTCTGGCCGTAGAAGATTATTGACTATGTGTTTTGACAGCATATGTGAGGAAGTTGGCTGAAAATTAGAACATTACACTTATATTTAATGAAAAATAAACATGCCAGAGCTTAGGGTGTAAATCAAACAACTTACAAACCCTACAGAAATAAAGTAAAGCACTATCTAGATGTAATCTACTAGGAGGACCATGGATCCAGGGTCAAGTTCCAGCCTTCCCAAATTTAGAAAAGAGACATAAAAATATCTTACCTGGAGACAGGAATTCATCGGGTTTCTCTAATTTGTCTCAGAAACATTATGTCCATAAGGTGGTTGCCTGGACAACCTAGAATTTGGAGTTTCTGATCTCAGAATGTCAAACCAACCAAGATCACCTCGTGTTCTCAGTGCTCAGTTGGACCTAGGCTAGGATAGCAAAGATTCCTTCAAGTGAAAGATGGAAATTCAAAGGCAATGCCCAACAATCATGAAAACACTCACACATCAGCCTAGAGAACATATGGTGATTAAAGAAACACAAAATTCATAACTTGGAATGAAGGAGAATGGACTGATAAGCGTATCTATGGGAGATAGCTGAGAAAGACAATGACGATTGATGTGGATTAAGGCTGCCCCAGCTCGAAAAGCCCAAGGTTACCTGGCCTACATGTCAAAGCATACGACCCGGTGAATTTTTTTTGGTATGAATTAGAGGTGCCCCAGTGAGAGAAGCCCAGGTGATGCTCACCTACATGCCTATCTATATGGCCAAATTCGTATCTAATGTTATACGACCACACAATAACCAGACTCCATCTGTACTGAAGTCCTTTAATGGCTTTTTACATCATCTTTTCTTTTTCCAGTAAAAATGTCACGTACCCATGCCTTATAAAATTTGCCCTTACCCTCAACTCAGGGCAGCAGCAGGACATCTGACTGCCCATGGCTCCTTTCCCCATGCAGCAGCAGCAGCTATTCACTGCCCGTGCGTCCAGTTCCCATGCCTGCAGCTCTTCACTACCCATAGGTCCTGTCCCCATGAAGCAACTCTTTACTGCCCATGGGTCCTGTCCCTATGTTATCCTGTACAATTCTCTAAATAAAAGAGCACCTCTGCCAGGCCTTGAGAGACCAAGAAATCTTTCTTCTGACTCATCAGCTCGCTGACCCACCATCATATATTGTGGACCCCCTACCGGGAACTTGCTTCATCGGTTTCTGAGCTCAACTTCTGGTAAGTGCCCTTTTCTTCCTTGTGCCTCTCTCTGTTTCGAGGATGAATCTAAATTCACTTCTCCATCAGGAACTGTCTTTGATAGCTGTATGAATCCACGTTTGCTGCCCATGGCTACTCTATGGGGCAAATCATGGCATTCAGCTTGCAGAGAATCACTACCTTAAGCCTAAGGGCGATGTAGAGTGAATCACTGCATTCCTTCCTGACTCTATCTCTAATATACAAATTTTAGGTGGGCACGGGTCAGCCACTTAAGTCATTAGGATGGTCAGCAATCTGCAAGACTCCCCTGTAAGGTTCCTTTCCTAAGGTTGGATTGGGATACCTCCCATGGCACCTGACCATGATCTGAACTGTGTGAATGTCCCAATTGGGACTCCAGTTCAAGGAAAGTACCAAAGTCTAACCTTTGGTTGCGTATGGGAAGCCCTTCTCGGAGAATGCCTCCAACACGCAATTGGGTAGAATGTCCCCCAGAGCGGCGGAAAATGCCTCACTAATTTTCTCCATCCTGTTCTCTCTTGAACTTCTCCCTTTCTCTTGGGGACCATTCACCAGGCACCTATTACTGCCAGGCAGAATAGGAAAGATGTTCACCAGGCACCTGTAACTTCCAGGCATACCAGGGAAGATATGCAATGAAGGCAATGCTGGGGGACACACCCATCACCCCTTGTTATAGGAACCCCACAGTAGGAATGACAGGTAGGATGCTGCCCCAGGTTCAGGGGGGATTTTCAAGGTAATGGACCTCTCTCTTTCATCTTTCTTAGAGTTGCAATGGTGTTTTGCGTCTCCTTTTGAGCTTTGCAACAGGGAAGCAAAGAAATCTGTCAACAGTCATGGCCTCCACCCCTGGGAGCCCAAACTTGGCATTTCTGGGCCTGATCACCCCGGAAAGCCCAAGTAGGGTGCTCTCTCTTGGGGGGTGAGTCATTGAGTGTTTTAGTCACGTACTGAGTTGGCTATGAGGGTAGCAGACCTGTGAGTTATTCTGTGAACTGTCATGCTACAGTAGTGTGCCCGAGCATGGGAACTGTTGAGTGAGTCTTCTCTTGAGAACGCTCTTTGAGCGGCCATGAGGGTGAGGTCTGATGTCTTCATTTCCTTTCTTTGTTTTGCTCATCATGTCCTCTGTTGTCATCAAGTCTTGGTTAAGTTCAGGCTGGAATTGACCAAAACCTGGAACTTTTGTAAAATCAGAAAACTGGAAAACATTTTGCAAGGAACTTCATTCTCAACCCGGGTACTGGGAGCCCCGGCCTCCAGCCAGTTCAAGCCCTTTGTATGCATTCCACCCTTCTCCACTTCACTGTCAGTCAGACACTGGCTTTACTGCTGTGGAGAATGAGATAAGCGTCCCTTAAGACTCATCACTCAGGGTCATTCTAACTAATTAGAAACACTTTCAATTGTATGGGTTATGCCCCAGAAACTCCAGCTGGTAGAAAATGTGTGATGTTTCTCTCTGTCTTTCTGGTGCAGTTGGACAGGTAGAATAATCTAGAACGTCCTTCAAGTTACAGTCCAGTTTCTGAGAAATCAAGAGCAACCGTCCTTAGAAAATCCTTGCAAGACTGGAAATGCAGTTCTAGAGGCAGTTCAGATTCCACCTTGTTCCTTTACCATGAAAAGGATTATCTTCCCCCCTCTCCAGGAACTACTATCTAGCATATCACTCTTTCTTAAGACTGAAAAAAAAAAAGGAGGGGAAAGGATAAATGGCCATAAGTGTGCCCTTGCAAAAAGTCTAGCTTCTTGAGGGTCTTCTCCATAAGTATTAGTAAAAAGGCTCAAAACAAAGTTTTGATTTGTAACTGGTGAGCTTTATATTACTGTACCTGATTCATGGCAGTAGTTTTTAAAACAATAGTTGTACAGTCTCTGTGTATATGTGTCTATGTGTACATCATACGTGTGATATTTTAACCCCTGGATGGTCTGGACAAAATTAAGATCTCTGTTTAGTTGGCTTAAAGTAAGTGCTTTCTTAAATTCTAAACGTAGTCGAAATTAACAGAGTGACTTTCAAAGTTAACGTGACGTGAATTAACCTTTGGTAAATGAAAGCTTGTTTAAGTTTGTTGGTTTCATTGAAAATTGTCTTCTTGTCAGAGTTGTCAGTATTTGCATAGGATGCAGGCATTCAGACTCGGTTTACTAGTCATATAAGTTCACGTTGTCTGTTGAATTTGTCAGCAAAATAATAGCTTTAAATGATGACCAGTTTTGTCTAATGCCTCATGAGGCTTCCGTAGTAATCTGAACATAATTGTTGGAAACAAATGGTTTAAATACATAAAACTCATAAAAGTAAGTACAATAACTTTTATGGTCTGTATATTTGGGGAAAAAAACAGCTTCGAAATCCTTTTTGGTAACAATCTTGAGTTTTGCCAAGTTAAGTTAAATGATAAAAAGATGAATATGTGGGTCACTTTTGGATAGAACAGAACTCTCACACATTATTGTTAAACATATCTAAGTTATCTACTTTTGGCTTCTTATTGAAGAGGCTAAAAGCGTTTGGGTGTATCAAAAAGCATGCCTTGTGTTTTATTGCGAAGTGTCATGTTTCTTAAGTTGTGAAGTGTTTAGAATGCTGATATAAAAGACATTTCATAATTGTTTACCTTTTTAGTGTTTACTAGGTCCGTTAAGCATTAAAGGTTCTAACTAACCTATGGAATTAAAGCTACTGGAAATTACTAAGCAAAAGAGCTCTGTATTCAAGGAAGTTAAAATGTATGTTTTCAGTAAAAAAGGTATAAAGAATGGAAATATTTTTGTTTGATGGGTTAAGAAAGATAAATTGCTCCTGATATAGTAGAAAGGAAAAAAGAAAGACTTTGGGACAAGTACTGAAAATGAAAAAGAAAGATGTAGAAGGTTTGTGAAGGAGGAATTCTGAAATGAGTTTTATGCCTGGTCAAGTAGACTAAAGTAAGTTCAATTAAGTGAATGAGTTTGAATGTGAAACATAAGTAGGTGCAGAAATTCAAATTTGTTTTTCTCTAAAAGTATACATTTTCTTGAACTTTTGATCTGCTCTTGGTAAAGAGGATGTAAGAGCTGTTCCTTTGAGTACGTCTACCTAAGAGACAAATCTGTTTTGTGAAAATAATGGCTGAGGTTACTCTTAATATTTTTGACTCTTTCTGTTATCACTTTGAATGGATACCTGAGCATAGTTTCACAGTGAGTGTTGTTTGCTATTTGAACAACATTTAAAAAACTTTGGATATGTTGTGACAAGCTTCTCCCTCAGAAATATTCCAATCCTGAATGAAGGCGTTCTTTAGACCTGGTAGACAGAAGAATGATTACTCTGAGGATTTTCAGAGGGTCCCTGAGACTTCTCAAAGAAATTTGCTCTCTCTTCCTACAAGGAGGAAAATGCTAAAGTAATTTGGCTTATTTGGTCTATTAAATTAAATGGAAAACATTGTGAAATAAGCGACAATAGACTTTCTTAGCTCTTATTTGATGGGTAAATGTTATTAATATAGTCGTCCCAAAATTAGATAGCATTCCTAAAATTCTGATCTGCCCTGGTTGTCAGTGATAAGTTCACTTATTATCTGGCAGTGTTATATGTCACAGAAATAATCAAGTTTCTTTGCCAATTGCCCTTTTGAGTTCTTTGTCAATTTCAAGATAGTTGTTGTTTTACTCTGATGCTTTTTCCTTTTGCAAATATATTTCAACTTCCGAGAAATTCCTGGAAAGGATTCTGACACAAAGAGTCTAAACGACAGGTTTCTGATAAACCTTCAGATTGTAAAACTGAACGGAGTAAGAAATGACAGAATTCTAACAGAAACTATGCTCATCGATCTGCTAACAGAAGATTCAGCTCAAGAATTGATTATACAGGACTGTGTGCACTGATTAGGACGATTATAAATTTTTAGGACTTCTGTTTGAAATATTGTTGAGTTTGGATGTGTTGTTTTGTTTTCTCATAATGAAGGAAATCTCTTTCTCTTTTCTCTTATGCTAACTATAACTTACAGCCATTTGGTGAAATTATACCCTTATGAGCAAAACTGAAACATTTATCTTTTTCTGCCTACCTTATCCCTCCTGAATTTGGAAACCCTTTGTGACTGAGTATGGTCATTTCGTGGCAATATTTGCATAAGTTCCATAAGAATCTGTTCTCCTTATAACAGGACACATTGGTTATATTACCAAGGCTTTGACTGGAATGTCATATTTGAAACACACAGTCTCTGACATGACAAGACAGTGTTTCAGGAACAAAGATTGGACTTTCTGGAATACAGCCACTGGGAAACACAGACCTGGTACCTTGTTTACTGAGATTTTGGCAATCTTACCCGGTAAGTAAGGAAGCTTGCTTATCTGGCAGATGCAAGGAACCTCCGAATATTTGGGGAGACCTCAAAGAGAACACCACTCAAATCTGTAGGTACTTCAGGCCAAATCTGATGGCAAGTCCTTGGCTTGGCTTTTCTGGCCTCTAGAGGCCTTCACAGTTCAATCTGAGATTCTGCAGGAAAAGATCCCGCGAAGCACATTTAACAAAGCCTGTATGAACAATTACTATTCTTGCTGCTCTTATGTAAATAATTGGAGCAAGTTGTATTGAAACTACACTTGATTTTCAAACCCGTTAATCCTGATTTGACTATCTTTTGTAAAAATGAGAGTGATTTAAGAGAGAAAAAATTATGTTTCTTTAGAAGCTATAGTAGGCATTCATGGATATTAGAGTCTAGCTCTTTTCTTCCGCAATATTCATGTATTATTAATATTAATGTCTCCTTGTGGCCATCTACCTCTGACACCTGGAAGTTCCCTGGCCACAATCAAACATTTTCCTTCAATACTACTGTCCAAATACTAACTAGATTTGCCTTGTCACACTTGGATCACACAGAACAAGTTCCAAAAGTAATGTCCCCAACTTATTAATACACACAGGATGGACAATACAAAATTTGGGATGAATATATTTGGTTCACTCCTACTAGTGGGCAACTCAGTAAAAGGCCACTTTCTTTTGGGGAAAAAAATCACCCCTGTGATACATGGCCTTATGGCACTCGACCTATGGGAATAAATCCCTGTTATATGTGTTCTCATATCATAGCCTTAAAAAAAATACTGATTGGTTTCAGACTGACTGGGATACATGGCTCAACACGCATTGGTTAGCCCCTAACGGTGCTCAGTGGATACGTGGCTCCAATTTATGACCTTGGCTACCACCTGCATGGATTGGACGATGCACTCTAGGCTTTGTCTGGATGCAAGGTGGAACTATATTTACTATATCTCCTCCTGCTAACCTACCCAACTTGCAACTGCACTTGGCCAGCCCTGTCTTCCATCGGTATGACCATCTTTCCGCAATTTTCTTTCACCAATTGGGAATCGAAAGTGTCGTCTTGCACATGGAAGTCCTAAACAAATTTAGTATGAAGCCATTAAATGATACACAACTTAGCATTTCGCTGCTCAATTTAGAAGTATCCCAAGTGTGTAAGGCAGTCCTCCAAATCCAAATGGCTCTGGATGTCTTGACAGCAGCACAAGGGGGCACCTGTGCCATTATAAAAACTGAATGTTGTGTCTATATTCCTGACTACCATCAAAATATTTCTGGCTTGGTATCCCAGCCACCAAATTAAATCCATGTCTGACCAACCCTAAATCTAAATGATTGGTTGAACTCCTAGTCAGGACAAGGTTTCTGCACTACTTCAAAACCTTATTCATTGGGTTAAACATACTGCTTGTATTTCTTATGATATTTTGTTGTCTGTTTCATCGTTTGTCTTATGCATGTCAAAAATGTTTCACTTCCTGGACCACCTCTTGTCAATGACTCTCTCATCTCCAGAGGATCTGTATAACTTGTCAGGCTTGAACTCAATGGGGCAAGCCTTCTGGTCCACTAAACTGCCTAAGTGTACCTATGGCCCCATTTAGGGACAGCTCTACGACCCTGTACAGCCAGAAGTAGTCACAGAAGAGTGACCATCATCCATATCCCCAAAGATTTCCAGTCCAAATAGGTTCAGGGAGGTTTTATGATGTGGATCAAGGCTGCCCCAGCTAGGGAAGCTGAAGGTGACCTGGAATATATGCCAAACTATAGGACCCAGTGGATTTTTTTACGGTATGAATTAGGGCTGCCACAGGGCAAGAAGCCCAGGGCATTCTCACTTACATGCTGATCTATATGGCCAGATTCGTATCTAAAAATATGACAACACAATGGCCAGACCCCATCTGTACTGAAATCATTTAAAGACATTTTACATCATTATTTCTTTTTCGAGTAAAAATAAGTCATATACCCATGCCTTATGAAATTAGCCCTAACCCTCCAGTCAGGGCAGCAGCAGGAGCCCTGACTACCCATGGGTCCTGTCCCCAGGCAGCAGCAGCAGTAGCTCTTCACTGCTAATGTGTCCTGTCCCCATGCTACCCTGTACTGTTCTCTCAATAAAAGAACACCAATGCAGGATCTTGAGAGTCCAAGCAATCTTTCATTCGAGTCTTCAGCTCACTGAGCCCATATCAACGATTGTACCACGGAAAATAAAAAACGTTCCCAGAAAATGGAAGGCACACAGAAATCACACATGAATAATACATAAAGAAAGATGTCAGTTTTAGACATACTCTGAACATTCGAAAGTCAGAGTAAGTCACAATCCCAAAAACCCAAGCGAAAGTCAAACCTAGGCTAACTGGTAAGGGTGAGTTATGAGACTGCTAAAATCAGGATCTGAAAACCTGAGTCTATGAAGTTTGCAGGGACAGCAGAGACACAATTCTGACAAATCCTCTGACATCACAGTGGAGAAGAAAAACAAACTGGCCTCATCTACACAGTGCCCGAGTTGGGCTCAAGTAGCATATTCAAGTCCCATTCCACTCAACTGCAGGTTGCCAATGGAACATGAAAGGTGCTGGCCCGTGGTGCAGTGGTGAAGTCTGCACGTTCTGGGTCAGCAGCCCGGGGCTGGCCATGCAGAATTCTGGGGGTGAACCTCCTCACCGCTGGTCCAGCCATTCTCGGGGAGGCATGGGAGGTAGTGTAGAGGCAGCTGGGAAGCAAGTCAGACAGCGTCAGTATTCCTCAGCAAATACAGCAGCATCGACAGCAGATCTGAGCACAGCCATAAACATCAGACGAAACAAAACTAATGAAAACTTGAAAAGAACAGAAAAGGCGAACCTCAGGAAAAAAAAGAATAAGATCTCTAGAAATAAGCTTAGCCAAACAGGTGCAAGCTATGGAAATCGGAAACTAGCAAAACTTTGGGGAAAGAAATTCCAGAAGACACAAGCAAATGGAAGGGTATTCCATGCTATAGGAATGTAGGAACTAAAATACTTGAAACCTCCATAACGGATAAAGCAATCTCTGGATTCCATGCAATCCCAGTCAAAGTTGCAGAATCTTTCCCACAGAAATATAAGAGAGAATCCTTAAGTCTCTATCCAGCAACAAGGGACCCTGAACACCCAAAAGAATCCTGAGGAACACAGACAAAGCAGGACATATCACATTTACTGATTTCAACATGTAGGACGAAGTGCGAAGTACCGAAATGGCACAGTCTGGTCTCAAAAAGAGACACAGAGATCAACGGAAAAGAATCGAGAGCCCAGAGGTCAACTCACACATATACGGACAGCCCATTTGCAATGAGGAAGGCAAGAGGATCAGTGGAGAAAGGAGAGTCTCAAGAAGAAAAGGTGCTGGAAAACTGCACAGCCATATGTGACACAATGAGAGTAGACCATGATGTTACATCAGGCTCACACACCACCTCGAATTAGATTAAAGCCTTGAACGGAAGACTTGAAACCGTGAAACTTCCAGTTGAAAACCAGGCACCTTGCTCATGGCCATGTGGCATAGCCACCTATTTGGAAGAAGGATGTGTGACTGGGCAAGGGCAACACAGGAAACAAGAAACAAATGGGATTGCATCCAACGCAGAAGCTTCTGCCCAGCCGAGGAAACCATGCACTCAATGCAAAGACAGCACAACAACTGCGAGTGGATGTTTCAAACCACATATCGGAGAAGGACTGAATAGCCAAAAGAGCCAACGACCGCACATGCCAACACAAGAGAAAAAACAACAAGCCCATTAAAACCTGGGCAAAAGATGGAAACAGAGTTTTACCAAATAAGATAGAAAGATGGCCAACAGCTGTATGAACACATGTTCATAATCATTACGTCTAAGGCCAATGCAAATCCAAATGGCAATGAGATAACAGCACATTGTGGTGAGAATGCCCATAAGGAACAAGACAGGAAACAACAAGTGTCAGAGAGGAGGTGGAGAGAAGGGAAGCCTTCTGCACCATTGGTGGGAGTGAAAGCCGGTGCGGGAACTACGCAAAGCGGTGTGGAATTTCTGCAGAAATTTCAGAATCCATCTACCATATGATCCAGCTATTCCTCTGTGTCATATTTATCTGAAGAACTTGGAAACACCAACGCATAGGAACCCCTGCACCGCTGTGCTCACCACAGCCTTAATCCTGATGTCCAGGACTTGGATATCGCCCTGGGGCCCATCAAGGGACGAATGGAGAAGGAAGATTGGCTATAGCCGCACAATGGGATAGCACTCAGCTGCAAGAAAGGGTGCAGTTCAGCCATTTGTGACACCAGAATGGCTCCTGAGGGTATGAGGGGAACTGAAAGAAGCCCCAGGGAGAAAGTCAAGTACCGTAGCATCTCACTTACAAGGAGAAGAGTAAAATAAGGAGAAACAAACCGGTAGCACATGACAAGGGATTGGTGGTTCCTAGAGAGAATCGGTGGCAGAAGGCAGTGGAAGAAAGAGTTGGTTAGGCACCAGTGTGTGGTATGGGCATGTCATTAGGCTTACGGTGGTGAAGATGATGTACCATACAAAGAAGTCTAAATCTAGGAGGTTGTAAATCTGAAAACAATAGGGTGTTATAATGCAGGGTTATGGCAATCAATTCATTTAAAATCAAAACTACAAAAAGGCAAGCAGGTTTATGGCCTAAAGCTTTGGAGGCTGAAAGAGATTAGTGAAGATGAACTTCCAAGCATTGCTAATCACCTCCAAGTGTTTAATAATGCTACAGAAAGGTAGACAGTGACAAAGAGATGAAGAACAACTCTACCAAGAGAACATGTTCCGTGCTAAACTCAGGATCCAAAGGAAAAGGTTACCTCCATGATGTTACTACTAATTACCTTTACAAATAATCAAAGCAGGCCAACATCTTCCCCAGTTCAGGCAAAATGTTGGTCCAAGAATCCAATTCAGTGCCGGCCCTGTGGTGTACTGGGTAAGTTCCCACATTCCACTTGGGTGGTACAGGCTTCATCGGCGAGCATCACGGGTGTGGATCAGATTAGTAGCATTAGCAAATATAGATTTCACGGTATGGTGCAGACAGACATCCTAAAGAAGTAGCAATTGTGAAGAGACGTTATGAATACACATCAGAGTAAGAACCATGGGAATATTACAATCTATGAACGCATCAGGAACACCTCCCCAAATGATGAAGGAAGGAAAACATGTGACCTGCCAAGGTAGAAATGGAGATGACACGATCATTATGCATCAGAGGATTGACCAGGAAAATCAATCTCGGGAGGGACTCCAGGGCTTTCTCTGGGGAAAGTCCACCCATTTGGACTCATCCACAAATGATAAGAGATAAAACCCAGGATAATCTGAAAGGAAAGAACCTGGTGTCTAGCGGGATTGTAGTAGACCTTTCAAAGTTCGAGGATAAAGTTATAAACAGACACGGAATCCAGAACAAGGAAAACCATCCTACCTGGAAAGGGGAAGTAGTCAGACTGGTATGAGATGGTCGTGAAGAACTGTGTGCATGGAGGTTTTCAGGACAGCTTAGAATTCTGAGGGTGTTTATGACATCACGGTAAACATGTCACCCAAGATGGCCGCAGGTCTCCAGCCCGAGGATTGGCCTAGGCTTGGATACTCAAGTGACAGATACCCAGATACAGCTTTCGCAAACAGAATCTGGGCACAGAAACGTGAAGAGATGCAAGAGACGCTAATTCAATGGATAAGAAAGGAATTATTGGGAAGCAGTGATAACAGAGGGACAAGCACTGAGAGGAGAACATTGCCATCTCCTCAAGTCGATGGGGAGGCCATGCTGATTCAAGCTTGAAACTTGACTTGAAACAAGAGGCCGGACCTTGGGCTTATCAGACCTATGTTGGCCTTCTGCCTTACTCATAATCCAAAGTCAAGAATGATCTCTTGAAGACATTGAAGAGAAGAATAGAGACCCCGGTCCTAGGTCCCTAGTATTCTGTGAAGAGAAGTCTCACTTTCCATAGCTCTGGCGTCATAGGCACCCACTGGGTACATGGTAATGTGTCACTAGGCATCTCTTTGAAGCCTGGAAGGAATGGGCCCCTGTCATGCTTGGGGTATGTCTCTTGGTTTGGAAGGACTCAGGAAGAGTGCACAAAAGCACCCTTTTGCAGAAAGCTTTGTTACTGTGTGAAGGCTGTCCTCCAAGGCTAGAGTGCTCAGTTGAGATCAATGAGATTCTCTCCCCCATCTCTTGCCATAGAAGGAGTATTGATTAGGTGTTTGACACCACACATAACGATGTTTGCTGAAACTTAGAACATTACCATTCTATTTAAAGGAATATAAACATGCCACAGCTGAGGAGGTAAATTAAACAGATAACAAAACCTGTGGAAATAAAGTAAGCCAGTATCTAGACGTAATCTAGTGGAGCGTTCAAGGATCAGGTGTGAAGTTCTGAACTTTCCAAATCTAGAAAAGAGACAGAAGGATCTCTCAGCTGGAGAGAGGAATCCATCAGATTCATCTAATTTGTCTCGGAACCATTGTGTCTGGGAAGGTGGTTTCCAGGACAACCTCAAACATGGCGTTTCTGATCTCACAATATTGAACCAACCAAGATGACCACGTTTACTCAGTGCTCAGTTGGGTCTAGGCTAGGATAGCAAAGATTCCTTCAAATGACCGATGGAAATTCAAAGACAACACCCAACAGTAACGAAAGCACTCACACATCAGCCTACAGAACCTATGGTGATTAAAGAAATACCAAACTCCTAACTTGAAATGAAGGAGAACACACTGATAAGCATATCGAAGGGAGATAGCTCAGAACCATGACGATTAGACTATGGAAACGAAAGCAAGCTCCCAGAAAATGGAAGGCAAACAGAAATCACACCTCAATAATCCACAGTGATTGACTTCAGTGTTTAGTTAAGGTCCGCTTGAACGTTTAAAAGTCGGAGAAAGTCACAACCCCAAAACTTGCATTGAAGGTCAAACCTGTGCTAACTGGGAAGGGTGAGTTCTGAGACTGCTCCACGCAGGCTCGGAAACCCTGTGTACCCGAAGCCTGATTGGAAAAGAGACACGATTCTGACAAATACCCTGACATCACAGTGGTGCAGAAAAAGAAGCTGGCCTCATCTACACAGGGCCAGAGTTGGGCTCAAGTAACATGTTAAAGTACATTCCACTCAACTGCAGGTTGCCAATGGAACATGAAAGGGGCCAGCCAGTGGGGCAGCCGTGAAGTCCCTGCGTTCTGAGTCGGCAACCCAGGGTCGGCCACGTGGAATCCTGGGGGTGAGCCTCCTCACCGCTCATCCAGCCGTTCTGGGCCAGGCGTGCGACCCAGTGTAGAGTCATATGGGAAGCAACGTTATACCACGCTACTCTTTGTCAGCAAATACAGCAGCATGGCCAGCAGATGTGAGCACAGCCATAAACTTCTGCCAAAACAAAGCAATTAAATGTTGCTAAGAATAGAAAAAAGGAACAGCAAAAAAGAAAGCATGCCAGTAAAAAGAAAAAAACATCTAGGAATAACATTGGCCAAACAGGAGAAAGCTATGTCTACCGAAATCTAGCAAAGCTTTGGGCAAAGAAATTCCACAAGACACAAGGAAACGGAAGTCTATTCCATGTTCTTTGAATGGAAGAACGAACACACTTTAAGCATCCAGACCGGAAAAAGCAATGTCTGCATTCCATGTCGTCCCAGTCAAAGTTGCAGCAATCTTTCCCACAGAAATAGAAGAGAGAATACTAAAGTTTCTATGTGGCAACAAAGGACCCTGAATAGGAAGAGGAATCCTGAGGAAAAGGAACAAAGCAGCATGTATCACACTTTCTGATTGCCAAATATAGGACAAAGCGCTAGGTACCGGTACAGCACAGCCTTTCCCCCAAAATAGGCACACAGACCCATGGAACAGAATTGAGCCCAGCAGTCAACTGCCACATATATGGGCAGCCCATTTTCGACACGGGAGCCAAGAGGAGACAGCAGAGAAAGGAGAGTCTCGAAAAGAAACAGTGCTGGGAAGACTTCAGAGCCACAAGTGGCACAATGAGACTAGACCATGATGTTACACCAGGCACACATACCACATTGAAATGGATTAAAGCTTTGAATGGAAGACTTGAAACCATGAAACTTCTGCGGGAAAATGCAGGCAGCTTGCTCTTTGCCATCTGGCATAGCCGCCTACTTGGAAGAAGCATGTGTGACTGGGTAAGGGCAACAAAAGAAACAAGAAACAAGCGTGACTCCATCCAACGCAGAAGCTTCTACCTGGCCAACGACTCCATCGACTCAATGCAAAGACAGCACAACAACTGCGACAGGATGTTTGCAGAACAGACATCGGAGAAGGGGTGAACAGCCATAAGATCCAGTGAACTCATACATCTCCACAGGAAAAAAAACAATGAGCCCAACAAAACTTGGGCAAAAGATGGAAACACACATTTCTCCCAGGAAGATAGAAAGATGGCCAACAGGCTGTATGAAAACATGTTCCTCATCATTAAGTCTGAGGCCAATGCAAATCCGAAGTGCAATGAGATAGCAGCTCACAGTGGTCAGAATGGCTATAAGGGTGAAGACACGAAACAACATGTTTCAGAGAGGAGGTGGAGAGAAGGGAAGCCTCCTGCACTGCAGGTGGGAGTTTGAGCCGATGCAGCCACTACACAAAGGAGTGAAAATTCAGAATGTTTCAGAATCCACCTAGCATATGATCCAGCTATTCCTCTGTGACGTATATATCCAAAGATCATGGAAACAGTAATGCACAGAGATCCGTGCACTGCTGTTTGCACCACAGCCTTACTCCCGATATCCAAGACTTGGAAGCCTCTCTGATGCCCATCAAGGGACGAATGGAGAAGGAAGATAGGCTATAGGCACACAGTGGCATAGCATTCAGCTGTCGGAACGGATGCAGTCCAGCCATTTGTGACCACCAGAATGGCTCCTGAGGGTACTAGAGGAACTGAAACAAGCGCCAGGGGTAAGGTCAAATACCACAGGATCTCACGTACAGGAGAAGAGGAAAAACGGACCAACAAACAGGTAGCATGTGACATGGGATTGGTAGTTCCCAGAAGAAAAGTAGGCGAGGGCCAGAGGGAGAAAGAGTTGATTAGGCACAAGTATCGTGAGAGCCTGTAATTAGCCTAACGGTGGTGAAGATGATGTAACCTACTCAGAAGTCTAAATCTATGAGGATGTAGATCTGAAAGCCATAGCATGTTAGAATGCAGGGTTACGGCAATCAATCCACATAAAATCAAAACTCCAAAAAGGGGTGCAGACTTACGACCTAAAGCTTTATAGGCTGAAAGAGATCAGAGAGGATGAACTTCCAAGGATTGCTAATCACCTCAAAGTGCTTAATGATGCTACAGAAAGGTAGACGTTCGCAAAGTGATGAAGCGGAATACCAGCAAGAGAACATGTTCCGTCCTAAACTCATGAACCAATGGAAAATAATACCTTCCATGATGTTACTACTGATTCCCTTCACGAATGATTGAAGCAGGCCAACATCTTCCCAAGTTCAGGCCAAAGGTTGGTGCAGAAGTCTAATTCATTGCCGGTCCTGTGGTGCAGCAGGTAAGTGCCCAACTTCCTCTTGCGTGGCCCGGGCTTCAGGGGCTAGCATCATGGGTACAGATCAGATTTCTAGCATTAGGAAATCCAGATTTCAAGGTATGGTTGGCACAGAGATCATAAAGCAGTAGTAATTGTGAGGAGACCTTATCAATACTCACCAGAAAAAGAACCATGAGAATATTGGAGTCTATGAACGCATCTGGTATGCTTTCCCAAATCATGAAGGAAGGACAATATGTGGCCCACCAAGGTGGAATTGTCAGACTGCCATGAGATCACACGATCATTGTGCATCACAGGATTTCCTGGGCAACGTCAACTTGGGAGGGAGTCCACGACTTTCTCTGGGGAAAGTCCACCCATTTGCCCATATCCACAAACGATATGCAATAAAACCCAGGATAATCTTCAAGGAAAGAAACCGGTGTCTGTGGGAATGTAGTAGACCTTTCCAAGTTAGAGGACAAAGTTGAAAACCGACAACACATCCAGAACAAGGAAAACTATCCTTCCTGCAAAGGGGGAGTAGTCAGGCTGGGAGGAGACGGCTCTGAAACACTGTGTGCATGGAGGTTGTCAGGACAACTCTGAATTCTGGGAGTGTTTATGACATTACAGTGAACGTGTCACCCCAGATGGCTGCATGTTTACAGTACCAGGATTGGCTTAGGCTGGGATACTCAAGTGAGAGATACCCAGAAACAGCTTTTCCAAACAGAAACCAGGCACAGAAACTTGAAGAGATCAAAGAGATGCTGATTCCAGGGATAAGAAAGGTATCATTGTGATGATACTTCATTCTTCCTTCGTTTTCTTCCATTCCATGCGCACTGATGCCCTTCCGTTTCCTTGTATCTTGTGGAATTTCTTTCCCCAAAGCTTTGCTACTTCTCGGTTTACATAGCTTTCACCTGTTTGGCACAGGTTATTCCTAGATACCTTGTTCTTCCTACTAGCATGCTTTTTTTTTTTTGAGGTTCAGTTTTTCTATCCTTTGCAACTTTTGATTGGTTTTATTTAGGCAGATGTTTACTGCTGTGCTCACATCGGCTGGCAATGCTGCTGTATTTGCTGAGGAAGACTGGCCCAGTCTAACGTCGCTTCCCATCTGCCTGTTTCCTTTGTTGCCCATTCCTGTCACACACGCTTCTTCCAAATAGGCTGCTAAGACAGATGGCAACGAGCATGCTGCCTAGGTTTTCTCCTAGAAGTCTCCCGGTTTCAAGTCTTCCATTCAAGTCTTTAATCCGTTTAGAGGTGGTGTGTGTGACTAGAGTAACATCATGCTCTACTCTCATTGTGTTACATTTGGCTGTGCAGTCTTCCCAGCACCGTTTCTTCTCGAGACTCTCCTTTCTCCGCTGTGTACTCTTGGTTCCCTGGTTGAAAATGTGTTGGGCATGTATGCATGTGCACATATGCGTGAGATGACCTCTGGGATCTCGATTCTGTTCCATGGATTTGTGTGCCTGTTTTTGGGCCCAGACTGTGCCGTTTCGGTTCCTAGCACTTCGTCCTATATGTGGAAATCAGAAAGTGTGATACGTCCTGCTTTGTTCATTTTCTTCAGGATTCCTTTGGGTATTCAGGGTCCTTTCCTTCTGGATAGAGACTTTATTATTCTCTCTTCTATTTCTGTGGGAAAGATCACTGCAACTTTGACTGGGATTGCTTGGAATCCACAGATTCCTCTATCCGCTATGGACGTTTCAAGTGTGTTAGTTCTTCCATTCCAACAGCACGGAATCGTCTTCCGTTTCGTTGTGTCTTCTGGAATTTCTTTAGCCAAAGCTTTGCTAATATTGGTTTACAATGTTTCCACCTGTTTAGTGAAGGTTAGTCCTAGATATCTTATTATTCTTAGTGACATGCTTCTTTTTTTGAGGCTCAGTTTTTCTATTCTTTGCAACTTTTAATTGGTTCTGTTTTGGCAGAAGTTTATGGCAGTGCTCACATCTGCTGGTCGTGCTGCTGTATTTGCTGAGCAAGAGTGGCACTGTCTAACGTCACTTCCCATCTGCCTCTACACTACCTCCCAGGACTCTCCCAGGATGGCTGTACCAGCGGTGAGGAGGCTCAACCCCAAGAGCACAAGTGCACGACCACGGGCTGCGGACCAAGAAGGCACGGACTTCACAGCTTCACCAGTGGCCAGCCCCTTTCATGTTCCATTGGCAACCTGCTGTTTTGGAATGTGACTTCAATATGCTACTGGAGCCCAGCTCTGGCCCTGTGTAGATGAAGCCATGTTGTTTTCCTGGTCCACTGTGATGTCATAGGATTTCTGAGAATTGTGTCTGTGCTGTGCCAGCAAGCTTCATGGACACAAGGTTTCAGAGCCCGCTTGGAGCAGTCTCAGAATCTCCCATTCCATTTAGCCCAGGTTTGACCTTCACTGCAGGTTTTGGGGTTGTGACTTTTCTGACTTTCAAATGTTTAAGCAGAATCTGTCTAAACACGGCCGTCTTTCACTGTGGATTATTCAGTTGTGATTTCTGTTTGCCTTACATTTTCTGGGACCTTTTTTTCTTTTCCATAGGCTAATCATCATGGTATTGCTAAGCTATCTCCCTTCGATATGCTTATCAGTGTGTTCCCTTTTCATTCCAAGTTATAAATTTTGCATTTCTTTGATCACGATATGTTCTGTTGGCCGTTGTGTGAGTGCTTTCGTGATTGTTGGGTGTTGTCTTTGAATTTCCATCGGTCACTTGAAGGAATCTCTGCTATCCTGGCCGAGGTGACACTGAGCACTGAGAACATGTGGTCATCTTCCTTGGTTAGAGATTCTGAGATCAGAAACTCCAGATTTGAGGTTGTCCTGGCAACCATCTTCACGGACACAATGGTTCCGCAACAAATTAGACGAATCTGATGAATTTCTCTTTCCAGGTGAGAGATCCTTCTGTCTATTTCTGGATTTGGAAAGTTAGAACTTCACCCCTGATCCTTGAACGCTCTGCTAGATTATGTCTAGATACTGGCTTACTTTCTTTCCACAGGGTTTGTTATTTGTTTGATTTATATCCTCACCTGTGGCGTGTTTATTTTTCCTTAAATATAATGATAATATTCTAATTTTCAGCCAACATCGTTACATGTGGTGTTGAAACACATAATCAATACTCCTTCTACGGCAAGAGAAGGGGGAGAGAATCTCATTGATCCCAACTTAGGACTCTAGCCTTGGAGTGCAGCATTCACCAAGGAATGAACCCCTCTGCAAAAGGGTGCTTTTGAGCCACTTCTAGAGTCCTTCCAAACCAAGAGACATACCCTAAGCATGACAGGGGTCCACTCCTTCCAGGCTTCAAAGAGGTGTCTTGTGACACATTAGCATGTAGCCAGTGGGCACCCGTGATGCCACAGCTATGCAAAGTGAGACTTCTCTTTAAAAAATGCTAGTGGCCTAGGACGGCGGCCTTGATTCTTCTCTACAATGACCTCAAGAGATCATTCTTGACTTTGGATTATGAGTGAGGCAGAAGGACAACATAGGTCTCATAGTTCCAGCCTCTTGTTTCAAATCAAGTTTCAAGCTTGAATCAGAACGGCCTCCTCTTCAACGTGAGGAGATGGCAATGTTCTCCTCTCAGTGCTTGTCCCTCTATTATGGCTTCTTCCCAATGATTCCTGTCTTATCCCTTGAATTAGCGTATCTTTGATCTCTTCAACTTTCTGTGCCCTGTTTCTGTGGGCAAAAGCTGTTTCTGAGTATCCCTCACTTGAATATCCTAGCCTATGTCAATCCTCGGGCTGGAAACCTGTGGCCATCTTGGGTGACATATTTACAGTGATGTCATAAACACCCTCAGAATTCGAAGTTGTCCTGAAGACCTCCATGCACACAGTTCTTCAGAACCATCTCATCCCAGTCTGATTACTACCCCTTTCCAGGTAGGATTGTATTCGTCGTTATGTATTTCTTGTTGGTTTCTAACTTTTTCCTCAAACTTGAAAAGGTCTGCTACCTTCCCTCTAGACACTGGTTTCTTTCCTTTCGGATTAATCTGGGTTTTCTCTCTTATATTTTGTGGATGAGGCCAAATGGGTGGACTTTCCCAAGAGAAAGTCCTGGAGGCCCACCCAAGATGACTTCCCAGGCAATCCTCTGATGTACAATGATCATGTCATCTCCTAGCAGTCTGACAATTCCACTTTGGCAGGTCACATATTGTCCTTCATTCATTATTTGGGGAGGTGTTCCTGATGCATTCATAGATCGTAATATTCCCATGGTTCTTTTTCTGGTGTGTACTCATAACATCTCTTCAAAATTTCGATTTCTTTAGGATGTCTCTCCGCACCATACCGTGAATTCTATATTTGCTAATGCTACTAATCTGATCCACACCCGTGGTGCTAACCAATGAAGCCCTGGCCGCCCAGGCGGAACGTGGGCACATACCCAGTACACCACAGGGCCAGCACTGAAATGGACTTTTGGATCAAACTTTTGCATGAACTATGGATGATGTTGGCCTGCTTTGGTTATTCGTGATGGTAATTAGTAGTAACATTGTGGACTGTAACCTTTTCTTTGGGCTCCTGAGTTTAGCACGGAACGTGTTCTCTTGGTAATGTTCTTCTTCAACTCTTTGTAATGGTCTTCCTTTCTGTAGCATCATTAAGCATTTTGAGGTGATTACCAATCCTTGAAAGTTCATCTTCTCTACTCTCTTTCAGCCTCCAAAGTTTTAGGCCGTAAATCTGGACCCCTAGAGAACATATGGTGAATAAAGAAACACAAAATTCATAACTTGGAATGAGGGGAGAAAAGACTGATAAGAATATCTATGGGAGATAGCTGTGAAAGACCATGACGAATGATGTGGATTAAGGCTGCCCCAGCTCGAAAAGCCCAAGGTTACCTGGCCTACATACCAAACTACATGACCCGGTGAGTTTTTTTGGGTTTTTTTTGGTATGAATTAGAGGTGTCCCAGTGATAGAAGCCCATTTCATGCTCACCTACATGCCTATCTATATGGCCAGATTCGTATTTAATGCTATATGACCACACAATAACCAGACCCCATCTGAACTGAAATCATTTAATGACTTTTAAAATCATATTTTCTTTTTCCAGTAAAAATGTCACATACCAATGTATTATAAAATTAGCCCTTACCTTCAACTCAGGGCAGCAGCAGGACCTCTGACTGCCTATGGAACCTTTCCCCATGCTGCAGCAGCAGCAGCTCTTCACTGCCCATAGGTCCTGTCCCCATGCAGCAACTATTTACTGCCCATGGGTCCTGTCGCCATGTTGTCCTGTACCATTTTATAAATAAAAGAGCACCACTTCCAGAATTTGAGAGTCCAAGAAATCTTTCTTTTGACTCTTCAGCTCACCAAGCCCATATCATATCTTGTGGCCCATATCAAAAACTTGCTTCATAGGTTTGTGAGCTCGACTTCTGGTAAGTGCCCTTTTCTTCGTTGTGCATCTCTCTTTTTCAAGGGTGGATCTAAATTCACTTCTCCATCAGGAACTTTCTTGGATAGCTGCATGAATCCAAGTTTGCTGCCCATGGCTACTCTATGGGGCAAATCATGGCATTCAGCTTGAAGAGAATCAGTATCTTAACCCTAAGGGCGATATAGAGTGAACTACTCCATTCCTTCCTGACTCTATCTCTAATATACAAATTTTAGGTGGGCACGGGTTGGCCACTTAAGTCATTAGGATGGTCGGCAATCTGCAAGACTCCCCTGGAAGGTTTCTCTTCCTAAGGCTGGATTGGGATACCTCCCATGGCACCTGACCATGCTCTGAACTGTGTGAATGTCTCAATCTGGACTCCAGTTCAAGGAAAGTACCAAAGTCTAACCTTTGGTTGCATATGGGAAACCCTTCTTCAGAGAATGGCTCCAACACGCAATTGGGTAGAATGTCCCCCAGCTCAGTGGAAAATTCTACACTATTTTTCTCCATCCTGTTCTCTCTTAAAATTCTCTTTTTCTCTTGGGGACCATTCAACAGGCACCTATTACTGCCAGGCAGAATAGGAAAGATGTTCACCAGGCAGCTGTTACTGCCAGGCATACCACGGAAGGTACACAAGGGATGCAACGCTGGGGGCCACGCCCATCACCCCTTGCTATAGGAACCCCACAGTAGGAACCACATGTAGGATGCTGCCGTAGGGTCAGGGGTGATCTTCAAGGTAATGGACATGTCTCTTTCATCTTTGTTAGAGTTACAATGGCCATTTTCATCTCCTTTTGAACTTTGCAACTGGGGAAACAAAGGAATCTTTCAAGGATCAAGGCCTCCACCACTGGAGCCCCAACTATGGCTTTCTGGGCCTGATCACCCCAGCGACCCTAAGTAGGGTGCCCTCTCTTGGCGGTTGACTCATTGAGTAGTTTAGTCACCTACTGAGTTGGACATGAGGGTAGGAGACCTGTGATTTATTTTGTGAACTGTCGTGCTACGGTAGTGTGCCACAGCACGGGAACTGTTGTGTGACTCTTAACTTGAGAACCCTCTGACAGCAACCATGAGGGTGAGGTCTGGTGTCTTCTTTTCCTTTCTCTGTTTTGCTCATCATGTCATCTGTTGTCACCAAGTCGAGCTTAAGTTCTGGCTGGACCTGACCAGAACATGGACATTCTGTAAAATCGAACAACTTGAAAATATTTTGCAAGGGACTTAACTCTCAACCCCGGTACTGGGAGCCCCGGCCTCCAGCCAGTTCCAGGTGTTTGTAGCCACTGCACCCTTCTCCAGTCCACTGCCAGTCGCACACTGGCTTTACTGCCATGGGGAATGGCATAAACATCCCCAGAAACTCACCACTCAGGGTCATTCTAACTAATTAGAAACACTTTCAATTGTATGGGTTATGCCCCAGAGACTCCAGCTGGGAGAAAATTTGCGAGGTTTCTCTGTGCCTTTATGGTGCAGTTGGACAGGTAGATCAACCTAGAACGTCCTTCAAGTTACAGTCCAGTTTCTGAGAAATCAAGAGCAACTGTCCTTAGAAAATCCTTGCAAGACTGGAAAGACAGCTCTAGAGGCAGTTCAGATTCCACCTAGTTCCTTTATCATGAAAAGAATTATCATCCCCCCTCTCCAGGAATTACTATCTAGCCCATCACTCACTCTTAAGACTGACAAAAAGAAAGGAGGGGAAAGGATAAATGGCCATAAGGGTGCCATTGAAAGAGTCTAGCATCTCGAGGGTCTTCTCCATAAGTATTAGTAAAAAGGCTCAAAACAAAGTTTACCTTCATAACTGGTGAGCTTTATATTATTGTACCTGATTCACGGCAGTAGCTTTTAAAACAGTAGTTATACAGTCTCTGTGTATGCGTGTCTATGTGTAGGTTATACATGTGATATTTTCAGCCTTGGGTGGTATGACCAAAATTAAGATCTCTGTTTAGTTGGCTTATAGTAACTGTTTACATAAATGCTAAATGCAGTAGAAATTAACTCAGTGCCTTTCAAAGTTAATGTCATGTGAATTAACCTTTGGTAAATGAAAGACTGTTTAAGTTTGTTGGTTTGATTGAAAATAGTCTTGCTGTCAGGGATGTCGGTATTTGCATAGGGATGCAGGCATTCAGCCTGGGTTTACTAGTCATATAAGTTCACGTTGTCTGCTAAATTTGTCAGCAAAGTAATAGCTTTAAATGATGACCAGTTTTGTCTAAGGCCTCATGAGGTTTCAGTAGGTAATCTGAACATAATTGATGGAAACAAATGGTTTAAATAGATAATACTCATTAAAGTGAGTACAAAAACTTTTATGGTCTGTATAGTTTGGGAAAGAAAAACAGCTTCAAAATGCTTTTTGGTAACCATCTTGAGTTTTGCCAAGTTAAGTTAAATGATAAAAATCTGAATATGTGGGTCGTTTCTGAATAGGACGAAACACTGAAACATTATTAATAAACACATCAAAGTTATCTACTTTTGGCTTCTTCTTAAAGAGGCTAAAAGCCTGTGGGTGTATTAAAAACCATGCCTTGTGTTTTATTGTAAAGTGGCGTGTTTCTAAATTTATGAAGTGTTCAGAAAGCTGATATAAGAGACAATTCATAATTGTTTTCCTTTTTAGTGTTTAGTAGGTCTGTTAAGGGTTAAAATTTCTAATTAACCTACGTAATTAAAGCTACAGGAAATTACTAAGAAAAAGAGATCTGTATTCAAGAAAGTTAAAATGTACGTTTTCAGTAAAAAAGGTATAAATAATGGAAATATTTTTGTTTGATTGGTTAAGGAAGATAAATTCGTCCTGAAGTACTAGAAAGTAAAAAACAAAAACTTTGGGACCAATTCTGAAAACATAAAAGAATGTTTCAGAAGGTTTGTGAAGAAGAAAATCTGAAAGGAGTTTTATGCCTGGTCAAGAAGACCAAAGTAAGTTCAATTAAGTGAATGAGTTTGAATGTTAATAATAAGTAGTTGCAGAAATTCAAATTTGGTTTTCTCTAAAAGGGTACATTTTCTTGAACTTTTGATCTGCTCTTGATAAAGAGGTTATAAAAGCTATTCCTTTGAGTAACTCTACCTAAGAGACAAACCTGTTTTGTGAATATAATGACTTAGGTCACTCTTAAGATTATTGACTCTTTCTGTTATCACTTTGAATAGATACCTGAGCATATTTCACAGTGAGTGTTGTTTCACATTTGAACAAGCATTTGAAAAGCTTTTGATATGTTTTGACAAGCTTCTCCCTCAAAAATATTCAAATCCTAAATGAAGGCTGTCTTTTGACCTGATAGACAGAAGAAAAATTAATCTGAGGATTTTCAGAGTGTCCTTGAGACTTCTCAAAGACATTTGCTCTCTCTTCCTATAAGGAGGAAAATACTAAACTAATTAGACTTATTTGCTCTAGTACATTGCACGGGAATCATTGTAAAATAAGTAATGATAGACTTTCTTAGGTGTTATTAGATGGGTAAATGTTATTAATATAGATGTCTTAAAATTATATAGCATTCCTAAAATTCTGATCTGTCCTGGTTATCAGTCATAAGTCCACTTATTATCTGGAAGTTTAATATGTCACAGAAGCAGCCAACTTTCTTTGGCAATTGCCCTTTTGAGTCCTTTGTCCATTTCCAGGTAGTTGTTGTTTTACTCTGATTCTTTTTCCTTTTGCAAATATGTTTCGTCTTCTGAGAAACTCCTGGAAAGGGTTCTGACAAAAAGGGTCTAAACGACAGGCTTCTGATAAACTTTCAGATTGTAAAACTGAACGGAGTAAGAAATTACAGAATTCTAACAGAAACTAAGTTCATCAATCTACTAACAGAAGATTCAGCCCAAGAACTGATTATATAGGACTGTGAGAACTGATAAGGATGATTGTAATTTTTTAGGACTTCTATTTGAAATATTGTTGAGGTTTGATGTGTTGTTTTGTTTTCTCGTAATGAAGGAAAGCTTTTTCTCTTTTCTCTTATGCTAACTATGACTTACAGCCATTTGGTGAAATTATACCTTCATGAGCAAAACTGAAACATTTACCTTTTTCTCCCTACCTTATCCCTAAGGAATTGTCAAACCCTTTGTTACTGAGTATGGTCATTTCGTGGCAATATTTGCATAAGTTCCATAAGAATCTGTTCTCCTTATAACAGGACACATTGGTTATATTACCAAGGCTTTGACTGGAATGTCACGTTTGAGACATACAGGCTCAGATATGACAAGACAGCATTTCAGGAACAAAGATTGGACTTTCTGGAATACAGCCACTTGGAAACATGGGCCTGGTACCTTGTTTACAGAGATTCTGGCAATCTTGCCCGGTCACTAAGGAATCTTGCTTATCTGGCAGGTGCAGGGTACCTCCGAATATTTTGGGTGACCTCAAAGAGAACGCCACTCAAATCTGTAGGTACTGCAGGCCAAATCTGATGGCAACTCCTTGGCTTGGCTTTTCTGGCATCTAGAGGACTTCACAGTTCAATCTGAGACGCCTCAGAAAAAATTCCAGCAAAGCAGATTTTAAAAAACCTGTATAAGCAATTCCAATTCTTTCTGCTCTTATGTAAATAATTGGAGCAATTTGCATTGAAACTACACTTTATTTGCAAACGTGTTAATCATGATTTGGCTACCTTTTGTAAAAATGAGGATGATTTAAGAGAGCAAAAGATTACGCTTCTGTAGAAGCTATAGTAGCCATTCATGGATACTAGATTCTAGCTGTTTTCTTCCTCAAGATTCATCTATTACTAATCGTAATGTCTCCTTGTGGCCATCTATCTCTGACACCTCGGAGTTCCCTGGCCACAATCAAACATTTTCTTTCAATACTACTGTCCAAATACTAACTAGATTTGCCTTGTCACAGGTGTATCAAACAAAACAAGTTCCAACAGTAAAGTCCCCAACTTATCGATACACACAGGATGGACCATATCTAATTTGGGATGAGTATATTTGGTTCACTCCTACTAGTGGGCAACTCAGTAAAAGGCCACTCTCTGTTGGGAACAAACCAACCACACCTGTGATACATGGCGTAATAGCAGCGGACCTTGGGAAAAAATCCCTTTTATATGTGTTCTTATGTCATAGCCTTAAAAAAAATACTGGTTAGTTTGGGACTGACTGGGATAGACTGCCCAGAATGCATTGGTTAGCCCCTAACGGTGCTCAGTGGATATGTGGCTCCAATTTATTACCTTGGCTGCCACCTGGATGGATTGGATGTTGCACCCTAGGCTTTGTCTGGATGCAAGGTAGAACTACATTTACTATATCTGCTCCTGCTAAGCTACCCAACCTGCAACAGCACTGGACCCGCTCTGTCTTCCACAGGTATGACCATCTTTCCGCAATTTTCCTTCCCCAATTAGGAATCGAAAATATCATCTTGCACACGGAAGTCCTAAACAAATTTACTATGAAGGCATTAAATGATACACAACATAGCCTTTCGCTGCTCAATTTAGAAGTATCCCAAGTGTGTAAGGCAGTCCTCCAAATCCAAATGGCACTGGATGTCTTGACAGCAGCACAAGGGGGCACCAGTGTCATTATAAAAACAATGTTGTGTCTATATTCCTGACTACCATCAAAATATTTCTGGCTTCCTATCCCAGCCACCAAATTAAATCCATGTCTGACCAACCCTAACTGTAAACGACTGGTTGAACTCCTAGTCAGGACCAGGTTTCTGCAGTACTTCAAAATCTTATTCATTGGGTTAAACATACTGCTTGTATTTCTTATTATAATTTGTTGTCTCTTTCGTTGTTTGTCTTTAGCATGTCAAAAATGTTTCACCTCCTGGACCACCTCTCGTCAAAGGATTCTCTAGTCTCCAGAGGCTCTGTACAACTTGTCACCCTTGAACTCCACCGGTGAAGACTTCTGGTCCACTGAACTTCCTACCTGTACCTATGGCCCCATTTTGGGGCAGCTCTACGACCTTGTACAGCCAGAAGTAGTTACAGAAGACTGACCATCATTCATATCCCCAAAGATTTCCGGTCATAATGGGTTCAGGGGTGGTTTATGATGTGGATTAATGCTGCCCAAGCTAGAGAAGCCCAAGGTGACCTGGCCTACATGCCAAACTACATGACCTGGTGGATATTTTTCTAGTATGAATTGGGGCTGCCCCAGGGAGAGTAATCTCACATTGATCTGTGAAGGCCTCTAGATGCCTGAAAAGCCAAGCCAAGGACTTGCCATCAGATTTGGCCTGCAGTACCTACAGATTTGAGTGGCGTTCTCTTTGAGGTCACCCAAAATATTCGGAGGTTCCTTGCATCTGGCAGATAAGCAAGCTTCCTTAGCGACCGGGCAAGATTGCCAGAATCTCTGTAAACAAGGTACCAGGCCCATGTTTCCTAGGGACTGTATTCCAGAAAGTCCAATCTTTGTTCCTGAAATGCTGTCTTGTCATATCTGAGCCTGTATGTTTCAAATATGACATTCCAGTCAAAGCCTTGGTAGTGTAACCAATGTGGCCTGTTATAAGGTGAACAGATTCTTATGGAACTTATGCAAATATTGCCACTAAATAACCATACTCAGTGACAAAGGGTTTCCAAATTTCTTAGGGATAAGGTAGGGAGAAAAAGATAAATGTTTCAGTTTTGCTCATGAAGGTATAATTTCACCAAATGGCTGTGAGTCATTGTGAGCATAAGGGAAAAGAGAAAAAGCTTTCCTTCGTTACGAGAAAACAAAACAACACATCAAAACTCAACAATAATTCAAACAGAAGTTCTAAAAAATTACAACCATCCTCATCAGTTCACACAGTCCTGTATAATCAATTCTTGAGCTGAGTTTTCTGTTATCAGATCGATGAGCTTAGTTTCGTTAGAATTCTGTAATTTCTTACTCCGTTCAGTTTTACAATCTGAAAGTTTATCAGAAGCCTGTCGTTTAGAACCTTTGTGTCAGAACCCTTTCCTGGAATTTCTCAGAAGATGAAGCATATTTGCAAAAGAAAAAAGCATCAGAGTAAAACAACAACTACCTGGAAATGGACAAAGGACTCAAAAGGGCAATTGCCAAAGAAACTTGGCTACTTCAGTGACATATAACACTTGCTGATAATAATTGGACTTATGACTGTTAACCAGGAAAGATCAGACTCTTAGGAATGCTATATAATTTTGACACCTATATTATAACATTTACCCATCTTATACCACCTAAGGAAGTCTATCATCACTTATTTCACAATGTTTCCCATGTAATTTAATAGACCAAGTAAGCCTAATTAGTTTAATATCTTCCTTCTTATAGGAAGAGAGAGCAAATGTCTTCGAGAAGTCTCAGGGGCCCTCTAAAAATCCTCAGAGTAATTTTTCTTCTGCCTACCAGGTCAAAAGAAAGCCTTCATTCAGCATTTGAATGTTTTTGAGGGAGAAGCTTGTCAAAACATATCAAAAGCTTTTCAAATGCTTGTTCAAATAGAAAGCAACACTCCCTGTGAAGCAATGCTCGGGTATCTATTCAAAGTGATAACAGAGTCAAAAATCTTGAGTGACCTCAGTCATTATTTTCACAAAACAGATTTGTCTCTTAGGTAGACTTACTCAAAGGAATAGCTTTTAAGACCTCTTTACCAAGAGCAGATCGAAAGTTCAAGAAAATATATCCTTTTAGAGAAAACCAAACTTGAATTTCTGCACCTACTTATTTTGAACTTTCAAACTCATGCACTTAATTGAACTTACTTTAGTCTACTTGACCAGGCATAAAACTCCTTTCAGAATTTCTCCTTCACAAACCTTCTACAACTTTCTTTTTTGTTTTCAGAATTTGACCCAAAGTCTTTGTTTTTTCCTTTCTAGTACATCACGACAAATTTATCTTTCTTAACCCATCAAACAAAAATATTTCCATTCTTGATACCTTTTTTACTGAAAGCATCCATTTTAACCTCCTTGAATACAAAGCTCTTTTCCTTAGTAATTTGCAGTAGGTTAAATTCCATAAGGTAATTAGAACTTTAACCCTTAACAGACCTAGTAAACACTAATAAGGTAAACAATTATGGATTGTCTTTTCTATCAGTATTCTAAACACTTCATAACTTTAGAAACACGCTGCTTTACAACAAAACACAAGGCATGCTTTTTAATACACCCAAACGCTTTTAGCCTCTTCAATAAGAAGCCAAAAGTAGATAACTTAGATATGTTTATTAATAATGATTCAGTGTTTCATCCTATCCAAAAATGATCCAGATATTCAGATATTTATTATTTAACTCTACTTGGCAAAATTCAAGATTGTTACCAAAAGAATTTGAAGCTGTTTTTTCCCCCAAGTATAGAGACCATAAATGTTACTGTATTCACTTTTATGAGTTTTATGTATTTAAACCATTTGTTTCCAACAATTATGTTCAGATTACCTACGGAACCCTCATGAGGCATTAGACAAAACTGGTCATCATTTAAATATATTATTTCGCTGACAAATTTAACAGACAATGTGAACTTATATGACTAGTAAACCGAGGCTGAATGCCTGCATCCTATGCAAATACTGACAACTCTGACAACAAGACTATTTTCAGTCAAACCAACAAACTTAAAGAAGCTTTCATTTACCAAATGTTAATTCACATGATGTTAACTTTGAAAGGCACTGAGTTAATTTCTACTACATTTAGAATTTATGAAAGCACTTACTTTAAGCCAACTAAACAGAGATCTTTATTTTGGCCATATCATCCAGGGGTAAAAATATCACATGTATAACGTACACATAGACACACATACTCAGAGACTGTACAACTATCATTTTAAAAGCTACTGCCGTGAATCAGGTACAATAATATAAAGCTCACCAGTTATGAATCCAAACTTTGTTTTGAGCCTTTTTACTAATGCTTATGGAGAAGACTCTCTAGATGCTATACTTTTTGCAATGACACACTTATGGCCATTTATCCTTTCCCCTCCTTTCTTTCTTTCTTTTTTTTTTTTGAGTCTTAAGACTGAGTGATTGGCTAGATAGTAGTTCCTGGAGAGGGGGGATGATAATTCTTTTCATGATAAAGGAACTAGGTCGAAACTGAGCTGCCTCTAGAACTGTCTTTCCAGTCTTGCAAGGACTTTCTAAGGACAGTTGCTCTTGATTTCTCAGAAACTGGACTGTAACTTGAAGGACGTTCTAGGTTGACCTACCTGTCCAACTGCACCATAAAGGCACAGAGAAACCTCACAAACTTTCTCCCAGCTGCAGTTTCTGTGCCATAACCCAGACAATTGAAAGTGTTTCTAATTAGTTGGAATGATTCTGAGTGGTGAGTCTCTGGGGATGCTTATGGCATTCCCCATGGCAGTAAAGCCAGTGTGCGACTGACAGTGGAGTGGAGAAGGGTGGAGTGCCTACAAAGGCCTGTAACTGACTGGGGGCCTGGGCTCCAAGTACCTGGGTTGAGAGTTAAGTCCCTTGAAAAATGTTTTCAAGCTTTTCGATTTCACAGAAGGTGCAGGTTCTGATCAGGTCCAGCCTGATCTTAACCTCGACTTGGTGACAACAGAGGAGATGATGACCAAAACAAAGAAAGGAAAAGAAGACACCAGACCTCACCCTCATGGCCGCTCAGAGGGTTCTCAAGGTAACAGTCACACAACAGTTCCCATGCTGTGGCACACTACCGTAGCACGACTGTTCACAGAAAAAATCACAGATTTCCTACCCTCATAGCCAACTCAGTAGGTGACTAAAATATTCAATTGGTCAACCGCCAACAGAGGGCACCCTACTTGGGGTCGCCAGGGTGATCAGGCCCAGAAAGCCAAAGTTGGGGCTACCAGTGTTGGAGGACTTGACTCTTGAAAGATTTCTTTGTTTCCCAGTTGCAAAGCTCAAAAGGAGACGAAAATGGCCATTGTATCTCTAACAAAGATGAAAGAGACACGTCCATTACCTTGAAAATGCCCCCTGAACCTACGGCAGCATCCCACCTGTTGTTCCTACTGTGGTATTCCTATAGCAAGGGGTGACGGGGGTGTCTGCCAGCATTGCATCCCTTGTATACCTTCCCTCAGATGCCTGGAAGTAACAGGTGCCTGGTGAACATCTTTCCTATTCTGCCTGGCAGTAATAGGTGCCTGGTGAATGGTCCCCGAGACAAAAGGAGAAGTTTAAGACAGAACATAATGGAGAAAAAGCGTGAGGAATTTTCCGCCGCTCTGAGGGACATTCTACCCAATTGCGTGTTGGAGTCATTCTCTGAAGAAGGGTTTCCCATACTCAAGCAAACGTTAGACTTTGGTAGTTTCCTTGAACTCGATTCCCGATTGGGACATTTGCACAGTTCAGAGCCTGGTCAGCTGCCATGGGAGGTATCCCAATCCAGCCTTAGGAGAAGAACCCTTCCACCGGAGTCTTGCAGATTGCCAACCATCCTAATGACTTAAGTGGCCTCTGCATGCCCAGGTAATATTTATATATTAGAGATAGACTCAGGAAGGAATGGATTAATTCATGCTACGTCACCCTGAGGCTTAAGCTACTGATTCTCTTCAAGCTGAATGCCATGATTTGCCCCATAGAGTAGCCATGGGCAGCAAACATCGATTCATAGAGCTAACCAAGAAAGTTCCTGATGGAGACGTGAGTTTAGATCCATCCTCGAAAAAGAGAGAGGCTCCAGGAAGAAAGGGGCACTTACCAGAAGTCGAGCTCAAAAACTGATGAAGCATGATCCCCATACAGGGCACAAGATATGATGCAGGCTCAGCGAGCTGAAGAGTTGAAAGATTTCTTGGACTCTCAATGTCTGGTAGTGGTGCTCTTTTATTTAGAGAACGTTACAGGATAACATGGGGACAGGACCCATGGGCAGTAAAGAGTTGCTGCATGGGGACAGGACCCATGGGCAGCAAAGAGCTGCTGCTGCTGCCGAATGCAGAAAGGACCCATGGGCAGTCAGAGCTCCTGCTGCTGCCCTGAGTTGAGGGTAAGGGCTAATTTTATGAGTCATGGGTACATGACTTATTTTTACTGGAAAAAGAAAATATGATGTAAACGTCATTAAAGGATTTCAGTTCAGATGGGGTCTGGTTATTGTGTGGTCATATAATATTAGATACGAATCTGGCCATATAGATAGACATGTAGGTGAGCATGACCTGGGCTTCTCTCACTGGGGCACCTCTAATTCATACCAAAAGAAATTCACCGGGTCATATACTTCTGCATGTACACCACATAACCTTGGGCTTTTCGAGCTGGGGCAGCCTTAATCCACATCACTTGTCATAGTCTTTCTCAGCTGTCTCCCATAGGTATGCTTATCAGTCCCTTCTCCTTCATTCAAGTTATTAATTTTGTATTTCTTTAGTCACCATATGTTCTCTAGGCCGACGTGTGAGTGCTTTCGTGATTTTTGGGTACTGTCTTTGAATTTCAATTGTTCACTTAAAGGAATCTTTGCTATCCTAGCCTAGGTCCAATGGAGCACTGAGAACATGAGGTCATCTTGGTTGGTTTGACATTCTGAGATCAGAATCTCCAAATTCTAGATTGTCCTGGCAACCACCATATGGACATAATGTTTCTGAGACAAATTAGACAAATCTGATGAATTCATCCCTACCGGTAAGATATTTTTATGTCTCTTTTCTGAATTTGGGAACGCTCGAAGTGGAACCTGGATCCTTGATCATTTCAGTAGACTACGTCTGGATGCTGGTTTACTTTATTTCTGTAGGATTTGTTAGATGTTCGACTTACATCGTCATCTCTGTCATGTTTATCTTTCGTTAAATATAAGTGTAATGTTCTAATTTTCAGTCAACTTCCTCACATATGGTGTCAAAGCACATAAGCAATACTCTTCTATGGCGAGGGATGGGGGAGAGAATTTCATTGTTGCCAAACTGAACATTCTAGCTTTGGATACCAGCCTTCCCTTTGGATTGGTGGTTCCCAGAGGGAAAGAAAAAATCCTAAAAGTTGTGCATATTTGCAGCATAAAGCTTTTGATGCTGAAAGAGATTAGAGAGATGAACTTCTAAGGATTGTGAAGCTCCTCAAAATACTTAATGATGCTACAGAATGGTCGACCATTGCAAATAGATTAAGATGAATACTACAAAGAGAATGTGTTCTGTGCTAAACTCATGAACCAAGGCAAAATGTTACCCTCTATGAGGTCACTACTAATTACCTTCAGGAATGGTCAAAAAAAACCAGCTTCTTCCCAAGTTCAGCGAAAGATTGCTCCAAAATTCCAATTCAGGGCCTGCGCTGTGGTGTAGCAAGTAAGTGCCCACATTCCTCTTGGGCGGCCCAGGCATCACCACCTAGCATCATGGGTGGGGATCAGATTAATATCAATGGGAAATCCAGATTTCATGGTCTGGTCGGCACAGAGATCATAAAGAAGTAGAAATTTTGAGGACAACTTATCAATACGCACCAGAAAAGGAACCATGAGAATATTACAATCTATGAACGTATCAGGTAAACGTCCCCAAATGATGAAGGAAGGAAGACATGTGACCTGACAAGGTGGAATTGTCAGACTGCCAGGTGATCACACGAGTCAGAGGATTGCCTGGGCAAATTCAACTTGGGAGGGACTCCAGGACTTTCTCTGTGGAAAATCCACCCATTTGGCCATATCCACAAAAGGTAAGAGGTAAAACCCAGGATAATCTTAAAGGAAAGAAACCGGTCTCTGGAGGGAAGGTAGTAGACATTTCAATGTTCAAGCAGAATCTTAGAAACTGATAAGAAATGCAGAACAAGGAGAACTATTCTACCTGGAAAGATGGAGTCTTCAGACTGGTATGAGATGGCTCTCAAACACTGTGTGCATGGACGTTGTCAGGATAACTTAGAAAAATCCGAGGGTGTTTATGACATCACGCTGAACATGTCGCCAAAGATGGCCACATGTTTCCAGGGCGAGTATTTGCCTAGGCTGTGATAGTGAAGTGAGAGATACCCAGAAACAGCTTTTCCCAACAGGAACCAGGCACAGAAACTTGAAGAGATCAAAGAGACGCTGATTCAAGGGATAAGAAAGGAATGACTGGGAAGAAGCGCTAATAGAGGGACAAGCGCTGAGAGGAGAACATTGTCATCTACTGGAGTAGATGGGGAGGCCGTGCTGATTCAACCTTGAAACTTGATTTGAAACAAGAGGCCGGACTTGGTGCTTATCAGTCCTATGTTGGCCTTCTGCCTTACTCATAATCCAAAGTCAAGAATGATCTCTTGAGGACATTGAAGAGAAGAATCGAAGACTCCATCATACGCCCCTAGCATCCTTTGAAGAGAAGTCTCCCTTTCCACAGCTCTGGAGTCATGGGGGCCCACTGGGTACATGCTAATGTGTCCCAAGACATCTCTTTGAAGCCTTGAAGAAATGCACGCCTGTCATTCTTTGAGTATGTCTGCTGGTTTGGAAGGACACTGGAAGTGTGCTGAAAAGCACCCTTTTCCAGAGGGCTTCATTCCTGTGTCAAGGTTGCCCCCCCCAAGCTAGCGTGCTCAGTTGGACTCCAATGAAATTCTCTCCCATTATCTCTTGCCGTAGAAAGTGTACTGACTCTGTGTTTTGACACCATATGGAAGGGGGTTGGCTGAAAATTAGAACACTACCATTATATTTAAAGAAAACTACACATGGCAGAGCTGAGGATGTAAGTCAAACCAATAGAAAACCCTGTGGAAATGATGTAAGCCAGTATCTAGACCTAATCTGGTGGAGCGCCCAAGGATCAGGGTTTAAGTTCGAAATTTCCGAAATCCAGAAAAGAGACAGAAAAATCTGTTACCTGGAGAGAGGAGTTCATCAGCTTTTGCTAACTTGCCTCAGAAACATAATGTCCGTGAAGGCGGTTGCTGGGACCCCCACGAATCTGGAGTTTCTGATCTCAGAATGTCAAACCAGCCAAGACAACCATGAGTTCTCAGGGCTCAGTGTCAACTCGACCAGGATAGCAAAGATTCCTACAAGTGACCTATAAAAATTCCAAGACAACACCCAACAATCATGAAAGGACTCACACCTCGGCCTACAGAACATAAGGTGATTAAAGAAATGCAAAATTCATAACTTGGAATGAAGGAGAACACACTGATAAGCATACCAAAGGGAGATACCTCAGAAAGACCATGACGATTGGATGACGGAAAAGAAAATAAGGTCCTGTCAAATGGAAGGCCAACAGAAATCACAAGTGAATAATCCACATTGATAGACGTCAGATTTAGACAGATTCTGCTTGAACGCTTGAAAGTCTGAGAAAGTCACAACCCCAAAAATTACAGCGAATGTCAAACCTGGTCTAACTGGGAAGGGTGAGTTATGAGACTGCTTCCCGCAGGCTCTGAAGCCTGTGTCCACGAAGCTAGACTGGACAGAGGAGACACGATTCTGACAAATCCTCCGACATCACAGTGTGCCAGATAAACAGGCTGGGCTCATCTACACCCGGCCAGATTTGGGCTCAAGTAGCATATTCAAGTCCCATTCCACTCAACTGCAGGTTGCCAATGGAACATGAAAGGGGCTGGCCAGTGGGGCAGTGTGGAGTTCACTTCTTTTGGGTCGATAGCCCATGGTCAGCCACGTGGAATCCTGGGGGTCAGCCTCCTCAATGATCGTCCAGCCATTCCGGGCCAGGCATGTGACCTAGTGTAGAGGCAGATGGGAAGCGACTTTAGAGAGCACCACTCTTCCTCAGAGAATACAGCGGCATGGCCAGCAGATTTGAGCACAGCCATAAACTTCTGCCAAAACAAAACCAATTAAAAGTTGCAAAGAATAGAAAAGCTGAACCTCAAAATAAAAAAGACCCATGCCAGTGAGAAGAAAATTATATCTACGAATAAACTTTGCCAAACAGGAGAAAGCGATGGAAACCAAAAACTAGCAAAGTTTTGGGGAAAGAAATGCCACAAGACACAAGGAAACTCAAGGCTATTCCGTGCCCTTCGAATGGAACAACGGACACACTTGAAACGTCCATACGGCGTAAAGCTGACAAATAAAAATGGGAAGCAATAGGATATATTGGAGTATATGAGGAAGCCATTTGGTATAGACCTAATTCGGCCTGATTTTGTTTTTTCCAAAAGGGCCTGACTATGGCTATTTAGCATGCATTGGATATCCGCTTAGACATTTCCTATGGCCCTTGAGATAAAGGTGCAAATTTCCCCAACATCAACATTTCCTTAGGGATAAGCATTTTGTCCTAGGCTATGAACAGATTGCTGCACTCACCTTTGACCACCCAGCCCACCTGTGACCAGTCAGCTGGAGACAACAGACCGCCACCCTGCTGTGTTCACTGAGACAGAAGACCTACCTGCTATTTCCATAAATCGCTGTGCCAACAGAGCAGTCTCCTGACTATTGTAAATGGGACATTTCAATCCTATGTGAAACAACCTCTCTGCGAGCGTATAACCAGTCTGTGCACCCCACTTCTTTGATGCCCTTTCTTCCTTTGGGAAGAAAGACCCCGGGTTGTAATCCTCCGATTTAAGCTCAGAGTAAGCTCACCCAAAGTTTCATTTATAGATTGGTTATGGATTATTTTTGACGACAAAGCAATGTCTGGATTCCATGCAGTCCCAGTGAAAGTTGCAGCAATCTTTCCCACACAAATAGGAGAGAGAATCCTAAAGTTTCTATCCAGCAACAAAGGACCCTGAATAGACACAGGAATCCTGAGGAAAACGAACAAAGCAGCAATTATCACACTTTCTGATTGCCACATATAGAACAAAGGGCTAGGTCCTGAAACAGCACAGCCTGGACCCCAAAATAGGCACACAGACCCATGCAACAGAATCGAGACCCCAGAGGTCAACTCACACATCCATGGACAGCCCATTTATGACCAGGGAGCCAAGAGGAGACAGCAGAGAATGTAGAGTCTCGACAAGAAACGGTGCTGGGTAGACTGCACAGCCGCATGTAACACAATGAGAGTAGACCATGATGTTACACCAGGCACATACACCACCTCGAAATGGATTCAGGCCTTGAATGGAAGACTTGAAACCGTGACACTACGAGGAGAAAACGCAGGCAGCTTTCTCTTTGCCATCTGGCTTGGCTGCCTGTTTGGAAGAAGCATGTGTGACTGAGCAATGGCAAGAAAGGAAACAAGAAACAAGCAGGACTCCATCCAATGCAGAACCTTCTGCCCAGCCAACGACACCATCGGCTCAATGCAAAGACAGCACAACAACTGCGACAGGATGTTTGCAAACCACACATCGGAGAAGAGGTGAATAGCCAAAAGATCCAATGAACTCATGTGTCTCCAGTGGAAAAAAAACAACGAGCCCAATACAACCTGTTAAAAAGATGGAAACAGACATTTCTCCCAGGAAGATAGAAAGATGGCCAACAGGCTATATGAAAACATGCTCATCATCATTAAGTCTCTGGTCAATGTGAATCCCAACGGCAATGAGACAGCAGCTCACAGTGGTCAGAGGGCTATAAGGAGGAAGACAGGAAACCACAGGTTTCGGAGAGGAGGTGGAGAGAAGAGAAGCCTCCTGCACTGATGGTGGGAGTGTAAACCGGTGCAGCCACTAGGCAAAGCTGTGTGGAACAGCCTCAGAAATGTCAGAATCCATCTACCATAAGATGCAGGTAGTCCTTGGCAGCATATTTATCCAAAGAACTTGGAAACACTAACGCATAGAGATCCGTGCACCACTGTGCTCACCACAGCCTTACTCCCGATATCCAAGACTTCGAGGCCGCCCTGGTCTCCATCATGTGACGAAAGAAGAAGGAAGATGGCCTATAGCCACACAATGGCATAACACTCAGTTGTAGGAACGGAGGCAGTGCCGCCATTTGTGAACACCAGAAAGGCTCCTGAGGGTATTAGGGGAACTGAAAAAAGCCCTGGGGAAAGGTCAAATACCACAGGATCACATGCACAACGAGAAGAGGAAAAATGGACCAACAAACAGGTAGCACATGACATAGGATTGGTAGTTCCCAGAGGGAAATGGGGGCGGCCACCGGAGGGAGTAAGAGCTGATTAGGCACAAGTGTGTGGTGAGGGCCTGTAATTAGGCTTACGGTGGTGAAGATGATGTAACTTACACAGAAGTCTAAATCTATGAGGATGTAGATCTGAAAGCTATAGGATCTTATAATGTAGGGTTATGACAATCAATTCACATAAAATCAAAACTCCAAAGAGGGGTGCAGATTTACGGCCTAAAGCTTTGGAGGCTGAAAGAGATTAGAGAAGATGAGCTTCCAAGGATTGGCAATCACCTCCAAATGCTTAATGATGCTACTGAATGGTAGACCTTTGCAAAGAGATCAAGAGGAATACTAGCAAGAGAACATTGTCCGAGCCAAACTCATGACCCAATGGAAAATGTTACCATCCATGATGTTACTACTGATTCCCTTCACAAATGATCGAAGCAGGCCAACATATTCCGAAGTTCAGGCCAAAGTTTGGTCCAAAAGTCCAATTCAGGGCCAGCCCTGTGGTGTAGCGGGTAAGTGCACATGTTCCGCTTGAGCTGACTGGGTTTCAAAGGTTAGCATCACGGGTGTAGACTATATTACAAGCGTTAGGAAATCCAGATTTCACGGTCTGATGGGCACAGAGAACATAAACAAGTAGAAATGGTGAGGATACCTGATCAATACACACCAGAAAGAGAACCTTGAGAATATTACAATCTGTGAACGCATCAGGTACACTTCCCCAAATGATGAAGGAACGAAAGCATGTGACTTGCCAAGGTGGAATTGTCAGACTGCTGGGAGATCACATGATCATTGTTCATCAGGCAATTGAATGGGCAACTTCAACTTGGGATGGCCTCCAGGACTGTCTCCAGGGAAAGTCCACCAGTTTAACCATATCCACAAAAGATAAGAGATAAAACCAAGAATAATCTTAAAGGAAAGATACCGGTGTGTAGAGAGAATGTAGTAGACCTTCCAAAGTTAGAAGAGAAAGTTAGAAAACGACGGAGACATGGTCACTGTGATGCCATAAAAAACCTCAAAATTCTAACTTGTCCTGACAACCTCCATGCACACAGAGTTTCAGAGCCATCTCAGACCAGTCTGACTCCTCACCCTTTCCAGGTAGGATAGTTTTCCTTTCTCTGGATTACCTGTCTGTTTCTAACTTTCTTCTCGAACTTTGAAGGCCTGCTCCATTCTCTCTAGACACTGGTTTCTTTCCTGTAAGATTATCCTGGGTTGTATCTCTTATACCTTGTGTAGATGGCCAAGTGGGTGGACCTTCCCCTGAGAAAACCCTGGACTCCCTCCCAAGTTGAAGTTGCCCAGGCAATCCTCTGATGCACAATGATCGTGTCATCTCCTAGCACTCTGCATATTCCACCTTGGCAGGTCACATGTTTTCCTTCCTTTCTCCTTTGGGGAAGTGTACCAGATTCGTTCATAGATTGTAATATTCTCATGGTTCATTTTCTGGTGCGTATTGATAACGTATCCTCACAATTGCAACTTATTTATCATCCCTGTCCACATAGTACCATGAAATCTATATTTCCTAACACTGCTAATGTGATGTGTACCCGTGATGTCAAACAGTGAGGCCTGGGCCGCCCAAGAGGAATGTGGGCACTTACGCGCTCCATCACAGAGACGGCCCTGAATTGTAATTTTGGACCAACCTTTTGCCTGAATTGTGAAGACGTGGGCCTGTTTGCATTATTCGTGAAGGTGATTAGTAGTAACATCATGGACGGTAACATTTTCCGTTGGTTCATGGGTTTAGGACGGATCATGTTCTCTTGGTAGTATTCCTCTTCATCTGTTTGGAATGTTCTACCTTTCTGTAGCAGCAGCAAGCATTTTCAGAGGATGTTCCATCCTTGGAAGTTCACCTTCTCTAATCTCTTTCAGCCCCCAAAGATTTATGCCGTCATTCTGGACCCCTTTTTGGAATTTTGATTTTTGGTGAATTTATTGCCATAACCCTGAATTAGAACATCTTTTATCTTTCAGATTTGCATCCTCATCGATTTAGACTTCTGCGTAGCTTACATCATCTGCACCAGCGTAAGCCTAATGACAGGCCCTCACCACACACTTGTGCCTCATCATCTCTTTCACCCTCCCCCGCCGCCCCTCTTTGCCTGTGGAACCCCCAATCAAATGTCCCGAGCCACCTGTTGTTTAGTGCTTGCTTATTCTTCTCCTTGTAAGTGAGATCCTATGGTATTTGACTTTCTCCCTGGGGCTTGATTCACCTCTCCTAAAACCCTCACAGCCATTCTGGTGGTCACAAATGGCTGGATTGCATCCTTTGTTCCGGCTGACTGGTATGCCATTGTGTGGCTATAGCATATTTTCCTTCTGCATTCGTCCCTTGCTGGGCACCAGGGCGGCTTCCAAGTCTTCAATAGCAGCAGTAGTGCAGTGGGGAACTCAGCGGTGCACATGTCTTTATGCAGTAGTGTTTCTGGGTTCTTTGGATAAACACGTCACAGAGGAATAGCTGGATCATATGAGACACGGATTCTTAAATTTCTGAGGCAGTTCCACACCGCTTGGAGTAGTTGCTGCACCGGTTTACACTCCCACCAGCAGTGCAGGAGGTTTCCACTCTCTCCACCTCCTCTCTGACACTTTTTTCGTGTCTGCTTCGTTATAGCCATTCTGAACACAGTGAGCTGCTATGTCCTTGCAGTTTGGATTTGCGTTGGCCTGAGAATTAATGATGGTGAACAAGTTTTCATGCACCTGTTGGCCCTCTTTCAATCTTCTTGGCAGCTATCTCTGTTTCCATCTTTTGCCCAGGTTTTCATTGGCTTGTTGTTTTTTTTCTTGTGGAGACGTGTGAGTTGATTATATCTTTGGGCTTTTCAACCCTTGTCCTATGTGTGCTTTGCAAACATCCTCCCGTGGTTGTGTGCTGTCTTTGCATTGAATCGATGGTTTCCTTGACTGGGCAGAAGCGTGTGCATTTGATGTGGTCCCATTTGTTTCTTGTTTGCTTTGTTGCCCTTGCCGGGTCCGACATGCTTCTTCCAAATAGGGGGCTCAGACAGATGGCAAAGTGGACTCTGCCTAGGTCTTCTTCTACAAGGTTCACGGTTTCAAGTTTGCCATTTAAGGCTTTAATCCATTTCTAGGTGGTGTGTGTGCCAGGTGTAACATCATGGTCTACTCTCGTTGTGTCCATGTGGCTGTGCAGGCTTCCCAGCACCATTTATTGTACAGACTCTCCTTTCTCCACTGTCTCCTCTTGACTCCCTGTTTGAAAATGGGATGTACATATGCGTTTGAGTTGGGCTGTGGGCTGTCCATTCTGTTGCATGGGTCTGCGTGCCTGTTTTTGGGCCCAGACTGTGCCGTTTCAGTATCTAGCGCTTCGTCCTATATGTTGAAATCAGAAAGTGTGACACGTCCTGCTTTTTTCGTTTTCCTGAGGATTCCTTTGCCTACTCAGGGTCTCTTGTTGCTGGGTAGAAACTTTCGGATTCTCTCTTCTGTCTCTGTGGCCAATATTGCTGCAACTTTGACTGGGATTTCATGGAATCCAGAGATTCCTCCTCCGGTATGGACGTTTCAAGTGTGTTAATTCTTCCATCCCCAGATCCTGGAATATCCTTCTTTCTCCTTGTGTCTCCTTGAATTTCTTTCCCCAAACGTTTGTTAGTTTTCGATTGACATAGCTTTCACCTGTTTTGCTAAGGTTCTTCATAAAGATCTTATTCTTCTCACTAGCAAGTTGGTTTGTTTCTTTTTTTTAGCTTCAGTTTTTCTATTCTTTGCAAATTTTAACTGGTTTTGTTTTGGCAGAAGTGCATCGTTGAGCTCACACCTGCTGACAATGCTCCTGTATTTGCTGTGGAAGTCTGGCACTGTCTAACGTCCCTTCCCATCTGCCTCTGAACTACCTCGGATGTATGCCCCATAATGACTGAAGCAGTGGTGAGCAGGCTCACACCCAGTATTCCAATCGGCCGAACCCGGGTCACCGACCAAGAAGATGCAGACCTCACCACTGCACCACTGGCCGGCCCCTTTCATGTTCCACTGGCAAGATGCACTTGAGTGCAATGGGACTTGAATATGCTACTTGAGCCCAACGCTGGCACTGTGTAGATAAGGCCAAGTTGATTTTCGTCTACACTGTGATTTCAGAGGATTTGTCATAATTGTGTCTCTGCTGTCCCAGCAAGCTTCATGGACACAGGGTTTGAGCCTGCTTGGAGCAGTCTCATAACTCACCCTTCCCAGTTAGCCCAGGTTTGACCTTCGCTGCTGTTTTGTGGCTTGTGAATTTTTCTGACTTTGAAACGTTCAAGCAGAGTCTGTCTAAAGACGGACATCATCTCTCATTGTGGATTATTCAGATGTGATTTCTGTTGGCCTTCCATTTTCTGGGACCTTTTTTTCTTTTCCATAGTATACTCGTCATGGTCTTTCTCAGCTATCTCCCTTAGACATGCTAATCAGTCCGTTCTCCTTCATTCCAAGTGATTAATTTTGTATTTCTTTAATGACCTCATGTGTTCTAGGCCGAGGTGTCAATGCTTTCGTGACTCTGGCTTGTTTTCTTTGAATTTGCACTGGTCACTTGTAGGAATCTTTGCTATCCTAGCCTAGGTCAAAATAAGCACTGAGAACACGTGCTCATTTGGGTTTGTTTGACATCCTGAGATCAGAAACTCCATCTTCGAGGTGGTCCTGGCAACCCCTTTCATGGACACAATGTTTCCGAGACAAATTAGACAAATCTGATGAATTCTTCTCTCCAGGAAAGATATTTTTCTGTCTATTTTCTGGATTTGGGAAGTTTCGAACTTGACCCCCAATCCTTGAACGTTCGCCTAGATTCTGTCTAGATACGGGCTCACCTTATTTCTATAGGTTGTGCCATCTGTTTGACTTAAATCCTCAGACCTTGCCTGTTTATTTTTCTTGAAACACAATTGTAATGTTCTAATTTTCAGCCCACTTCCTTACATGTGGTGTCAAAACACATAATCAATAATCCTTATACGGCAAGAGGTAGGGGGAGAGAATTTCATTCGACCAAACTGAGCACTCTAGCCTGGGAGGGCAGCCTTCACAAAGGAACTAAGTCCTCTGCAAAAGGGTGCTTTTCAGCACACTTGTAGAGCCCTTCCAAACAAAGAGACATACCCCAAGCATGACAGGGGTCCATTCCTTCAAGGCGTGCAAGACATCTCTTGGGACACATTAGCGTGTACCCAGTGGGCCCCCGTGACACCAGAGGTATGGAAAGTGAGACTGATCATCAACGAAAGCCCTGGGCCTAGGAAAGCAGGCATCGGTTATTCACTTCAACGTCCTCAAGACATTATTCTTGACTTTGGATTGACAAAGTAGGTCAGATGAGCCACAAGTCTGGCCTCTTGTTTCCAATCAAGTTTCAAGCTCGAATCAACATGGCCTCCCCATAGACTTGAATACATGACAATGATCTCCTGTCAGTTCTTGTCCCCTATTCTCGCTTCTTGCCAAGGATTCCTTTCTTATCCCTTGAATCAGAGTCTGTTTTATCTCCTCCAGTTTTGGTGTCCACTTTCTGTTTATCAAAGCTGTTTTTGGGTGTCTCTCCCTTTAATAGTCTAGCCAAGGTCAAGCCTCAGACTGTAACCATGTGGCCATCATGAGGGACATATTCACTGTGTTGTCATAAACAACCTCAAAATTCTAAGTTGTCCTGACAACCTACATGCACACAGACTTTCAGAGCCATCTCAGACCAGTCTGACTCCTCGCCCTTTCCAGGTAGGATAGTTTTCCTTTCTCTGGATTTCTTGTCGGTTTCTCACTTTCTCCTCGAACTTTGAAAGGCCTGCTACATTCTCTCTAGACACTGGTTTCTTTCCTGTAAGATTATTCTGGGTTGTTTCTCTTATACCTTGTGTAGATGGCCAAGTGGGTGGACCTTCCCCTGAGAAAACCCTGGACTCCCTCCCAAGTTGAAGTTGCCCAGGCAATCCTCTGATGCGCAATGATCGTGTCATCTCCTAGCACTCTGCATATTCCACCTTGGCAGGTCACATGTTTTCCTTCCTTCTTCCTTTGGGGAAGTGTACCAGATGCCTTCATAGATTGTAATATTCTCATGGTTCTTTTTCTGGCACGTATTAATAACGTATCCTCACAAATGCTACTTATTTCCGACCTCTGTCCACACCGTACCATGAAATCTATATTTCCTACCACTGCTAAAGTGATGTGCACCCGTGATGTGAAACAGTGAGGGCCTGGCCGCCCAAGCGGAACGGCAGCAGTTACCCGCTCCACCACAGTGATGGCCCTGAATTTGACTTTTGGACCAACCCTTTGCCTGAACTTGGGAAGACGTGGGCCTGTTTGGATTATTCACGAAGGTGATTAGTAGTAACATCATGGACGGTAACATTTTCCGTTGGTTCATGGGTTTAGGACGGATCATGTTCTCTTGGAAGTATTCCTCTTCCTCTTTTTGGAATGGTCTACTTTTCTGTACCATCAGTAAGCATTTTGAGGTGATTTTCCATCCTTGGAAGTTCACCTTCTCTAATCTCTTTCAGCCCCCAAAGCTCTATGCCCTCATTCTGAACCCCTTTTTGGATTTTTGATTTTAGGTGAATTTATTGCCATAACGCTGCAATAGAACATCCTATATCTTTCAGATTTGCATCCTCATCGGTTTAGACTTCTGTGTAGGTTACATCATCTTCACCAGAGTAAGCTGAATCATAGGCCCTTACCACACACTTGTGCCTAATCATCTGTTTCACCCTACCCCACCTCCCTGCTTTGCCTCTGTTAACCCTTAATCAAATGTCCCGTGCCAATAGTTGGTTACTGCTTGTCTTTTCTTCTCCTTGTAAGTGAGATCCTACAGTATTTGACTTTCTCCCTGGGGCTTGTTTCACTTCCCCTAAAACCCTCACAGCCATTCTGGTGGTCACTAATGCCTGGATTACATCATTTGTTCCGGCTAAGAGGTATGCCATTGTGTGGGTACAGCCCATCATCCTTCTCCATTAGTCCCTTGCTGGGCACCAGGGTGGATTCCAAGTCTTGGATAGCGGCAGTAAGGCTGTGGTGAACTCAGTGGTGCACATGTCTTTATGCAGTAGTGTTTCCGAGTTCTTTGGATCAACACGCGACACAGGAATAGCTGAATCATATGGGACAAGGATTCTACAATTTCTGAGGCAGTTCCACAGCGCTTGGAGTACTGACTGCACCGGTTTACACACCAACCAGCAGTACAGGAGGCTTCGCTTCTCTCCACATCCTCTCTGACACTTGTTTCCTTTCTGCTTCATTCTAGCCATTCTGACCACAGTGAGCTGCTGTGTCCTTGCCTTTGGATTTGCATTGGCCTGAGACTTAATGATGGTGAACAAGTTTTCATGCACCTGTTGGCCCTCTTTCGATCTTCTTGGGAGAAATCTCTGTTTCCATCATTTGCCAAGGTTTTCATTGGCTTGTTGTGTTTCTTCTTGTGGAGACGTGTGAGTTGATTGTATCTTTGGGCTTTCCACCCCTGGTCCAATGTGTGCATTGCAAACATCCTCTCCCAGTTGTTGTGCTGTCTTTGCATTGAGTCGATGGTTTCCTTGACTGGGCAGAAGCGTGTGCATTTGACGTGGTCCCGTTTGTTTCTTGTTTCCTTTGTTGCCCTTGCCCAGTCAGATATGCTTCTTCCAAATAGGCAGCTCAGACAGATGGCAAAGAGCACTCTGCCTAGGTCTTCTCCTACAAGTTTCACGGTTTCAAGTCTGCCATTCAGGGCTTTAATCAATTTCGAGGTGGTGTGTGTGCCAGGTGTAACATCATGGTGTACTCTCGTTGTGTTCCATGTGGCTGTGCAGACTTCCCAGCACCGTTTATTGTAGAGACTCTCCTTTCTCCGCTGTCTCCACTTGGCTCCCTGGTCCAAAATGGGCTGTCCATGTACGTTTCACTTGGGCTCTGGGCTCTCGATTCTGTTGCATGGGTCTGCGTGCCTGTTTTTGGGCCCAGACTGTGACGTTTCGGTACGTATCACTTCTTTCTATATGTTGAAATCAGAAAGTGTGACACGTCATGCTTTGTTCTGTTTCCTGAAGATTCCTTTGCCTATTCAGGGTCTCTTGTTGCTGGCTAGAAACTTTCAGATTCTGTCTTCGATCTCTGTAGAGAATATTGCTGCAAATTTGACTGGGATTGCATGGAATCCAGAGATTCCTTTTTCCAGAATGGACGTTTCAAGTGTGTTAATTCTTCCATTCCTAGAACCTGGAATATCCTTCTTTCTCCTTGTGTTTTCTTGAATTTCTTTCCCCACAAGTTTGCTAGTTTTCGATTGACATAGCTTTCACCTGTTTTGCTAAGGTTCTTCATAAAGATCTTATTCTTCTCACTGGCAAGCCTGTTTTTATTTTTCAACTTCAGTTTTTCTATTCCTTGCAACATTCAATTGGTTTTGTTTTGGCAGAATTGCATTGCTGTCCTCACATCTGCTGACAATGCTCCTGTATTTGCTGTGGAAGTCTGGCCCTGTCTAACGTCCCTTCCTATCTGCCTCTACACTACCTCAGACGGCTGGCACACAATGACTGATGTAGTGGTGAGGAGGCTCAGCCCCATCATTACACCCGGCCCACTCCAGGCCACTGACACAAAAGCTGCGGACCTCACTGCTGCACCACTGGCCAGCCCCTTCCTGTTCCATTGGCAACCTGCAGTTGAGGGCAATGGGACTTGAATATGCTACTTGAGCCCAACTCGGGCACTGTGTAGATGAGGCCAGGTTGTTTTTCGGGTCCACTGTGATGTCAGAGGATTTGTCATAATCGTGTCTCTGCTGTCCCAGCAAGCTTCATGGACACACGGTTTCATGGCCCGCTCAGAGCAGTCTCATAAGTCACCCTTCCCACCTAGCCCAGGCTTGACATTCGCTGCCGTCTTTTGGCTTGTGAATTTCTCTGCTTTTGAAACGTTCAAGCAGAGTCTGTCTAAAGACTGACATCATCTTTCATTTTGGATTATCCAGGTGTGATTTCTGTCTGCCTTCCATTTTCTGGGACCTTTTTTTCTTTTCCATAGTATAATCGTCATGGTATTTCTCAGCTATGTCTCTTAGACATGCTTATCAGTCCGTTCTCCTTCATTCCAATTGATAATTTTGCATTTCTTGAATCACTGTATGTTCTCTAGGGCGAGGTGTGAGTGCTTTTGTGACTCTTGGTTGTTGTCTTTGAATTTGCACCGGTCACTTGAAGGAGTCTTTGCTGCCCTAGCCTAGGTCAAACTAAGCACTGAGAACACGTGGTCATCTGGGTTGGTTTGACATCCTGAGGTCAGAAACTCCAAATTCGAGGTGGTCCTGGCATCCCCCTTCACGGACACAATGTTTCCAAGACAAATTAGACAAATCTGATGAATTCCTCTCTCCAGGAAAGATATTTTTCTGTCTCCTTTCCGGATTTGGGAAGTTTCGAACTTCACCCCTGATCCTGGAACGTTCCCCTGGGTCCCGTCTAGATACGGGCTTACTTTATTTCTATAGGCTGTGCCATTTGTTTGCCTTACATGCTCAGCCCTGGCCTGTTTATTTTTCTTGAAACACAATTGTAATGTTCTGATTTTCAGCCCACTTCCTTACATGTGGTGTCAAAACACATAATCAATAATCCTTCTACAGCAAGAGGTAGGGGGAGAGAATTTCGATGGAGGCAAACTGAGCACACTAGCCTGGGAGGGCAGCCTTCATGAAGGAACGAAGCCCTGTGGAAAAGGGTGCTTTTCAGCACCCTTGTAGAGCACTTCCAAACAAAGAGACATAGCCCAAGCGTGACGGGGCTCCATTCCTTCAAGGCTTCCAAGACATCTCTTGGGACACATTAGAATGTACCCAGTGGGCCCCCGTGATGCCAGAGCTATGGAAAGTGAGACTGATCTGCAAAGAATGCCAGGGACCTAGGAAAGGAGGCATCGATTCTTCTCTTCAATGTCCTCAAGACATCATTCTTGACTTTGGCTTATGCTTAAGGCAGAAGGACCACGTAGGTCTGATAAGGCCCAAGTCCGGCCTCTTGCTTCCAATCAAGTTGCAAGCTTGAATCAGCATGGCCTCCCCATAGACTTGAATAGATGACAACGTTCTCCTCTCGGGGCTTGTCCCTCTATTCTCGCTTCTTGCCTAGGATTCCTTTCTTACCCTTGAATCAGTGTCTGTTTTATGTCTTCCAGTTTCTGTGTCCGCTTTCTGTTTCTCAAAGCTGTTTCTGGGTATCCCTCCCTTTAATAGTCTAGCCTAGGCCAATCCTCAGTCTGTAACCGTGCGGCCATCTTGGCGGACATGATCCTCGTGATGTCATAAACAACCTCAAAATTCGAAGTTGTCCTGACAACCTGCGTGCACACGGAGTTTCAGAGCCATCTCACGCCACCCTTCCAGGTAGGATAGTTTTACTTTTTCTTGATTTCTTGTCGGTTTCTGACTTTCTCCTCCAACTTTGTAAGGCCTGCTACATTCTCTCTAGACACTGGTTTCTGTCCTGTAAGATTATCCTGGGTTTTACCTCTTGCATTTTATGTAGATGGCCAAGTGGGTGGACGTTCCCCAGAGAAAGTCCTGGATTCCCTCCCAAGTTGAAGTTGCCCGGGCAATCCTCTGATGCGCAATGATCGTGTCATCTCCTAGCACTCTGCCGCTTCCACCTTGGCAGGTCCCATGTTTTCCTTCCTTCTTCCTTTGGGGAAGTGTACCAGATGCGTTCATGGATTGTAAAAGCCTCACGGTTCTTTTTCTGGTGCGTATGGATAACGTAACCTCACCATTGCTACTTATTTTATGATCCCTGTCTGCACCGTACCATGAAATCTATATTTCCTAACACTGCTAATGTGATCTGCACCCGTGATGTGAAACAGCGAGGCCCGGGGCCCAAGGGGAACGTGGGCACTTACACAATCCACCACAGGGCTGGCCCTGAATTGTTCTTTTGGACCAACCTTTTGCCTGAACTTCGGAAGTCGTTGGCCCGTTTTGATTAGTCCTGAATGTGATTAGTAGTAACAGCATGGACGGTAACATTTTCCCTTGGTTCATGGTTTTAGGACTGATCATGTTCTCTCGGTAGTATTCCTCTTCAACTATTTTGAATGATCTACCTTTCTGTAGCATCACTAAGCATTTTGAGGTGATTTTCCATCCTTGGAAGTTCACCTTCTCTAATCTCTTCAGCCTCCAAAGCTTTATGCCGTCATTCTGGACCTCTTTTTTGATTTTTGATTTTAGGTGAGTTTATTGCCATAACCCTGCATTAGAACATCCTATGTCTTTCAGATTTGCATCCTCATCTATTTAGACTTCTGTGTAGATTACACCATCTTCAGTGGCATAAGCCTAATGGCAGGCCCTAACTGCACTCTTGAGCCTAATCATCTCTTTCACCCTCCCACACCACCCGGCTTTGTCTCTGGGAATGTGCAATCAAATGTCCCTTGTCACCTGTTGGTTACTGCTTGCTTTTTCTTCTCCTTGTAAGTGAGATCCTATGGTATCTGATATTCTCCCCGGGGCTTCTTTCACTTCCCCGAAAACCCTCACAGCTATACAGGTGATCACAAATGGCTGGATTGCATCTTTTGTTCTGGTTGAGTGGTATGCCATTGTGTGGCTTTAGCCCATCTTTCTTCTGCCTTCATCCCTTGCTGGGCACCAGGGCGGCTACCTAGTCTTGGATAGCGAGAGTCAGGCTATGCTGAACCCAGCGGTACACATGTATTTATGCTGTAGTGTTTCTGAGTTCTTAGGATAAACAGGCCACAGAGGAATAGCTGGATCATATGTTACATCTATTCTTAAACTTCTGAGGCAGCACCACACCTCTTGGCATAGTGGCTGCACCGGATTACACTCCCATCGGCAGTACAGGAGGCTTCCCTTCTGCCATCTCCCCTCTGACACTTGCAGTTTTCCGTCTGGTTCCTTATAACCATTCTCAGCACAGTGAGCTGCTTTGTCATTCCAGTTTGGATTTGCATGGCCTGAGATTTAATGATGGTGAACAAGTTTTCATGCACCTCCTGGCCCTCTTTCGATCTTCTTGGGAGAAATCTCTGTTTCCATCTTTTACCCAGGTTTTCATCGGCTTGTTGTTTTTTTCTAGTGGAGACGTGCGAGTTGATTGTATCTTTGGGCTTTCCACCCCGTGTCTGATGTGTGGTTTGCAAACATCCTCTCCCAGTTGTTGTGTTGTCTTCGCATTGAGTGGAAGGTTTCCTTGACTGGGCAGAAGCGTGTGCATTTGATGTGGTCCCGTTTGTTTCGTGATTCCTTTGCTGCCCTTGCCCAGTCAGACATGCTTCTTCCATATAGGCGGTTCAGACTGATGGCAAAGAGCTCTCTGCCTAGGTCTTCCCCTACAAGGTTCATGGTTTCAAGTCTGCCATTCAGGGCTTTAATCTATTTCGATGTGGTGTGTGTGCCAGGTGTAACATCATGGTCTACTCTCATTGTGTTCCATGTGGCTGTGTAGCCTTCCCAGCACCGTTTATTGTGGAGACTCTCCTCTCTCCTCTGTGTCTTCTTGGCTCCCTGCTCGAAAAGGGGCTGTCCATGCACGTTTGAGTTGGGCTCTGGGTACTCGATTCTGTTGCATGGGTCTGTGTGCCTGTTTTTGGGCCCAGACTAGACATTTCGTTACCTAGCGCTTCGTCCTATATGTTGAAATCAGAAAGTGTGATACGTCCTGCTTTTCGTTTTCTTGAGGATTCCTTTGCCTATTCAGGGTCTCTTGTTGCTGGCTAGAAACATTAGGATTCTCTCTTCTATCTCTGTGGCAAGTATTGCTGCAACTTTGACTGGGATTGCATGCAACCCAGAGATTCCTGTACTCAGGTATGGGCGTTTCAAGTGTGTTAATTCTTGCATTCCTAGATCCTGGAATATCCTTCTTTCTCCTTGTGTCTTCTTGAATTTCTTTCCCCAAACGTTTGCTAGTTTTTGAATTAACATAGCTTTCACCTGTTTTGCTAAGGTTCTTCATAGAGATGTTATTCTTTGTACTGGCAAGCTGTATTTTTTCTTTTTTTTATCTTCAGTTTTTCTATTCTTTGCAACTTGAATTGGTTTTGTTTCAGCAGAAGTACATCGCTATGCCCACATCTGCTGGCAATGCTACTGTAGTTGCTGTGGAAGTCTGGCCCTGTCTGAAGTCCTTTCCCATCTGCCTTCACAATACCTCGGACTCCTGCCATACAATGACTGAAGCAGTGGTGAGGGGGCTCACCCACATGATTCCAACCGGCCCACCAGATGACACTGACCCAGAAGGTGTGGACCTCACAGCTGCTCCACCGGCCGGCCCCTTTCATGTTCCGTTGGCCACTGGCAGTTGAGTGAAATGGGACTTGAATGTGCTGCTTGAGCCCAACAGTGGCACTGTATAGATGAGCCCAGGTTGTTTATCGGGTCCACTGTTATGTCAGAGGATTTGTCATAATTGTGTCTCTGCTGTCCCAGCAAGCTCCATGGACACAGGGTTTCAGAGCCCGCTTGGAGCAGTCTCATGACTCATGCTTGCCAGTTGGCCCAGGTTTGACATTCACTGCCGTTTTTTGGCTTGTGAATTTCTCTAACTTTCAAACGTTCAAGCAGAGTCTGTCTAAAGACGCACATCTATCATTGTGGATTATTCAGGTATGATTTCTGTTCGTCTTCCATTTTCTGGGACCTTTTTTTCTTTTCCATAGTATAATCGTCATGGTCTTCCTCAGCTATCTCCCTTAGACATGCTTATCAGTGGGTTCTCCTTCATTCCAAGTCTTTGATTTTGCATTTCTGTAGTCACCGTATGTTCTCTAGGGCGAGGTGTGAGTCCTTTCGTGATTCTTGGTTGTTGTCTTTGTATTTGCACTGTTCACTCGTAGGAATCTTTGCTATTCTAGCCTTGGTCAAACTAAGCCCGGAGAACAAGTGGTCATCTGGGTTTTTTTGACATCCTGAGATCAGAAACTCCAAATTTCACGGGGGTCCTGGCAACATCCTTCATGAACATAATGTTTCCCAGACAAATTAGACAAATATGATGAATTCCTCTCTCCAGAAAAGATATTTTTCTCTCGTTTTCTGGATTTGGGAAGTTTCAAACTTGACCCCTGATCCTTGAACGTTCCCCTAGATTCCGTCTAGATACGGGCTTACTTTATTTCTATAGGGAGTGAACTTTGTTTGCCTTACATCCTCAGCCATGGCTTCTTTATTTTTCTTGAAACAGAATTGTAATGTTCTAATTTTCAGCCAACGTCCTTACATATGGTGTCAAAACACATAATCAATAATCCTTCTACGGCAAGAGGTGAAGGGAGAGAATGTCATTGGAGCCAAACTGAGGATTCCAGCCTGGGAGGGCAGCCTTCACAAAAAACAAAGTCCTCTGGAAAATGCTGATTTTTACCACCCTTGTGGAGCACTTCCAAACAAACAGACATACCCCAAGCGTGACAGGGCTCCATTCCTTCAAGGCTTCCAAGACATCTCTTGGGACGCATTCTCATATACCTAACGGTCCCTCGTGACGCCAGAGCTATGGAAAGTGAGACTGATCTTTGAAGCAGGCTAGGGCCATAGGAAAGGAGGCATCGATTCTTCTCTTCAATGTCCTCAAGACATCATTCTTCACTTTGGATTATGCTTAAGGCAAAAGGACACTGTAGGTCTCAAAAGGCCCAGTCTGGCCTCTTGTTTCCAATCAAGTTGCAAGCTTGAATCAGCATGGCCTCCCCTAGACTTGAATAGATGACAATGTTTTACTGTCAGAGCTAGTCCCTTTATTCTTGCTTATTGCCAAGGATTCCTTTCTTATCCCTTGAATCAGAGTCTGTTTTCTCTGTTCCAGTTTCTGTGCCCGCTTTCTGTTTTTCAAAGCTGTTTCAGGATATCTCTCCCTTTAATGGCCTAGTCTAGGCCAATCCTCAGACTGTAACCATGCGGCCATATTGGGGGACATGTGCACCATGATGTCATAAACAACCTCAAAACTCGAAGTTGTCCTGACAACCTGCATGCACACAGAGTTTCAGAGCCATCTCAGACCAGTCTGACTCCTCACCCTTTCCAGGTAGGATAGTTTTCCTTTTTCTGAATTTCTTGTTGGTTTCTCACTTTCTCCTTGAACTTTGAAAGGCCTGCTACATTCTCTCTAGACACTGGTTTCTTTCCTGTAAGATTATCCTGGGTTGTATCTCTTATATCTTGTGTAGATTTCAAAGTGGGTGGACCTTCCCCTGAGAAAGTCCTGGACTCCCTCCCAAGTTGAAGTTGCCCAGGCAATCCTCTGATGTGCAATGATCATGTCATCTCCTAGCACTCTGGCAATTCCTCCTTAGCAGGTCACATGTTTTCCTCCTTTCTTCCTTTGGGGAAGTGTACCAGATGCGTTCATAGATTGTAATATTCTCATGGTTCTTTTTCTGGTGTGTATTGATAACATATCCTCACAATTGCTACTTATATATGATCCCTGTCTGCACCGTACCATGAAATCTATATTTCCTAAAACTGCTCATGTGATCGGCACCCGTGATTTGAGGGAGTGAGGCCCAGGCCACACAAACGGAATGTGGGCACTTACACGCTCCACCACAGGGCCGGCCATGAATTGTCCTGTTGGACCAACCTTTTGCCTGAACGGGGTAAGACGTGGGCCTGTTTGGATTAGTCATGAAGGTGATTAGTTGTAACATCCTGGAGGGTAACATTTTCCCTTGGTTCATGGGTTTAGGACAGATCATCTTCTCGTGGTAGTATTCCTCTTCATCTATTTGGAACGGTCTACCTTTCTGTAGCATCAGTACGCATTTGGAGGTGATTTTCCATGCTTGGAAGTTCACCTTCTCCTATCTCTTTCAGTCCCCAGGGCTTTATGCCGTCATTCTTCACAAATCCTTTTTGGATTTGTGATTTTAGGTGAATTTATTGCCGTAACACTGCATTAGAACATCCTATATCTTTCAGATTTACATCCTCATCGATTTAGACTTCTGTGTAGGTTAAATCATCTTCACCATCCAAAGCCGAATCGCAGGCCCTCACCACATACTTGTGCCTAATCATATCTTTCACCCTTCTCCACCGCACTGCTTTGCCTCTGGGAAGGCACAAATATCACATGCCACATATTGGTTATTGCTTTCATTTTCTTCTACTTGTAAGTGAGATGTTATGGTATTTGACATAGTCCCTGGAGCTTGTTTCACTTCCCCTAAAACCCTCATAGCAATTCTGGTGGTCAAAAATGGCTGGGTTGCATCCTTTGTTCCGGTTGAGTGGTATGCCATTGTGTGGCTAGAGCCCATCTTCCTTCTGCACTCGTCCCTTGCTGGGCACCAGTGCTGCCTACAAGTCTTGCATAGCGGGAATAAGGCTGTGGTGAAATCAGCCATGCACATGTCTTTATGTGGTAGTGTTTCCGAGTTCTTTGGATCAACATGCCTGAGAGAAATAGCTGGATCATATGGGACATGGATTCTTAACTTTCAGAGGCAGTTACACACCACTTGACATACTGGCTGCACTGTTTTACACTCCCAGCAGGAGTGCAGGAGGCTTCCGTACTCTCCACCTCCTCTCTGATACTTGTTGTTTCCTGTCTGCTTCCTTATAGCCATTCTGACCACAGTGAGCTGCTATGTCCTTGCAGTTTGGATTTTCATTTTCCTGAGACTTAATGATGGTGAACAAGTTTTCATGCACCTGTTACCCCTCTTTTGAGCTTCTTGGGAGAAATGTCTGTTTCAATTTTTTGACCAGGTTTTCATAGGCTTGTTTTTTTTTTTGTGGAGACGTGCGAGTTCATTGTATCTTTGGGCTTTTCACCCCTTGTCCGATTTGTGGTTTGTAAACTTCCTCTCCCAGGTGTTGTGCTGTCTTTGCATTGAGTGGATGGTTTCCTTGAGTGGGCAGAAGCGTGTGCATTTGATGTGGTCCCGTTTGTTTCTTGTTTACTTTGTTGCCCTTGCCCAGTCAGACATGCTTCTTCCAAATAGGTGGCTCAGACAGATGGAATAGAGCATTCTGCCTAGGTCTTCTGCTACAAGTTTCACAGTTTCAAGTCTGCCATTAAGGACTTCAATCCATTTCACATGGTGTGTGTGCCAGTTGTAACATCATGGTCTTCTCTCGTTGTGTTCCGTGTGGATGTGCAGGCTTCCCAGCACCGTTTATTGTACAGACTCTCCCTTCTCAACTGTCTTCTCTTGGCTCCCTGGTCGAAAATGGGCTGTCCATGTACGTTTGAGTTGGGCTCTGGGTTCTCGCTCCTGTTGCATGGGTATGTGTGCCTGTTTTTGGGCCCAGGTTATGCCGTTTTGGTACCTAGAGTTTCGCCCTCTATATTGAAATCAGAAAGTGTGATACGTCCTGCTTTGTTCGTTTTCCTGAGGATTCCTTTGCCTATTCAGGGTCTGTTGTTGCTGCCTAGAAACGTTAAGATTCTCTCTTCTATCTCTGTGGCAAATATTGCTGCAAATTTGACTGGGATTGCATGGAATCCAGAGATTCCTTTCTCCGGTATGGACGTTTCAAATGTGCTAATTCTTCCATTCCTAGATCCTGGAATCTCCTTTCTCCTTGTGTCTTTTTGAACATCTTTCACCAAACGCTTGCTAGTTTTCGATTGACGTAGCTTCACCTGTTTTGCTAAGGTTCTTCATAGAGATCTTGTTCACCTAACTGGCAAGCTGTTGTTTTTTCTTCCAGTTTCAGGTTTTCTATACTTTGCAAATTTTGACTGATTTTGCTTTGGCAGAAGTGCATCACTAAGCTCACATCTGCTGGCAATATTCCTGTATTTGCTGTTTAAGTCTGGCACTGTCTAACGTGCACTCCCATCTCCCTCTACATTACGTCTGACGTCTGCCCCAGAATAACTGAAGCAGTGGTGAGCAGGCTCACCCCCAGGATTCCACCCGGCCCAAACCCGGCCACTGACCCAAAATGTGCGGACCTCACTGCTGCACCACCGGCCGGCCCCTTTCATGTTCCAGTGGCAACCTGCAGTTGAGTGCAGTGGGACTTGAATATGGTACTTGAGCCCATCTATGGCACTGTGTAGATGAGGCCAGGTGTTTTTTGTTTCCACTGTGATGTCAGAGGATTTGTCATAATTGTGTCTCTGCTATCCCAACAATATTCATGGACACAGGGTTCCAGAGCCCGCTTGGAGCAGTCTTATAACTCGCCCTTCCCAGTTAGCAAAGGTTTGACCTTCGCTGCTTTTTGGCTTGTGAATTACTGTGACTTTCAAACGTTCAAGCAGAGTCTGTCTAAAGACTGACATCATCTTTCATTGTGGATCATCCAGGTGTGATTTCTGTTCGCCTTCCATTTTCTGGGACCTCTTTTTCTTTTCTATAATATACTTGTCATGGTCTTTCTCAGCTATGTCCCTTAGACATGCTTATCAGGTCGTTCTCCTTCATTCCAAGTGATTAATTTTATACTTCTTTAATCACCGTATGTTCTCTAGTCCGAGGTGTGAGTGCTTTCATGACTCTTGGTTGTTGTCTTTGAATTTACACTGGTCATTGTAGGAATCTTTGCTATCCTAGCCTAGGTCAAACTAAGCACTGAGAACACGTGGTCATCTGGGTTGGTTTGACATCCTGAGATCAGAAACTCCAAATTCGAGGAGGTCCTGGCAACCCCCTTCACGGACATAGTGTCCTTCTGCCTTAAGCATAATGCAAAGTCAAGAATTATCTGTTCCAAACATTGCTGAAAAGAATCGATGCCTCCTTTCCTAGGCCCCTAGCATTCTTTGAAGATCAGTCTCACTTTCCATAGCTCTGGCGTCATGGGTTCCCACTGGGTACATGCTTATGTGTCCCAAGAGATGTTTTGGAAGCCTTGAAGGAATGGAGCCCTGTCACTGTGGGTATGTCTCCTTGTCTGGAAGTGCTCTACAAGTGTGTTGAAAAGCACCCTTTTCCAGAGGGCTTCATTCCTTTGTGAAGGCTGACCTCCCAGGCTAGAGTGCTCACTTTGCTTCCAATGAAATTGTCTCCCCTTAACTCTTTCTGTACAAGGATTATTGATTATGTGTTTTGACACCATATGTGAGGAAGTTGGCTCAAAATTAGAACATTACAAGTCTGTACCAAGGAAAATAAACATTCCAGGGCTGAGGATGTAAGGCAAAGAAATGGCACACTCTAGAATATTAAAGTAAGCCCCTATCAAGACACATTCTAAGGGAAAGTCCAAGGATCAGGGGTCAAGTTCGAAACTTCCAAAATCCAGAAATGAGAAGAAATAATTTCTTTCCTGAGAGAGGAATTCATCAGATTTCTCTAATTTGTCTCAGAAACAGTATGTCCCTGAATGGGGTTGCCAGGACCAGCTCGAATTTGGAGTTTCTGATCTCAGGATGTCAACCAACCCAGATGACCACGTGGTCTCAGTGCTTAGTTTGACCTAGGCTAGGTTAGCAAAGAGTCCTGGCAGTGACGGGTGAAAATTCAAAGACAACAACCAAGAATCACGAAAGCACTCACACCTCGTCCTAGAGAATATACGGTGATTAAAGATATACAAAATTAATCACTTGGACTGAAGGAGAACGGACTGATAAGCATATCTAAGGGAGATAGTTGAGGACCATGACGATTATACTGTGGAAAAGAAAAAAAGGTGACAGAAAATGGAAGGTGAACAGAAGTCACACCTGAATAATTCACAATGAAAGATGTAAGGCTTTACACAGACTCTGAACGTTGTAAAGTCAGAGAAATTCATAAACCAAAAAGCGGCAGCGAAGGTCAAACCTGGGCTAATTGGGAAGGGAGAGATATGAGACTGCTCCAAGTGGGTTCTGAAACCCTGTGTCCATGAAGATTGCCGGGACAGATGAGACACAATTGTGACAAATCCTCTGACATCACAGTGGGCCTGAATAACTTCATGGCCTCATCTATACAGTGCCAAAGTTGGGCTCAAGTAGCACATTCAAGTTCCACTGCACTCAACTGCAGGTTGCCAATGGAACATGAAAGGGGCCAGCCGGTGGTGCAGTGGCGAGGTCAGCACCTTCTGGTTTGGTGGCCCAGGGTGGGCCGGGTGGAATAAAGTGGGTGATCGTCCTCACCACTGCTTCAGTCATTCTGGGGCAGGCGTCCGAGGTAGTGTAGAGCCAGATGGGGAGGGACGTTAGACAGGGCCAGACTTCCACAGCAAATACAGGAGCATTGCCAGCAGATGTGAGCACAGCGATGCACTTCTGCCAAAACAAAACCAATTCAAAGTAGCAAAGAATCGAAACACTGAAGCTGAAAAGAAAAAAAAAAACTGAATGCCAGTGAGAAAAATAAGATCTCTATGAAGAACCTTAGCAAAACAGGTGAAAGCTATGTCAATCGAAAACTAACAAACGTTGGGGGAAAGAAATACAAGAAGACACGAGGAGAAAGAAGGAGATTCCAGGATCTAGGAATGGAAGCATTAACCCACTTGAAATGTCCATACCAGAGAAAGGAATCTCTGGATTCCATGCAATCCCAGTCAAAGTTGCAGCAATGTTTCCCACAGAGACAGAAGAGGGAATCCTAAAGTTTCCAGCCAGCAACAAGTGACCCTGAATAGGCAAAGGAATCCTCAGGAAAACGAAAAAAGCAGGACGTGGCACACTTTCCGATTTCAACATATAGGACGAAGCACTAGGTACCGAGACGGCACAGTCTGGGCCCAAAAACAGGCACACAGACCCATGCAACAGAATCGAGAACCCAGAGCCCAACTCAAACGTACATGGACAGCCCATTTTCGACCAGGGAGCCAAGAGGAGACAGCGGAGAAAGGAGAGTCTCTACCATAAACAGTGCTGGGAAGCCTGCACAGCCACATGGAACACAACGAGAGTACACCATGATGTTACACCTGGCACACACACCACCTGCAATGGATCAAAGCCTTGAATGGCAGACTTGAAACCGTGAACCTTGTAGCAGAAGACCTAGGCAGAGTGCTCTTTGCCATCTGTCTGAGCCGCCTATTTGGCAGAAGTATATCTAACTGGGCCAGGGCAACAAAGGAAACAAGAAACAAACGGGACCACGTGCAATGCAGATGCTTCTGCCCAGTGAAGGAAACTATCGACTCAATGCAAAGACAGCACAAAACCTGGGACAGGATGTTTGCAAACCACACATCAGACAAGGGGTGAAAAGCCCACAGATACAATCAATTCACACGTCTCCACAAGAAAAAAAACAAGCCAATGAAAACCTGGTCAAAAGATGGAAACAGAGATTTCTGCCAAGAAGATCGAAAGAGGGCCAACAGGTGCATGAAAACTTGCTCACCATCAGTCAGTCTAAGGCCAATGCAAATCCAAACTGCAAGGACATGGCATCTCACTGTGGTCAGAATGGCTATAGGGAACCAGAGAGGAAACAACAAGTGTCAGAGAGGAGGTGGAGAGAAGGGAAGCCTCCTGCACTGCTGGTGGGAGTATAAACCGGTGTAACCACTATGCCAAGCGGTGTGGAACATCCACAGAAATTTAAGAATCCATGTCCCATATGATCCACCTATTCCTGTGCGGTGTGTTTATCCAAAGAACTCGGAAACACTACTGCATAAAGACGTGCACCGCTGAGTTCATCAAAGCCTTACTCCCGCTATCTAAGAGTTGGAAACCGACCTGGTGCACAGCAGGGGACGAATAGAGAAGGAAGATGGGCTATACCCACAGAATGGCGTACCACTCAGCCGGAACAAAGTATGCAATCCAGCCATTTGTGACCACCCGAATGGCTGTGAGGGTTTTAGCGGAAGTGAAACAAGTCCCAGGAAGAAAGCCAAATACCATAGGATCTCACTTACAAGGAGAAGAAAAAGCAAGCACTAATGAACAGGTGGCACTGGACATTGGATTCCGGGTTCCAAGAGGCAAAAAAGGCAGTGAGGAAGGGTGAAAGAGATGGTTAGGCACAACTGTGTGGTGAGGACCTGTGATTAGGCTTACACTGGTGAAGATGATGTAAGCCACACAGAAGTCTAAAGCAATGAGGATGTAAATCTGGAAGATGTAGGATGTTCTAATGCAGGGTTATGGCAATAAATTCACCTAAAATCAAAAATCCAAAAAGTGGTCCAGTTAGACAGCGTAAAGCTTTGGGGGCTGAAAGAGATTAGAGAAGGTGAACTTCCAAGGATGGAAAATCACCTCAAAATGCGTACTGATGCTACAGAAAGGCAGACCATTCCAAATAGGTGAAGAGGAATAGTACGAAGAGAACATGATCAGTCCTAAACCCATGAATGAACGGAAAATGTTACCGTCCATGATGTTATTACTAATCACCTTCACGAATAATCCAAACAGGCCCACGTCTTCCCAAGTTCAGGCAAAAGGTTGGTCCAAAATTACAACTCAGGGCCGGCCCTGTGGTGGAGCGGGTAAGTGCCCACATTCCGCTTGGGCGGCCCGGGCCTCACTGTTTCACATCACGAGTGCATATCACATTAGTAGTGTTAGGAAATATAGATTTCATGGTACGGTGCAGGCAGAGATCATAAATAAGCAGCAATTGTGAGCATACGTTACCAATACGCACAAGTAAAGGAACCATAAGAATATTACAATCTATGGAAGCATCTGGTACACTTCCCAAAGGCAGAAGGAAGGAAAACTTGTGACCTGCCAAGGTGGAATTGGCAGAGTGCCACGAGATGACACGATCATTGTGCATGAGAACATTGCCTGGGCAACTTCAACTTGTGAGGGAGTCCAGGACTTTCTCTGGGTAAGGTCCACCAATTTTGCCATCTAGCCAAGATATAAGAGATAAAACCCAGGATAATCTTACAGGAGTGAAATCAGTGTTTAGAGAGAATGTAGGAGCCCTTTCGAAGTTCAAGGAGAAAGATAGAAGCTGACAACAATTGCAGAAAAAGGAAAACTATCCTACCTAGACAGGGTGAGGAGTCAGACGGGTCTGAGAGGGCTGTGAAACTCTGTGTGCACGCAGGTTGTCAGGACAACTTCGAATTTTGAGGTTGTTTATGACATCACGGTGAACATGTCCCCCAGGGTGGCCGCATGGTTACAGTCTGAGGATTGGCCTAGGCTAGGCTATTAAAGGGAGGGATACCCAGAAACAGCTTTGACACACAGAAAGCAGGCACAGAAACTAGAAGAGATAAAACAGAGTCTGATTGAAGGGATAAGAAAGGAACCCTAGGCCAGAAGCGAGAATAGAGGGACAAGCACTGAGAGGAGAACATTGTCATCTATTTAAGTCTATGGGGAGGTCATGCTGATTCAAGCTTGCAACTTCATTGGAAACAAGAGGCCGGACTTGGGGCTCATCACACCTACAGTGCCCTTGTGCATTAAGCATAATGCAAAGTCAAGAAAGATGTCTTGAGAACATTGAAGAGAAGAATCGATGCCTCCTTTCCGAGGCCCATAGCATTCTTTGAAGGTCAGTCTCTTTTTCCGAAGCTCTGGTGTCACGTGGGCCCACTGGGCACATGCTAATGTGTCCCAAGAGATGTCTTGGAAGCCTTGAAGGAATGGAGCCCTGTCACGCTTGGGCTATGTCTCTTTGTTTGGAAGTGCTCTACAAGGGTGCTGAAAAGCACCCTTTTCCACAGGGCTTCGTTCCTTCGTGAAGGCTGCCCTCCCAGGCTAGTGTGCTCAGTTTGCCTCCATCGAAATTCTCTCCCCCTACCTCTTGCCATATAAGGATTATTGACTATGTGTTTTGACACCATATGTAAGGAAGTTGCACGAAAATTAGAACTTTACAATTGTGTTTCAAGAAAAATAAACAGGCCAGGGCAGAGGATGTAGGGCAAGCAAATGGCACACCCTATAAAAATTAAGTAAGCCCGTATCTGGACGGAATCTAGGGGAACGTTCCAGGATAAGGGGTCAAGTTCGAAACTTCCCAAATCCGAAAAAAAAGACAGAAAAATATCTTTCCTGGAGAGTGGAATTCATCTGATTTGTCTAATTTGTCTTGGAAACATTGTGTCCGTGAAGGGGGTTGCCAGGACCACCTCGAATTTGGAGTTTCTGACCTCAGGATGTCAAACCAACCCAGATGACCACGTGTTCTCAGTGCTTAGCTTGACCTGGGCTAGGACAGCAAAGACTGCTTCAAGTGACCGGTGCAAATTCAAAGACAACAACCGAGAGTCACGAAAGCACTCACACCTCGCCCTAGAGAACATACAGCGATTAAAGAAATACAAACTTAATCACTTGGAATGAAGGAGAAAGGACTGATAAGCATGTCTAAGGGAGATAGCTGAGAAAGACCATGACAAGTATACTATGGAAAAGAAAAAGAGGACTAGGAAATGGAAGGTGAACAGAAATCACACCTGAATAATCCACAATGAAAGATGATGTCCGTCTTTAGACAGACTCTGCTTGAACGTTTGAAAGTCAGAGAAATTCACAAGCCAAAAAATGGCAGTGAAGGTCAAGCATGGGCTAACTGGGAAGGGTGAGTTATGAGACTGCTCCAAGCAGGCTCTGAAACCTGTATCCATGAAGCATGCTGGACATCAGAGACACAATTATGACAAATCCTCTGACATCACAATGGACCCGAAAAACAACCTGGCCTCATCTACACAGTGCTTGAGTTGGGCTCACTAGTATATTTAACTCCCATTGCACTCAACTGCACGTTGCTGAAAGGGGCCGGCCGGTGGTGCAGTGGTGAGGTCCCCACATTCTGGGTCTGTGGCCCAGTATGGGCTGGGTGGAATCCTCGGTTTGGGCCTCCTCACCACTGCTTAAGTCATTCTGGTGCAGGCGTCCAGGTAGTGTAGAGGCAGATGGTTAGGGATGTTAGACAGGGCCAGACTTCCACAGCGAATACAGGAGCATTGCCAGCAGATGTGAGCACAGCAATGCACTTGTGCCAAAACAAAACCAATTAAAAGTTGCAAAGAATAGAAAAACTGAAGCTAAGAGAAAAAAACCAGGAGCTTGCCATTACGAAGAACAGGATCTCTGTGAATAACCTTAGCAAAACTGGTGAATTGTATGTTAATTCAAAAACTATCAAACCTTTGGGGAAAGAAATTCAAGAAGACACAAGAAAAAAAAGATATCGAGGGATATAGGAATGGAAGGATTAACACACATGAAAGGTTCATACCGCAGAAAGGAATCTCTGGATTCCATGCAATCCCAGTCAAAGTTGCAGCAGTATTTGCCACAGAGAAGAAGAGAGAATCCTAAAATTTCTAGGCAGCAACAAGTGACCCTGAATAGGCAAAGGAATCCTCAGGAAAACGAAAAAAGCAGGACGTGTCACAATTTCTGATTTCAACATGGAGGACGAAGCGCTAGGTACCGAAACGGCACAGTCTGGGCCCAAAAACAGGCACACAAACCCATGCAAAAGAATTGAGAGCCCAGAGCCCAACTCAAACGTACATGGACAGCCCATTTTCGACCAGGGAGCCAAGAGGAGACAGCAGAGAAAGGAGAGTCTCTACCGTAAACGGTGCTGGGAAGTCTGCACAGCCACATGGAACACAACGAGAGTACACCATGATGTTACACCTGGCACACACACCACCTGAAATGGATTAAAGCCTTGAATGGCAGACTTGAAACCGTGAACCTTGTAGGAGAAGACCTACGCAGATTGCTCTTTGCTATCTGTCTGAGCTGCCTATTTGGAAGAAGCATGTCGGACTGGGCAAGGGCAACAAAGTAAACAAGAAACAAACGGGACCACGTCAAATGCACACACTTCTGCCCAGTGAAGGAAACCATCGACTGAATGCTAAGACAGCACAACAACTGGGAGAGGATGTTTGCAAACCACACATCGGACAAGGGGTGAAAAGCCCAAAGATAAAATCAACTCAGTAGCCTCCACAAGAAAAAATAAACAAGCCAATGAAAACCTGGTCAAAAGATGGAAGCAGAGATTTCTCTGAAGAAGATAGAAAGAGGGCCAGCAGGTGCATGAAAACTTGTTGACCATCATTAAGTCTCAGGAAAATGCAAATCAAAACTGCAAGGACATGGCAGCTCACTGTGGTCAGAATGGCTAGAAGGAAGCAGACAGGAAATAACAAGTGTCAGAGAGGAGGTGGAGAGAAGGGAAGCCTCCTGCACTGCTGGTGGGAGTGTAACCTTGTGCAGCCACAACGCCAAAGGTGTGGAACTGCCTCAGAAATTTAAGTATCCATGTCCCATATGACCCAGCTATTAATCTGCCGCTTGTTTATCCAAAAAAGTCAGAAAGACTACTGCATAAAGACATGTGCATGGCTGAGTTCGCCACAGTCTTACTCCTGATATCCAAGACTTGGAAAGCGCCCTGGTGTCCAGAAAGGGATGATTGGAGAAGGAAGATGGGCTATAGCCACACAATGGCATACCACTCAGCCGGAACAAATGATGCAAGCCAGCCATTTGTGACCACCAGAATGGCTGTGAGGGTTTTAGGGGAAGTGAAACAAGCCCCAGGGAGAAATTCAAATACCATAGTATCTCACTTACAAGGAGAAGAGAAAGCAAGCACTAACCAACAGGTGGCACAGAACATTTGATTGCTGGCTCGCAGAGGCAAAGAGGGGCGGTGAGGGAGGGTGAAAGAGAAGATCAGGCACAAGTGTGTGGCGAGGGCCTGTGATTAGTCTTACACTGGTGAAGATGATGTAAGCTACACAGAAGTCTAAAGCAATGAGGATGTGAATCTGGAAGTTATAGTATGTTCTAATGCAGGGTCATGGCTATAAATTCACCTCAAATCAAAAATCCAAAAAGGGGTCCAGAATGATGTCATAATGTTTTGGGGGCGGAAAGAGTTTACAGAAGGTGAACTTCCAAGGATGGAAAATCACCTCAAAATGCTGACAGATGCTACAGATGTGTAGATGAGACCAGGTAGTTTTTCGGGTCCACTGTGATGTCAGAGGATTTGTCATAATTGTGTCTCTGCTGTGCCGGCAAGGGTCATGGACACAGGGTTTCAGAGTCCACTTGGAGCAGTCTCATAACTCGCCCTTTCCAGTTAGCCCAGGTTTGCCCTTTGCTGCCATTTTGTGGCTTGTGAATTTCTCTGACATTCAAACGTTCAAGCAGACTCTGTTTAAAGACTGACGTCTTTCATTGTGGATTATTCAGGTGTGATTTCTGTTCACCTTCCATTTTCTGGGACCTTTTTAATTTTCCCTAGTATACTCGTAAGGGTCTTTCTCAGCTATTTCTCTTACATATTCTTATTGGTCCGATCTCCTTCAGTCCAAGTGATTAATTTTGTATTTCTCTAATAACCGTATGTTCTCTATGCCGAGGTGTGAGTGCTTTCGTGACTCTTGGTTGTTGTCTTTGAATTTGCACCGGTCACTTGAAGGAGTCTTTGCTGTCCTAGCCTAGGTCAAACTAAGCACTGGGAACACGTGGTCATCTGGGTTGGTTTGACATCCTGAGGTCAGAAACTCCAAACTCGAGGTGGTCCTGGCATCCCCCTTCAGGGACACAATGTTTCCAAGACAAATTAGACAAATCTGATGAATTCCTCTCTCCAGGAAAGATATTTTTCTGTCTCCTTTCCGGATTTGGGAAGTTTCGAACTTCACCCCTGATCCTGGAACGTTCCCCTAGGTTCCGTCTAGATACGGGCTTACTTTATTTCTATAGGCTGTGCCATTTGTTTGCCTTACATCCTCAGCCCTGGCATGTTTATTTTTCTTGAAACACAATTGTAATGTTCTCATTTTCAGCCCACTTCCTTACATGTGGTGTCAAAACACATAATCAATAATCCTTCTACGGCAAGAGGTAGGGGGAGAGAATTTTGATGGAGGCAAACTGAGCACACTAGCCTGGGAGGGCAGCCTTCACGAAGGAACGAAGCCCTGGGGAAAAGGGTGCTTTCAGCACCCTTGTAGAGCACTTCCAAAGAGACGTACCCAAAGCGTGACAGGGCTCCATTCTTTCAAGGCTTCCAAGACATCTCTTGGGACACATTAGCATGTACCCAGTGGGCCCCCGTGACGCCAGAGCTATGGAAAGTGAGACTGATCTGCAAAGAATGCCAGGGGCCTAGGAAAGGAGGCATCGATTCTTCTCTGCAACATCCTCAAGACATCATTCTTGACTTTGGCTTATGCTTAAGGCAGAAGGACCACGTAGGTCTGATAAGGCCCAAGACCGGCCTCTTGCTTCCAATCAAGTTGCAAGCTTGAATCAGCATGGCCTCCCCATAGACTTGAATAGATGACAACGTTCTCCTCTCGGTGCTTGTCCCTCTATTCTTGCTTCTTGCCAAGGATTCCTTTCTTACCCCTTGAATCAGCGTCTGTTTTATGTCCTCCAGTTTCTGTGTCCGCTTTCTGTTTCTCAAAGCTGTTTCTGGGTATCCCTCCGTTTAATAGCCTAGCCTAGGTCAATCCTCAGAATGTAACCGTGAGGCCATCTTGTCGGACATGATACTTGTGATGTCATAAACAACCTCAGAATTCGAAGTTGTCCTGACAACCTGCGTGCACACAGAGTTTCAGAGCCATCTCAGGCCAGTCTGACTCCTCACCCTTTCCAGGTAGGATAGTTTTCCTTTTTCTCGATTTTTTGTCGGTTTCTTTCTCCTCGAACTTTGTAAGGCCTGCTACATTGTCTCTAGACACTGGTTTCTGTCCTGTAAGATTATCCTGGGTTTTATCCCTTACATTTTATGTAGATGGCCAAGTGGGTGGACGTTCCCCAGAGAAAGTCCTGTACTCCCTCCCAAGTTGAAGTTGCCCGGGCAATCCTCTGATGCGCAATGATTGTGTCATCTCCTAGCACTCTGCCTATTCCACCTTGGCAGGTCCCATGTTTTCCTTCCTTCTTCCTTTGGGGAAGTGTACCAGATGCATTCATGGATTGTAAAAACCTCACGGTTCTTTTTCTGGTGCGTATTGATAAGGTGACCTCACCATTGCTAATTATTTTATGATCCCTGTCCGCACCGTACCATGAAATCTATATTTCCTAACACTGCTAATGTGATCTGCATCCGTGATGTGAAACAGTGAGGCCTGGGCCGCCCAAGCGGAGCGTGGGCACTTACGCGCTCCGCCACAGGGCCGGCCCTGAATTGGACTTTTGGACCAACCTTTTGCCTGAGCTTGGGAACACGTGGGCCTGTTTGGATTATTCGTGAAGGTGATTAGTAGTAACATCCTGGATGGTAACCTTTTCCATTGGTGCATGGGTTTAGCACGCAGCATGTTCTGTGGGTAGTATTCCTCTTCATCTAATTGGAATGGTCTACCTTTCTGTAGAATCAGTACGCATTTTGAGGTGATTTTCCAGCCTTGGAAGTTCACCTTCTCTAATCTCTTTCGGCCCCAAAGCTTTATGCCATCATTCTGGACCCCATTTTGGATTGTTTGCTTTTAGGTGAATTTATTGCCGCAACCCTGCATTAGAACATCCTATATCTTTCCGATTTGCACCCTGATTGATGTAGACTTCCGTGTAGCTTACATCATCTTCACCTGCGTAAGCCTAATAGCAGGCCCTCACCACACACTTGTGCCTCTTCATCTGTTTCCCCCTCTCACACCTCCCCGCTTTGTCTCTGGGAACCCCCAATCAAATGCCCCATGCCACCTGTTCCTTACTGCTTGTTTTTTCTTCTCCTCTTAAGTGAGTTCCTACGGTATTTGCCTTTCTCCCTGGGGTTTGTTTCACTTCCCTAAAACCCTCACAGCCATTCTGGTGGTCACAAATGGCTGGATTGCATCCTTGGTTCTGGCTGACTGGTATGCCATTGCGTGGCTATAGCCCATCTTCCTTCTGCACTCGTCCCTTGCTGGGCTCCAGGGAGGATTCCAAGTCTTGGGTAGTGGGAGCGACGCTGTGGTGAACTCAGCGGTGCACATGTCTTTATGCAGTAGTGTTTCCAAGTTCTTTGGATCAACACGCCGCAGAGGAATAGCTGGATCATATGGGACATGGATTCTTAAAGTTCTGAGGCAGTTCCACACCGCTTGGCGTAGTGGCTGCAGTGGTCTGCACTCCCACCAACGGTGCAGGAGGCTTCCCTTCTCTCCACCTCCTCTCTGACACTTGTGGCTTCCTGTCTGCTTCCTTATAGCCATTCTGACCACAGTGAGCTGCTGTGCCCTTGCAGTTTGCATTTGCATTGGCCTGAGACTTAATGACGGTGAACAAGTGTTCATGCACCCATTGGCCCTCTTTCGATCTTCTTGGGAGAAATCTCTGTTTCCATCTTTTGCCCAGGTTTTCATTGGCTTGTTGTGTTTCTTCTTGTGGAGACGTGCGAGTTGATTGCATCTTTGGGCTTTTCTCCCCTTGTCCGATGTGTGGTTTGCAAACATCCTCTCCCAGTCGTTGCCCCATCTTTGCATTCAGTTGATGGTTTCCTTCACTGGGCAGAAGCGTCCGCATTTGACGTGGTCCCGTTGGTTTCTTGTTTACTTGGTTGCCCTTGCCCAGTCGTACTTGCTTCTTCCAAACAGGCAGCTCAGACAGATGGCAAAGAGCACTCTGCCTAGGTCTTCTGCTACAAGGTTCACGGTTTCAAGTCTGCCATTCAAGGCTTTAATCCATTTCGAGGTGGTGTGTGTGCCAGGTGTAACATCATGGTGTACTCTCGTTGTGTTCCATGTGGCTGTGCAGGCTTCCCAGCACCGTTTATGGTAGAGACTCTCCTTTCTCCGCTGTCTCCTCTTGGCTCCCTGGTCGAAAATGGGCTGTGCATGTACGTTTGAGTTGGGCTCTTGGTTCTCGATTCTGTTGCATGGGTGTGTGTGCCTGTTTTGGGGCCCAGACTGTGCCGTCTCGGTACCTAGTGCTTCATCCTGTATGCTGAAATCGGAAAGTGTGCCACGTCCTGCTTTTTTCGTTTTCCTGAGGATTCCTTTGCCTAGTCAGGGTCTCTTGTTGCTGGCTAGAAACTTTAGGATTCCCTCTTCTGTCTCTGTGGGAAACATTGCTGCAACTTTGACTAGGATTGCATGGAATCCTGAGATTCCTTGCTCTGGTATGGACGTTTCAAGTGTGTTGATGCTTCCATTCCTAGAACCTGGAATCTCCTTCTTTCTCCTTGTGTCTTCTTGAATTTCTTTCCCCCAACGTTTGTTAGTTTTCCATTGACATGGCCTTCACCTGTTTTGCAAAGTTTCTTCATAGAGATCTCATCCTTCTCACTGGCATGCAGTTTTTCACTTTTTCTTTTCAGCTTCAGTTTCTCTATGCTTTGCAACTTTGAATCCGTTTTGTTTTGGCAGAAGTGCATCGCTGAGCTCACATCTGCTGGCAATGCTCCTGTATTTGCTGTGGAAGTCTGGCCCTGTCTAACGTCCCTTCCCATCTGCCTCTACACTACCTCGGACGCCTGCCCCAGAATGCCTGAAGCAGTGGTGAGCAGGCTCACCCGAGTGTCCACCCGGCCCACCCCGGGCCACCGACCCAGAAGGTGCGGACCTCACCATTGCACCACAGGCCGCCCCCTTTCATGTTCCATTGGTAACCTGCAGTTGAGGTCAATGGGACTTGAATATGCTACTTGAGCCCAACTCTGGCACTGTGTAGATGAGGCCAGGTTGTTTTTCGGGTCCACTGTGATGTCAGAGGATTTGTCATAATCGTGTCTCTGCTGTCCCGGCAAGCTTCATGGACACACGGTTTCATGGCCCGCTTGGAGCAGCCTCATAACTCACCCTTCCCACTTAGCCCAGGCTTGACCTTTGCTGCCGTCTTTTGGCTTGTGAATTTCTCTGACTTTCAAACGTTGCAGCAGAGTCTGTCTAAAGACGGACATCATCTTTCATTGTGGATTATCCAGGGGTGATTTCTGTTCGCCTTCCATTTTCTGGGACCTTTTTAATTTTCCATAGTATACTCGTTATGGTCTTTCTCAGCTATCTCTCTTAGATATTGTTATCGGTCCGATCTCGTTCAGTCCAAGTGATTAATTTTGTATTTCTCCAATAACCGTATGTTATCTAGGCCAAGGTGTGAGTGCTTTCGTGCCTCGTGGTTGTTGTCTATGAATTTGCACCGGTCACTTGTAGGAATCTTTGCTATCCTGGACCAGGTCAAACTAAGCAGTGAGAACCCGTGGTCATCTGGGTTGGTTTGACATCCTGAGATCAGAAACTCCTAATTCGAGGTGGTCCTGGCAACCCCCTTCAGGGACACAATGTTTCCGAGGCAAATTAGACAAATCTGATGAATTTCACTCTGCAGGAAAGATATTTTTCTCTTTACTGGATTTGGGAAGTTTCGAACTTGACCCCTGATCGTCTAACTTTACCCTAGATTCCGTGTAGATACGGGCTTACTTTACCTCTATTTGCTGTGCCATTTGTTTGCCTTACATCCTCAGCCCTGGCCTGTTTATTTTTCTTGAAACAGAATTGTAATGTTTTAACTTTCAGCCAACTTCCTTACATATGGTGTCAAAACACATAATCAATAATCGTTCTGCTGCAAGAGGTAGGGGGAGAGAATTTCACTGGAGCCAAAATGAGCACTCTAGACTGGGAGGGCAGCCTTCACAAGGGAACCAAGCCCAGTGGAAAAGGGTGCTTTTCAGCACACTTGTGGAGCACTTCTAAACAAGGAGACATACCCCAAGCATAACAGAGCTCCATTCCTTCAAGGCTTGAAAGACATCTCTTGGGACACATTAACATGTACCCAGTGGGCCCCTGTGACGGCAGAGCTATGGAAAAAAAGACTGATCTTCAAAACGTGCTAGGGGCCTAGGAAAGGATGCAATGATTCTTCTATTCAATGTCCTCAAGACATCAAACTTGACTTTGGGTTATGCTTAAGGCAGAAGGGCAACGTAGGTCTGATAAGGCCCAAGTCCGGCCTCTTGCTTCCAATCAAGTTGCAAGCTTGAATCAGCATGGCCTCCCCATAGACTTGAATAGATGACAACGTTCTCCTCTCAGTGCTTGTCCCTCTCTTCTTGCTTCTTGCCAAGGATTCCTTCCTTTTCCCTTTAATCAGACTCTGTTTTATCTTTTCCAGTTTCTGTGCCCGCTTTCTGTTTGTCAAAGCTGTTTCTGGGTATCTCTCTCTTTAATAGCCTAACCTAGTCCAATCCTCAGACTGTAACCATGCGGCCATCTTGGGAGACATGTCCACTGTTCTGTCATAAACAACCTCAAAATTCTAAGTTGTCCTGACAACCTCCATGCACACAGAGTTTCAGAGCCATCTCAGACCAATGTGACACCTCACCCTTTCCAGGTAGGATAGTTTTCCTATTTCTGGATTTCTTGTCGGTTTCTAACTTTCTCCGCGAACTTCAAAAGTCCTGCTACATTCTCTCTAGACACTGGTTTCTTTCCTGTAAGATTATTCTGGGTTTAACCTCTTACATCTTTTGTAGATGTCCAAGTGGGAGGACCTTCCCTAGAGAAAGTCCTGGATTCCCTCCCAAGTTGAAGTTGCCCAGGCAATCATCTGATGCACAATGATCGTGTCATCTCCTAGCACTCTGCCAATTCCACCTTGGCAGGTCCCATGTTTTCCTTCCTTCTGCCTTTGGCGAAGTGTACCAGATGAGTTCACATATTGTAATAGTCTCATGGTTCTTTATCTGGTGCATACTGATAACGTATCCTCACAATTGCTACTTATTTATGATCTCTGTCTGCGCCGTACCATGAAATCTATATTTCCTAACACTACTAATGTGACGTGCACCCGTGGTGTGAACCAGTGAGGCCAGGGCCACCCAAGCGGAATGTGGGCACTTACCCGCTCCGCCACAGGGCCGGCCCTGAATTGGACTTTTGGACCAACCTTTTGCCTGAACTTGGGAAGACGTGGGCCTGTTTCGATAATTCGTGAAGGTGATTAGTAGGAATATCATGGACGGTAACCTTTTCCCGTCGTTCACGGGTTTACCACAGATCATGATTTCTCGGGAGTATTCCTCTTCATCTAATCGGACTGGTCTACCCTTCAGTAGCATCAGTAAGCATTTGGAGGTGATTTTCCATGCTTGGAAGTTCACCTTCTCTAATCTCTTTCAGCCCCCAAAGCTTTATGCCGTCATTCTGGACCCCTTTTTGGATTTTTGATTTTTGGTGAATTTATTGCCATAACCCTGCATGAGAACATCCTGTATCTTTCAGATTTGCATCCTCATCGATTTAGACTTCTTACATCATCTTCATCAGCATAAGCCTAATCACAGGCCCTCACCACACACTTGAGCCTCATCATCTGTTTCACTCTCCCCCACTGCCCCGCTTTGCCTCTTGGTTCCCCCAATCACATGTCCAGTGCCACATTTTGAATATCACTTGCTTTATATCCTCCTTGTAAGTGAGATGCTACGGTATTTGACTTTGTTCCTGGGGCTTGTTTCACTTACCCTAAAACCCTCACAGCAATTCTGGGGGTCACAAATGGCTGGATTGCATCCTTTGTTCCAGTTGTGTGGTATGCCGTTGTGTGGTTATAACATTTCATCCTTCTGCATTCTCCCCTTGCTGGGCACCAGGGCAGCTTTCAAGTCTTGGATAGCGGGAGTAAGGCTCCGGTGAACTCCGAGGTGACATGTCTTCATTCAGTACTGTTTCCGAGTTCTTTGGATAAACACGTCGCAGAGGAATAGCTGGATCATATCGGAAATGGTTTCTTAAATTTCTGAGACAGTTCCACATGGCTTGGCCTGGTGGCTGCACCGGTTTACGCTCCCACCAGCAGTGCAGGAGGCTTCCCTTCTCTCCACCTCCTCTCTGACACTTGTTGTTTCCTCTCTGGTTCCTTATAGCCATTCTGACCACAGTGAGCTGCCATGTCCATGCAGTTTAGATTTGCATTGGCCTTAGACTGAATGATGGTGAACAAGTTTTCATGCACATGTTCGCCCTCTTTTGATCTTCTTGGGAGAAGTCTCTGTTTCCATCTTTTGCCCAGGTTTCCATTGGCTTCTTGTTTTTTTTCTTGTGGAGATGTGCGAGTTGATTGTATCTTTGGGCTTTTCACCCCTTGTCTGATGTGTGGTTTACAAACATCCTCTCCCAGTTGTTATGCTGTCTTGGCATTGAGTCCATGGTTTCCTTGACTGGGCAGAAGCGTGTGCATTTGATGTGGTCCCGTTTGTTTCTTGTTTCCTTTGTTGCCCTTGCCCACTCCGACATGCTTCTTCCAAATAGGCTTCTCACTCAGATGGCAAAGAGCAGTGTGCCTTGGTCTTCTTCTACAGGGTTCACGGTTTCAAGTTTGCCATTCAAGGCTTTAATCCATTTCGAGGTTGTGTGTGTGCCAGGTGTAACATCATGATCTTTCCTCGTTGTGTTCCATGTGACTATGCAGGCTCCCCAGCACCGCTTATTGAAGAGATTCTCCTTTCTCCACCTTCTCCTCTTGGCTCTCTGCTCGAAAAGGTGCTGTCCATGTACGCTTGAGTTGGGCTCTTGGCTCTCGATTCTGTTGCATGGGTTTGTGTGCCTGTTTTGGGGCCCAGACTGTGCCGTTTTGGTACCTAGTGCTTCGTCCTCTATGTTGAAATCAGAAAGTGTGACACGTGCTGCTTTGTTCATTTCCCTGAGGATTCCTTTGTCTATTCAGTCTCTCTTGTTGCTGGGTAGAAAGTTTAGGATTCTCTCTTCTATCTCTGTCGCAAATACTGCTGCAACTTTGACTGGGATTGAATGAAATCCAGAGATTCCTTTCTCCAGTATGGACGTTTCAAGTGTTTTAATTCTTCCATTCCTAGATCGTGGAATATCCTTCTTTCTCCTTGTGTCTTCTTGAATTTCTTTCCCCAAATGTTTGCTAGTTTTCGATTGACATAGCTTTCACATGTTTTGCTAATGTTCTTCTTACAGATCTTATTCTTCTCACTGGCAAGCTGTACTTTTTTTTTTTTAGCTGCAGTTTTTCTATTCTGTGCCACTGTTAATTGGTTCTGTTTTGGCAGAAGTGCATCGCTGAGCTCACATCTGCTGGCAACGCTCCTGTATTTGCTGTGGAAGTCTGGCCCTGTCTAACATCCCTTCCCATCTGCCTCTACACTACCTGGGATGCCAGCCCCAGAATGACTGAAGCCGTGGTGTGCAGGCTGACCCCAAGGATACCATCCGGTCCACCCTTGGGCCACCGACCCAGAAGGTGCAGAACTCACCGCTGCACCACCGGCTGGCCTCTTTCATGTTCCATTGCCAACTTGCAGTTGGGACATCAATATGCTACTTGAGCCCAACTCTGGCACTGTGTAGTTGAGACAAGGTTGTTTTTCGGGTCCACTGTGATGTCAGAGGATTTGTCATAATTGTGTCTCTGCTGTCCCAGCAAGTTTCATGGACACAGGGTTTCAGAGCCCGCTTGGAGCCGTCTCATAAGTCACCCTTCCCAGTTAGCTAGGTTTGACCTTCGCTGCCGTTTTTTGGCTTGTGAATTTCTGTGACTTTCAAACGTTCCAGCAGAGTCTGTCTAAAGACTGACATCTTTCATTGTGGAAAATCCAGGTGTGATTTCCATTCGCCGTGCTTTTTCTGGGACCGTTTTTTCTTTTCTATAGTATAATCATAATGGTCTTTCTCAGCTATCTCCCTTAGACATGCTTATCAGTCCGTTCTCCTTCATTCCAAGTGATTAATCTTGTGTTTCTTTAATAACCGTATGTTATGTACGCCGAGGTGTGAGTGCTTTCGTGACTCTTGGTTGTTGTCTTTGAATTTTCACCGGTCACTTGTAGGAATCTTTGCTATCCTAGCCTAGGTCAAACTAAGCACTGAGAACACATGGTCATCTGGGTTGGTATGACATCCTAATCAGAAACTCCAAATTCTAGTTGGTTCTGGCAACCCCCTTCACGGACACAATGTTCCCAAGACAAATTAGACAAATCTGATGAATTCCTCTCTCCAGGAAAGATATTTTTCTGTCTCTTTTCTGGATTTGGGAAGTTTCAAACTTGACCCCTGATCCTAGAACATTCCCCTAGATTTCCTCTAGATACAGGCTTACTTTATTTCTATAGGCTGTGCCATTTGTTTGCCTTACATCCTCAGCCCTGGCCTGTTTTTCTTGAAACAGAATTGTAATGTTCTACTTTTCAGCCCACTCCCTTACATATGGTGTCAAAACACACACTCTATAATTCTTCCACGGCACGAAGTAGGGGGAGAGAATTTCATTGGTGCAAAACTGACCACTCTAGCCTCGGAGGGCAACCTTCACAAAGGAACTAAGCTCTCTGCAAAAGGGTGATTTTCAGCACACTTGTAGAGCCCTTTCACTCAAAGAGACATACCCCAAGCATAACAGGGCTCCATTCCTTCAAGGCTTCCAAGACATCTCTTGGGACACATTAGCATGTGCCCAGTGGGCCCCCATGTCACCTGAGCTATGGAAAGTGAGATTGATCTTCAAAGCATGCTAGGGGCCTAGGAAAGGAGGCATCGATTCTTCTCTTCAATGTCCTCAAGACGTCATTGTTGACTTTGCATTATGCTTGAGGCAGAAGCACACTATAGTTCTGATGAGCCCCAAGTCCGGCCTCTTGTTTCCAATCAAGTTGCAAGCTTGAGTCAGCATGGCCTGCCCATAGACTTGAATAGATGACAATGTTCTGCTCTCAGTGCTTGTCCCTCTATTCTCGGTTCTGGCCAAGCATTCCTCTCTTATCCCTTGAATCAGACTCTGTTTTATCTCTTCCAGTTTCTGTGCCCGCTTTCTGTTTCTCAAAGCTGTTTCTGGGTATCTCTCCCTTTAATAGCCTAGCCTAGGCCAATCCTCATACTGTAACCATGCAGCCATATTGGGAGACAGGGTCACCGTGATGTCATAAACAACCTCAAAATTCTAAGTTGTCCTGACAACCTCCATGCACACAGAGTTTGAGAGCCATCTCAGACCAGTCTGACTTATCACCCTTTCCAGGTAGGATAGTTTTCCTTTTTCTGGATTTCTTGTCGGTTTCTAACATTCTCCTCGAACTTTGAAAAGGCTGCTACATTCTCTCTAGACGCTGTTTTCTGTCCTGTAAGATTATCCTGGATTGTATCTCTTATATCTTGTGTAGATGGCGAAGTATGTGGCCCTTCCCCAGAGAAAGTCCTGGACGCCCTCCCAAGTTGAAGTTGCCCAGGCTATCATCTGATGCGCAATGATCGTGTCATCTCCTAGCACTCTGCCAATTCCACCTTGGCAGGTCACATGTTTTCCTTCCTTCTTCCTTTGGGGAAGTGTACCAGATGCCTTCATAGATTGTAATAGTCTCATGGTTCTTTTTCTGGTGTGTATTGATAACGTATCCTCACAATTGCTACTTATTTATGATCTCTGACTGCACCGTACCATGAAATCTATATTTCCTAACACTAATCATGTGATCGGCACCCGTGATGTGAAACAGTGAGACCCAGGCCACCCAAGTGGAATGTGGGCACCTACCCGCTCCACCAATGGCCAGCCCTTAATTGTACTTTTGGATCAACCTTTTGACTGAACTTGGGAAGACATTGGCCTATTTGGATTAGTCTTAAAGGTGATTTCTAGTAAAATCATGGACGGTAATATTTTCCCTTGGTTCATGGGTTTAGGACTGATCATGTTCTCTCGGTAGTATTCCTCTTGATCTATTTTGAATGGTCTACCTTTCTGTAGCATCAGTAAGCACTTTGAGGTGATTTTCCAACCTTGGAAGTTCACCTTCTCTAATCTCTTTCAGCCCCCAAAGCTTTATGCTGTCATTCTGGACTCCGTTTTGGATTTTTGATTTTAAGTGAATTTATTGCCATAACCCTGCATTAGAACATCCTATATTTTTCAGATTTGCATCCTCATCTATTTAACTTCTGTGTAATATACATCATCTTCACCAGCGTCTGCCGAATCACAAACCCTCACCACACACTTGTGCCTAATCATCTCTTTCACCCTGCCCCACCCCCACGATTTGCCTCTGGGATCGCCGAGTCAAATGTCCCTTGCCACCTGTTGGTTAGCGCTTGCATTTTCTTCTTCTCCTAAGTGAGATCCTACGGTATCTGACATTCTCCCTGGGGCTTCTTTCGCTTCCCCTAAAACCCTCACTGCTATAAGGTGGTCACAAATGGCTGGATTGCATCCTTTGTTCTGGCTGAGTGGTATGCCATAGTGTGGTTATAGCCCATATTCCTTCTACATTCATCCCTTGCTGCGCACCAGGGCGGCTACCAAGTCTTGGATAGCGAGATTAAGGCTGTGGTGAACTCAGCTGTGCACGTGTCTTTATGCTGTAGTGTTTCCCAGTTCTTTGGATAAACATGCCGCAGAGGAATAGCTGGACCATATGGAACATGGATTCTTAAATTTCTGATGCAGCTCCACATGTCTTGGCTTAGTGGATGCACCGGTTTACACTCTCACCAGCAGTACAGGAGGCTTCCCTTCTCTCCACCTCCCCTCTGACAGTTGTGGTTTCCTGTGTGCTTCCTTATAGCCATTCTGACCACAGTGAGATGCTATGTCCTTGCAGTCTGGATTTGCCATGGCCTGAGATTTAATGATGGTGAACAAGTTTTCATGGACTTGTTGGCCCTCTTTAGTTCTTCTTGGGAGAAATCTCTGTTTCCATCTTTTGCCCAGGTTTTCATTGGGTTCTTGTTTTTTTTTTCTTGTGGAGACGTGTGAGTTGATTGTATCTTTGGGCTTTTCACCCCTTGTCCGATGTGTGGTTTGCAAACATCCTCTCCCAGTTGTTATGCTGTCTTGGCATTGAGTCGATGGTTTCCTTCACTGGGCAGAAGCGTCCGCATTTGATGTGGTCCCGTTTGTTTCTTGTTTCCTTTGTTGCCATTTCACAGTCAGACATGCTTCTTCCAAATAGGCGGCTCAGACAGATGGCAAAGAGCACTCTGCCTATGTCTTCTCCTACAAGGTTCATAGTTTGAAGTCTGCCATTCAAGGCTATAATCCATTTAGAGGTGGTATGTGTGCCACGTGTAAGATCATGGTGTACTCTCGTTGGGTTCCGTGTGGCTGTGCAGGCTTCCCAGCACCGTTTATGGTAGAGACTCTCCTTTCTCCGCTGTCTCCTCTTGGCTCCCTGGTCGAAAATGGGCTGTCCATGTACGTTTGAGTTGGGCTCTGGGCTCTCGATTCTGTTGCATGGGTCTTGTGCATGTTTTTGGGCCAAGATTGTGCCATTTCGGTAACTAGCGCTTCATCCTCTATGTTGAAATCAGAAAGTGTAACACGTCCTGCTTTGTTCGTTTTCCTGAGGATTCCTTTGCCTATTCAGGGTCTCTTGTTGCTGCCTAGAAATTTTAGGATTCTCTCTTCGATCTCTGTGGCAAGTGTTGCTGCAACTTTGACTGGGATTGCATGGAATCCAGAGATTCCTTTTTCCGGTATGGACGTTTCAAGTGTGTTAATTCTTCCATTCCTAGATCCTGGAATATCCTTCTTTCTTCTTGTTTCTCCTTGAATTTCTTTACCGAAACGTTTGCTAGTTTTCGATTGACATAGCTAACACCTGTTTTGCTATGATTCTTCATAGAGGTCTTTTTCTTCTAACAGGCAAGCTGGTTTTTTTTTTCAGAGTCAGTTTTTATATTCTGTGCAACTTTTAATTGGTTTTATTTTGGCAGAAGTGCATCGCTGTGCTCACATCTGCTGGCAATGCTCCTGTATTTGCTGTGGAAGTCTGGTCCTGTCTAACGTCCCTTCCCATCTGCCTCTACACTACCTCGAACGCCTGCCCCCCAGTGACTGAAGCAGTGGTGAGCAGGCTCACGCCCAGGATTCCACCCGGCCCACCCCAGTCAACTGTCACAGTAGGTGCGAGCCTCACTTCTGCACCTCTGGCCGTCCGCTTTCCTGTTCCATTGGCCACCTGCAGTTGACTGCAATGGGACTTGAATATGCTACTTGAGCCCAACTCTGGCACTGTGTAGATGAGGTCAGTTTGTTTTTCGCGAACATTGTGATGTCAGAGGATTTGTCTTAATTGTGTGTCTTCTGTCCCTCCAAGCTTCATGGACCCAGGGTTTCAGAGCCCGCTTATAGCAGTCTCATAACTCACCCTTCCCAGTTAGCCCAGGTTTGACCTTCGCTGCCGTATTTTGGCTAGTAAATTTCTCTGACTTTCAAAGGTTCAAGCAGAGTGTGTCTAAAGCGTGACATCTTTCATTGTGGATTATTCAGGTGTGATTTCTGTTTGCCTTCCATTTTATGGGAGCATTTTTTCTTTTCTATAGTATACTTGTCATGGTCATTCTCAGCTATCTCCCTTAGACATGCTTATCAGTCTGTTCTCCTTCAGTCTAAGTGATTAGTTTTGTATTTCCTTAATCACTGTATGTTCTCTAGGCCGAGGTATGACTGCTTTCATGATTCTTGGTGGTTTCCTTTGAATTTTCACACGTCACTAGTAGCAATCTTTGATACCCTAGCATAGGTCAAACAAAGCACTGAGAACATGTGGTCATCTGGTTTGGTTAGACATCCTGAGATCAGAAACTCCAAATTCGCGGGGGTCCTGGCAACATCCTTCACGGACACAATGTTTCCGAGACAAATTAGACAAATCTGATGAATTCCTCTCTCCAAGAAAGATATTTTTCTGTCTTTTTCCGGATTTGGAAAGTTTCGAACTTGACACCTGATCCTTGAATGTTCTCCTAGATTTCCTCTAGATACGGGCTTAATTTACTTCTATAGGCTCTGCCATTTGTTTGCCATACATCCTCAGCCCTGGCTTCTTTATTTTTCTTGAAACAGAATTGTAATGTCCAAATTTTCAGCCAACTTCCTTACATATGGTGTCCAAACACATAATCAATAATCCTTCTACAGCAAGAAGTAGGGGGAGAGAATTTGATTGGAGCCACACTGAGCACACTAGAGTGGGAGGGCAGCCTTCACGAAGGAACGAAGCCCTCTGGAAAAGGGTGCTTCTCAGCACACTTGTAGAGCCCTTACAAACAAAGAGACATAGCCCAAGAATGACAGGGGTCCATTCCTTCAATGCTTCCAAGACATCTCTTGGGACACATTAGCATGTACCCAGTGGTCCGCCGTGACGCCTGAGCTATGGAAAGTGAGACAGATCTTCAAAGAATGCTATGAGGCTGGGAAAGGAGGCATCAATTCTTCTCTTCAATGTCCTCAAGACATGCAGTCATTGTGTGGCCGGCTTCCAAGGTAGTGCAGAGGCAGAAGGGAAGGGACATTAGACAGGGTGAGACATCTTGCCAGTGAGAAGAATTAGATCTCTATGAAGAACCTTAGCAAAACAGGTGAGAGCCATGTCAATCGAAAACTAGAAAACGTTTTGGGAAAGAAATTCATGAAGACACAAGGAAAAAGAAGGATATTCTGGGATCTAGGAATGGAAGAATTAACACACTTGAAAGGTCCATACCGCAGAAAGGAATCTCTGGATTCCATGCAATCCCAGTCAAAGTTGCAGCAACACTTGCCACAGAGATCGAAGAGAGAATCCTAAAATTTCTAGGCAGCAACAAGAGACCCTGAATAGGCAAAGGAATCCTCAGGAAAATGAAAAAAGCAGGACGTGGCACACTTTCTGATTTCAACATAGAGGACGAAGCGCTAGGTACCAAAAGGGCACAGTTTGCACCCAAAAACAGGCACACAGACCCATGCAACAGAATCGAGAGCCTAGAGAACAACTCAAACGTACGTGGACAGCCCCTTTCCGATGAGGGAGGCAATAGGAGACAGTGGAGAAAGGAGAATCTCTACAATAAACGGTGCTGGGAAGCCTGCACAGCCACATGGAACACAACGAGAGTACACCATGATGTTACACCTGGCACACACACCACCTGAAATGGATCAAAGCCTTGAATGGCAGACTTGAAACCGTGAACCTCGTAGGAGAAGACCTAGGCAGAGTGTTCTTTGCCATCTGTCTGAGCCGCCGGTTTGGAAGAAGCAAGTCCGACTGGGCAAGGGCAACCAAGTAAACAAGAAACCAACGGGACCACGTCAAATGTGGACGCATCTGCCCAGTGAAGAAAACCATCGACTGAATATAAAGATAGCACAACTGGGGGAGGATGTTTGCAAACCACACATCGGACAAGGGGTGAAAAGCCCAAAGATGCAATCAACTCGCATGTCTCCACAAGAAAAAAAATGGCAAGCCAATGAAAACCTGGGCAAAAGATGGAAACAGAGATTTCTGCCAAGAAGATCAAAAGAGTGCCAACAGGTGCATGAAAACTTGTTCACCATAATTAAGTCTCAGGCCAATGCAAATGCCAACTGCAAGGGCAAAGCAGGTCACTGTGGTCAGAATGGCTATATGGAACCAGACAGGAAGCAACAAGTGTCAGAGAGGAGGTGGAGAGAAGGGAAGCCTCCTGCATCGTTGGTGGGAGTGCAGACCACTGCAGCCACTACGCCAAGCGGTGTGGAACTGCCTCAGAACTTTAAGAATCCATGTCCCATATGATCCAGCTATTCCTCTGCGGCGTGTTGATCCAAAGAACTCGGAAACGCTCCTGCATAAAGACATGTGCACCGCTGAGTTCACCACAGCGTCTCTCCCACTACCCAAGACTTGGAAGCCTCCCTGGAGCACAGCAAGGGACGAGTGCAGAAGGAAGATGGGCTATAGCCACGCAATGGCATACCAGTCAGCCGGAACAAGGGATGCAACCCAGCCATTTGTGACCACCAGAATGGCTGTGAGGGTTTTAGGGAAGTGAAACAAGCCCCAGGGAGAAAGTCAAATACCATAGGAACTCACTTAAGAGGAGAAGAAAAAACAAGCGGTCAGGAACAGGTGGCACGGGACATTTGATTGGGGGTTCCCAGAGACAAAGCGGGGAGGTGTGAGAGGGGGAAACTGAAGATGAGGCACAAGTGTGTGTTGAGGGCCTGCTATTAGGCTTACGCAGGTGAAGATGATGTAAGCTACACGGAAGTCTACATCGATCAGGATGCAAATCGGAAAGATATGGAATGTTCTAAGGCAGGGTTACGGCAAGAAATTCACCTAAAAGCAAAAAATCCAAAATGGGGTCCAGAATGACGGCATAAAGCTTTGGGGCCGAAAGAGCTTAGAGAAGGTGAACTTGCAAGGCTGGAAAATCACCTCAAAATGCGTACTGATGCTACAGAAAGTTAGACCATTCCAAATAGATGAAGAGGAATACTACCTACAGAACATGCTGCGTGCTAAACCCATGCACCAACGAAAAAGGTTACCATCCAGGATGTTACTACTAATCACCTTCACGAATAATCCAAACAGGCACACGTTTTCCCAAGCTCAGGCAAAAGGTTGGTCCAAAAGTCCAATTCAGGGCAAGCACTGTGGCGGAGCGCCTAAGTGCCCACGTTCCGCTTGGCCGGCCCAGGCCTCACTGTTTCACATCACGGGTGCAGATCACATTAGCAGTGTTAGGAAATATAGATTTCATGGTACGGTGCGGACAGGGATCATAAAATAAGTAGCAATGGTGAGGTCACCTTATCAATACGCACCAGAAAAAGAACCGTGGGGTTTTTACAATCCATGAACGCATCTGGTACACTTCCCCAAAGGAAGAAGGAAGGAAAACATGGGACCTGCCAAGGTGGAATAGGCAGAGTGCTAGGAGGTGACACGATCATTGCGCATCAGAGGATTGCCCGGGCAACTTCAACTTGGGAAGGAGTCCAGGACTTTCTCTGGGGAACGTCCACCCACTTGGCCATCTACATAAAATGTAAGGGATAAAACCCAGGATAATCTTACAGGACAGAAACCAGTGTCTAGAGACAATGTAGCAGGCCTTACAAAGTTCGAGAAGAAAGTCAGAAACTGACAAGAAATCGAGAAAAAGGAAAACTATCCTACCTGGAAAGGGTGAGGAGTCAGACTGGCCTGAGATGGCTCTGAAACTCTGTGTGCACGCAGGTTGTCAGGACAACTTCGAATTCTGAGGTTGTTTATGACATCACGAGTATCATGTCCGACAAGATGGCCGCACGGTTACAGAATGAGGATTGACCTAGGCTAGGCTATTAAAGGGAGGGATACCCAGAAACAGCTTTGAGAAACAGAAAGTGGACACAGAAACTGGAGGACATAAAACAGACGCTGATTCAAGGGGTAAGAAAGGAATCCTTGGCAAGAAGCGAGAATAGAGGGACAAGCACCAAGAGGAGAACGTTGTCATCTATTCAAGTCTATGGGGAGGCCATGCTGATTCAAGCTTGCAACTTGATTGGAAGCAAGAGGCCGGTCTTCGGCCTTATCAGACCTACGTGGTCCTTCTGCCTTAAGCATAAGCCAAAGTCAAGAATGATATCTTGAGGACGTTGCAGAGAAGAATCGATACCTCCTTTCCTAGGCCCCTGGCATTCTTTGCAGATCAGTCTCACTTTCCATAGCTCTGGCGTCACGGGGGCCCACTGGGTACATGCTAATGTGTCCCAAGAGACGTCTTGGAAGCCTTGAAGGAATGGAGCCCTGTCATGCTTGGGCTATGTCTCTTTGTTTGGAAGTGCTTTACAAGGGTGCTGAAAAGCACCCTTTTCCACAGGGCTTCGTTCCTTCGTGAAGGCTGCCCTCCCAGGCTAGTGTGCTCAGTTTGCCACCAATGACATTCTCTCCCCGTACCTCTTGCCGTAGAAGGATAATTGATTATGTGTTTTGACACCATATGTAAGGAATTGGGCTGAAAATCAGAACATTACAATTCTGCTTCAAAAAAAGTAAACAGGCTAGGCCTGAGGATGTAAGGCAAACAAATGGCACAGCCTATAGAAATAAAGTAAGCCCGTATCTAGACGGAACCTAGGGGAACGTTGCAGGATCAGGGGTGAAGTTGGAAACTTCCCAAATCCGGAAAGGAGACAGAAAAATATCTTTCCTGGAGAGAGGAATTCATCAGATTTGTCTAATTTGTCACGGAAACATTGTGTCCGTGAAGAGGGATGCCAGGACCACCTCGAATTTGGAGTTTCTGACCTCAGGATGTCAAACCAACCGAGATGACCACGTGTTCTCAGTGCTTAGCTTGACCTGGGCTAGGACAGCAAAGACTCCTTCAAGTGACCGGTGCAAATTCAAAGACAACAACCGAGAGTCACGAAAGCACTCACACCTCGGCCTGGAGAACATACCGTGATTCAAGAAATGCAAAATTAATCACTTGGATTGAAGGAGATCGGACCGATAAGCATGTCTAAGGGGGATAGCTGAGAAATACCGTGACGATTACACTATGGAAAAGAGAATAAGGTCCCAGAAAATGGCAGGCGAACAGAAATCACACCTGGATAATCCACAATGAAAGATGATGTCCGTCTTTAGACAGATTCTGCTGCAACGTTTGAAAGGCAGAGAAATTCACAAGCCAAAAGACGGCAGCGAAGGTCAAGGCTGGGCTAAGTGGGAAGGGTGAGTTATGAGGCTGCTCCAAGCGGGCCATGAAACCGTGTGTCCATGAAGCTTGCCGGGACAGCAGAGACACGATTATGACAAATCCTCTGACATCACAGTGGACCCGAAAAACAACCTGGCCTCATCTACACAGTGCCAGAGTTGGGCTCAAGTAGCATATTCAACTCCCATTGCACTCAACTGCAGGTTGCCAATGGAACATGAAAGGGGGCGGCCGGTGGTGCAGCGGTGAGTTCCGCACCTTCTGGGTCGGTGGCCCGGGGTGGGCCGGGTGGAGCCTCGGGTGAGCCTGCTCACAACTGCTTCAGGCATTCTGGGGCAGGCGTCCGAGGTAGTGTAGAGGCAGACGGGAAGGGACGTTAGACAGGGCCAGACTTCCACAGCAAATACAGGAGCATTGCCAGCAGATGTGAGCTCAGCGATGGACTTCTGCCAAAATAAAACCGATTCAAAGTTGCAAAGAATAGAGAAACTGAAACTGAAAAGACAAAATGAAAAACTGCATGCCAGTGAGCAGGATAAGATCTCTAGGAAGAAACTTTGCAAAACAGGTGAAGGCCATGTCAATGGAAAACTAACAAACGTTGGGGGAAAGAAATTCAAGAAGACACAAGGAGAAAGAAGGAGATTCCAGGATCTAGGAATGGAAGCATCAACACACTTGAAACGTCCATACCAGAGCAAGGAATCTCAGGATTCCATGCAATCCCAGTCAAAGTTGCAGCAATGTTTCCCACAGAGACAGAACAGGGAATCCTAAAGTTTCTAGCCAGCAATGAGAGACCCTGACTAGGCAAAGGAATCCTCAGGAAAACGAAAAAAGCAGGACGTGGCACACTTTCCGATTTCAACATAGAGGACGAAGCACTAGGTACCGAGACGGCACAGTCTGGGCCCCAAAACAGGCACACACACCCATGCAACAGAATCGAGAACCCAGAGCCCAACTCAAACGTACATGGACAGCCCACTTTCGACCAGGGAGACAAGAGGAGACAGCGGAAAAAGGAGAGTCTCTACAATAAACGGTGTTGGGAAGCCTGCACAGCCACATGGAACACAACGAGAGTCCACCATGATGTTACACCTGGCACACACATCACCTGAAATGGATCAAAGCCTTGAATGGCAGACTTGAAACCGTGAACCTTGTAGGAGAAGACCTAGGCAGAGTGCTCTTTGCCATCTGTCTGAGCCGCCTGTTTGGAAGAAGCAAGTCCGACTGGGCAAGGGCAACCAAGTAAACAAGAAACCAACGGGACCACGTCAAATGTGGCCGCTTCTGCCCAGTGAAGGAAACCATCGACTGAATGCAAAGATCGCACAACAACTGGGAGAGGATGTTTGCAAACCCCACATCGGACAAGGGGTGAAAAGCCCAAAGATGCAATCAACTCGCATGTCTCCACAAGAAAAAAAACGGCAAGCCAATGAAAACCTAGGCAAAAGATGGAAACAGAGATTTCTCCCAAGAAGACCGAAAGAGGGCCAACGGGTGCATGAAAACTTGTTCACCATCAAGTATCAGGCTAATGCAAATGCAAACTGCAAGGGCACAGCAGCTCACTGTGGTCAGAATGGCTATAAGGAACCAGACAGGAAGCAACAAGTGTCAGAGAGGAGGTGGAGAGAAGGGAAGCCTCCTGCACCGTTGGTGGGAGTGCAAACCGGTGCAGCCACTATGCCAAGCGGTGTGGAACTGCCTCAGAAGTTTAAGAATCCGTGTCCCATATGATCCAGCTATTCCTCTGCGGCGTGTTGATCCAAAGAACTCAGAAACACTACTGCATAGTGTTCAAGCAGAATCTGTGTAAAGACTGACGTCTATCACTGTGGATTATTCACTTGTGATTTCTGTTGGCGTTCCACTTGACAGGACCTTATTTTCTTTTCCATACTCCAATCGTCATGGTCTTTCTGAGATATCTCCCTTTGGTATGCTTATCAGTGCGTTCTCCTTCATTCCATGTTATTCATTTTGCATTTCTTTAATCACCTTAGGTTCTGTAGGCCGAAGTGTGAGTCCTTTCATGATTGTTGGGTGTTGTCTTGGAATTTTTACAGGTCACTTGTAGGAATCTTTGCTATCCTGGTCGAGTTGACACTGCACTCTGAGAACTCGTGGTTATCTTGGCTGGTTTGACATTCTGAGATCAGAAACTCCAGATTCGTGGGGTTCCTGGCAACCGAGTTCACGGACATTATGTTTCTGAGACAAGTTAGCAAAATCTGATGAACTCCTCTCTCCAGGTAACAGATTTTTCTGTCTCTTTTCTGGATTTGGGAAATTTCGAACTTAAACCCTGATCCTTGGGCGCTCCACCAGATTAGGTCTAGATACTGGCTTACTTCATTTCCACAGGGTTTTCTATTGGTTTGACTTACATCCTCAGCTCTGCCATGTGTAGTTTTCTTTAAATATAATGGTAGTGTTCTAATTTTCAGCCAACCCCCTTCCATATGGTGTCAAAACACAGAGTCAGTACTCTTTCTACGGCAAGAGATAATGGGAGAGAATTTCATTGGAGTCCAACTGAGCACGCTAGCTTGGGGGGGGCAGCCTTGACACAGGAATGAAGCCCTCTGGAAAAGGGTGCTTTTCAGCACACTTCCAGTGTCCTTCCAAACCAGCAGACATACTCAAAGAATGACAGGCGTGCATTTCTTCAAGGCTTCAAAGAGATGTCTTGGGACACATTAGCATGTACCCAGTGGGCCCCCATGACTCCAGAGCTGTGGAAAGGGAGACTTCTCTTCAAAGGATGCTAGGGGCGTATGATGGAGTCTTCGATTCTTCTCTTCAATGTCCTCAAGAGATCATTCTTGACTTTGGATTATGAGTAAGGCAGAAGGCCAACATAGGACTGATAAGCACCAAGTCCGGCCTCTTGTTTCAAATCAAGTTTCAAGGTTGAATCAGCACGGCCTCCCCATCTACTCCAGTAGATGACAATGTTCTCCTCTCAGCGCTTGTCCCTCTATTAGCGCTTCTTCCCAGTCATTCCTTTCTTATCCCTTGAATCAGCGTCTCTTTGATCTCTTCAAGTTTCTGTGCCTGGTTCCTGTTGGGAAAAGCTGTTTCTGGGTATCTCTCACTTCACTATCACAGCCTAGGCAAATACTCGCCCTGGAAACATGCGGCCATCTTTGGTGACATGTTCAGCGTGATGTCATAAACACCCTCGGATTTTTCTAAGTTATCCTGACAACGTCCATGCACACAGTGTTTGAGAGCCATCTCATACCAGTCTGAAGACTCCATCTTTCCAGGTAGAATAGTTCTCCTTGTTGTGCATTTCTTATCAGTTTCTAAGATTCTCCTTGAACATTGAAAGGTCTACTACCTTCCCTCCAGAGACCGGTTTCTTTCCTTTAAGATTATCCTGGGTTTTACCTCTTACCTTTTGTGGATATGGCCAAATGGGTGGATTTTCCACAGAGAAAGTCCTGGAGTCCCTCCCAAGTTCAATTTGCCCAGGCAATCCTCTGACTCGTGTGATCACCTGGCAGTCTGACAATTCCACCTTGTCAGGTCACATGTCTTCCTTCCTTCATCATTTGGGGACGTTTACCTGATACGTTCATAGATTGTAATATTCTCATGGTTCCTTTTCTGGTGCGTATTGATAAGTTCTCCTCACAATTTCTACTTCTTTATGATCTCTGTGCCGACCAGACCATGAAATCTGGATTTCCCATTGCTATTAATCTGATCCCCACCCGTGATGCTAGGGGGTGATGCCCGGGCCGCCCAAGAGGAATGTGGGCACTTACTTGCTACACCACAGCGCAGGCCATGAATTGGACTTTTGGAGCAATCTTTCGCTGAACTTGGGAAGAAGCTGGCCTTTTTTGATCATTCCTGAAGGTAATTAGTAGTGACCTCATAGAGGGTAACATTTTTTCCCTTGGTTCATGAGTTTAGCACGGAACACATTCTCTTTGTAGTATTCATCTTAATCTATTTGCAATGGTCGACCATTCTGTAGCATCATTAAGCATTTTGAGGAGCTTCACAATCCTTAGAAGTTCATCTCTCTAATCTCTTTCAGCATCAAAAGCTTTATGCTGCAAATATGCACACCTTTTAGGATTTTTTCTTTCCCTCTGGGAACCACCAATCCAAAGGGAAGGCTGGTATCCAAAGCTAGAATGTTCAGTTTGGCAACAATGAAATTCTCTCCCCCATCCCTCGCCATAGAAGAGTATTGCTTATGTGCTTTTACACCATATGTGAGGAAGTTGACTGAAAATTAGAACATTACACTTATATTTAACGAAAGATAAACATGACAGAGATGACGATGTAAGTCGAACATCTAACAAATCCTACAGAAATAAAGTAAACCAGCATCCAGACGTAGTCTACTGAAATGATCAAGGATCCAGGTTCCACTTCGAGCGTTCCCAAATTCAGAAAAGAGACATAAAAATATCTTACCGGTAGGGATGAATTCATCAGATTTGTCTAATTTGTCTCAGAAACATTATGTCCATATGGTGGTTGCCAGGACAACCTACGATTTAGAGATTCTGATCTCAGAATGTCAAACCAACCAAGATGACCTCGTGTTCTCAGTGCTCCATTGGACCTAGGCTAGGATAGCAAAGATTCCTTTAAGTGAACAATTCAAATTCAAAGACAATACCCAAAAATCATGAAAGCACTCACACGTCGGCCTAGAGAACATATGGTGACTAAAGAAATACAAAATTAATAACTTGAATGAAGGAGAAGGGACTGATAAGCATACCTATGGGAGACAGCTGAGAAAGACTATGACAATTGATGTGGATTAAGGCCGCCCCAGCTCGAAAAGCCCAAGGTTATGTGGGGTACATGCAGAAGTATATGACCCGGTGAATTTCTTTTGGTATGAATTAGAGGTGCCCCAGTGAGAGAAGCCCAGGTCATGCTCACCTACATGTCTATCTATATGGCCAGATTCGTATCTAATATTATATGACCAGACAATAACCAGACCCCATCTGAACTGAAATCCTTTAATGACGTTTACATCATATTTTCTTTTTCCAGTAAAAATAAGTCATGTACCCATGACTCATAAAATTAGCCCTTACCCTCAACTCAGGGCAGCAGCAGGAGCTCTGACTGCCCATGGGTCCTTTCTGCATTCAGCAGCAGCAGCAGCTCTTTGCTGCCCATGGGTCCTGTCCCCATGCAGCAACTCTTTACTGCCCATGGGTCCTGTCCCCATGTTATCTTGTAACGTTCTCTAAATAAAAGAGCACCACTACCAGACGTTGAGAGTCCAAGAAATCTTTCAACTCTTCAGCTCGCTGAGCCTGCATCATATCTTGTGTCCTGTATGGGGAACTTGCTTCATCAGTTTTTGAGCTCGACTTCTGGAAAGTGCCCCTTTCTTCCTGGTGCCTCTCTCTTTTTCGAGGATGGATCTAAACTCACTTCTCCATCAGGAACTTTCTTGGTTAGCTCTATGAATCGATGTTTGCTGCCCATGGCTACTCTATGGGGCAAATCATGGCATTCAGCTTGAAGAGAATCAGTAGCTTAAGCCTCAGGGTGACGTAGCATGAATTAATCCATTCCTTCCTGAGTCTATCTCTAATATATAAATATCACCTGGGCATGCAGAGGCCACTTAAGTCATTAGGATTGTTGGCAATCTGCAAGACTCCAGTGGAAGGGTTCTTCTCCTAAGGCTGGATTGGGATACCTCCCATGGCAGCTGACCAGGCTCTGAACTGTGCAAATGTCCCAATCGGGAATCGAGTTCAAGGAAACTACCAAAGTCTAACGTTTGCTTGAGTATGGGAAACCCTTCTTCAGAGAATGACTCCAACACGCAATTGGGTAGAATGTCCCTCAGAGCGGCGGAAAATTCCTCACGCTTTTTCTCCATTATGTTCTGTCTTAAACTTCTCCTTTTGTCTCGGGGACCATTCACCAGGCACCTATTACTGCCAGGCAGAATAGGAAAGATGTTCACCAGGCACCTGTTACTTCCAGGCATCTGAGGGAAGGTATACAAGGGATGCAATGCTGGCAGACACCCCCGTCACCCCTTGCTATAGGAATACCACAGTAGGAACAACAGGTGGGATGCTGCCGTAGGTTCAGGGGGCATTTTCAAGGTAATGGACGTGTCTCTTTCATCTTTGTTAGAGATACAATGGCCATTTTCGTCTCCTTTTGAGCTTTGCAACTGGGAAACAAAGAAATCTTTCAAGAGTCAAGTCCTCCAACACTGGTAGCCCCAACTTTGGCTTTCTGGGCCTGATCACCCTGGCGACCCCAAGTAGGGTGCCCTCTGTTGGCGGTTGACCAATTGAATATTTTAGTCACCTACTGAGTTGGCTATGAGGGTAGGAAATCTGTGATTTTTTCTGTGAACAGTCGTGCTACGGTAGTGTGCCACAGCATGGGAACTGTTGTGTGACTGTTACCTTGAGAACCCTCTGAGCGGCCATGAGGGTGAGGTCTGGTGTCTTCTTTTCCTTTCTTTGTTTTGGTCATCATCTCCTCTGTTGTCACCAAGTCGAGGTTAAGATCAGGCTGGACCTGATCAGAACCTGCACCTTCTGTGAAATCGAAAAGCTTGAAAACATTTTTCAAGGGACTTAACTCTCAACCCAGGTACTTGGAGCCCAGGCCCCCAGTCAGTTACAGGCCTTTGTAGGCACTCCACCCTTCTCCACTCCACTGTCAGTCGCACACTGGCTTTACTGCCATGGGGAATGCCATAAGCATCCCCAGAGACTCACCACTCAGAATCATTCCAACTAATTAGAAACACTTTCAATTGTCTGGGTTATGGCACAGAAACTGCAGCTGGGAGAAAGTTTGTGAGGTTTCTCTGTGCCTTTATGGTGCAGTTGGACAGGTAGGTCAACCTAGAACGTCCTTCAAGTTACAGTCCAGTTTCTGAGAAATCAAGAGCAACTGTCCTTAGAAAGTCCTTGCAAGACTGGAAAGACAGTTCTAGAGGCAGCTCAGTTTCGACCTAGTTCCTTTATCATGAAAAGAATTATCATCCCCCCTCTCCAGGAACTACTATCTAGCCAATCACTCAGTCTTAAGACTCAAAAAAAAAAAAGAAAGAAAGAAAGGAGGGGAAAGGATAAATGGCCATAAGTGTGTCATTGCAAAAAGTATAGCATCTAGAGAGTCTTCTCCATAAGCATTAGTAAAAAGGCTCAAAACAAAGTTTGGATTCATAACTGGTGAGCTTTATATTATTGTACCTGATTCACGGCAGTAGCTTTTAAAATGATAGTTGTACAGTCTCTGAGTATGTGTGTCTATGTGTACGTTATACATGTGATATTTTTACCCCTGGATGATATGGCCAAAATAAAGATCTCTGTTTAGTTGGCTTAAAGTAAGTGCTTTCATAAATTCTAAATGTAGTAGAAATTAACTCAGTGCCTTTCAAAGTTAACATCATGTGAATTAACATTTGGTAAATGAAAGCTTCTTTAAGTTTGTTGGTTTGACTGAAAATAGTCTTGTTGTCAGAGTTGTCAGTATTTGCATAGGATGCAGGCATTCAGCCTCGGTTTACTAGTCATATAAGTTCACATTGTCTGTTAAATTTGTCAGCGAAATAATATATTTAAATGATGACCAGTTTTGTCTAATGCCTCATGAGGGTTCCGTAGGTAATCTGAACATAATTGTTGGAAACAAATGGTTTAAATACATAAAACTCATAAAAGTGAATACAGTAACATTTATGGTCTCTATACTTGGGGGAAAAAACAGCTTCAAATTCTTTTGGTAACAATCTTGAATTTTGCCAAGTAGAGTTAAATAATAAATATCTGAATATCTGGATCATTTTTGGATAGGATGAAACACTGAATCATTATTAATAAACATATCTAAGTTATCTACTTTTGGCTTCTTATTGAAGAGGCTAAAAGCGTTTGGGTGTATTAAAAAGCATGCCTTGTGTTTTGTTGTAAAGCAGCGTGTTTCTAAAGTTATGAAGTGTTTAGAATACTGATAGAAAAGACAATCCATAATTGTTTACCTTATTAGTGTTTACTAGGTCTGTTAAGGGTTAAAGTTCTAATTACCTTATGGAATTTAACCTACTGCAAATTACTAAGGAAAAGAGCTTTGTATTCAAGGAGGTTAAAATGGATGCTTTCAGTAAAAAAGGTATCAAGAATGGAAATATTTTTGTTTGATGGGTTAAGAAAGATAAATTTGTCGTGATGTACTAGAAAGGAAAAAACAAAGACTTTGGGTCAAATTCTGAAAACAAAAAAGAAAGTTGTAGAAGGTTTGTGAAGGAGAAATTCTGAAAGGAGTTTTATGCCTGGTCAAGTAGACTAAAGTAAGTTCAATTAAGTGCATGAGTTTGAAAGTTCAAAATAAGTAGGTGCAGAAATTCAAGTTTGGTTTTCTCTAAAAGGATATATTTTCTTGAACTTTCGATCTGCTCTTGGTAAAGAGGTCTTAAAAGCTATTCCTTTGAGTAAGTCTACCTAAGAGACAAATCTGTTTTGTGAAAATAATGACTGAGGTCACTCAAGATTTTTGACTCTGTTATCACTTTGAATAGATACCCGAGCATTGCTTCACAGGGAGTGTTGCTTTCTATTTGAACAAGCATTTGAAAAGCTTTTGATATGTTTTGACAAGCTTCTCCCTCAAAAACATTCAAATGCTGAATGAAGGCTTTCTTTTGACCTGGTAGGCAGAAGAAAAATTACTCTGAGGATTTTTAGAGGGCCCCTGAGACTTCTCGAAGACATTTGCTCTCTCTTCCTATAAGAAGGAAGATATTAAACTAATTAGGCTTACTTGGTCTATTAAATTACATGGGAAACATTGTGAAATAAGTGATGATAGACTTCCTTAGGTGGTATAAGATGGGTAAATGTTATAATATAGGTGTCAAAATTATATAGCATTCCTAAGAGTCTGATCTTTCCTGGTTAACAGTCATAAGTCCAATTATTATCAGCAAGTGTTATATGTCACTGAAGTAGCCAAGTTTCTTTGGCAATTGCCCTTTTGAGTCCTTTGTCCATTTCCAGGTAGTTGTTGTTTTACTCTGATGCTTTTTTCTTTTGCAAATATGCTTCATCTTCTGAGAAATTCCAGGAAAGGGTTCTGACACAAAGGTTCTAAACGACAGGCTTCTGATAAACTTTCAGATTGTAAAACTGAACGGAGTAAGAAATTACAGAATTCTAACGAAACTAAGCTCATCGATCTGATAACAGAAAACTCAGCTCAAGAATTGATTATACAGGACTGTGTGAACTGATGAGGATGGTTGTAATTTTTTAGAACTTCTGTTTGAATTATTGTTGAGTTTTGATGTGTTGTTTTGTTTTCTCGTAACGAAGGAAAGCTTTTTCTCTTTTCCCTTATGCTCACAATGACTCACAGCCATTTGGTGAAATTATACCTTCATGAGCAAAACTGAAACATTTATCTTTTTCTCCCTACCTTATCCCTAAGAAATTTGGAAACCCTTTGTCACTGAGTATGGTTATTTAGTGGCAATATTTGCATAAGTTCCATAAGAATCTGTTCACCTTATAACAGGCCACATTGGTTACACTACCAAGGCTTTGACTGGAATGTCATATTTGAAACATACAGGCTCAGATATGACAAGACAGCATTTCAGGAACAAAGATTGGACTTTCTGGAATACAGTCCCTAGGAAACATGGGCCTGGTACCTTGTTTACAGAGATTCTGGCAATCTTGCCCGGTCGCTAAGGAAGCTTGCTTATCTGCCAGATGCAAGGAACCTCCGAATATTTTGGGTGACCTCAAAGAGAACGCCACTCAAATCTGTAGGTACTGCAGGCCAAATCTGATGGCAAGTCCTTGGCTTGGCTTTTCAGGCATCTAGAGGCCTTCACAGATCAATGTGAGATTACTCTCCCTGGGGCAGCCCCAATTCATACTAGAAAAATATCCACCAGGTCATGTAGTTTGGCATGTAGGCCAGGTCACCTTGGGCTTCTCTAGCTTGGGCAGCATTAATCCACATCATAAACCACCCCTGAACCCATTATGACCGGAAATCTTTGGGGATATGAATGATGGTCAGTCTTCTGTAACTACTTCTGGCTGTACAAGGTCGTAGAGCTGCCCCAAAATGGGGCCATAGGTACAGGTAGGAAGTTCAGTGGACCAGAAGTCTTCACCGGTGGAGTTCAAGGGTGACAAGTTGTACAGAGCCTCTGGAGACTAGAGAATCCTTTGACGAGAGGTGGTCCAGGAGGTGAAACATTTTTGACATGCTAAAGACAAACAACGAAAGAGACAACAAATTATAATAAGAAATACAAGCAGTATGTTTAACCCAATGAATAAGATTTTGAAGTACTGCAGAAACCTGGTCCTGACTAGGAGTTCAACCAGTCGTTTACAGTTAGGGTTGGTCAGACATGGATTTAATTTGGTGGCTGGGATAGGAAGCCAGAAATATTTTGATGGTAGTCAGGAATATAGACACAACATTGTTTTTATAATGACACTGGTGCCCCCTTGTGCTGCTGTCAAGACATCCAGTGCCATTTGGATTTGGAGGACTGCCTTACACACTTGGGATACTTCTAAATTGAGCAGCGAAAGGCTATGTTGTGTATCATTTAATGCCTTCATAGTAAATTTGTTTAGGACTTCCGTGTGCAAGATGATATTTTCGATTCCTAATTGGGGAAGGAAAATTGCGGAAAGATGGTCATACCTGTGGAAGACAGAGCGGGTCCAGTGCTGTTGCAGGTTGGGTAGCTTAGCAGGAGCAGATATAGTAAATGTAGTTCTACCTTGCATCCAGACAAAGCCTAGGGTGCAACATCCAATCCATCCAGGTGGCAGCCAAGGTAATAAATTGGAGCCACATATCCACTGAGCACCGTTAGGGGCTAACCAATGCATTCTGGGCAGTCTATCCCAGTCAGTCCCAAACTAACCAGTATTTTTTTTAAGGCTATGACATAAGAACACATATAAAAGGGATTTTTTCCCAAGGTCCGCTGCTATTACGCCATGTATCACAGGTGTGGTTGGTTTGTTCCCAACAGAGAGTGGCCTTTTACTGAGTTGCCCACTAGTAGGAGTGAACCAAATATACTCATCCCAAATTAGATATGGTCCATCCTGTGTGTATCGATAAGTTGGGGACTTTACTGTTGGAACTTGTTTTGTTTGATACACCTGTGACAAGGCAAATCTAGTTAGTATTTGGACAGTAGTATTGAAAGAAAATGTTTGATTGTGGCCAGGGAACTCCGAGGTGTCAGAGATAGATGGCCACAAGGAGACATTACGATTAGTAATAGATGAATCTTGAGGAAGAAAACAGCTAGAATCTAGTATCCATGAATGGCTACTATAGCTTCTACAGAAGCGTAATCTTTTGCTCTCTTAAATCATCCTCATTTTTACAAAAGGTAGCCAAATCATGATTAACACGTTTGCAAATAAAGTGTAGTTTCAATGCAAATTGCTCCAATTATTTACATAAGAGCAGAAAGAATTGGAATTGCTTATACAGGTTTTTTAAAATCTGCTTTGCTGGAATTTTTTCTGAGGCGTCTCAGATTGAACTGTGAAGTCCTCTAGATGCCAGAAAAGCCAAGCCAAGGAGTTGCCATCAGATTTGGCCTGCAGTACCTACAGATTTGAGTGGCGTTCTCTTTGAGGTCACCCAAAATATTCGGAGGTACCCTGCACCTGCCAGATAAGCAAGATTCCTTAGTGACCGGGCAAGATTGCCAGAATCTCTGTAAACAAGGTACCAGGCCCATGTTTCCAAGTGGCTGTATTCCAGAAAGTCCAATCTTTGTTCCTGAAATGCTGTCTTGTCATATCTGAGCCTGTATGTCTCAAACGTGACATTCCAGTCAAAGCCTTGGTAATATAACCAATGTGTCCTGTTATAAGGAGAACAGATTCTTATGGAACTTATGCAAATATTGCCACGAAATGACCATACTCAGTAACAAAGGGTTTGACAATTCCTTAGGGATAAGGTAGGGAGAAAAAGGTAAATGTTTCAGTTTTGCTCATGAAGGTATAATTTCACCAAATGGCTGTAAGTCATAGTTAGCATAAGAGAAAAGAGAAAAAGCTTTCCTTCATTACGAGAAAACAAAACAACACATCAAACCTCAACAATATTTCAAATAGAAGTCCTAAAAAATTACAATCATCCTTATCAGTTCTCACAGTCCTATATAATCAGTTCTTGGGCTGAATCTTCTGTTAGTAGATTGATGAACTTAGTTTCTGTTAGAATTCTGTAATTTCTTACTCCGTTCAGTTTTACAATCTGAAAGTTTATCAGAAGCCTGTCGTTTAGACCCTTTTTGTCAGAACCCTTTCCAGGAGTTTCTCAGAAGACGAAACATATTTGCAAAAGGAAAAAGAATCAGAGTAAAACAACAACTACCTGGAAATGGACAAAGGACTCAAAAGGGCAATTGCCAAAGAAAGTTGGCTGCTTCTGTGACATATTAAACTTCCAGATAATAAGTGGACTTATGACTGATAACCAGGACAGATCAGAATTTTAGGAATGCTATATAATTTTAAGACATCTATATTAATAACATTTACCCATCTAATAACACCTAAGAAAGTCTATCATTACTTATTTTACAATGATTCCCGTGCAATGTACTAGAGCAAATAAGTCTAATTAGTTTAGTATTTTCCTCCTTATAGGAAGAGAGAGCAAATGTCTTTGAGAAGTCTCAAGGACACTCTGAAAATCCTCAGATTAATTTTTCTTCTGTCTATCAGGTCAAAAGACAGCCTTCATTTAGGATTTGAATATTTTTGAGGGAGAAGCTTGTCAAAACATATCAAAAGCTTTTCAAATGCTTGTTCAAATGTGAAACAACACTCACTGTGAAATATGCTCAGGTATCTATTCAAAGTGATAACAGAAAGAGTCAATAATCTTAAGAGTGACCTAAGTCATTATATTCACAAAACAGGTTTGTCTCTTAGGTAGAGTTACTCAAAGGAATAGCTTTTATAACCTCTTTATCAAGAGCAGATCAAAAGTTCAAGAAAATGTACCCTTTTAGAGAAAACCAAATTTGAATTTCTGCAACTACTTATTATTAACATTCAAACTCATTCACTTAATTGAACTTACTTTGGTCTTCTTGACCAGGCATAAAACTCCTTTCAGATTTTCTTCTTCACAAACCTTCTGAAACATTCTTTTATGTTTTCAGAATTGGTCCCAAAGTTTTTGTTTTTTACTTTCTAGTACTTCAGGACGAATTTATCTTCCTTAACCAATCAAACAAAAATATTTCCATTATTTATACCTTTTTTACTGAAAACGTACATTTTAACTTTCTTGAATACAGATCTCTTTTTCTTAGTAATTTCCTGTAGCTTTAATTACGTAGGTTAATTAGAAATTTTAACCCTTAACAGACCTACTAAACACTAAAAAGGAAAACAATTATGAATTGTCTCTTATATCAGCTTTCTGAACACTTCATAAATTTAGAAACACGCCACTTTACAATAAAACACAAGGCATGGTTTTTAATACACCCACAGGCTTTTAGCCTCTTTAAGAAGAAGCCAAAAGTAGATAACTTTGATGTGTTTATTAATAATGTTTCAGTGTTTCGTCCTATTCAGAAACGACCCACATATTCAGATTTTTATCATTTAACTTAACTTGGCAAAACTCAAGATGGTTACCAAAAAGCATTTTGAAGCTGTTTTTCTTTCCCAAACTATACAGACCATAAAAGTTTTTGTACTCACTTTAATGAGTATTATCTATTTAAACCATTTGTTTCCATCAATTATGTTCAGATTACCTACTGAAACCTCATGAGGCCTTAGACAAAACTGGTCATCATTTAAAGCTATTACTTTGCTGACAAATTTAGCAGACAACGTGAACTTATATGACTAGTAAACCCAGGCTGAATGCCTGCATCCCTATGCAAATACCGACATCCCTGACAGCAAGACTATTTTCAATCAAACCAACAAACTTAAACAGTCTTTCATTTACCAAAGGTTAATTCACATGACATTAACTTTGAAAGGCACTGAGTTAATTTCTACTGCATTTAGCATTTATGTAAACAGTTACTATAAGCCAACTAAACAGAGATCTTAATTTTGGTCATACCACCCAAGGCTGAAAATATCACATGTATAACCTACACATAGACACGCATACACAGAGACTGTATAACTACTGTTTTAAAAGCTACTGCCGTGAATCAGGTACAATAATATAAAGCTCACCAGTTATGAAGGTAAACTTTGTTTTGAGCCTTTTTACTAATACTTATGGAGAAGACCCTCGAGATGCTAGACTCTTTCAATGGCACCCTTATGGCCATTTATCCTTTCCCCTCCTTTCTTTTTGTCAGTCTTAAGAGTGAGTGATGGGCTAGATAGTAATTCCTGGAGAGGGGGGATGATAATTCTTTTCATGATAAAGGAACTAGGTGGAATCTGAACTGCCTCTAGAGCTGTCTTTCCAGTCTTGCAAGGATTTTCTAAGGACAGTTGCTCTTGATTTCTCAGAAACTGGACTGTAACTTGAAGGACGTTCTAGGTTGATCTACCTGTCCAACTGCACCATAAAGGCACAGAGAAACCTCGCAAATTTTCTCCCAGCTGGAGTCTCTGGGGCATAACCCATACAATTGAAAGTGTTTCTAATTAGTTAGAATGACCCTGAGTGGTGAGTTTCTGGGGATGTTTATGCCATTCCCCATGGCAGTAAAGCCAGTGTGCGACTGGCAGTGGACTGGAGAAGGGTGCAGTGGCTACAAACACCTGGAACTGGCTGGAGGCCGGGGCTCCCAGTACCGGGGTTGAGAGTTAAGTCCCTTGCAAAATATTTTCAAGTTGTTCGATTTTACAGAATGTCCATGTTCTGGTCAGGTCCAGCCAGAACTTAAGCTCGACTTGGTGACAACAGATGACATGATGAGCAAAACAGAGAAAGGAAAAGAAGACACCAGACCTCACCCTCATGGTTGCTGTCAGAGGGTTCTCAAGTTAAGAGTCACACAACAGTTCCCGTGCTGTGGCACACTACCGTAGCACGACAGTTCACAAAATAAATCACAGGTCTCCTACCCTCATGTCCAACTCAGTAGGTGACTAAACTACTCAATGAGTCAACCGCCAAGAGAGGGCACCCTACTTAGGGTCGCTGGGGTGATCAGGCCCAGAAAGCCATAGTTGGGGCTCCAGTGGTGGAGGCCTTGATCCTTGAAAGATTCCTTTGTTTCCCCAGTTGCAAAGTTCAAAAGGAGATGAAAATGGCCATTGTAACTCTAACAAAGATGAAAGAGACATGTCCATTACCTTGAAGATCACCCCTGACCCTACGGCAGCATCCTACATGTGGTTCCTACTGTGGGGTTCCTATAGCAAGGGGTGATGGGCGTGGCCCCCAGCGTTGCATCCCTTGTGTACCTTCCGTGGTATGCCTGGCAGTAACAGCTGCCTGGTGAACATCTTTCCTATTCTGCCTGGCAGTAATAGGTGCCTGTTGAATGGTCCCCAAGAGAAAAAGAGAATTTTAAGAGAGAACAGGATGGAGAAAAATAGTGTAGAATTTTCCACTGAGCTGGGGGACATTCTACCCAATTGCGTGTTGGAGCCATTCTCTGAAGAAGGGTTTCCCATATGCAACCAAAGGTTAGACTTTGGTACTTTCCTTGAACTGGAGTCCAGATTGAGACATTCACACAGTTCAGAGCATGGTCAGGTGCCATGGGAGGTATCCCAATCCAGCCTTAGGAAGAGAAACCTTCCAGGGGAGTCTTGCAGATTGCCGACCATCCTAATGACTTAAGTGGCCAACCCGTGCCCACCTAAAATTTGTATATTAGAGATAGAGTCAGGAAGGAATGGAGTAGTTCACTCTATATCGCCCTTAGGGTTAAGATACTGATTCTCTTCAAGCTGAATGCCATGATTTGCCCCATAGAGTAGCCATGGGCAGCAAACTTGGATTCATGCAGCTATCCAAGAAAGTTCCTGATGGAGAAGTGAATTTAGATCCACCCTTGAAAAAGAGAGATGCACAACGAAGAAAAGGGCACTTACCAGAAGTCGAGCTCACAAACCTATGAAGCAAGTTTTTGATATGGGCCACAAGATATGATATGGGCTTGGTGAGCTGAAGAGTCAAAAGAAAGATTTCTTGGACTCTCAAATTCTGGAAGTGGTGCTCTTTTATTTATAAAATGGTACAGGACAACATGGCGACAGGACCCATGGGCAGTAAATAGTTGCTGCATGGGGACAGGACCTATGGGCAGTGAAGAGCTGCTGCTGCTGCAGCATGGGGAAAGGTTCCATAGGCAGTCAGAGGTCCTGCTGCTGCCCTGAGTTGAAGGTAAGGGCTAATTTTATAATACATTGGTATGTGACATTTTTACTGGAAAAAGAAAATATGATTTTAAAAGTCATTAAATGATTTCAGTTCAGATGGGGTCTGGTTATTGTGTGGTCATATAGCATTAAATACGAATCTGGCCATATAGATAGGCATGTAGGTGAGCATGAAATGGGCTTCTATCACTGGGACACCTCTAATTCATACCAAAAAAAACCCAAAAAAACTCACCGGGTCATGTAGTTTGGTATGTAGGCCAGGTAACCTTGGGCTTTTCGAGCTGGGGCAGCCTTAATCCACATCATTCGTCATGGTCTTTCACAGCTATCTCCCATAGATATTCTTATCAGTCTTTTCTCCCCTCATTCCAAGTTATGAATTTTGTGTTTCTTTATTCACCATATGTTCTCTAGGGGTCCAGATTTACGGCCTAAAACTTTGGAGGCTGAAAGAGAGTAGAGAAGATGAACTTTCAAGGATTGGTAATCACCTCAAAATGCTTAATGATGCTACAGAAAGGAAGACCATTACAAAGAGTTGAAGAAGAACATTACCAAGAGAACACGTTCCGTGCTAAACTCAGGAGCCCAAAGAAAAGGTTACAGTCCACAATGTTACTACTAATTACCATCACGAATAACCAAAGCAGGCCAACATCATCCATAGTTCATGCAAAAGTTTGATCCAAAAGTCCATTTCAGTGCTGGCCCTGTGGTGTACTGGGTATGTGCCCACGTTCCGCCTGGGCGGCCAGGGCTTCATTGGTTAGCACCACGGGTGTGGATCAGATTAGTAGCATTAGCAAATATAGAATTCACGGTATGGTGCGGAGAGACATCCTAAAGAAATCGAAATTTTGAAGAGATGTTATGAGTACACACCAGAAAAAGAACCATGGGAATATTACGATCTATGAATGCATCAGGAACACCTCCCCAAATAATGAATGAAGGACAATATGTGACCTGCCAAAGTGGAATTGTCAGACTGCTAGGAGATGACATGATCATTGTACATCAGAGGATTGCCTGGGAAGTCATCTTGGGTGGGCCTCCAGGACTTTCTCTTGGGAAAGTCCACCCATTTGGCCTCATCCACAAAATATAAGAGAGAAAACCCAGATTAATCCGAAAGGAAAGAAACCAGTGTCTAGAGGGAAGGTAGCAGACCTTTTCAAGTTTGAGGAAAAAGTTAGAAACCAACAAGAAATACATAACGACGAATACAATCCTACCTGGAAAGGGGTAGTAATCAGACTGGGATGAGATGGTTCTGAAGAACTGTGTGCATGGAGGTCTTCAGGACAACTTCGAATTCTGAGGGTGTTTATGACATCACTGTAAATATGTCACCCAAGATGGCCACAGGTTTCCAGCCCGAGGATTGACATAGGCTAGGATATTCAAGTGAGGGATACTCAGAAACAGCTTTTGCCCACAGAAACAGGGCACAGAAAGTTGAAGAGATCAAAGATACGCTAATTCAAGGGATAAGACAGGAATCATTGGGAAGAAGCCATAATAGAGGGACAAGCACTGAGAGGAGAACATTGCCATCTCCTCACGTTGAAGAGGAGGCCGTTCTGATTCAAGCTTGAAACTTGATTTGAAACAAGAGGCTGGAACTATGAGACCTATGTTGTCCTTCTGCCTCACTCATAATCCAAAGTCAAGAATGATCTCTTGAGGTCATTGTAGAGAAGAATCAAGGCCGCCGTCCTAGGCCACTAGCATTTTTTAAAGAGAAGTCTCACTTTGCATAGCTGTGGCATCACGGGTGCCCACTGGCTACATGCTAATGTGTCACAAGACACCTCTTTGAAGCCTGGAAGGAGTGGACCCCTGTCATGCTTAGGGTATGTCTCTTGGTTTGGAAGGACTCTAGAAGTGGCTCAAAAGCACCCTTTTGCAGAGGGGTTCATTCCTTGGTGAATGCTGCACTCCAAGGCTAGAGTCCTAAGTTGGGATCAATGAGATTCTCTCCCCCTTCTCTTGCCGTAGAAGGAGTATTGATTATGTGTTTCAACACCACATGTAACGATGTTGGCTGAAAATTAGAATATTATCATTATATTTAAGGAAAAATAAACACGCCACAGGTGAGGATATAAATCAAACAAATAACAAACCCTGTGGAAAGAAAGTAAGCCAGTATCTAGACATAATCTAGCAGAGCGTTCAAGGATCAGGGGTGAAGTTCTAACTTTCCAAATCCAGAAATAGACAGAAGGATCTCTCACCTGGAAAGAGAAATTCATCAGATTCGTCTAATTTGTTGCGGAACCATTGTGTCCGTGAAGATGGTTGCCAGGACAACCTCAAATCTGGAGTTTCTGATCTCAGAATCTCTAACCAAGGAAGATGACCACATGTTCTCAGTGCTCAGTGTCACCTCGGCCAGGATAGCAGAGATTCCTTCAAGTGACCGATGGAAATTCAAAGACAACACCCAACAATCACGAAAGCACTCACACAACGGCCAACAGAACATATCGTGATCAAAGAAATGCAAAATTTATAACTTGGAATGAAAAGGGAACACACTGATAAGCATATCGAAGGGAGATAGCTTAGCAATACCATGATGATTAGCCTATGGAAAAGAAAAAAAGGTCCCAGAAAATGTAAGGCAAACAGAAATCACAACTGAATAATCCACAGTGAAAGACGGCCGTGTTTAGACAGATTCTGCTTAAACATTTGAAAGTCAGAAAAGTCACAACCCCAAAACCTGCAGTGAAGGTCAAACCTGGGCTAAATGGAATGGGAGATTCTGAGACTGCTCCAAGCGGGCTCTGAAACCTTGTGTCCATGAAGCTTGCTGGCACAGCACAGACACAATTCTCAGAAATCCTATGACATCACAGTGGACCAGGAAAACAACATGGCTTCATCTACACAGGGCCAGAGCTGGGCTCCAGTAGCATATTGAAGTCACATTCCAAAACAGCAGGTTGCCAATGGAACATGAAAGGGGCTGGCCACTGGTGAAGCTGTGAAGTCCGTGCCTTCTTGGTCCGCAGCCCGTGGTCGTGCACTTGTGCTCTTGGGGTTGAGCCTCCTCACCGCTGGTACAGCCATCCTGGGAGAGTCCTGGGAGGTAGTGTAGAGGCAGATGGGAAGTGACGTTAGACAGTGCCACTCTTGCTCAGCAAATACAGCAGCACGACCAGCAGATGTGAGCACTGCCATAAACTTCTGCCAAAACAGAACCAATTAAAAGTTGCAAAGAATAGAAAAACTGAGCCTCAAAAAAAGAAGCATGTCACTAAGAATAATAAGATATCTAGGACTAACCTTCACTAAACAGGTGGAAACATTGTAAACCAATATTAGCAAAGCTTTGGCTAAAGAAATTCCAGAAGACACAACGAAACGGAAGACGATTCCGTGCTGTTGGAATGGAAGAACTAACACACTTGAAACGTCCATAGCGGATAGAGGAATCTGTGGATTCCAAGCAATCCCAGTCAAAGTTGCAGTGATCTTTCCCACAGAAATAGAAGAGAGAATAATAAAGTCTCTATCCAGAAGGAAAGGACCCTGAATACCCAAAGGAATCCTGAAGAAAATGAACAAAGCAGGACGTATCACACTTTCTGATTTCCACATATAGGACGAAGTGCTAGGAACCGAAACGGCACAGTCTGGGCCCAAAAACAGGCACACAAATCCATGGAACAGAATCGAGATCCCAGAGGTCATCTCACGCATATGTGCACATGCATACATGCCCAACACATTTTCAACCAGGGAACCAAGAGTACACAGCGGAGAAAGGAGAGTCTCGAGAAGAAACGGTGCTGGGAAGACTGCACAGCCAAATGTAACACAATGAGAGTAGAGCATGATGTTACTCTAGTCACACACACCACCTCTAAACGGATTAAAGACTTGAATGGAAGACTTGAAACCGGGAGACTTCTAGGAGAAAACCTAGGCAGCATGCTCGTTGCCATCTGTCTTAGCAGCCTATTTGGAAGAAGCGTGTGTGACAGGAATGGGCAACAAAGGAAACAGGCAGATGGGAAGCGACGTTAGACTGGGCCAGTCTTCCTCAGCAAATACAGCAGCATTGCCAGCCGATGTGAGCACAGCAGTAAACATCTGCCTAAATAAAACCAATCAAAAGTTGCAAAGGATAGAAAAACTGAACCTCAAAAAAAAAAAAGCATGCTAGTAGGAAGAACAAGGTATCTAGGAATAACCTGTGCCAAACAGGTGAAAGCTATGTAAACCGAGAAGTAGCAAAGCTTTGGGGAAAGAAATTCCACAAGATACAAGGAAACGGAAGGGCATCAGTGCGCATGGAATGGAAGAAAACGAAGGAAGAATGAAGTATCATCACAATGATACCTTTCTTATCCCTGGAATCAGCATCTCTTTGATCTCTTCAAGTTTCTGTGCCTGGTTTCTGTTTGGAAAAGCTGTTTCTGGGTATCTCTCACTTGAGTATCCCAGCCTAAGCCAATCCTGGTACTGTAAACATGCAGCCATCTGGGGTGACACGTTCACTGTAATGTCATAAACACTCCCAGAATTCAGAGTTGTCCTGACAACCTCCATGCACACAGTGTTTCAGAGCCGTCTCCTCCCAGCCTGACTACTCCCCCTTTGCAGGAAGGATAGTTTTCCTTGTTCTGGATGTGTTGTCGGTTTTCAACTTTGTCCTCTAACTTGGAAAGGTCTACTACATTCCCACAGACACCGGTTTCTTTCCTTGAAGATTATCCTGGGTTTTATTGCATATCGTTTGTGGATATGGGCAAATGGGTGGACTTTCCCCAGAGAAAGTCGTGGACTCCCTCCCAAGTTGACGTTGCCCAGGAAATCCTGTGATGCACAATGATCGTGTGATCTCATGGCAGTCTGACAATTCCACCTTGGTGGGCCACATATTGTCCTTCCTTCATGATTTGGGAAAGCATACCAGATGCGTTCATAGACTCCAATATTCTCATGGTTCTTTTTCTGGTGAGTATTGATAAGGTCTCCTCACAATTACTACTGCTTTATGATCTCTGTGCCAACCATACCTTGAAATCTGGATTTCCTAATGCTAGAAATCTGATCTGTACCCATGATGCTAGCCCCTGAAGCCCGGGCCACGCAAGAGGAAGTTGGGCACTTACCTGCTGCACCACAGGACCGGCAATGAATTAGACTTCTGCACCAACCTTTGGCCTGAACTTGGGAAGATGTTGGCCTGCTTCAATCATTCGTGAAGGGAATCAGTAGTAACATCATGGAAGGTATTATTTTCCATTGGTTCATGAGTTTAGGACGGAACATGTTCTCTTGCTAGTATTCCGCTTCATCACTTTGCGAAGGTCTACCTTTCTGTAGCATCATTAAGCACTTTGAGGTGATTAGCAATCCTTAGAAGTTCATCCTCTCTGATCTCTTTCAGCCTATAAAGCTTTAGGTCGTAAGTCTGCACCCCTTTTTGGAGTTTTGATTTTATGTGGATTGATTGCCGTAACCCTGCATTCTAACATGCTATGGCTTTCAGATCTACATCCTCATAGATTTAGACTTCTGAGTAGGTTACATCATCTTCACCACCGTTAGGCTAATTACAGGCTCTCACGATACTTGTGCCTAATCAACTCTTTCTCCCTCTGGCCCTCGCCTACTTTTCCTCTGGGAACTACCAATCCCATGTCACATGCTACCTGTTTGTTGGTCCGTTTTTCCTCTTCTCCTGTACGTGAGATCCTGTGGTATTTGACCTTACCCCTGGCGCTTGTTTCAGTTCCTCTAGTACCCTCAGGAGCCATTCTGGTGGTCACAAATGGCTGGACTGCATCCGTTCCGACAGCTGAATGCTATGCCACTGTGTGGCTATAGCCTATCTTCCTTCTCCATTCGTCCCTTGATGGGCATCAGAGAGGCTTCCAAGTCTTGGATATCGGGAGTAAGGCTGTGGTGCAAACAGCAGTGCACGGATCTCTGTGCATTACTGTTTCCATGATCTTTGGATATATACGTCACAGAGGAATAGCTGGATCATATGCTAGGTGGATTCTGAAACATTCTGAATTTTCACTCCTTTGTGTAGTGGCTGCATCGGCTCAAACTCCCACCTGCAGTGCAGGAGGCTTCCCTTCTCTCCACCTCCTCTCTGAAACATGTTGTTTCGTGTCTTCACCCTTATAGCCATTCTGACCACTGTGAGCTGCTATCTCATTGCACTTCGGATTTGCATTGGCCTCAGACTTAATGATGAGGAACATGTTTTCATACAGCCTGTTGGCCATCTTTCTATCTTCCTGGGAGAAATGTGTGTTTCCATCTTTTGCCCAAGTTTTGTTGGGCTCATTGTTTTTTTTCCTGTGGAGATGTATGAGTTCACTGGATCTTATGGCTGTTCACCCCTTCTCCGATGTCTGTTCTGCAAACATCCTGTCGCAGTTGTTGTGCTGTCTTTGCATTGAGTCGATGGAGTCGTTGGCCAGGTAGAAGCTTCTGCGTTGGATGGAGTCACGCTTGTTTCTTGTTTCTTTTGTTGCCCTTACCCAGTCACACATGCTTCTTCCAAGTAGGCGGCTATGCCAGATGGCAAAGAGCAAGCTGCCTGCATTTTCCCGCAGAAGTTTCATGGTTTCAAGTCTTCCATTCAAAGCTTTAATCCATTTCAATGTGGTATGTGTGCCTGGTGTAACATCATGGTCTAGTCTCATTGTGCCACTTGTGGCTCTGAAGTCTTCCCAGCACTGTTTCTTTTCGAGACTCTCCTTTCTCTGCTGTCTCCTCTTGGCTCCCGTGTCGAAAATGGGCTGCCCATATATGTGGCAGTTGACTGCTGGGCTCAATTCTGTTCCATGGGTCTGTGTGCCTATTTTGGGGGAAAGGCTGTGCTGTACCGGTACCTAGCGCTTTGTCCTATATTTGGCAATCAGAAAGTGTGATACATGCTGCTTTGTTCCTTTTCCTCAGGATTCCTCTTCCTATTCAGGGTCCTTTGTTGCCACATAGAAACTTTAGTATTCTCTCTTCTATTTCTGTGGGAAAGATTGCTGCAACTTTGACTGGGACGACATGGAATGCAGACATTGCTTTTTCCGGTCTGGATGCTTAAAGTGTGTTCGTTCTTCCATTCAAAGAACATGGAATAGACTTCCGTTTCCTTGTGTCATGTGGAATTTCTTTGCCCAAAGCTTTGCTAGATTTCGGTAGACATAGCTTTCTCCTGTTTGGCCAATGTTATTCCTAGATGTTTTTTTCTTTTTACTGGCATGCTTTCTTTTTTGCTGTTCCTTTTTTCTATTCTTAGCAACATTTAATTGCTTTGTTTTGGCAGAAGTTTATGGCTGTGCTCACATCTGCTGGCCATGCTGCTGTATTTGCTGACAAAGAGTAGCGTGGTATAACGTTGCTTCCCATATGACTCTACACTGGGTCGCACGCCTGGCCCAGAACGGCTGGATGAGCGGTGAGGAGGCTCACCCCCAGGATTCCACGTGGCCGACCCTGGGTTGCCGACTCAGAACGCAGGGACTTCACGGCTGCCCCACTGGCTGGCCCCTTTCATGTTCCATTGGCAACCTGCAGTTGAGTGGAATGTACTTTAACATGTTACTTGAGCCCAACTCTGGCCCTGTGTAGATGAGGCCAGCTTCTTTTTCTGCACCACTGTGATGTCAGGGTATTTGTCAGAATCGTGTCTCTTTTCCAATCAGGCTTCGGGTACACAGGGTTTCCGAGCCTGCGTGGAGCAGTCTCAGAACTCACCCTTCCCAGTTAGCACAGGTTTGACCTTCAATGCAAGTTTTGGGGTTGTGACTTTCTCCGACTTTTAAACGTTCAAGCGGACCTTAACTAAACACTGAAGTCAATCACTGTGGATTATTGAGGTGTGATTTCTGTTTGCCTTCCATTTTCTGGGAGCTTGCTTTCGTTTCCATAGTCTAATCGTCATGGTTCTGAGCTATCTCCCTTCGATATGCTTATCAGTGTGTTCTCCTTCATTTCAAGTTAGGAGTTTGGTATTTCTTTAATCACCATAGGTTCTGTAGGCTGATGTGTGAGTGCTTTCGTTACTGTTGGGTGTTGTCTTTGAATTTCCATCGGTCATTTGAAGGAATCTTTGCTATCCTAGCCTAGACCCAACTGAGCACTGAGTAAACGTGGTCATCTTGGTTGGTTCAATATTGTGAGATCAGAAACGCCATGTTTGAGGTTGTCCTGGAAACCACCTTCCCAGACACAATGGTTCCGAGACAAATTAGATGAATCTGATGGATTCCTCTCTCCAGCTGAGAGATCCTTCTGTCTCTTTTCTAGATTTGGAAAGTTCAGAACTTCACACCTGATCCTTGAACGCTCCACTAGATTACGTCTAGATACTGGCTTACTTTATTTCCACAGGTTTTGTTATCTGTTTAATTTACCTCCTCAGCTGTGGCATGTTTATATTCCTTTAAATAGAATGGTAATGTTCTAAGTTTCAGCAAACATCGTTATGTGTGGTGTCAAACACCTAATCAATACTCCTTCTATGGCAAGAGATGGGGGAGAGAATCTCATTGATCTCAACTGAGCACTCTAGCCTTGGAGGACAGCCTTCACACAGTAACAAAGCTTTCTGCAAAAGGGTGCTTTTGTGCACTCTTCCTGAGTCCTTCCAAACCAAGAGACATACCCCAAGCATGACAGGGGCCCATTCCTTCCAGGCTTCAAAGAGATGCCTAGTGACACATTACCATGTACCCAGTGGGTGCCTATGACGCCAGAGCTATGGAAAGTGAGACTTCTCTTCACAGAATACTAGGGACCTAGGACCGGGGTCTCTATTCTTCTCTTCAATGTCTTCAAGAGATCATTCTTGACTTTGGATTATGAGTAAGGCAGAAGGCCAACATAGGTCTGATAAGCCCAAGGTCCGGCCTCTTGTTTCAAGTCAAGTTTCAAGCTTGAATCAGCATGGCCTCCCCATCGACTTGAGGAGATGGCAATGTTCTCCTCTCAGTGCTTGTCCCTCTGTTATCACTGCTTCCCAATAATTCCTTTCTTATCCATTGAATTAGCGTCTCTTGCATCTCTTCACGTTTCTGTGCCCAGATTCTGTTTGCGAAAGCTGTATCTGGGTATCTGTCACTTGAGTATCCAAGCCTAGGCCAATCCTCGGGCTGGAGACCTGCGGCCATCTTGGGTGACTTGTTTACCGTGATGTCATAAACACCCTCAGAATTCTAAGCTGTCCTGAAAACCTCCATGCACACAGTTCTTCACGACCATCTCATACCAGTCTGACTACTTCCCCTTTCCAGGTAGGATGGTTTTCCTTGTTCTGGATTCCGTGTCTGTTTATAACTTTATCCTCGAACTTTGAAAGGTCTACTACAATCCCGCTAGACACCAGGTTCTTTCCTTTCAGATTATCCTGGGTTTTATCTCTTATCATTTGTGGATGAGTCCAAATGGGTGGACTTTCCCCAGAGAAAGCCCTGGAGTCCCTCCCGAGATTGATTTTCCTGGTCAATCCTCTGATGCATAATGATCGTGTCATCTCCATTTCTACCTTGGCAGGTCACATGTTTTCCTTCCTTCATCATTTGGGGAGGTGTTCCTGATGCGTTCATAGATTGTAATATTCCCATGGTTCTTACTCTGATGTGTATTCATAACGTCTCTTCACAATTGCTACTTCTTTAGGATGTCTGTCTGCACCATACCGTGAAATCTATATTTGCTAATGCTACTAATCTGATCCACACCCGTGATGCTCGCCGATGAAGCCTGTACCACCCAAGTGGAATGTGGGAACTTACCCAGTACACCACAGGGCCGGCACTGAATTGGATTCTTGGACCAACATTTTGCCTGAACTGGGGAAGATGTTGGCCTGCTTTGATTATTTGTAAAGGTAATTAGTAGTAACATCATGGAGGTAACCTTTTCCTTTGGATCCTGAGTTTAGCACGGAACATGTTCTCTTGGTAGAGTTGTTCTTCATCTCTTTGTCACTGTCTACCTTTCTGTAGCATTATTAAACACTTGGAGGTGATTAGCAATGCTTGGAAGTTCATCTTCACTAATCTCTTTCAGCCTCCAAAGCTTTAGGCCATAAACCTGCTTGCCTTTTTGTAGTTTTGATTTTAAATGAATTGATTGCCATAACCCTGCATTATAACACCCTATTGTTTTCAGATTTACAACCTCCTAGATTTAGACTTCTTTGTATGGTACATCATCTTCACCACCGTAAGCCTAATGACATGCCCATACCACACACTGGTGCCTAACCAACTCTTTCTTCCACTGCCTTCTGCCACCGATTCTCTCTAGGAACCACCAATCCCTTGTCATGTGCTACCGGTTTGTTTCTCCTTATTTTACTCTTCTCCTTGTAAGTGAGATGCTACGGTACTTGACTTTCTCCCTGGGGCTTCTTTCAGTGCCCCTCATACCCTCAGGAGCCATTCTGGTGTCACAAATGGCTGGACTGCACCCTTTCTTGCAGCTGAGTGCTATCCCATTGTGCGGCTATAGCCAATCTTCCTTCTCCATTCATCCCTTGATGGGCCCCAGGGCGATATCCAAGTCCTGGACATCAGGATTAAGGCTGTGGTGAACACAGCGGTGCAGGGATTCCTATGCGTTGGTGTTTCCAAGTTCTTCAGATAAATACAACACAGAGGAATAGCTGGATCATATGGTAGATGGATTCTGAAATTTCTGCAGAAATTCCACACCACTTTGCGTAGTTCCCGCACCGGCTTTCACTCCCACCAATGGTGCAGAAGGCTTCCCTTCTCTCCACCTCCTCTCTGACACTTGTTGTTTCCTGTCTTGTTCCTTATGGGCATTCTGACCACAATGTGCTGTTATCTCATTGCCATTTGGATTTGCATTGGCCTTAGACGTAATGATTATGAACATGTGTTCATACAGCTGTTGGCCATCTTTCTATCTTATTTGGTAAAACTCTGTTTCCATCTTTTGCCCAGGTTTTAATGGGCTTGTTGTTTTTTCTCTTGTGTTGGCATGTGCGGTCGTTGGCTCTTTTGGCTATTCAGTCCTTCTCCGATATGTGGTTTGAAACATCCACTCGCAGTTGTGCTGTCTTTGCATTGAGTGCATGGTTTCCTCGGCTGGGCAGAAGCTTCTGCGTTGGATGCAATCCCATTTGTTTCTTGTTTCCTGTGTTGCCCTTGCCCAGTCACACATCCTTCTTCCAAATAGGTGGCTATGCCACATGGCCATGAGCAAGGTGCCTGGTTTTCAACTGGAAGTTTCACGGTTTCAAGTCTTCCGTTCAAGGCTTTAATCTAATTCGAGGTGGTGTGTGAGCCTGATGTAACATCATGGTCTACTCTCATTGTGTCACATATGGCTGTGCAGTTTTCCAGCACCTTTTCTTCTTGAGACTCTCCTTTCTCCACTGATCCTCTTGCCTTCCTCATTGCAAATGGGCTGTCCGTATATGTGTGAGTTGACCTCTGGGCTCTCGATTCTTTTCCGTTGATCTCTGTGTCTCTTTTTGAGACCAGACTGTGCCATTTCGGTACTTCGCACTTCGTCCTACATGTTGAAATCAGTAAATGTGATATGTCCTGCTTTGTCTGTGTTCCTCAGGATTCCTTTGGGTATTCAGGGCCCCTTATTGCTGGATAGAGCCTTAAGGATTCTCTCTTATATTTCTGTGGGAAAGATTCTGCAACTTTGACTGGGATTGCATGGAATCCAGAGATTGCTTTATCCGTTATGGAGGTTTCAAGTATTTTAGTTCCTACATTCCTATAGCACGGAATACCCTTCCATTTGCTTGTGTCTTCTGGAATTTCTTTCCCCAAAGTTTTGCTAGTTTCCAATTTCCATAGCTTGCACCTGTTTGGCTAAGCTTATTTCTAGAGATCTTATTCTTTTTTTTCCTGAGGTTCGCCTTTTCTGCTCTTTTCAAGTTTTCATTAGTTTTGTTTCGGCTGATGTTTATGGCTGTGTTCAGATCTGCTGTCGATGCTGCTGTATTTGCTGAGGAATACTGACGCTGTCTGACGTTGCTTCCCAGCTGCCTCTACACTACCTCCCATGCCTCCCCGAGAATGGCTGGACCAGCGGTGAGGAGGTTCACCCCCAGAATTCTGCATGGCCAGCCCCGGGCTGCTGACCCAGAACGTGCAGACTTCACCACTGCACCACGGGCCAGCACCTTTCATGTTCCATTGGCAACCTGCAGTTGAGTGGAATGGGACTTGAATATGCTACTTGAGCCCAACTCGGGCACTGTGTAGATGAGGCCAGTTTGTTTTTCTTCTCCACTGTGATGTCAGAGGATTTGTCAGAATTGTGTCTCTGCTGTCCCTGCAAACTTCATAGACTCAGGTTTTCAGATCCTGATTTTAGCAGTCTCATAACTCACCCTTACCAGTTAGCCTAGGTTTGACTTTCGCTTGGGTTTTTGGGATTGTGACTTACTCTGACTTTCGAATGTTCAGAGTATGTCTAAAACTGACATCTTTCTTTATGTATTATTCATGTGTGATTTCTGTGTGCCTTCCATTTTCTGGGAACGTTTTTTATTTTCCGTGGTACAATCGTTGATATGGGCTCAGTGAGCTGAAGACTCGAATGAAAGATTGCTTGGACTCTCAAGATCCTGCATTGGTGTTCTTTTATTGAGAGAACAGTACAGGGTAGCATGGGGACAGGACACATTAGCAGTGAAGAGCTCCTGCTGCTGCTACCTGGGGACAGGACCCATGGGTAGTCAGGGCTCCTGCTGCTGCCCTGACTGGAGGGTTAGGGCTAATTTCATAAGGCATGGGTATATGACTTATTTTTACTCGAAAAAGAAATAATGATGTAAAATGTCTTTAAATGATTTCAGTACAGATGGGGTCTGGCCATTGTGTTGTCATATTTTTAGATACGAATCTGGCCATATAGATCAGCATGTAAGTGAGAATGCCCTGGGCTTCTTGCCCTGGGGTAGCCCTAATTCATACCATAAAAAAATCCACTGGGTCCTATAGTTTGGCATATATTCCAGGTCACCTTCAGCTTCCCTAGCTGGGGCAGCCCTGATCCACATCATAAAACCTCCCTGAACCTATTTGGACTGGAAATCTTTGGGGATATGGATGATGGTCACTCTTCTGTGACTACTTCTGGCTGTACAGGGTCGTAGAGCTGTCCCTAAATGGGGCCATAGGTACACTTAGGCAGTTTAGTGGACCAGAAGGCTTGCCCCATTGAGTTCAAGCCTGACAAGTTATACAGATCCTCTGGAGATGAGAGAGTCATTGACAAGATGTGGTCCAGGAAGTGAAATATTTTTGACATGCATAAGACAAACAATGAAACAGACAACAAAATATCATAAGAAATACAAGCAGTATGTTTAACCCAATGAATAAGGTTTTGAAGTAGTGCAGAAACCTTGTCCTGACTAGGAGTTCAACCAATCATTTAGATTTAGGGTTGGTCAGACATGGATTTAATTTGGTGGCTGGGATACCAAGCCAGAAATATTTTGATGGTAGTCAGGAATATAGACACAACATTCAGTTTTTATAATGGCACAGGTGCCCCCTTGTGCTGCTGTCAAGACATCCAGAGCCAATTGGATTTGGAGGACTGCCTTACACACTTGGGATACTTCTAAATTGAGCAGCGAAATGCTAAGTTGTGTATCATTTAATGGCTTCATACTAAATTTGTTTAGGACTTCCATGTGCAAGACGACACTTTCGATTCCCAATTGGTGAAAGAAAATTGCGGAAAGATGGTCATACCGATGGAAGACAGGGCTGGCCAAGTGCTGTTGCAAGTTGGGTAGGTTAGCAGGAGGAGATATAGTAAATATAGTTCCACCTTGCATCCAGACAAAGCCTAGAGTGCATCGTCCAATCCATGCAGGTGGTAGCCAAGGTCATAAATTGGAGCCACGTATCCACTGAGCACCGTTAGGGGCTAACCAATGCGTGTTGAGCCATGTATCCCAGTCAGTCTGAAACCAATCAGTATTTTTTTTAAGGCTATGATATGAGAACACATATAACAGGGATTTATTCCCATAGGTCGAGTTCTATAAGGCCATGTATCACAGGGGTGATTTTTTTCCCCAAAAGAAAGTGGCCTTTTACTGAGTTGCCAACTAGTAGGATTGAACCAAATATATTCATCCCAAAGTTTGTATTGTCCATCCTGTGTGTAGTAATAAGTTGGGGACATTAACTTTGGAACTTGTTCTGTATGATCCAAGTGTGACAAGGCAAATCTAGTTAGTATTTGGACAGTAGTATTGAAGGAAAATGTTTGATTGTGGCCAGGGAACTTCCAGGTGTCAGAGGTAGATGGCCACAAGGAGACATTAATATTAATAATACATGAATATTGCAGAAGAAAAGAGCTAGACTCTAATATCCATGAATGCCTACTATAGCTTCTAAAGAAACATAATTTTTTCTCTCTGAAATCACTCTCATTTTTACAAAAGATAGTCAAATCAGGATTAACGGGTTTGAAAATCAAGTGTAGTTTCAATACAACTTGCTCCAATTATTTACATAAGAGCAGCAAGAATAGTAATTGTTCATACAGGCTTTGTTAAATGTGCTTCGCGGGATCTTTTCCTGCAGAATCTCAGATTGAACTGTGAAGGCCTCTAGAGGCCAGAAAAGCCAAGCCAAGGACTTGCCATCAGATTTGGCCTGCAGTACCTACAGATTTGAGTGGTGTTCTCTTTGAGGTCTCCCCAAATATTCGGAGGTTCCTTGCACCTGCCAGATAAGCAAGCTTCCTTACTTACCGGGTAAGATTGCCAAAATCTCAGTAAACAATGTACCAGGTCTGTGTTTCCCAGTGGCTGTATTCCAGAAAGTCCAATCTTTGTTCCTGAAACGCTGTCTTGTCATGTCAGAGACTGTGTGTTTCAAATATGACATTCCAGTCAAAGCCTTGGTAATATAACCAATGTGTCCTGTTATAAGGAGAACAGATTCTTATGGAACTTATGCAAATATTGCCACGAAATGACCATACTCAGTCACAAAGGGTTTCCAACTTCAGGAGGGATAAGGTAGGCAGAAAAAGATAAATGTTTCAGTTTTGCTCATAAGGGTATAATTTCACCAAATGGCTGTAAGTTATAGTTAGCATAAGAGAAAAGAGAAAGAGATTTCCTTCATTATGAGAAAACAAAACAACACATCCAAATTCAACAATATTTCAAACAGAAGTCCTAAAAATTTATAATCGTCCTAATCAGTGCACACAGTCCTGTATAATCAATTCTTGAGCTGAATCTTCTGTTAGCAGATCGATGAGCATAGTTTCTGTTAGAATTCTGTCATTTCTTACTCCGTTCAGTTTTACAATCTGAAGGTTTATCAGAAACCTGTCGTTTAGACTCTTTTTGTCAGAATCCTTTCCAGGAATTTTTCGGAAGTTGAAACATATTTGCAAAAGGAAAAAGCATCAGAGTAAAACAACAACTATCTGCAAATGGACAAAGAACTCAAAAGGGCAATTGGCAAAGAAACTTGACTACTTCTGTGACATATAACACTGCCAGATAATAAGTGAACTTATCACTGACAACCAGGGCAGATCAGAATTTTAGGAATGCTATCTAATTTTGGGACGACTATATTAATAACATTTACCCATCAAATACCAGCTAAGAAAGTCTATTGTCGCTTATTTCACAATGTTTTCCATTTAATTTAATAGACCAAATAAGCCAAATTACTTTAGCATTTTCCTCCTTGTAGGAAGAGAGAGCAAATTTCTTTGAGAAGTCTCAGGGACCCTCTGAAAATCCTCAGAGTAATCATTCTTCTGTCTACCAGGTCTAAAGAACGCCTTCATTCAGGTTTTGAATATTTCTGAGGGAGAAGCTTGTCACAACATATCAAAAGTTTTTTAAATGTTGTTCAAATAGCAAACAACACTCACTGTGAAACAATGCTCAGGTATCCATTCAAAGTGATAACAGAAAGAGTCAAAAATATTAAGAGTAACCTCAGCCATTATTTTCACAAAACAGATTTGTCTCTTAGGTAGACGTACTCAAAGGAACAGCTCTTACATCCTCTTTACCAAGAGCAGATCAAAAGTTCAAGAAAATGTATACTTTTAGAGAAAACCAAATTTGAATTTCTGCACCTACTTATGTTTCACATTCAAACTCATTCACTTAATTGAACTTACTTTAGTCTACTTGAGCAGGCATAAAACTCATTTCAGAATTCCTTCTTCACAAACCTTCTACATCTTTCTTTTTCATTTTCAGTACTTGTCCCAAAGGCTTTCTTTTTTCCTTTCTACTATATCAGGAGCAATTTATCTTTCTTAACCCATCAAACAAAAATATTTCCATTCTTTATACCTTTTTTACTGAAAACATACATTTGTCTTCCTTGAATACAGAGCTCTTTTGCTTAGTAATTTCCAGTAGCTTTAATTCCATAGGTTAGTTAGAACCTTTAACGCTTAACGGACCTAGTAAACACTAAAAAGGTAAACAATTATGAAATGTCTTTTATATCAGCATTCTAAACACTTCACAACTTAAGAAACATGACACTTCGCAATAAAACACAAGGCATGCTTTTTGATACACCCAAACGCTTTTAGCCTCTTCAATAAGAAGCCAAAAGTAGATAACTTAGATATGTTTAACAATAATGTGTGAGAGTTCTGTTCTATCCAAAAGTGACCCGCATATTCATCTTTTTATCATTTAACTTAACTTGGCAAAACTCAAGATTGTTACCAAAAAGGATTTCAAAGCTGTTTTTTTCCCCAAATATACAGACCATAAAAGTTATTGTACTCAATTTTATGAGTTTTATGTATGTAAACCATTTGTTTCCTACAATTATGTTCAGATTACTACGGAAGCCTGATGAGGCATTACACAAAACTGGTCATCATTTAAAGCTATTATTTTGCTGACAAATTCAACAGACAACGTGAACTTATATGACTAGTAAACCGAGTCTGAATGCCTGCATCCTATGCAAATACTGACAACTCGGACAAGAAGACAATTTTCAATGAAACCAACAAACTTAAACAAGTTTTCATTTACCAAAGGTTAATTCACGTCACGTTAACTTTGAAAGTCACTCTGTTAATTTCGACTACATTTAGAATTTAAGAAAGCACTTACTTTAAGCCAACTAAACAGAGATCTTAATTTTGGCCAGACCATCCAGGGGTTAAAATATCACACGTATGATGTACACGTAGACACATATACACAGAGACTGTACAACTATTGTTTTAAAAACTACTGCCATGAATCAGGTACAGTAATATAAAGGTCACCAGTTACAAATCAAAACTTTGTTTTGAGCCTTTTTACTAATACTTATGGAGAAGACCCTCAAGAAGCTAGACTTTTTGCAAGGGCACACTTATGGCCATTTATCCTTTCCCCTCCTTTTTTTTTTTTCAGTCTTAAGAATGAGTGATATGCTAGATAGTAGTTCCTGGAGAGGGGGGAAGATAATCCTTTTCATGGTAAAGGAACAAGGTGGAATCTGAACTGCCTCTAGAACTGTATTTCCAGTCTTGCAAGGATTTTCTAAGGACGGTTGCTCTTGATTTCTCAGAAACTGGACTGTAACTTGAAGGACGTTCTAGGTTGATCTACCTGTCCAACTGCACCAGAAAGACAGAGAGAAACATCACACATTTTCTACCAGCTGGAGTTTCTGGGGCATAACCCATACAATTGAAAGTGTTTCTAATTAGTTAGAATGACCCTGAGTGATGAGTCTTAAGGGACGATTATCTCATTCTCCACAGCAGTAAAGCCAGTGTCTGACTGACAGTGAAGTGGAGAAGGGTGGAATGCATACAAAGGGCTTGAACTGGCTGGAGACCGGGGCTCCCAGTACCCGGGTTGAGAATGAAGGTCCTTGCAAAAGGTTTTCAAGTTTTCTGATTTTACAGAAGTTCCAGGTTCTGGTCAAGTCCAGCCTGAACTTAACCAAGACTTGGTGACAGCAGAGGACATGATGAGCAAAACAAAGAAAGGAAATGAAGACATCAGACCTCACCCTCATGGCCGCTCAAAGAGGGTTCTCAAGAGAAGACTCACTCAACAGTTCCCATGCTCGGGCGCACTACTGTAGCATGACAGTTCACAGAATAACTCACAGGTCTGCTACCCTCATAGCCAACTCAGTAGGTGACTAAAACACTCAATGACTCACCCCCTAAGAGAGAGCACCCTACTTGGGCTTTCCGGGGTGATCAGGCCCAGAAATGCCAAGTTTGGGCTCCCAGGGGTGGAGGCCATGACTGTTGACAGATTTCTTTGCTTCCCTGTTGCAAAGCTCAAAACGAGACGCAAAACACCATTGCAACTCTAAGAAAGATGAAAGAGAGAGGTCCATTACCTTGAAAATCCCCCCTGAACCTGGGGCAGCATCCTACCTGTCATTCCTACTGTGGGGTTCCTATAACAAGGGGTGATGGGTGTGTCCCCCAGCATTGCCTCCATTGCATATCTTCCCTGGTATGCCTGGAAGTTACAGGTGCCTGGTGAACATCTTTCCTATTCTGCCTGGCAGTAATAGGTGCCTGGTGAATGGTCCCCAAGAGAAAGGGAGAAGTTCAAGAGAGAACAGGATGGAGAAAATTAGTGAGGCATTTTCCGCCGCTCTGGGGGACATTCTACCCAATTGCGTGTTGGAGGCATTCTCCGAGAAGGGCTTCCCATACGCAACCAAAGGTTAGACTTTGGTACTTTCCTTGAACTGGAGTCCCAATTGGGACATTCACACAGTTCAGATTATGGTGAGGTGCCATGGGAGGTATCCCAATCCAACCTTAGGAAAGGAACCTTACATGGGAGTCTTGCAGATTGCTGACCATCCTAATGACTTAAGTGGCTGACCCGTGCCCACCTAAAATTTGTATATTAGAGATAGAGTCAGGAAGGAATGCAGTGATTCACTCTACATCGCCCTTAGGCTTAAGGTAGTGATTCTCTGCAAGCTGAATGCCATGATTTGCCCCATAGAGTAGCCATGGGCAGCAAACGTGGATTCATACAGCTATCAAAGACAGTTCCTGATGGAGAAGTGAATTTAGATTCATCCTCGAAACAGAGAGAGGCACAAGGAAGAAAAGGGCACTTACCAGAAGTTGAGCTCAGAAACCGATGAAGCAAGTTCCCGGTAGGGGGTCCACAATATATGATGGTGGGTCAGCGAGCTGATGAGTCAGAAGAAAGATTTCTTGGTCTCTCAAGGCCTGGCAGAGGTGCTCTTTTATTTAGAGAATGGTACAGGATAACATAGGGACAGGACCCATGGGCAGTAAAGAGTTGCTTCCTGGGGACAGGACCTATGGGTAGTGAAGAGCTGCAGGCATGGGAACTGGACACACGGGCAGTGAATAGCTGCTGCTGCTGCATGGGGAAAGGAGCCATGGGCAGTCAGATGTCCTGCTGCTGCCCTGAGTTGAGGGTAAGGGCAAATTTTATAAGGCATGGGTACGTGACATTTTTACTGGAAAAAGAAAAGATGATGTAAAAAGCCATTAAAGGACTTCAGTACAGATGGAGTCTGGTTATTGTGTGGTCGTATAACATTAGATACGAATTTGGCCATATAGATAGGCATGTAGGTGAGCATGACCTGGGCTTCTCTCACTGGGGCGCCTCTAATTCATACCAAAAAAAATTCACCGGGTCATATGCTTTGACATGTAGGCCAGGTAACCTTGGGCTTTTCGAGCTGGGGCAGCCTTAATCCACATCAATCGTCATTGTCTTTCTCAGCTATCTCCCATAGATACGCTTATCAGTCCATTCTCCTTCATTCCAAGTTATGAATTTTGTGTTTCTTTAATCACCATATGTTCTCTAGGCTGATGTGTGAGTGTTTTCATGATTGTTGGGCATTGCCTTTGAATTTCCATCGTTCACTTGAAGGAATCTTTGCTATCCTAGCCTAGGTCCAACTGAGCACTGAGAACACGAGGTGATCTTGGTTGGTTTGACATTCTGAGATCAGAAACTCCAAATTCTAGGTTGTCCAGGCAACCACCTTATGGACATAATGTTTCTGAGACAAATTAGAGAAATCTGATGAATTCCTGTCTCCAGGTGAGATATTTTTATGTCTCTTTTCTAAATTTGGGAAGGCTGGAACTTGACCCTGGATCCATGGTCCTCCTAGTAGATTACATCTAGATACTGCTTTACTTTATTTCTGTAGGGTTTGTAAGTTGTTTGATTTACACCCTAAGCTCTGGCATGTTTATTATTCATTAAATATAAGTGTAATGTTCTAATTTTCAGCCAGCTTCCTCACATATGCTGTCAAAACACATAGTCAATAATCTTCTACAGCCAGAGATGGGAGAGAATTTCACTGGTGCCAAACTGAGCACTCTAGCTTTGGATGTCAGCCTTCACTTTGGATTGGTGATTCCCAGAGGGAATGAAAAAATCCAAAAAGGCGTGCTGATTTGGGGCATAAAGGATTTGAGGCTGAAAGAGATTAGAGAAGATGAACTTCCAAGGACTGTGAATCTCCTCCAAACGCTTAATGATGCTACAGAAAGTAGACCATTGCAAATAGATTATGGGGAATACTATGAAGAGAATGTGTTCCATGCTAAACAGATGAACCAAGGGAAAATGTTACCGTCTATGATGTTACGAGTAATTACATTCACGAATAATCACAGCAGGCCATCTTCTTCCCAAGTTCAGGAAAAATATTGGTCCACAAGTAAAATTCAGGGCCAGCCATGTGTTCAGGAGTGTAAGTGCCCACATTCCTATTGGGTGGCCTGGGATTCATGGATTCGCATCACTGGTGCTGATCAGATTAGTAACATTTGGAAAGATAGATTTCATGGTATGGTGTGTACAGAGATCACAAAGAAGTCGAATTTGTGAGCATACATTAGAGATAGGCAATAGGAAAAAAACATGAAAATATTGCAATCTATGACACATCTGGTACACTTCCCTAAATACAGACTGAAGGAAGTGATGTGACCTGCATAGGTAGAATTGGCGGACTGCATGAGATGACACGATCATTGCACATCAGAGGCTTGAGTGGGCAACTTCAACTTTGGATGGACTCCAGGACTTTCACTGGGGAAAGTCTACACATTCGGCCATATTCACAAAATGTAACAGATAAAACCCAGGATAAACTTAAAGTAAAGAAACCATGTCTAGAGAGAATGTAGTAGACATTTAAAAGTTCAAGGATAAAGTTAGAAACACACAAGAAATCCAGGAAATGGAAAACTATTCAAGCTGGAAAGGGAGAGTAGTCATGCGCATAGAAGATGCTGGGAGAACTTAGAAGCTTGAGGGAGTTTATGACATCACAGTGAACATGTCACCCAAGATGGCCTCATGGTTATAGTCTGAGGATTGTCCTAGGCTACGATACTCAAGTTAGAGATACCCAGAAGAGAATTTAAAAACAGAATCCAGGCACTGAAACTTGAAGAGAGAGAATACACGCTGATTAAAGGGGTAAGAAAGAAGTCATTGTGAGGAAGCAATAATAGGGGGACAAGCGGTGAGTGGAGAACATTGTAATCTACTCAAGTGTATGGGGAGGCTATGCTGATGCAAGCTTGAAACTTGATTTGAAACCAGAGGCTGGACTTGGGGCTTATCAGACCTACATTGTCCTTCTGCCTTAATCATAATCCAAAATTAAGAATGATCTCCTGAAGACACTGTAGACAATGATTGATGCTTCCTTTCCTATGCCCCTAGCATTCATTGAAGAGAAGTCTCACTTTCCATAGCTCTGGCATTACAGAGGCCCATTGGGTACATGCTAATGTGTCACAAGATATCTCTTTGAACCCTTGAAGGAATGGACCCCCGTCATGCTTCGTGTATGTCCCATTGTTTGACAGGGCTCCAGAATTGTGCTGAGAAGCACCCTATTCCAGACGGATTCATTGCTTTGTGAGGGCTGCCCTACCAGGCTAGTATGCTTGGTTTGGCTTCAATGAAATTCTCTCCCCGTATCTCTTGAAGTAGAATGATTATTCATATCGTGTATTGACAGCATATATAAGGAGGTTGGCTCAAAATTAGAACATTACAATTATGTTTATAGAAAAATAAACATGCCAGAGCTGAGGATGTAAATCGAACAAGTAAAACACTCTATAGAAATATAGTAAGCCAGTATCTAGACGTAATCTAGTGGAACACTCAAGGATCAGGAGTAAAGTTCGAAACTTCCAAAATCCAGAAATGAGACAGAAAAGTATCTTACCTGGAGCGGAGTTCATCAGATTTCTCTAATATGTCTCGGAAACATAATGTCCGTGAAGGCGGTTGCCAGCACAACCTCAAATCTGGAGTTTCTGATCTCAGAAAGTCAAAGCAACCAAGATGACCACGTGTTCTCAGGGCTCAGTGTCACCTCGGCCAGGATAGCAGTTTCCTACAGGTGACCGATGGAAATTCCAAGACAACACGCAACAATCACGAAAAGACTCAGACCTCGGCATACAGAACATATGGTGATTACAGAAATATAAAAGTCATAGCTTGCAATGAAGGAGAACGGACTGATAAGCATATCGAAGAGAGATAGGTCAGAAAGACCATAAAGATTAGACTTTGGAAAAGAGAAAAAAATCCTTGAAAATGGAAGGCCAATAGAAATCACATCTGAATAATCCACAGTGAAAGACTTCAGTCATTAGACAGACTCTGACTGGACGTTTGAAAGTCCGAGAAAGTCACAACACCAAAAACTGCAGCGAAGGTCAAACCTGGACTAACTGGAAGGGTGAGTTATGGGACTGCTCCACGCGGGCTCTGAAAGCCTGCATCCACGAGGCTAGACAGGACAGCAGACACACGATTCTGACAAATCCTCCGACATCACAGAGGGCCAGAAAAAGAAGCTGGCCTCATCTACACAGGGCCAGAGGTGGGCTCAAGTAGCATATTCAAGTCACGTCCCACTCAACTGCAGGTTGCCCATGGAACACGAAAGGGGCCAGCCAGTGGGGAAGTGGTGAAGTCCGCGCATTCTGGTTTGGGAGCCCGGCTTCGGCCACATGGAATCCTGCAGGTGAGCATCCTCACGGCTCGTCCAGCCATTCTGGGGCAGATGTGTGAGGTAGTGTGGAGGTAGATGGGAAGCGACATTAGACTTCTCCACTCTTCCACAGCAAATACAGCAGCATGGCCCGCAGATATGAGCGCAGCCGTAAACTTCTGCCAAAACAAAGCCAATCGAAAGTTGCAAAGAATTGAAAAATTGAACCTCACAAAAGAAAGCATGCCAGTAAGAAGTAAAAGATATCTAGCAATAACCTTGGCCAAACAGGAGAAAGCTATGGAAACCGAAATCCAGCAAAGATTCTGGGGAAGAAACTCCAGAAGACACAAGGAGACGGAAGGCTATTCCGTGTTCTTCGAATGGAAGAACTAACACACTTGAAGCGTCCATACCGCATAAAGCCATCTCTGGATTCCATGCAGTCCCAGTCAAAGTCGCAGCACTATTTCCCACAGAAATGGAAGAGAGAATCCTAGAGTTTCTATCCAGCAACAAAGGACACTGAATAGCCAAAGGAATACTGAGGGAAACGGACAAAGCAGCAGGCATCGCACTTATTGATTTCCAGATATAGGACGAAGTGCTAGGTATGGAAACAGCACAGCCTGGCGCCCAAAAGAGGCACACAGACCCATGGAACAGAATCGAGAGCCCAGAGGTCAACTGAAACACATATTTACAGCCCATTTTCGACCAGGGAGCCAAGAGGAGACAGCAGAGAAAGGAGACTCTCGACAAGAAATGGTGCTGGGAAGACAGCACAGCCAAATGGAACACCGTGAGAGTAGACCGTGATGTTACACCAGGGACACACACCACCTCGAAATGGATTAAAGCCTTGAAAGGAAGACTTGAAAACGTGCAGCTTCTAGGAGAAAACGCAGGCAGCTTGCTCTTTGCCATCTGGCTTAGCCACCTGTTTGGAAGAAGTATGTGTGACCGGGCAAGGGAAACAAAGGAAACAAGAAACAAGCGGGACTCCATCCAACACAGAAGCTTCTGCCCAGACAAAGACACCATCGACTGACTGCAAAGACTGTGCAACAACTGACAGCAGATGTTTGCAAACCGCACATCGGAGAAGGGGTGAACAGCCATAAGATCCAATGAACTCATACGTCTTCACAGGAAAAAAAACAGCGAGCCCAATAAAACCAGGGCAAAAGATGGAAACAGAGAGCTCTCCCAGGAAGATAGAAAGATGGCCAACAGGCTGTATGAAAACATGCTCATCATCATTAAGTCTCTGCTCAATGCAAATACGAACGGCACTGAGATAGCAGCTCACAGTGGTCAGAATGGCTATAAGGATGAAGACAGGAACCAACAAGTTTCAGAGAGGAGGTGGAGAGAAGGCAAGCCTCCTGCACTGCTGGTGGGAGTGTAAACCGGTGCAGCCACTACGTGAAGTGGTGTGGAATTGCCTCAGAATTTTCAGAATCCATCTACCACATGATCCAGGTATTCCTCTGTGGCGTATATATCCAAAGATCTTGGAAATACTAATGCACAGAGATCCGTGCATCGCTGTATTCCCCACAGCCTTACTCCTGATATGCAACATTTGGAAGCCTCCCTGATGCCCATCAAGGGACAAATGGAGAAGGAAGATGGGCTATAGCCACACAATGGCATAGCACTCAGCTGTAGGGACACATGCAGTGCAGCCATTTGTGACCACCTGAATGGCTCCTGAGGGTATCAGGGGAACTGAAACAAGCACCGGGGTAAGGTCAAATACCACAGGATCTCACGTACAAGGAGAAGAGGAAAAATGGACCAACAAACAGGTAGCACGTGACATAGGATTGGCAGTTCCCAGAGGGAAAGGGGTCGGGGGACGGAGGGACAGAGTTGATTAGGCAAAAGTGTGTGGTGAGGGCCTGTAATTAGGCTTACGCTGGTGAAGATGATTTAGCCTACACAGAAGTCTAAATCTATGAGCATGTAGATTTGAAAGCTATAGGATGTTAGAATGCAGGGTTACGGAAATCAATTCACATAAAATCAAAACTCCAAAAAGGGGTGCAGATTTATGGCCTAAAGCTTTGGAGGATGAAAGACATTAGAGAAGATGAACATCCAAGGATTAGCATTCGCCTCCAAATGCTTAATGATGATACAGAAAGGTAGACCTTTGCAAAGAGATGAAGAGGAATACTACCAAGAGAACATGGTCCGAGCCAAATCATGAATCAACGGAAAATGTTACCGACCCTGATGTTACTACTGCTTCCCTTCACGAATGATCGAAGCAGGCCAACATCTTCCCAAATTCAGGCCAAAGGTTGGTCCAAAAGCCCAATTTGGGGCCGGGCTGTGGTGTAGCAGGTAAGTGCCCACATCCGCTTGAGCGGCCTGGGCATCACCAGCTACAATCATGCTTGGGGATCAGATTACTAGCATTAGGAAATACAGATTTCAAGGTCTGGTGGTCACAGAGATCATAAAGAAGTAGAAATGGTGAGGAGACCTTATCAGTATGCACCAGAAAAAGATCCACGAGAATATTACAATCTATGAACGCATAAAGAACACTTCCCCAAATGATGAAGGAAGGAAAACATGAGACCTGCCAAGGTGGAATTGTCAGACTACTAGCAGATCACACGATCAGTGTGCATCAGGGGAATGCCTGGGCAACTTCAACATGAGAGGGCCTCCCGGACGTTCTCTGGGGAAAGTCCACCCATTTGGCCATATCCACAAAAGATAAGAGATAAAACCCGGGATAAGCTTAAAGGAAAGAAACCGGTGTCTAGAGGGAACGTAGTAGACCCTTCAAGTCCTGGGAGAAAGTTAGAAACCAACAAGAAATCCAGAGCAAGGAAAACTATCCTACCTGGAAAGGGGGACTAGTCAGATTGGGATGAGACGGCTCTGAAACACTGTGTGCATTGAGGTTGTCAGGACAACTTAGAATCTGAGGGTATTTAAGACATCACGGTGAACATGTCACCCAAGATGGCCGCATGTTTACAGTCCGAGGATTGGCCTAGTCTAGGACACTCAAGTGAGAGATACCCAGAAACAGCTTTTCCAAACAAAAACTTGAAAGGATCAAACAGACTCTGATTCAATGGAGAAGAAAGGAATCATTGGGAACAAGCGATAATAGATGGACAAGCACTGAGAGGAGAACATTGTCACCTACTCAAGTAGATGGTGAGGTCGTGCAGATTCAATCTTGGAACTTGATTTGAAACAAGAGGCCAGACTTGGGGCTTATCAGACCTACATTGTCCTTCTGCCTTACTCATAATGCAAAGTACAGAAAGATCTCTTGGGGACGTTGAAGAGAAGAATCGAGGACTCCTTTCGTAGGCCCCTAACATCCTTTGAAGAGAACTCCACCTTTGCATAGCTCTGGCCTCACGGTGGCCCACTGGCTACATGCTAAGGTTTCCCAAGAGATCTCTTTGAAGCCTTGAAGGCATGGACACCTGTCATGCTTGGGGTATGTAGCTTGGTTTGGAAGGGCTCTAGAAGTGTGCTGAAAAGCACCCTTTTCCAGAGGGCTTCATTCCTGTGTGAAGGCTGCCCTCCCAGGCTACAGTGCTCAGTTGGGCTCCAATGAAATTAACTCCCCCATCTCTTGCCGTAGAAGGAGTACTGATTCTGTGTTTTGACACCATATGGAAGGAGGTTGACTGAAAACTAGAACATTACCATGATATTTAAAGAAAAATACACACGCCAGAGCTGAGGATGTCAATCAAACAGTAACAGACTCTGTAGAAATAAAGTAAGCCAGTATCTAGATGTAATCTAGGGGAGCGTTCAAGGTTCAGGGCTGAACGTCGAAACTTCCCAAATCCAGGGGAAGAGACGGAAGGATTTCTCACCTGGAGAGAGGAATTCATCAGACTCATCGAATTTGTCTCAGAACCATTGTGTCCGTGAAGGTGGTTGCCAGGACAACGTCTAACCTGGAGTTTCTCATCTCACAATGTCAGATGAACCAAGATGGACACGTGTCCTCAGTTCTCAGTTGGACGTAAGCTAGGATAGCAAAGATTCCTTCAACTGACAGATGGAAATTCAAAGACAACATCCAACAATCACCAAAGCACCCACACGTCGGCCTACAGAACATATGGTGATTAAAAAAATACAGAATTCCTAACCTAGAATGAAGGAGAACCCACTGATAAGTATATCGAAGGGAGAGAGATCAGAAAGACCACTACGATTAGACTAAGGAAAGAAAACAAGCTCCCAGAAAATGGAAGGCAAACAGAAATCACACCTGAATACTTCACAGTGAATGAAGTCAGTGTTTACAAAGAGTCTGCTTGAACGTTTGAAAGTCCGAGAAAGTCACAACCCCGAAATTTGCAGTGAATGTCAAACCTGGGCTAACTGGGAAGGGTGAGTTCTCAGACTGCTCCAAGCTGGCTCTGAAACCCTGTGTCCATGATGCTTGCTGGGACAGCAGAGACCCAATTCTGACAAATCCCAGTGGACCGGAAAAACAACCTGGCCTCGTCTACACTGGACCAGATTTGGGCTCAAGTAGCATATTCAAGTCACATTCCACTCAACTACAGGTTGCCAATGGAACACAAAAGGGGCCGGCCAGTGTTGCATAGGTGACGTCCGCGTGTTCTGTGTCAGCAGCGTGTGGTTGGCTGCATGGAATTCTGGGGGTGAGCCTCCTCACCGCTCGTGCAGCCTTTCTGGGGCAGGCGCCCGAGGTAGTGTAGAGGCAGATGGGAAGCGACGTTAGACAGGGCCAGTCTTCCTCAGCAAATACGGCAGCATTGCCAGCAGATATGAGCACAGCAATAAACATCTGCCTAAACAAAACCAATTAAAATTTGCAAATGATAGAAAAACTGAACCACAAAAAAAAATAAAAGAATGCTTTAGAAGATTCAGGTATCTAGGAATAACCTGAGCCAAACAGGTGAAAGCTATGTAAACCGAGAAATAGCAAACCTTTGGGAAAGAAATTCCAGAGGACACAGGGAAACGGAAGGGAATTCAGTGCTCTTGGAATGGAAGAAAACGAAGAAAGCATGAGGTATCATCACAATGATTCCTTTCTCATGCCTTGGATCAGCGTCTCTTTGGTCTCTTCAAGTTTCTGTGCCCGGTTTCTGTTTGGAAAAGCTGTTTCTGGGTATCTCTCACTTGATTCTGCTAGCCTAGGCCAATCCTTGGACTGTAAACATGTGGCCATCTTGGGTGACATGTTCACCGTGATATCATAAACACCCTCAGAATTCTAAGTTGTACTGACAACCTCCATGCACTCAGTGTTTCCGAGCCATCTCATACCAGTCTGACTACTCCTGTTTTCCAAGTAGGATAGTTTTCCCAGTTCTGGATTTCTTGTTGGTTTCTAACTTTCTCCTCGAACTTTGAAAGGTCTACAACATTCCCTCTAGACACGGGTTTCCTTCAATGAAGATTATCCCCGGTTTTCTCCGTTATCTTTTGTGGATGTGGTCAAACGGGTGGACCTTCCCCAGAGAAATTCCTGGAGCTCCTCCCAAGTTGAATTTGCCCAGGCAATTCTCTGATGCACAATGAGCGTGTCATCTCCTAGGAGTCTGACAATTCCACCTGGGCAGGTCACATGTTTTCCTGCCTTCATCATTTGCGAAATTGTACCTTATGCATTCATAGGTTGTAATATTCTCAGCGTTCATTTTCTGGTGTGTATTGAAAATGCCTCCTCAGAATTTCTACTTCTTTATGATCTCTGTGCCCACCATACTGTGAAATCTGTATTTCCTAATGCTAGCAATCTGATCTGCAACCCTGATGATAGCAGGTGAAGCCCGGGCCGCCCAATCAGAACTTGGGCACTTACCTGCTACACCACAGGGCCGACCCTGAATTGGGCTTTTGGACAAACCTTTGGCCTGATCTTGGGAAGATGTTGGCCTGCTTCGATCATTGGTGAAGGCAGTTAGTAACATCATGGACGGTAGCATTTTCCACTGGTTCACGAGTTTAGCATGGAACACGTTCTCTTGGTAGTGTTCCTCTTCGTCTCCTTGCAATGGTCTACCTTTCTGTAGCGTCATTAAGCATTTTGAGGTGATTACCAATCCTTCGAAGTTCATCTTCTCTAATTTCTTACAGACTCCAAAGCTTTAAGCCGTGAACCTTAACGTCTTTTGGGAGTTTTGATTTTACGTGAATTGTTTGCCATAACCCAGCATTATAACATCCTATACCTTTCAGATCTACATCCTCATAGATTTAGACTTCTGTGTACGTTACATCATCTTCACCACCGTAAGCCTAATTACAGGCCCTCACCACACACTTGTGTCAAATCAACTATTTCTCCCTCTGGGCCCCGCCACCTTTCCCTCTGGGAACCAGAAATCCCATGTCACGTGCTACCTGTTTCTTGGTCCTTTTTTTCCTCTTCTCCTTGTAAGTGAGACCCTATGGTATTTGACCTTGCCTCTGGGGCTTGTTTCCATTCCCCTAAAACCCTCAGGAGCCATTCTGTTGGTCACAAATGGCTGGAATGCTTCTGTTCCTGCAGCTGAGTGCTATGCCGTTGTGTGGCTATAGCCCATCTTTCTTGTCCCTTGATGGGCACCAGGGAGGCTTCCCTGTCTTCAATATCGGGAGTAAGGCTTTGGTGAGCACAGCGGTGCACGGATCTCTGTGCATTAGCGTTTGCAAGTTCTTTGGATATATATGCCCCAGAGGAGTACCTGGATCATGTGGTAGATGGATTCTGAAAATTCTGAGGCGATTCCACACCACTTCGCGTAGTGGCTGCACCGGTTTACACTCCCACCAGCAGTGCAGGAGGCTTGCCTTCTCTCCACCTCCTCTCTGAAACTTGTTGGTTCCTGTCTTCATCCTTATAGCCATTCTGACCACTGTGAGCTGCTATCTCAGTGCCGTTCGTATTTGCATTGAGCAGAGACTTAATGATGATGAGCATGTTTTCATACAGCCTGTTGGCCATCTTTCTATCTTCCTGGGAGAGCTCTCTGTTTCCATCTTTTGCCCAGGATTTATTTGGCTCTTTGATTTTTCTCCTGTGGAGACGTATGACTTCATTGCATCTTTGGCTATTCACCCATTCTCCGATGTGTGGTTTGCAAACCTGCTGTCGCAGTTGTTGTGACGTCTTTGCACTGAGTCGATGGTGTCGTTGGCTGGGAAGAAGCTTCTGTGTTGGATGGAGTCCCGCTTGTTTCTTGTTTCCTTTGTTGCCCTTGCCCAGTCACACATGCTTCTTCCAAATAGGCGGCCAAGCCAGAAGGCAAAGAGCAAGCTGCCTGCGTTTTCTCCTCGAAGTGTCACGGTTTCAAGTCTTCCATTCAAGGCTTTAATCCATTTCGAGGTGGTGTGTGTGCCTGGTGTAACATCACGGTCTACTCTCATTGTGTTACATCTGGCTGTGCAGTCTTTCCAGCACCATTTCCTGTCTAGAGTCTCTTTTCTCCGCTTTCTCCTCTTGGCTCCCTGGTCGAAAATGGGCTGTCCATAGATATGTGAGTTGATTTCTGGGCTCTCGATTCTGTTCCATGCATCTGTGTGCCTCCTTTGCAGGCCAGGCTGTGCTGTTTTAGTACCTAGCTCTTCGTCCTATATGTGGAAGTAAGAAAGTGTGATAATTGCTGCTTTGTTCATTTCCCCCAGGATTCCTTTTGCTATTCAGGGTCCTTTGTTGCTGGATAGAAACTTTAGGATTCTCTCTTCTATTTCTGTGGGAAAGATTGCTGCAACTTTGACTGGGACTGCATGGAATCCAGACATTGCTTTGTCGACAAAAATAATCCATAACCAATCTGTAAATGAAAATTTGGGGGAGTTTATTCTGAGCTTCAATCTGAGGATTATAACCCAGGGCCTTTCTACCCAAAGGAAGAAAGAGCATCAGAGAAGTGGGGTGCACAGACTGGTTGTATTCCCCTCATAGAGGATGTTTCACATGGGATTGAAATGTCCCATTTACAATAGTCGCAAGACTGCTCTGTTGGCACAGCGATTGATGGAAATAGCAGGTAGGTCTTCTGTCTCAGTGAACACAGTAGGGTGGCAGTCTGTTGTCTATAGCTGACTGGTCACAGGTGAGCTGGGTGGTCAAAGGTGAGTGCAGCAATCAGTTCCTAGCCTAGGGAGAAATGCTTATCCCTAAAGAAATGCTAATGTGGGGGGAAGTTGCACCTTTATCTCAAGGGCCATAGGAAATGTCTAAGCAGATATGCCATGCGTGCTAAATAGCCATAGTCAGGCCCTTTTGGAAAAAACAAAATCAGGCCGAATTAGGTCTATACCAAATGGCTTCCTCATATAGTCCAATATATCCAATTGCTTCCCATTTTTACTTGAGCTTTATGCCGTATGGACCTTTCAAGTGTGTCCCTTATTGCATTCGAAGTGCACGGAATAGCCTTGCGTTTCCTTGTGTCTTGTGGAATTTCTTTCCCCAAAACTTTGCTAGTTTTTGGTTTCCATCACTTTCTCCTGTTTGTCCAAGGTTATTCACAGGTATCATTTTCTTCTCACTGGCATGGGTTTTTTTTGAGGTTCAGCTTTTCTATTCTTTGCAACTTTTAATCGGTTTTGTTTGGCAGAAGTTTATGGCTGTGCTCAAATCTGCTGGCCGTGCTGCTCTCTTTGCCGAGGAAGAGTGGCGCTGTCTAACATCACTTCCCATCTGCCTCTACACTAGCTCCCACGCCTGACCCAGAATGGCTGGACGAGCGTTGAGGAGGCTCACACCCAGGATTCCATGCGGCCGACCCTGGCCTGCCAACCCAGAACACGTGGACTTCACTGCTGGCCCACTGGCTGGACCCTTTCGTGCTGCACTGGCAACCTGCGGTTGAGTGGAATGTGACTTGAATATGCTACTTGAACCCAACTCTGGCCCTGTGTAGATGAGGCCAGGTTGTTTCTGTGGCCCACTGTGATGTCAGAGGATTTTTCAGAATCGTGTCTCTGCTATCCAGTCTAGCTTGGTGGACACAGGGTTTCAGAGCACGCGTGGAGCAGTCTCATAACTCACCCTTCCCAGTTAGGCCAGGTTAGACCTTCCCTGCAGTTTTGGGGTTGTGACTTTCCCGGACTTTCAATCGTTCAAGCAGAGTCTGTCTAAAGACTGACATGTTTCACTGTGGATTATTGAGGTGTGATTTCTGTTGGCCTTCCATTTTATGGGACCCTGTTTGCTTTTCCATGTTCTAATCGTCATGTTCTTTATGAGCTTGTCCTTTGACATGCTTATCAGTGCTTTCTCCTCTACTCCATTTTAGGAATTTTGCATTTCTTTAATCACCATATGTTCTGTAGGCCAAGGTGTGAGTCCTTTCGTGATTGTTGGGTGTTGTCCTGGAATTCTCATCGTTCACTTGAGGGAATCTTTGCTATCCCAGCCTAGATCCAACTGAGCACTGACTACACGAGGTCATCTTGGTTCGTTTGACATTGTGAAATGATAAACTCCAGGTTCGAGGTTATCGTGGCAACCACTTTCATGGGCCCAATGGTTCCGACACAAATTAGATGAATCTGATGAATTCCTCTCTGCAGGTGAGAAACCTTCTGTCCCTTTTCTGGATTTGGGAAGTTTCGAGCTTGACCACTGATCCTTGAACTTTCCACGAGATTACGTCTAGATACTGGCTTACTTTATTTCTACAGGGTTTGTCATTTGTTTGATTTACATCCTCAGCTGTGGCACGTTTATTTTTCTTTAAGTATAATGGTAATGTTCTAATTTTCTGCCATCCTTTCTATGTGTGGTTTCAAAACACATAATCAGTACTCCTTCTACGGTAAGAGATATGGGGAGAGAATCTCACTGATCCCACTGAGCCCTGTAACCTGGGAGGCCAGCCTTCACAAAGGATGGAAGCCCTCTGCAAAAGGGTAATTTTCAGCACACTTCTAGAGCCCTTCTAAACCAAGAGACATACCCAAGCATGGCAGGGGTCCATTACTTCAGGGCATCAATGAGCTCTCTTGTGAAATATTGGCATATACCCAGTGGGCCCCCATGACTTGAGAGCTGTGGAAAGTGAGAATTATCTTCAAGAATGCTAGGGGCCTAGGAAAGGAGGCCTCGATTCTTCTCTTCAATGTCCTCAATTGATCATTCTTGACTTTGTATTATGGGTAAGGCAGAAGGGCAACGTAGGTCTGATAAGCCCCGGGTCCGGCCTCGTTTTTCAGAACACATTTCCAGCTTGAATCAGCATGGCCTCCCTAGACTTCCGTAGATGACAATGTTGTCCTCTGAGTACTTGACCCTCTATTGTCTCTTCTTCCCAATGATTCCTTTCTCATCCCTTGAATTAGCGTCTCTTTGATGTCTTCAAGTTTCTGTGCCCGGTTTGTGTTTGGAAAAGCTGTTTCTGTGTACCACTCACCTGAATATCCTAGCCCAGGTCAATCCTAGAGCTGGAAACCTATGGCCAACTTTGGTGACGTGGTCACCGTGATGTCATAAACACGCTCAGAATTCTAAGTTGTCCTGACAACCTCCATGCACACAGTGTTTCAGAGCCATCTCATACCAGTCTGACGACTCCCCCTTTCCAGGTGCGATAGTTTTCCTTTTTCTGGACTTCTTGTCAGTTTCTAACTTTATCCTCGAACCATGAAAGTTCTACTACATTCCTTCTAGACAGTGGTTTCTTTCCTTTAAGATAGTCCTGGGATTTATCTCTTATCTTTTGTGGATGTGGCCAAATGTGTGGACTTTCCCCACAGAAAGTCCTGGAGTCCCTGCGAAGCTGAAGTTACCCAAGCAATCCTCTGATGAGCAATGATCATGTCAACTCATAGCAGTCTGGTGTTTCCACCTTGGCAGGTCAGATGTTTTCCTTCTTTCATCATTTGGGGAAGTGTACCTGATGTGTTCATAGATTGTAATATTCTCATGGTTCATTTCCTGTTGTGTATTCATAAGGTATCCTCACAATTTCTACTTCTTCATGATCTCTGTCGGCACCATACCTTGAAATCAATATTTCCTAATGCTCCTAATTGGATCTGTACCTGAGATCCCAGCCTGCCAGTCCCAGGCCGCCCAAGTGGAACATGGACATTTACCCACTACACCAGAGGGCTGGCCCTTAATTGGACTTTTGGACCAACCTTTGGCTTGAACTTGGGAAGATGGTCTGCATTGATTATTCGTAAAGGTAATTAGCAGTAACATCGTGGACAGCAACATTTTCAGTTGGCTCAGGAGTTTAGCACGGGTCATGTTCTGTTGGTAGTGTTCCTCTTCATCTCTTTGCAATGGTCTACCTCTATGTTGCATCATTAAGCATTTCGAGGTGATTATCAATCCTTGAAGTTCATAATCTCTAAACTCTTTCAGCCTGCAAACTTTATCCCTTAAACCTGCTTGCCTTTATGGAGTTTTGATTTTAGGTGAATTGATTTCCATAACCTAGCATTAGAAAATCCTATAGCTTTCAGATTTACATCCTCATAGATTTAGACTTCTGTGTATGCTACATCTTCTTCCCCACAGTAAGCCTAATTACAGGCGCACACCCCACACTTGTGCCTAATCAACTCTTTCTCCCACCGTCCACTGCCACCCGTTCCCTCTGGGAACCACCAATCCCATATCACGTTCTACCTGTTTGTTGGTCCTTATTTTAATCTTCTCCTTGTAAGTGAGATGCGATGGTATTTGCTTTCTCCCTTGGGCTTGTTTCAGTTCCCCTCCTACCCTCAGGAGTGATTCTGCAGTCACAAATCGCTGGACTGCACTGTTTCTTACAGCTGAGTGTTTTGCCTTTGTGTGGATATAGCCCAACTTCCTTCTCTATTGGTCCTTTGATGGGCACCAGGGCGGCTTCCAAGTCTTGTATATCGGGAGTAAGGCTGTGGTGAACGCAGTGGGGCACGGATCTGTGTGCATTAGTGTTTCGCAGTTCTTTGGATAAACACGCTGGAGAGGAATAGCTGGATCATAAGGTAGATGGATTTGGAAATTTCTGAGGCAATTTCACATGGCTATGCCTAGTGCCCTCACCAGTTTGCACTCCTACCAGAGGTGCAGGACTCTTCCCTTCTCTCCACCTTCTCTCTGACACTTGTTGTTTGCTGTTTTGTTCCTTATAGCCATTCTGAACACAGGGAGCTGTCATCTCATTGCCGTGAGGATTTTGTGTTGGCCTTATACTTAATGGTGTTGAACACATGTTCATACAGCTGTTGGCCACCTTTCTGTCTTCTTGGGGTAAATCTCTGTTTCCATCTTCTGCCCAGTTTTAATGGGCTTGTTGTTTTTTCACTTGTGGAGACGTGTGGTTTGAAACATCCTCTCTCTGTTGTTGTGCTGTCTTTGCATTGACTGGACGGTTTCCCCAGCTGGACAAAAGCTTCTACGTTGGATGGATTCCTGCTTCTTTCTTCTTTTCTTTGTTGCCCTGGCCCAGTCACACATGCTTCTTCCAAATAGGCGGCTACCCCAGATGGCAAAGAGCAAGCTGCCTGTATTTTCTCCTAGAATTTTCACTGTTTCAAGACTTCCGTTGAAGGCTTTAATCCATTTCGAGATGGTGTGTGTGTAACATCATGATCTACTCTTATTGTGTTACATGTGGCTGTGCAGTCTTCCCAGCACCATTTATTTTAGAGACTCTCCTTTCTCCACTGTCTCCTCTTGCCTTCCTCATTGCAAATGCGCTGTCCGTATATGTCTGAGTTAACCCTTCTGTTCTCCATTCTGTTCCATTGGGCTTTGTGCCTGTTTTTGGGACCAGGCTGTGCTGGTTCGGTACCAAGCGCTTCGTCCTACATGTTGAAATCAAAGTGTGATACGTCCTGCTTTGTTCGTTCTCCTCAGAATTCCTTTGGGTATTCAGGGTCCCTTGTTGCTGGATAGAGACTTTAGGATTTTCTCTTCTATTTCTCTGGGAAAGATTGCTGCAAATTTGACTGGGATTGCATGCAACCCAGAGATTGCTTTATCCATTGCGGACGTTTCAGGTGTTTCAGATCTTACATTCCTAGAGCACAGAATACCCTTCTGTTTCTTTGTGTTTTCTGGAATTTCTCTCCCTAAAGCTTTGCTAGTTTTCGGTTTCCATATCTTGCACCTGTTTGTCTAAGCTTATTCCTAGAAATCTTATTCTTCTTACTTGCATTTTTTTCCCCAGAGGTTCAGATTTTCTATTCTTTGAAACTTTTCATTGGTTTTGTTTTGGCAGATGTTTATGGCTGTGCTCACATCTGGTGGTGATGCTGTTGTATTAGCTGGGCAAGAATAACGCTGTCTGACGTTGCTTCCCATCTGCCTCTACACTACCTTGGACGCCTGCCCCAGAATATCTGGACCATCGGTGAGGAGGTTCACCTCCAGCATTCTGCATGGTCTGCCCTGGGTGCCGACCCAGAATTTGTGGACTTCACCACTGCACCACTGGCCAGCACCTTTCATGTTCCTTTGGAAACCTGCATTTGATGTGGAATGTGAGTTGAATATGCTATTTGGGACAAATCTTGCACTGTGTAGACGAGGCCAGTTTGTTTTTCTTCTCCACTGTCATGTCAGAGGATTTCTCAGAATTGTGTCTCTGCTATCACGGCAAACTTCATTGACACAGGTTTTCAGAGCCACATTTTAACAGTCTCATAACTCACCCTGACCAGTTAGCCTAGGTTTGACATTTGCTACAGTTTTTGGGTTTGTGACTTTCTCTGTCTTTCGAACGTTCAGGGAATGTCTAAAACGGACATCTTTCATTGTGGATTATTCAGGTGTGATTTCTGTGTGTCTTCCATTTTCTGGGACGGTTTTTTGTTTTCCATGTTATAATTGTTGATATGGGCTCAGCGAGCTGAAGACTTGAATGAAAGATTTCTCGGACATTGAAGGTCTGGCACTGGTGCTATTTTATTTAGAGAATAGTATGGGATAGCATGGGGACAGGACCCATGGGTAGTGAAGAGTTGCTGCTGCTCCCTGGGGATGGGGCCCATGAGCAGTCAAACCTCCTGCTGCTGCCCTGAGTTGAGCGTTAGGGCTAGTTTTATAAGTCATGGGTACATGATTTATTTTTACTGGAAAAAGAAATGATGTGGTAAAATGTCTTTAAATGATTTCAGTGCAGACGGGGTCTGGTCATTGTGCAGCCATATAACTTTAGATACGGATCTGGCCCTGTAGATCAGCATGTAGCTGAGGATGCGCTGAGCTTCTCACCCTGAGTCAGCCCTATTCCACCTGCTCATATAGTTTGGCATGTAGGCCAGATCACCTTGGGCTTCCCTAGCTGGGGCAGGCTTAATCCTCATCATAAACACCCCCTGAACCCATTTGGACTGGAGAGGTTTGGGGATATGGACGATGGTCAGTCTTCTGTAACTACTTATGGCTGTACAAGGTCGCAGAGATGTCCCTAAATGGAGTCATAGGTACAGGTAGGATGTTCAGTGGACTGGAAGGCTTCACCTGTGGAGTTCAAGGCTGACAAGGTATACAGAGCTTCTGGAGACGAGAGAATCATTTGACGACAGGTGGTCCAGGAGGTGAAACTTTTTTCACATGCGGAAGACAGACAATGAAACAGACAACAAACTATAGTAAGAAATACAAGCAGTATGTTTAACCCAATGTATAACGTATTGAAGTAGTGCAGAAACCTGGTCCTGACTTGGAGTTCAACCAATCGTTTGGAGTTAGGGTTGATAAGACATGGATTTAATTTGGTGGTTGGGATAGGGAGCCAGAAATATTTTGACGGTAGTCAGGAATATAGACACAACATTCAGTTTTTATAATGGCATAGGTGCCCCCTTGTGCTGCTGTCAAGACATCCAGTGTCATTTGGATTTGGAGGACTGCCTTACACATTTGGGATACTTCTAAATTGAGCAGCGAATGCTATGTTGTGCATCATTTAATGCCTTCATAATAAATTTGTTTAGGACTTCCATGTGCAAGACGACACTTTCGATTCCTAATTAGGGAAGGAAAATTGCGGAAAGATGGTCATACCAGTGGAAGACAGACCTGGTTCAGCGCTGCTGCAGGTTGGGTAGGATAGCAGGAGGAGATGTAGTATATGTAGTTCTACCCTGCATCCAGACAAAGCCTAGTGTGCATCGTGCAATCCACATAGGTGGCAGCAAAGGCCATAAATTGGAGCCGCATAGCCACTGAGCACATTAGAGACTAACCAAAGCGTGCTGGGCTGTCTATCCAAGTCAGTCCCAAACCAATCAGTACTTTTTTAAGACTATGATATGAGAACACATATAACAGCGAATTTTTCCCATAGGTCGGCTGTTATTAGGCCATGTATCACAAGTGTGATTGGTTTGTTCCCAACAGAGAGTGACCTATTACTGAGTTGACCACTAGTAGGAGTGAACCAAATACATTCATCTCAAATTTCATATGGTCCATCCTGTGTGTATCCATAAGTTGGGGACTTTCCCTTTGGAACTTGTTGTTTCTGATCCACCTGTGACAAGGCAAATCTAGTTAGTATTTGGGGAGTAGTTTTAAAGGAAAATGTTTGTTTGTGGCCAGGGAACTCGCACGTGTCAGACATAGATGAGCACAAGGAGACATTATGATTAGTAATAGATGAATCTTGTGGATGAAAAGAGCTAGAATCTAATATCCATGAATGCCTACTATAGCTTCTACAGAAACATAATTTTTTCTCTCTTAAATCACCCTCATTTTTCAAAAGATAGCCAAATCAGGATTAACAGGTTTGCAAGTCCAGTGAAGTTTCAATACAACTTGCTCCAATTATTTACATAACAGCTACAAGAATAGCAATTTTTTGTACAGGCTTTTTAAAGTATGCTTTGCTGGAAATTTTTATGAGGAATCATAGATTGAACTGTGAAAGCCTCTAGAGGCCAGAAAAGCCAAGCCAAGGATTTGCCATCAGATTTTGCCTGCAGTACTTACAGATTTGAGTGGAGTTCTCTTTCAGGTCCCCCAAAGTATTCGGAGGGTTCTTGCACTTTCCAGATAAGCACGCTTCCTTACTTAACGGGTAAGATTGCCAGAATCTCTATAAAGAAGGTACCGGGCCCGTGTTTCTGAGTGGCTGTATTCCAGAAAACCCAATCTTTGTTCCTGAAATGCTGTCTTGTCATATCTGAGCCTGTATGTTTCAAATATGACATTCCAGTCAAAGCCTTGGTAATATAACCAATGTGTCCTGTTATAAGGAGAACAGATTCTTTTGGAACTTATGCAAATATTGCCATGAAATGACCGTACTCAGTAACAGAGGGTTTGACATTTCCTTAGGGATATGGTAGGGAGTAAAACATAAATGTTTCAGTTTTGCTCATAAAGGTATAATTTCACCAAATTGCTGTAAGTCAAGGTTAGCATAAGAGAAAAGAGAAACAGATTTCCTTCATTGTGAGAAAACAAAACAACACATCAAAACTCAACATTTCAAACAGAAGTCCTAAAAAATTATAATAGTCCTCATCAGTTCACACAGTCCTGTATAATCAATTCTTGAGCTGAATCTTCTGTCAGCAGATCGAGGAGCTTAGTTTCTGTTACAATTCTGTAGTTTCTTACTCAGCTCAGTTTTACAGTCTGAAAGTTTATCAGAAACCTGTAGTTTAGATCCTCTGTGTCAGAATCCTTTCCCGGAATATCTCAGAAGATGAAACATATTTGCAAAAGAAAAAAGCAGCAGAGTAAAACAATTATCTGCAAATGGACAAAGGACTCAAAAGGGCAATTGACAAAGAAACTTGGATACTTCTGTGACATATGACCCTTCCAGATAATAAGTGGACTTATGACTGATAACCAGGAAAGATCAGAATCTTAGGAATTCTATATAATTTGAAGACATCTATATTAATAACATTTACACATCTAATACCACCTAAGAATATCTATCACTTGTTTCACAATGTTTCTCATGTAATTTAATAGAAAAAATAAGCCTAATTAGTTTAATGTTTTCCTCCTTACAGGAACAGAGAGCAAATTTCTTTGAGAAGTTTCAGGGGCCTTCTGAAAATCCTCAGAGTAATTTCTCTTCTGTCTACCAGGTCAAAAGAAAGACTTCATTCAGGATTTGAATATTTTTGAGGGAGAAGCTTGTCAAAACATAGCCAAAGTTTTTAAAATGCTTCTTCAAATAGGAAACAACACTCACTGTGAAACAATGCTCAGATATCTATTCAAAGTGATGACAGAAAGAGTCAAAAATCTTAAGAGTGACCTCAGTCATTATTTTCACAAAACACATTTCTCTCTTAGGTAGACTTACTCAAAGAAACAGCTTTTATAACCTCTTTATCAAGAGCAGATCCAAAGTCCAAGAAAAAGTATCCTTTTAGAGAATACCAAATTTCAATTTCTGCACCTACTTATTTTGAACATTCAAACTCATTCACTTAATTGAACTTACTTTAGTCTACTTGAGTAGGCATAAAAGTCTTTTCAGAATTTCTACTTCACAAACCTTCTACAACTTTCTTTTTCGTTTTCAGAATGTGTCAACAACTCTTTCTTTTTTCCTTTCTAGGACATTAGGACAAATTTATCTTTTTTCATCCATCAAACAAAAATATTTCCATACTTTATACCTTTTTTACTGAAAGCATACATTTTAACTTCCCTGAATACAGAGCTCTTTTCCTTATTAATTTCCTGTAGCTTTAATTCCATAAGTTAATTAGAATTTTTAAGCCTTAACAGATCTACTAAACACTAAAAAGTAAGCAATTATGAATTGTCTTTTATATCAGCATTCTAAACACTTCATAACTTTAGAAACATGCAGCTTTACAATAAAACACAGGCATGCTTTTTATACACCCACACGCTTTAAGCCTCTTCAAGAAGAAGCCCAAAGTAGATAACTTAGACATGTTTGTTAATAATGATTCAGTGTTTCAGCCTATCCAAAAATGATCCGCATATTCTTTTATCATTTAACTTACATTTGCAAAAGTCAAGATTGTTACACAGAAAAATTTTGAAGCTGTTTTGTTTCAACAAGTATACTGACCATAAAAGTTATTGTACTCACCTTTATGAGTTTTATGGATTTAAACCATTTGTTTCCAACAACCATGTTCAGATTAGCTATGAAAACCTCATGAGGAATTAGACAAAACTGGTCATCATTTAAAGCTATGATTTTACTGACAAATTTAAGAAAGTGAACTTATATGACTAGATAACCCAGGCTGAATGCCTGCATCCTATGCAAATACCGACAACTCTGACAAGATAATTTTCAATCAAACCAACAAACTTTAACAAGCTTTCATTTACCAAAGGTTAATTCACATCACGTTAACTTTGAAAGGCACTGAGTTAATTTCTACTACATTTAGAATTTATGTAAGCACTTTCTTTAAGCCAACTAAACAGAGATCTTAATTTTGGCCATACCATCCAGGGGTAAAAATATCACATGTATAATGTACACATAGACACACATAGACAGAGACTGTAGAACCATTGTTTTAAAAACTACTCCAGTGAATCAGGTACAATAATATAAAGCTCACCAGTTATGAATCCACACTTTCTTTTGAGCCTTTTTACTAATACTTATGGAGAAGATCCTCGAGATGGTAGACTTTTTGCAAGGGTGCACTTATGAACATTTATCCTTTCCCCTCCTTTTTTTTTTCAGTCTTAAGAATGAGTGATGGGCTACATAGTAGTTCCTTCAGAGGGGGAATGAGAATCCTTTCATCATAAAGGAAGTAGGTGGAATCTGAACTGCCTCTAGAGCTGTCTTTCCAGTCTTGCAAGAATTTTCTAAGGACGGTTGCTCTTGATTTCTCAGAAACTGGACTGAAACATGAAGGACATTCTAGGTTGATCTACCTGTCCAACTGCACCAGAAAGGCACAGAGATACATCACAAATTTTCTCCCAGATGAAGTTTCTGGGGCATACCCATACAATTGAAAGTGTTTCTAATTAGTTAGAATGACTCTAAGTGGTGAGTCTCTTGGGATGCTTACATCATTCCCCATGGCAGTAAAGCCAGTGTCGGACTGACATTGAACTGGACAAGGGTGCAGTGCCTACAAAGGCCTGGAACATGCTGGAGGCTGGGGCTCCCAGTAGCCGGGTTGAGAGGTAAGTCCCTTGCAATATATTTTCAAGTTTTTTAATTTTACAGAATGTCCAGGTTCTGGTCAAGTCCAGCCTGAAATTAAGCTCGACTTGGTGACAACAGAGGACATGATGAGCAAAACAAAGAAATTAAAAGAAGACACCAGACCTCACCCTCATGGCCATTCCCAGAGGGTTATCATGATAAAAGTCACACAAAAGTTCCAATGCTGGGGCACACTACCCTAGCATGACAGTTCACAGAATAAATCACAGGTCTCCTAACCTCATAGCCAATTCAGTAGGTGACTAAAATACTCAATGAGTCAACCGCCAACAGGGGGCACCCTACTTGGCATCACCGGGGTGATCAGACCCAGAAAGCCAAAGTTGGGGCTCCCAGTGTTGGAGGACTTGACTGTTGAAAGATTTCTTTGTTTCCCGGTTGCAAAGCTCAAAAGGAGATGAAATTGGCCATTGTAACTCTAAGAAAGATGAAAGAGACAGGTCCATTACCTTGAAAATCCCCCCTGAACCTAGGGAAGGATCCTACCTGTTGTTCCTACTGTGGGGTGCCTATAGCAAGGGGTGATGGGGGTGTCCCCCAGAATTGCATCCCTTGGGTACCTTCCCTGCTATGCCTGGAAGTAGCAGGTGCCTGGTGAACATCTTTCGTATTCTGCCTGGAAGTAATAGGTGCCTGGTGAGTGGTCCCCAAGAGAATAGGAGAAGTTTAAGAGAGAACATGATAGAGAGAAATAGTGAAGAAGTTTCCACCATGCTGGGGTCATTCTACCCAATTGCGTGTTGGAGTGATTCTCCAAAGAAGGGTTTCCAATACTCAGCCAAAGGTTAGACGTTGGTACTTTCCTTGAACTGAAGTCCCGATTAGGACATTCACACCATTCAGACGGTCAAGTGCATGGGAGCTATCCCAATCCAGCCTTAGGAAGAGAAACCTTCCACGAGAGTCTTGGAGATTGCCAACCATCCTAATGGCTTAAATGGCGGACTCTTTCCCACGTAAAATTTATGTATTAGAGATAGGGTCAGGAAGGAATGGATTAATTCATTCTACATCACTCTTAGGCTTAAGGTACTGATTCTCTTCAAGCTGAATGCCAGATTTGCACCATAGAGTAGCCATGGGCAGCAAACATGAATTCATACAGCTATTCAAGACAGTTCCTGATGGAGAAGTGAATTTAGATCCATCCTCGAAAAAGAGAGAGGCACAAGGAAGGAAAGGGCACTTACCAGAATTCGAGCTCACAAACCAATGAAGCACGTTCCCTATATGGGCCACGAGATATGATGTGGGGTCGGCAAGCTCAAGAGTTGAAAATAAGATTTCTTGGACCCTCAAGGTCTGGCAGTGGTGCTCTTTTATTTAGAGAATGGTACAGGATAGCATGGGGACAGGATCTATGGGCAGTGAAGAGCTGCAGGAATGGGGACAGGACCCATGGGCAGTGAAGAGCTGCTGCTGCCGCTGCATTGGGAAAGGACCCATGGGTAGTCACAGCTCCTGCTGCTGCCCGGAGTTGAGGTTAAGGACTAATTTTATCAGGCATGGTTATGTGACTTATTTTTCCTGGAAAAAGAAAAGATGATGGAAAACGTCAGTAAATGATTTCAGTTCAGATGGGTTCTGGATATTGTGTGGTCATATAACACTAGATATGAAACTGGCCCCATAGATAGGCATGTAGGTGAGCATGACCTGGGCTTCTCTCACTGGGGCACCTCTAATTCATACCAAAAGAAATTCAATGGGTCATATAGTTCTGCATGTTCACCAGCTAACCTTGGGCTTTCGAGTGGGGGCGGCCTTAATCCACATCAATCCTCATGGTCTTTCACAGCTGTCTCCCATAGATATGCTCATCAGTGTGTTCTCCTTCATTCCAAGTTATGAATTTTGTATTTCTTTAATCACCATATGTTCTCTAGGCCGATGTGAGTGCTTTCGTGATTGTTGGGTTTTGTCTTTGAATTTCCATCTTTCACTTGAAGGAATCTTGGCTATCCTAGCCTAGGTCCAACAGAGCACTGAGAATACGAGGTCATCTTGGTTGGTTTGACATTTTGAGATCAGAAACGCCAAATTCTAGTTTGTCCTGGCAACCACCTTATGGACATAATGTTTCCTAGACAAATCTGATGAATTCCTCTCTCCAGGTAAGATATTTTTATGTCTTTTTTTCTGAATTTGGGTAGGCTAGACCTTGACTTCGGATCCTTCATTGTTCCAGTAGATTACGTCTAGATACTGGTTTACTTTATTTCTGTAGGGTTTGCTAGTGTTTGGTTTACATCCTCAGCTCTGGCATGTTTATTTTTCGTTAAATATAAGTGTAATATTCTAATATTCAGCCAACTTCCTCACATACGGTGGCAAACCACATAATCAATACTCTTCTATGACAAAAGGCGGGGGAAAGAATTTCATTGGGGCCAAATGGAGCATTTTAGCTTTGATGGGAGCCTTCACTTTGGATTGGTGGTTCCCAGAGGGAAAGAAAAAATCCAAAAAGCTGTGCAGATTCACGGCATAAAGCTTTTGAGGCTGAAAGAGATTACAGAAGATAAACTTTCAAGGATTGTGAATCTCCTACAAATGCTTAATGATGCTACAGAAAGGTAGACCATTGGAAATATATTAAGAAGAATACTACAAAGACAACGTGTTCCATGCTAAACTCATGAACCAAGGGAAAATGTTACCTTCTGTGAGGTTACTACTCATTACCTTCACGAATAATCACAGCAGGCCAGCTTCTTCCCAAGTTCAGGCAAAAGATTGGCCCAAAAGTAAAATTCAGGGCCAGTCATGTGTTCTGGTGTGTAAGAGCCCACGTTCCTAGTCTGTGGCCTTGGACTCATGGATTCGCATCACGGGTGCTGATCAGATTACTAACATCAGGAGAGATAGATTTCATGGTATGGTGCGGGCAGAGATCATACATAAGTGGAAATTGTGAGCATACCTTATACATATGCACCAGGAAAACAACATGAAAATATTGCAATCTATGACGCATCTGGTAGACTTCTCAAATACAGAATGGAGGAAGTGATGTGACTTGCATAGGTGGAATTGTCGGACTGCACAAGATGACACGATCATTGAACATCAGAGGATTGGCCGGGCAACTTCAACTTGGGAGGGACTCGTGGACTTTTTCTGGGGAAAGTCTACATATTTGGCCATATCCACAAAATGTGACAGATAAAACCAAGGATAAACTTAAAGTAAAGAATTCAGTGTCTAGAGAGAATGTAGTAGACATTTAAAAGTCCAAAGAAAAAGGTATAAACAGACAAGAAATCCAGGAAATGGAAAACTATCAGACTGGTATCAGATGGCTCTGAAATACTGTGTGCATGGAAGACACCGGGACAACAGAGAAGTTTGAGGGTGTTTATGACATCACAGTGAACATGTCACCCAAGATGGCCTCATCTTTATAGTCTGAGGATTGTCCTAGGCTACGATACTCAAGTGAGAGATACCCAGAAAAGAATTTAAAAACAGAAACCAGCACTGAAACTTGAAGAGTTAGAATTGCCGCTGATTAAAGGGATAAGAAAGAAGTCATTGTGGAGAAGCAATAAATAACAGAGAGACAAGCACTGAGTGGAGAACATTGTTATCTACTCAAGTAGATGTGGAGGCCGTGCTGATTGAAGCTTGCAACTTGATTTGAAACCAGAGGCTGGACTTGGGTCTTATCAGACCTACGTTGTCCTTCTGCCTTAATCATAATCCCAAATCCAGAAGGATCTCCTGAGGAGATTGTAGAGAAGGATCGATGCTTCCCTTCCTATGCCCCTAGCACTCATTGAAGAGAAGTCTCACTTTCCATAGCTCTGGCTTTACGGAGGCCCACTGGGTACATGCTAATTTGTCACAATACGTCTCTTTGAACCCTTGAAGGACTAGAACCCCGTCATGCTCCAGGTATGTCGCATTGTTTGGCAGGGCTCCAGAAGTGTGCTGAGAATCACCCTTTTCCAGAGGGCTTCATTGCTTTGTGAGGGCTGCCCTACCAGGCTAGTGTGCTCAGTTTGGCTCCAATGAAATACTCTCCCCCATCTCTTGGAGTAGAATGATTACTGATGACGTGTATTGACATCATGTGAAAGGAGGTTGTCTGAAAATTAGAACATTACAATTATCTTTATAGAAAAATAAACATGAGGTTGTAAGTCAAACAAATAACACACCTTATAGAAATACAGTAAGCCAGTATCTAGACGTAATCTACTGGAACGTTCAAGGATCGTGGGTCAAGATCGAAACTTCCCAAATCCAGGAATGAGACAGAAAAGTATCTTACCTGGATGGAATTCATCACATCTGTCTAATTTGTCTTGGGTACATTATGTTCATGAAGAAGGTTAACATGACAAACTAGAATTTGGAGTTTCAGATGTCAGAACGTCAGACCAACCAAGATGAACACGTGTTCACAGTGCTCATTTTGACCAAGGCTAGCATGGTAAAGATTGTTACAAGTGACCAATGTAAATTCAAAGACAACACCCAACAATGAAAAACACTCACACCTAGGCCTATAGAACATAGGGTGGTTAAAGAAATAGAAAATTGATACCTTGGGATGAAGGAGAACTGGCTGACAAGCATACCAAACGGGGAAATCTGAGAAAGACCACGATGATTATGCTATGGAAAAACAAAACGGGCTCAAAAGAAGGAAGGCAAACACAAATAACACCGGAATAATCCACAACCAAAGGTGTCAGACTTTAGACAGACTCTGCTTGAACCTTTGAAAGTCAGAAAGTGACACAAACCAAAAAACTGCAGCGAGGTAAAACCTGGGCTACCTGGAAAGGGTGGGTATGAGACTCCTCCAAACGTCCTATGAAACCCTGTGTCCATGAAGCTTGCCGGGAGAGCAGAGACACAATTATGACAAATTCTCTGACATCGCTGTTGACCGAAAATACAAACTGTCTACATCTACTCAGTGCCAGAGTTGGGCTGAAGTAGCCTATTTAAGTCACATTCCCCTCAAATGCAGGTTGCCGAGGGAACATGAATGGGGCTGGTCAGTAAAGAATTGGGGAAGTCCACGCACTCTGAGTTGGCAGCCAGGAGTTGGCAGGGTAGAATCCTGGGGGTAAACCTCCTCACCACTGGTACAGCCATTCTGGGGCAGGCGAGGGAGGTAATGTAGAGGCCGATGAGAAGCGACATTAGACAGAGCCACTCTTCCTCAGCAAATACGGGAGCATTTCCAGCAGATGTGAGCACAGTGATAAATCTCTTTCAAAAGGAAACAAATTAAAAGTTGCAAAGAATAGGAAATTTGAACCTCAATAAAAAAGAAAAAGGATGCCAGTAAGAAGAATAAGATACCTAGGAATAACCTCACCCCAACAGGTGAAAGCTCTGTAAACAGAAAACTAGCAAACCTTTGCAGAAAGAAATGGGAGAAGACACAAGGAAGCGGAAGGATATTCCATGCTCTTGAAATGGAAGAATTAACACACTTGAACTGTCCACACTGCATAGAGAAATCTCTTGATTCCATGCAGTGCCAGTCAAAGTTGCAGCAATATTTCTCACAGAGATAGAAGCGAGCATCCTAAAGTTTACATCCAGCAACAAAAGACACCGAATAGCCAAAGGAATCCTGAGGAAAAAGAACAAAGCGCAATGTATCACACCTTCTGATTTCAACATATAGGACGAAGAAATTGAAATGGAAGAAGCGCAGGCTGGGATGCAAAACAGAGAAACAGAACCATGGAACAGAATCAAGAGCCCAGAGGTATAGGGACACATATATGGACAGCCCATTTTCGATCACAGCACCAAGAGGAGACAGTGGAGAAAGGAAAGTCTCTACAATGAACAGTGTTGGGAAGAGTGCAGAGTCTCATGTAAGACAAGGAGAGTAGACCATGGTGTTACACCAGGCACAAACACCAACTCGAAATGGATTAAAGTCTAGAATGTAATACTGGAAACCATGAGACTTCTGGAAGAAAACGTAGGTAGGGTGCTCTTTGGCATTTTTCTTAGCCTCATATTTGGAAGAAGCATATCTGTCTGGGAAAGGGCAATAAAGGAAACAAGAAACAAATGGGACTACATCAAACACAAAAGCTTTTGCATAGCCAAGGAAATCATTGATTCAATGCAAAGACAGCACAACAACTGGGAGAGGATTTTTGCAAACCACACATTGGTGAAGGGGTGAATAGCCAAAAGATCCAATAAACTCATACGGCTCCACAAGAAAAAAAAAAAACACGCCCCATTAAAATCTGGGCAAAAGCTGGAAACAGAGATTTCTCCCAGGAAGATAGAAAGATGGCCAACAGGCTGTATGAAAACATGTTCATCATCATTAAGTCTCTGGTCAGTGCAAATCTGAAAGGCAATGAGAGAGCAGCTCACGGCAGTCAGAATGGCTATAAGGATGAAGACAGGAAATAAGATTCGGAAAGGAGGTGGAGAGAAGAGAAGCCTCCTGCACTGCTGGAGGGAGTGGAAACAGGTGCAGCCACGACACAAAACGGTGAGGAGTTGCCTTAGACATTTCAGAATACATCGACCATATGATCCAGCTATTCCTCTGTGGTGTGTTTATCCAAAGAACGTGGAAACACTCATACACAGAGATCGGTGCACACCTCTATTTACCCTGGCCGTATTCCCGATATCCAAGACTTGGAAGCCTGCCTGGTGACCATCAAGGGATGAATGGAGAAGGAAGATGGGCTATAGCCACACAAAGGCATAGCACTCAGCTATAGGAACGAAGTCAGGCCAGCCATTTGTGACCACCAGAATGGTTCCTGAGGGTATTGGGGGAACTGAAAGAAGCCCCAGGGGTATGGTCAAATACCACAGGATCTCACGTACAAGGAGAAGAGCAAGAACGGACCAAGAAACAGGTATCACATGACAATGGATTGGCATTTCCCAGAGGGAAAGTGGGGCAGTGGCCAGAGAGAGAAAGTGTTGATTAGGCACAGATGTGTGGTTAGGGACAGTAATTAGTCTTACGTTGGTGAAGATGATGTAACCTACTCTGACGTCTAAATCTATATGGATGTAGATCTGAAAGCTATAGGTCATTATAATATTGGGTTACGGCAATCAATTCACATAAAACCAAAACTCCCAAAAGAGATGCAGATTTACAACCAGAAGCTTTGGAGACAGAAAGAGGTTAGAGAAGATGAACTTCCAAGTATTGGTAATCACCTCAACATGCTCAATGATGCTACAGAAAGGTAGACCTTTGCAAAGAGATGAAGAGGAATACTACCAAGAGAACATGATCGGTGCTAAACTCATGAACCAACAGAAAACGTTACCGTTCATGATGTTACTACTGATTCCTTCACGAAGGATGGAAGCAGGCCAACATCTTCACAGGTCAGGTCAAAGGTTGGTCCAAAAGTCCAATTCAGGGCCGGCCCTGTGATGTAGCAGGCAGGTTCCTACGTTCCACTTGGGCAGCCCGGGCTTCACCAGCTAGCATCAGGGGTGCGGATCAGATTACTAGCATTAGGAAATACAGATTTCAAGGTATGGTGGGCACAGAGATCATAAAGAAGGAGAAATTGTCACGAGACCTTAACAATATGCACCAGAAAATGAACCATGAGTATATGACAATCTATCAATGCATCAGGAACACTTCCCCAAATGATGAAGGAAGGAAAACATGTGACCTGCCAAGTGGAATTTTTAGACTGCTAGGAGATCACACGATCATTGTGCATCAGGGGATTGCCTGGGCAACTTCCAATTGGGAGGGCCCCCAGGGCTTTCTCTGAGGAAAGTCCACCCAATTGGGCATATACACAATGGATAAGATATAAAACAAGGGATAATCTTAAAGGAAAGGAACCGGTGGGTAGAGGGAATGTAGCATACCTTTCAAGTTCCACGAGAAAGTTAGAAACTGACAAGAAATCCAGAACAAGGAAAACTATCCTACCTGGAAAGATGGAGTCGTCAGACTGATATGAGATGGCTCTGAAACACTGTGTGCCTGGAGGTTTTCAGGACAACTTAGAATTCTGAGGGTGTTTATGACGTCTCGGTGAACGTGTCACCCAAGATGGCAGCAAGTTTAGAGTCCGAGGATTGCCCTGGCTAGGATACCCAGGTGAGAGATATCCAGAAACAGCTTTTCCAAACAGAAACCGCACACAGAAACGTGAAGAGATCAAAGAGGCACTGATTCAAGGGATAAGAAAGGAATCATTGGGAAGAAGGGATACTAGAGGGGCAAGCACTGAGAGGAGAACATTGTTATCTACTCAAGTAGATGTGGGGGCCGTGCTGATCGAAGCTTGCAACTAGATTTGAAACAAGAGGCTGGACTTGGGGCATATCAGACCTACATTTTCCTTCTGCCTTACTCATAAACCCAAGTCAAGAATGATCTCTTGAGGACATTGAAGAGAACAATTGAGGCCTTCTTTCCTAGGCCCCTAGCATTCTTTGAAGAGAGGTCTCCCTTTGCATAGCTCTGACGTCACGGGGTCCCTCTGGGTACATGCTAATGTGTCCCAAGACATCTCTGTGAAGACTTAAATGAATGGATGATTGTCATGCTCGGGGTGTGTCCTTTGGTTTGGAGGGCTGTAGAAGTGTGCTTAAAAACACCCTTTTCGAGAGGGCTCCGTTCCTGTGTGAAGGCTGCCTTCCCAGGCTACAGTGCTCAGTTGGGCTCCAATGAAATTCTCTCCCCCACCTCTTGCCATGGAAACAGTATTGATTCCTTGTTCTGACAACATATGGAATGAGGTTTGCTGAAAATTAGAACATTGCCATTAGGTTTAAATAAAAAAACACCTGCCAAAGTTCAGAATGAAAATCAAACCAGTAGGAAACCATGTAGAAATAAAAAGCCCAGTATCCAGACATAATCCTGTGGAGCATTCAATGATCAGGGGTCAAGTTTGAAACTTCCCAAATCCAGAAAAGAGACAGACAAATCACTTACCTGGAGGGAGGAATTCATCAGATTTCTCTAATTTCTCTCAAAAACATAATGTCCGTGAAGGTGGTTGTCTGGAAAACCTTGAATCTGGAGTTTCTGATCTGAGAATCTCAAACCTACCAAGACGACCATGTGTTCTCAGGGCTAAGTGTCACCTGGGCCGGGATAGCAAAGATTCCTACAAGTGACCGATGGAAATTCCAAGACCACACCCAACAATCACGAAATGACTCACACGTCGGGCTCCAGAACCTATGGTAATTAAAGACATACAAAACTCCTAACTTGGAAAGAAGGAGAACGCACTGATAAGCAAATCGAACGGAGATATCTCAGCAAGACCATAACAATTAGACTATAGAAAAGAAAAAAGGATCACGGAATATGGAGGCCAACAGAAATCAAAGCTGACTAATCCACAGTGAAAGACGTCAGTCATTAGACACACTCTGAACGTTTGTAAGTCAGAGAAAGTCACAACGCCAAAAACAGCAGCAAAGGTCAAACCTGGCCTAAATGAGAAAGGTGACTTATGAGACTGCTCCCCACGGGCTCTGAAACCCTGTGTCCACGAAGCTAGACTGGACAGCAGAGACACGATTCTGACAAATCACCCAACATCACAGTGGGCCAGAAAAGCAAGCTGGCCTCATCAACACAGGGCCAGAGTTGGGCTCAAGTAGCATATTCAAGTCACAATCCACTCAACTGCAGGTTGGCAATGGAACATGAAAAGGGCCAGCCAGTGGGGCCGTGGTGAAGTCCACACATTCTGGTTCAGCAGCCCAGGTTCGGCGATGTGGAATCCTGGGGGTGAGCCGCCTCACCACTCGTCCAGCCATTCTGGGGAAGGCGTCTGAGGTAGTGTAGAGGCAGATGGGAAGCGACGATAGACATTGACATTCTTCCTCAGGAAATGCAGCAGCATGGCCAGCAGATGTGAGCACAGTCATAAATTCTGTCAAAACAAAACCAATTGAAAGTTGCAAAGAATAGAAAAACTGAACCTCAAAAAAGAAAGCATGCCAGTAGGAAGAGAAAGATACTCTAGGAATAAATGTGGCAAACAGCAGAAAGCTATGGAAACAGAAAACTTGTAAAGGTTTGGGCGAAGATATTACAGAAGACACAAGGAAACGGAAGGCTATTCCGTGCTCTTCCAATGGAATAACGAACACACTTCAAACGTCCATACCGCATAAAGCAGTGTCTGGATTGCATGCAGTCCCAGTCAAAGTTGCAACAATCATTCCCACAGAAATACAAGACAGAATCCTAAAGTTTCTATCCAGCAACAAAGGACCCGGAATAGCCAGAGGAATCCTCAGGAAAACGAACAAAGCAGCAAGTATCACACTTTCTGATTTCAACATATAGGACGAAGCCCTAGGTACGGAAACAGCACAGCCTGGCCACCAAAATGGGCACACAGACTCATGCAACAGAACGAGAGCCTGCAGGTCAACTCACACATCTACTGACAGTGCATTTTCGAACAGTGAGCCTAGAGGAGAAAGTGGAGAAAGGAGAGTCTCCACAAGAAACTGTGCTGAGAAGACTGCACACCAACAGGTAACACAATGAGAGTAGACCATGATGTTACACCAGACATACACACTACCTCGAAATGGATTAAAGCCTTGAATGGAATACGTGAAACCGTGCAACTTCTAGGAGACAACCCAGGCAGCTTGCTCTTTGCCATCTGTCTTGGCTGCCTATTTGGAAGAAGCATGTGTCAGTGGGCAAAGACAACAAAGGAAACAAAAAACAAGCGGGACTCCATCCAATGCAGAAGCTTCTGCCCAGCCAACGACTCCATTGGACTCATTCCAAACACAGCACAACAACTGCGACAGGCTGTTTGCAAACCACACATCGGAGAAGGGGTGAGTAGCCAAAAGATCCAATGAACTCATACGTCTTCACAGGAATAAAAACAACGAGCCCAATAGAACCTGGGAAAAAGATGGAAACAGACATTTCTCCCAGGAAGATAGGAAGATAGCCAACAGGCTGTATGAAAACATGTTCATCATCATTAAGTCTCTGGTCAATGCAAATCCGAACGGCAATGAGATAGCAACACACAGTGGTCAGAATGGCTGTAAGGATGAAGACGGGAAACAATAAGTTTCACAGAGGAGGTGGAGAGAATGGAAGCCTCCTGCACTGCTGGTAGGAATGTGAACCGGTGCAGCCACTATGCAAAGTGGTGTGGAATTGCCTCAGAAATTTCAGAACCCACCTAACATATGATCCGTCTATTCCTCGGTGGCGTATATATCCAAACATCATGGAAACACTAATGCACAGAGATCGATGCACTGCTGTGTTCACCACAGCCTTACTCCCGATATCCAAGACTTGGAAGCGTCCGTGGTGACCATCAAGAGATGAATGGAGAAGGAAGATCGGCTATAGCCACACGAGGGTATAGCTCTCAGCTGTAGGAATGGATGCAGTCCAGCCATTTGTGACCACCAGAATGGCTCCTGAGGGTCTTAGGGGAACTGAAGCAAGCCCCAGGGATAAGGTTGAATACCACAGGATCTCACGTACAAGGAGAAGAGGAAAAACGGAGCAACAAAAAGGTAGGACGTGACATGGGATTGGTAGTTCCCAAAGGGAAATGGATGCGGGGGTCTGAGGGAGAAAGAGTTGATTAGGCACAAGTGTGTGGTGAGGGCCTGTAATTAGGCTTACAGTGGTGAAGATGATGTAACCTACACAGAAGTCTAAATCTATGAGATTGTAGATGTGAAAAGCTATAGCATGTTATAATGCTGGGTTACGGCAATCAATTCACATAAAATCAAAACTCCAAAAAACGGTGCAGACTTACGGCCTAAGCTTTGGAGGCTGAAAGAGGTTAGAGAAGATGAACTTCCAAGGATTAGTAATCACCTCCAAATGCTTAATGATGCTACAGAAAGGTAGACCTTAGCAAAGAGATGAAGCGGAATAAGAGCAAGAGAATATGTTCCGTGCTAAACTCATCAACCAAAGGTAAATGTTACCGTCATTCATGTTACTACTGATTCCTTTCACGAATGATCGAAGCAGGCCAACATCCTCCCAAGTTCAGGCCAAAGGGTGGTCCAGAAGTCCAATACATTGGCGGACTTGTGATGTAGCAGGTAAGTGCCCACGTTCTGCTTGGGCGACCTGAGCTTCACAGGATAGCAACACGGCTGTGGATCAGATTACTAGCATTAGGAAATCCAGATTTCATGGTCTGGTGGGCACAGAGATCATAAAGAAGTAGAAATGGTGAGGGAAACTGAGCAATACGCACCAGAAAAAGAACCATGAGAATATTACAATCTATGAACGCATCAGGTACACTTCCCCAAATGACAATGAAGGAAACATGTGACTTGCCTGGTGGAATTGTCAGACTGCTAGGAGATGACACGATAAGTGTGCATCAGGGGATTGCCTGGGCAACTTCAACTTGGGAGGGAGTCCATGACTTTCTCTGGGGAAAGTCCACCCATTTCACCATATCCACACAAGATAAGAGATAAAATCTTTGATAATCGTAACGGAAAGAGACTGGTGTGTAGAGGGAATGTAGTAGACCTTTCAAAGTTCGAGGAGAAAGTTAGATACCGACAAGAAATCCAGAGAAAGGAGCACTATCCTACCTGGAAATGGGGAGTGGTCAGACTGGTATGCGATGGCTCTGAAACACTGTGTGCATGGAGGTTGTCAGGACAACTTAGAATTCTGAGGGTGTTTATGAACATGTCACCCAAGATGGCCACATCTATACAGTCCGAAGATTGGCCATTCTGTGGCTATAGATCGTCTTCCTTCTCCATTCATCACTTGATGGGCACCACGTAGGCTTCCAAGTCTTGGATATTGGGAGTAAGGCTGTGGTGAACACAGTGCTGCATGGATCTCTGAGCATTAGTGTTTCCAAGTTCTTTGGATATATATGCCAGAGAGGAATAGCTGGATCATATGGTAGATGGATTCTGAAAATTCTAAGGCAATTCCACAGCACTTTGGGTAGTGGCTGCACCTGATTACACTCCCCCCAGCAATGCAGGAGGCTTCCCTTCTCTCCACCTCCTTTCCAAGACTTGTTGTTCCCTGTCTTCATCCCTATAGCCATTCTGACCACAGTGAGCTGCTGTCTCATTCCCGTTCCTATTTGCATTGCCAAAGAATTAATGATGAAGAACATGTTTTCATACAGCCTGTTGTCCATCTTTCTATCTTCCTGGGAGAAATATCTGTTTCCATCTTTTGCCCAGATTGATGGGGATCGTTGTTTTTTCACTGTGGAGGCATATGAGTTCATTGGATATTTTGGCTAATCACCCCTTCTCCGATGTGTGGTTTGCAAACATCCACTCGCAGTTGTTGTGCTGTCTTTGCATTGAGTCGATGGAGTCGTTGGCTGGGCAGAAGCTTCTGCATTGAATGGAGTCCCGCTTGTTTCTTGTTTCCTTTGTTGCCCTTGCCCAGTCACACACGCTTCTTCCAAATAATCGGCTAAGCCAGATGGCAAATAGCAAGCTGCTTGCGTTTTCTCTTAGAAGTTGCACCGTTTCAAGTCTTCCATTCAAGGCCTTAATCCATTTCCAGGTGGTGTGTGTGGCTAGTGTAACATTATGGTCTACTCTCATTGTGTTACATGTGGCTGTGCAGTCTTCCCAGCACCATTTCTTGTCGAGAATCTCCTTTCTCCGCTGTCTCCTCTTGACTCCTTGGTCTACAATGGGCTGTCCATATATGTGGGAGTTGACCTCTGGGCTCTCGATTCTGTTCCTTGTGTCTATGTCCCTCTTTTTGTGGCCAGCCTTTGCCATTTTGGTATCTAGCAGTTCGTCCTAAGTGTGGAAATTCGAAAATGTGGTACTTGCTGCCTTGTTCGTTTTCCTCAGCATTCCTTTGGCCGTTCCTGCTCCTTTGTTGCTGGATAGAAACTTTAGGATTCTCTCTTCTATTTCTGTGGGAAAGATTGCTGAAACTTTGATGGGGCTTGCATGGAATCCAGAGATTGCTTTATCCAGTACGGACGTTTCAAGTGTGTTCATTCTTCCATTCGAAGAGCTTGGAATAGACTTCCGTTTCCTTGTGTCTTCTTTAATTTCTTTCCGCAAAGCTTTCCAGTTTGTTGGTCCTTGTTTGTCTCTTCTCCTTGTAAGTGAGCTCCTACGGTATTTGAGTTTCTCCCTGCGAGCTGTTTCACTTCCAATGAAACCCTCAAGAGCCATCCTTCTGGTCACTAATGGCTGGATTCTCTCTTTTGTTATGGCTCAGAGATATGCCATTGTGTTCATAAAGCCCAGCTTCCTTCTCCAATCTTCTTTCTCTATTCGTCCTTCTGCCTTGATGGGCATCCGGGCGGCTTCCAAGTCTTGGATAACGGGAGTAAGGCCAGGGTGAACACAGGGGTGCTCATATATCGGTGCACGACTTTTTCCAAGATCTTTGGATAAACACGCCACTGAATAATAGCTGGATCATATAGTAGATGGATTCTGACATGTCTGAGGCAATTCCACACTGATTTGCGTCTTGGCTGCACCAGCTTACACTCACAGCAGCACTGTAGGAGTCTTCCCATCTCTGCAGCTCCTCTCTGACACTTTTTTCCTGACTTTTTACCTATAGTCATTCTGACCACATTGAGCTGCTATCTCACTGCCGTTTGGATTTCAACTGCCCTGAGTCTTAATGATGATGAACATGTTTTCATACACCTGTTGACCATCTCTAACTCTTCTTGGGCGAAATCTCTGTTTCCACCTACTGCCCAGGTTTTAATGTGCTTATTTTTTTTTCTCTTGTGGACCCATATGAGTTCACTGCATCTTTTGGCTATTCACCCGTCCACCGATGTGTGGTTTTCAAACATCCTCTCCCAGTGGTTGTACTGTCTTTGCATTGAGTCGATGGTTTCCTTGGCTGGGCAGAAGCTTTTGCGTTTGGTGTAGTCCCATTTGTTTCTTGTTTCCTTTATTGCCCTTGCCCAGACAGAAAGACTTCCTCCAAATAGTAGGCTAGGACAGATGACAAAGAGCAAGCAGCCAGCGTTTTCTTCCAGAAGTCTCATGGTTTCCAGTCTTACATTCAAGACTTTAATCCATTTTGAGTTGGTGTTTGTGCCTGGTGTAACACCGTGGTCTATTCTCCTTGTCTTAGGTGAGGCTCTGCAGTCTTCCCAGCACCATTTATTGTAGAGACTTTCCTTTCTCCCCTGTCTCCTCTTGGCGCCGTGGTCAAAAATGGGCTGTCCATATATGTGTGCGTATACCTCTGGGCTCTTGATTCTGTTCCATGGTTCTGTGTGTCTGTTTTGCATCCCAGCCTGTGCCGTTTCCTTTCCTAGTTCTTCGTCCTCTATATTCAAATCAGAAAATGTGATACATTGAGCTTTGTTCTTTTTCCTCAGGATTCCTTTGGTTATTTGGGGCCTTTTGTTGCTGGATGTAAACTTTAGGATGCTCGCTTCTATCTCTGTGAGAAATATAGCTGCAACTTTGACTGGGATTTCATGTAATCTAGAGATTGCTTTAGCCGGTGTGGCGGTTTCCACTCTGTTAATTCTTCCATTTCAAGAGCATGCAATATCCTTCCGCCTCCTTGTGTCTTCTCCCATTTTTCTTCCGCAAAGTTTTGCTAGTTATCGATTTACAGAGCTTTCACCTGTTGGGGTGAGGTTTTTCGTAGGTATCTTATTATTCTTACTGGCATTTTTTTTGAGGTTCAATTTTCCTATTGAATGCAACGTTTAATTTGTTTTCTTTTGACTGAGGTTTATCACTGGGCTCACATCTGCTGGAAATGCTCCTGTATTTGCTGAGGAAGAGTGGCCCTGTCTCACGTTGCTTCTCATCTGCCTCTACACTCCCTCCCACGCCTGCCCCAAAATGGCTGGACCAGCGGTGAGGAGGTCTGCCCCAGGATTCCACCCAGCCAAGTGCAGACTGCCGACCCAGAACCTGCGGACTTCCCCAGTTCTCCACTGCCCGACCCCTTTCAAGTTCCCTTGCAACCTGCAGTTGTGTGGAATGTGACTTAGGCTACTTCAGCCCAATTCTGGCACTGAGTTGATGTAGACGGTTTGTATTTTTGCTCAACTGTGATGTCAGAGAATTTGTCATAATTGTGTCTCTGCTGTCCAGGCAAGCATCATGGACACAGAGTTTCAGAGCAGGTTTGGAGCAATCTCAGACTCACCCTTTCAAGGTAGACCAGGTTTTACCTAACTGCAGCTTTTTGGTTTGTGACTTTCTGACTTTCAAAAGTTCAAGCAGAGTCTGTCTAAAGTCTGACATCTTTTGTTGTGGATTATTCAGGTGTTATTTGTGTTTGCATTCCCTTTTCTGAGCACATTTTGTTTTTCCATAGTATAATCATCATGGTCGTTCTCAGATTTCCCCCTTTGATATGCTTGTCAGTCGGTTGTCCTTCATCCCAAGGTATCAATTTTCTATTTCTTTAACCACCCTATGTTCTATAGGCCTACGTGTGAGTGCTTTTCATTGTTGGGTGTTGTCTTTGAATTTACATGGTCCCGTGTAGCCATCTTTGCCATGCTAGCCTTGGTGAAGATGAACACTGAGAACACGTGTTCATCTTGGTTGGTCTGACATTCTGAGATCTTAAACTCCAAATTCTAGGTAGGCATGGCAACCTCCTTCATGAACATAATGTATCTGAAACAAATTCGGCAAATCTGCTGAATTCCACTCCAAATAAGATACTTTTCTGTCTCATTTCTGGATTTGGGAAGTTTCAATCTTGACCCCCATCCTTGAACGTTCCTCTAGATTACGTCTAGATACTGGCTTACTTTATTTCTATAGGGTGTGTTATTTGATTTACATCCTCAGCTCTGGCAAGTTTATTTTTCTATAAAGATAATTGTAATGTTCTAATTTTCAGCCAACCTATTTACATATGGTATCAATACACGTCATCAATAATCATTCTACTCCAAGAGATACGCGGATAGAACTTCATTGGAGCCAAACTGAGCACACTAGCCTGTTACGGTGGCCCTCACAAAGCAACGAAGCCCTCTGGAAAAGGGTGCTTCTCAGCACATTTCTGAAGCCCTGCCAAACAATGAGACATACGCAAAGCATGACGGGGTCCATTCCTTCAAGGGTTCAAAGAGATATCTTGTGACACATTAGCATGTACCCTTTGGAGCTCCGTAATGCCAGAGCTATGGAAAGTGATACTTCTCTTCAATGAATGCTAGTGGCATAGGAAAGGAAGCATCAATCATTCTCTACAATGTCCTCAGGAGATCACTCTTGATTTTGGATGATGATTAACGCAGAAGGAAAATGTAGGCCTGATAAGACCCAAGTCCAGCCTCTGGTTTCAAATCAAGTTTCAAGCTTGAATCTCCATGGCCTCCCCCTATACTTGAGTAGATCACAGTGGTCTCCACTCAGTGATTGTCCCTCTATTATTGTATCTTCACAATGACTTCTTTCTTATCCCTTTAATCAGCGTCTATTCTATCTCTTCAAGTTTTAGTGCCTGGTGTCTGTTTTTCAATTCTCTTCTGGGTATCTCTCCCTTGAGTATCAGTAGCCTAAGACAATCCTCGGACTATTAACATGAGGCCATCTTGGGTGACATGTTCACTGTGATGTCATAAACACCCTCAAACTTCTCAGTTGTCCCGGCATCTTCCATGCACACAGCATTTCAGAGAGATCTCATACCAGTCTGACTACTCACGCTTTCCAGCTAGAATAGTTTTCCATTTCCTAGATTTCTTGTCGGTTTCTAACTTTATCCTTGAACTTTTAAATGTCTAGTACATTCTCTCTAGACACTAGTTTCTTTACTTTAAGTTTATCCTGGGTTTTAGCTGTTACATTTTGTAGATATGGTCAAATGTGTAGACTTTCCCCAGAGAAAGTCTTGGAGTCCCTCCCAAGTTGAAGTTGCCCAGCCAATCCTCTGATGTGCAATGATCACGTCATCTCGTGCAGTCCGACAATTCCACCTATGCAGGTCACATCACTTCCTTCATTTTGTATTTAGAGAAGTGTACCAGATGTGTCATAGACTGCAATATTTTCGTTTATTTCCTTGTGCGTATCTATAAGGTATGCTCACAATTTCCATTTATTTATGATCTCTGTCTGCACCATACCATGAAATCTATCTTTCCTAATGTTACTAATCTGATCAGCACCCATGAATTGAATCCATGAATCCCAGGTCGTCCACTAGGAACGTGGGCACTTACACACCAGAACACATGGCTGGACCTGAATTTTACTTTTGGACCAATCTGTTGCCTGAACTTGGGGAGAAGCTGCCCTGCTGTGATTATTCGTGAAGGTAATTAGTAGTAACCTCACTCATGGTAACATTTTCCCTTGCTTCATGAGCTTAACACGGAACACGTTCTCTTCGTTGTATTCCTCTTAATCTATTTGCTATGGTCTACCTTTGTGTATCATCATTAAGCATTTGGAGGAGATTCACAATCCTTGGAAGTTCATCTTCTCTAACGTCTTTCAGCCTCAAAAGCTTCGTGGTGCAAATCTGCATGCCTTTTTGAACAGGATTGATTATGTGTTTTGAAAACATATGTGAGGAAGTTTGCTGAAAATTGAAACATTACACTTATATTTAAAGAAAAATAAACATGCCAGAGCTGAGGATGTAAATCAAACAACTAACAATCCCTACAGAATTAAAGTAAAGCAGTCCTTAGACGTAATCTACTCTAATGATCAAGTTCGAGCCTTCCCAAATTCAGAAAAGAGACATGAAAATATCTTACCTGGAAAGAAGAATTCATCAGGTTTGTCTAATTTGTCTCAGAAACATTATGTCCATAAGTTGGTTGCCTGGACAACCTAGCATTTGGAGTTTCTGATCTCAGAATGTCAAACCAACCAAGATGACGATGTGTTCTCAGTGCTCAGTTGGATCTAGGCTAGGGTAGCAAAGATTCCTTCTAGTGAACAATGGGAATTCAAAGACAATACATAACAATCACAAAAGCATTCATGCATGGGCCTACAGAACATATGGTGACTAAAGAAATACAAAATTAATAACTTGGAATGAAGGAGAATGGACTGATAGGCATACCTATGAGAGATAGCTGAGAAAGAAAAAGACAATTGATGTGGATTAAGGATTGAAAATAGTCTTTTTGTCAGAGTTGTTGGTATTTGCATAGCATGCAGGCATTCAGCGTGGGTTTTCTAGTCATATAAGTTCACGTTGTCTGTTAAATTTGTCAACAAAATAATAGCTTTAAATGATGACCAGTTTTGTCTAATGCCTCATGAGGTTTCTGTAGGTAATCTGAACATAATTGTTGGAAACAAATGGTTTAAATACATAAAACTCATAAAAATGAGTACAATAACTTTTATGGTCAGTATACTTGAAAAAAAAACAGCTTCAAAATTCTTTTTGGTAACAATCTTGAGTTATGCCAAGTTAAGTTAAATGATAAAAATCTGAATATCTGGGTTGTTTTTGGATTGGATGTAACACCGAAACATTATTAATAAACATATCTAAGTTATCTACTTTTGGCTTCTTATTGAAGAGGCTAAAAGCGTTTGGGCGTATAAAAAGCATGCCTTGTGTTTTATTGTAAAGTGGCGTGTTTCTAAAGTTATGAAGTGTTTAGAATGCTGATATAAAAGTCGATTCATAACTGTTTGCCTTTTTAGTGTTTACTACGTCTGTTAAGCGTTAAAAGTTCTAATTAACCTATGGAATTAAAGCTACTGGAAATTACTAAGGAAAAGAGCTCATATTCAAGGAAGTTAAAGTCTACGCTTTCAGTAAAAAAAGGTATAAAGAATGGAAATATTTTTGCTTGATGGGTTAAGAAAGATAAATTCGTCCTAATGTACTAGAAATTAAAAAAGAAAGAGTTTGGGACAAAATCTGAAACCAAAAAAGAAAGTTTTAGAAGGTTTGTGAAGGAGAAATTCTGAAAGGAGTTTTATGCCTGGTCATGTAGACTAAAGTAAGTTCAATTAAGTGAATGAGTTTGAATGTTAAAAATAAGTAGGTGCAGAAATTCAAATTTGGTTTTCTTTAAAAGGATAAATGTTCTTGAACCTTTGATCTGCTCTTGATAAGGAGGTAATGAAAGCTGTTCCTTTGAGTAAGTCTACCTAAGAGACAAATCTGTTTTGTGAAAATAATGACTGAGGTCAGTCTTAATATTTTTGACTCTTTCTGTTATCACTTTGAATAGATACCTGAGCATTGTTTCACAGAGAGTATTGTTTCCTATTTGAAGAAGCATTTTAAAAACTTTTGATATGTTTTAACAAGCTTCTCCCTCAAAAATATTCAAATCCTGAATGAAGGCTATCTTTTCACATGGCAGACAGAAGAATGATTACTCTGAGGATTTTCAGAGGGCTCCTGAGACTTCTCAAAGAAATTTTCTCTCTCTTCTTATAAGGAAGAAAATACTAAACTAATTAGGCTTATTTGGTCTATTAAATTACATGGGAAACATTGGGAAATAAGTGATGATAGATCTTCTTAGGTGGTATTAGATGGGTAAATGTTATTAATATAGATGTCTTAAAATTATATAGCATTCCTAGAATTCTGATCTGTCCTGGTTATCAGTCATAAGTCCACTTATTATCTGGAAGTGTTATATGTCACAGGAGTAGCCAAGTTTCTTTGTCAATTGCCCTTTTGATTCCTTTGCAAATTTGCAGTTAGTTCTTGTTTTACTCTGCTGCTTTTTTCTGTAGCAAATATGTTTCATCTTCCAACAAAGTTCTGGAAAGGATTCTGACACAGAGGATCTAATCTACAGATTTCTGATAAACTTTTAGATTGTAAAACTAAACTGAGTAAGAAACTGCAGAATTCTAACAGAAACTAAGCTCCTCTATCTGCTGACAGAAGATTCAGCTCAAGACTTGATTATACAGGACTGTGTGAACTGATGAGGATGATTATAATTTTTTAGGACTTCTGTTTGAAATATTGTTCAGTTTTGATGTGTTGTTTTGTTTTCGCATAATGAGGGAAATCTTTTTCTCTTTTCTCTTATGCTAACTATGACTTACAGCAATTTGGTGAAATTATACCTTTATGAGCAAAACTGAAACTTTTATCTTTTTCTCCCTATCTTATCCCTCCAGAATTGGAAACACTTTGTGACTGAGTATAGTTATTTGGTGGCAATATTTGTATAAGTTCCATAAGAATCTGTTCTCCTTATAACAGGACACATTGGTTATACTACCAAGGCTTTGACTGGAATGTCATATTTGAAACATACAGCATCAGATATGACAAGACAGCATTTCCGGAACAGAGATTGCACTTTCTGGAATTCAGCCACTTGGAAACATGGGTCTGGTACCTTGTTTACAGAGATTCTGGCAATCTCACCCGGTAAGTAAGGAAGCTTGCTTATCTGACAGGTGTAAGGAACCTCCGAATATTTGGGGGAACTCAAGGAGAACTCCACTCAAATCTGTAAGTACTGCAGCCCAAATCTGATGACAAGTCCTTGGCTTGGCTTTTCTGGCCTCGAGAGGCCTTCACAGTTCAATCTGAGATTCGTCAGAAAAAATTCTAGCAAAGCAGATTTTAAAAAGCCTGTATGAGCAATTACTATTCTTGCTGCTGATACGTAAATAATTGGAGTTGTCTTGATACTGCACTTTATTTGAAAACCAGTTAATCCTAATTTGGCTGTCTTTTGTAAAAATGAGGGTGATCTAAGAGACAAAAATTATGTTTCTGTAGAAGCTATAATAGGCATTCCTGGATACTAGATTCTAGCTGTTTTCTTTGGCAAGATTCATCTATTACTAATCGTAATGTCTACTTGTTGCCATCTATATCTGACACCTGGGAGTTCCCTGGCCATCATCAAACATTTTCCTTCAATACTACTGCCCAAATACTAACTAGATTTGCCTTGACATAGGTGGATCCTAAACAACAAGTTCCAAATGTAAAGTCCCCAACTTATCGATATGCATAGGATGGACAATATCAAATTTGGGATGAATATATTTGGTTCACGCCTACTCGTGGTCAACTCAGTCAAAGGTCACTCTCTGTTGGGAACAAACCAATCACGCTTGTGATACATCGCCTATTAACACCTGACTGATGGGAAAAATTTGCTGTTATATGTGTTCTCATATCATAGGCTTAAAAAAATACTGATTGGTTTGGGACTGACTGGGATAGATGGCCCCGCACACATTGGTTAGCCCCAATTGTGCTCAGTGGCTATGTGGCTCCAATTTACAGCCTTGGCTGCCACCTGGATGGATTGGATGATGCACCCTAGGCTTTGTCTGGATGCAAGGTATAATGAGATCTACTATATCTCCTCCTTCTAAGCTACCCAACTTGCAGCAACGCTGAACCAGCTGTGTCTTCCCCTGGTGTGAGCATCTTTCCGCAATTTTCCTTCCCTCATTAGGAATCCAAAATGTCGTCTTGCACATGGAAGTCCTAAACAAATTTGTTATGAAGGCATTACATGACACTCAATATAGCACTTCACTGCTCAATTTAGAAGTATCCCAAATGTGAAAGACAGTCCTCCAAATCCAAATGGCACTGGATGTCTTGACAGCAGCACAAGAGCAGCACTGTGCCATTATAAAAACTGAATGTTGTGTCCATATTCTTGACTACCATCAAAATATTTCTGGCTTCCTATCCCCACCACCAAACTAAATCCATGTCTTATCAACCCTAAGTCTAAACGATTCGTTGAACTCCTAGTCCGGATCAGTTTTCTGTACTACTTCAAAACCTTATTCATTGGGTTAAACATACTGCTTGTATTTCCTATGATAATTTATCTGTTTCGTTGTTTGTCTTCTGCATGTCAAAGATGTTTCACCTCGTGGACCACCTCTCGTCAAATGATTCTCTTGTCTCCAGAGGCTCTGTATACCTTGTCAGCCTTGAACACCATGGGTGAAGCCTTACGGTCCACTGAACTTCCTACCTGTGCCTATGGTCCCATTTAGGGACAGCTCTATGACCTTGTACAGCCAGAAGTAGTCACAGAAGACAGACCATCGTCCATATCCCCAAAGATTTCCGGTCCAAATGGCTTCAGGGGGGGTTTATGATGTGGATTAAGCCGGCCCCAGCTAGAGAAACCCAAGGTGACCTGGTCTACATGCCAAACTATGTGACCAGGTGGATTTCTTTATGGTATGAATTAGGGCTGAGAAGCCAGGGAGAGAAGCCCAGGGCATCATCACGTACATGCTGATCTATATTGCCAGATTCATATCTAAAGTTATATGACCGCACAATAACCAGACCCATTCTGCACTGAAATCATTTAAAGATATTTTACATCATCATTTCTTTTTCCAGTAAAAGTAAGTCATGTACCCATGCCTTATAAAATTCGCCATAACCCTTAAATCAGGGCAACAGCAGGAGCTGTGACTGCACATGGGTCCTGTCCCCATGCTATCCCATACTATTCTGTAAATAAAAGAGCACCAATGCAGGATCTTGAGAGTCCAAGCAATCTTTCATTTGAGTCTTCAGCTCGCCGAGCCCCTATCAACGATTATACCATGGAAAAGAAAAAACGGTTCAAGAAAATGGAAGGCACACAGAAATCACACCTGAATAATGCACAATGAAAGACGTCAATTTTGGACATACTCTGAACGTTCTAAAATCAGAGAAAGTCACAACTCCAAAAACTGCATCGAAGGTCAAACCTAGGTTAACTGGGAAGGGTGAGTTAGAAGACTGCTAAAATCGGGCTCTGAAAACCTGTGTTGATGAAGTTTGCTGGAATAGCAGAGACACAATTCTGACAAATCCTCTGACATCACAGTGGAGAAGAAAAACAAACTGGGCTCATCTACACAGCGCCAGATTTGGGCTCAAGTAGCATATTCAAGTCACATTCCACTCAACTGCAGGTTGCCAATGAAACATGAAAGGCGCCACCAGTGGCGCAGTGGTGATGTCCGCATGTTCTGGGTCGGCAGCCCGGGGCCGGACACGTGGTATCCTGGGTGTGTCCCTGCTCACTGCTGGTCCAGCCATTTTCCAGCAGGCGTCCAAGGTAGTGTTGAGGCAGCTGGGAAGTGATGTCAGACAGCATCACTCTTCCTCAGAAAATACAGCAGCATCGCCTGCAGATGTGAGCACACACATAAACATATGCCAAAACAAAATCAATGAAGAGTTGCAAAGAACAGAAAAACTGAACCTCAAAAAAAAAAAATGCCAGTAAGAACAAAAAGATTTCTAGTAATAAGCTTAGCCAAACAGCTGCAAGCTATGGAAACCGAAAGCTAGCAAAGCTTTGTGGAAAGAAATTCCAGAAGACACAAGCAAACGGAAGGGTATTCCGTGCTCTAGGAATGTAAGAACTAAAACACTTGATACTTCCGTAATGGATAAAGCAATCTCTGGATTCCATGCAATCCCAGTCAAAGTTGCAGAATCTTTCCCACAGAAATAGAAGAGAGAATCCTAAGGTCTCTATCCAGTGAAAAGGGACGCTGAATGCCCAAAGGAATCCTGAGGGAAACAAGCAAAGCGGGACATATCACACTTTGTGATTTCAACATGTAGGACGAAGTGCTAGGTACCGAAACGGCACAGTTTGGCCTCAAAAACAGGCAAACAGACCAACGGAACAGAATCCAGAGCCCAGAGTTCAACTCACACATATATGGACAGCACATTTGCAATGAGGAAGGCAAGAGGAGACAGTGGAGAAAGGAGAGACTAACAGAAACAGTGCTGGGAAGACTGCAGAGCCACATGTAACACAATGAGAGTAGACCATGATGTTACACCAGGCACACACACCATCTCGAAATGGATTAAAGCCTTCAACGGAAGTCTTGAAACAGTGAAACTTCCTGGAGGAAACGCAGGCAGCCTGCTCTTTACCATCTGGCTTAGCCACCTATTTGGAAGAAGCATGTGTGACTGGGCAAGGGCAACAAAGGAAACAAGAAACAAACGGGATTCCATCCAATGCAGAACCTACTGTCCAGCCAAGGAAACCATCTACTCAATGCAAAGACAGCACAACAACAGGGAGAGGATGTTTCAAACCACACGTCGTAGAAGGGCTGAATAGCCAAAACATCCAATGACCACACACGTCTCCACAAGAGAAAAAACAACAAGCCCATTAAAACCTGGGCAAAAGATGGAAACAGAAATTTACCCCAAGAAGATAGAAGGTTGGGAAATAACTATATAAACACATGTTCATCATCATTAAGTCTAAGGCCAATGCAAATTCAAACGGCAATGAGATAACAGCTCACTGTGGTCAGAATGGCTACAAGGAACAAGACAGGAAACAACAAGTGTTGGAGAGGAGGTGGAGAGAAGGGAAGAGTCCTGCAGAGCTTGTGGGAGTGTAAACCAGTGCAGGCACTACGTAAAGCTATGTGACATTACCTCAAATATTTCAGAATCCATCTACCATATGATCCAGCTATTCCTCTCCGGCGTGTTTATCCAAAGACCTTGGAATCACTAAGGCATGGAGATCCCTGCACTGCTTTGTTCACCACAGCCTTACTCCCGATATCCAAGACTTGGAATCCTCCCTGGTGCCCATCAAGGGCTCTTGGAGAAGGACGATGGGCTATATCCACACAATGGCATAGCACTCAGCTGTAAGAAAGGGTGCAGTCCAGCTATTTGTGACAGCAGAATGGCTACTGAGTGCATGAAGGTAACTGAGACAATCCCCAGGGAGAAAGTCACATACCATAGGATCTCACTTACAAGGAGAAGGTGAAAACACGGAGCAACAAACCGGTAGCATGTGACAGAGGATTGGTGGTTCCCAGAGGTAACGGGTGGCAGGGGACGGAGGGAGAAACAGTTGATTAGGCACAAGTGTGTGGTGTGGGCCTGTAATTAAGGTTAGAGTGGCCAAGATGATGTAGCATACAAAGAAGTCTAAATCTATGAGGATGTAAATCTGAAAGTTATAGGATGTTATAATGCAGGGTTACAGAAACCAGTTCACATAAAATCAAAACTCCATAAAGGCAAGCAGGTTTATGGCATAAAGATTGCAGGCTGAAAGAGTTTGGAGAAGATGGGCTTCCATGGATTGATAATCACCTTCAAATGCTTCATGATGCTACAGAAAGGTAGACCATTGCAAAGAGATGAAGAGGAACACTACCAAGAGAACACGTTCCATGCTAAGCTCATGAGAGAATGGAAAATGTAGCTGTCTATGATGTTACTACTAATAACCTTTACGAATAATCAAAGCAGGCCAACATCTTCCAAAGTTCAGTACAAAGGTTGGTTCAAAAGTCCTATTCAGGGTCGGCCCAGTGGTGTAGCGGGTAAGTGCCCATGTTCTGCTTGGGCGGCCTGGGCTTTGCTGGCCAGCATCACGGGTCCGGATCAGATTAGGAGCATTTGGAAATATAGATTTCAAGGTATGATGCAGACAGAGATCATGAAGATGTAGAAATTGTGAGGATACGTTATGAATACACACCAGAAAAAGAACCATGAGAATATCACAATCTATGAATGCATCAGGTACACTTCCCCACATGATGAAGGAAGTAAAACATGTGACGAGCCAAGGTGGAATTGCCAGAGTGCTATGAGATGACACGATCATTGTGCATCAGAGGATTGCTGGGAACATAAAGTTGGCAGGGACTCCGGGACTTTCTCTGGGGAAAGTCCACACATTTGGCCACATCCACAAATGATAAGAGATAAATCCCAGAACGATCTTAAAGGAAAGAAACCAGTGTCTAGAAGGAATGTAGTAGACCTTTCAAGGTTCGAGGATAAAGTTAGAAACCGACAAGTCCAGAAAAAGGAAAACTGTCCTACCTGGAAAGGGAGAGTAGTCAGACTGGTATGAGATCACTCTGAGACACTGTGTGCATGGAGGTTGTCAGGACAACTTAGAATTCTGAGGGTGTTTATGACATCATGGTGACCATGTCAACCAAGTCGGCTGAGGTTTACAGCCCGAGGATAGGCCTAGGACAGTATATTCAAGTGACAGTTACCCAGAAACAGCTTTTCCAAACAGAATCCTGGCACAGAATCTTGAAGAGATCAAAGAGACGCTGATTCAAGAGTTGAGAAAGGAATCATTGGGTAGAAGCGATACTAGAGGGGCAAGCACTGAGAGGAGAACAGTGTCATCTACTCAAGTAGATGGGGAGACTGTGCTGATTCAAGCTTGAAACTTGTTTAGAAAAAAGAGGCCGGACCTGGGGCTTATCAGACCTACGTTGTCCTTCTGCCTTATTCATAATCCAAAGTCAAGAATGATCACTTGAGGACATTGAAGAGAAGAATCCAGACCTCCTTTTCTAGGCCCCTAGCATCTTGAAGACAAGTCTCTCTTTCCATAGCTCTGGCTTCACAGGGGTCCACTGGGTACATGCCAATGTGTCTCAAGAGATCTCATTGAAGCCTGGAAGGAATGGATCTCTGCCATGGTTGGCTATGTTTCTTGCTTTGGAAAGGCTCTAGATGTGTGCTAAAAAGCACCCTTTTCCAGAGGGCTTCGTTCCTTGGTGATGGCTGCCCTCCCAGGCTAGAGTGCTCAGTTGGGATCAATGAGATTCTCTCCCCCATCTCTTATCTTAGAAGGACTATTGATTATGTGTTTCGAACTACATGTAAGGAGGTTGGCTGAAAAACTAGAACATTTCCATTATATTTAAAGAAAAATAAACATGCCACAGCTGAGGATGTAAATCAAACAAATAAAAAACCCCTGTAGAAATAAAGTAAGAAACGATCTACATGTAATCTAGTGGAGTGTTCAGGGATGAGGGGTGAAGTACGAAACCACCCAAATCCAGAAAAGGGATGGAAGGATCTCTCCCCTGGAGAGAGGAATTCATCAGATTCATCTAATTTGTCTCGAAACCCTTGGGTCCTTGAAGGTGGTTGCCAGGACAACATGGAGTTTCTCATCTCACAATGTCAAACGAAGCAAGATGACCACATGTACTCAGTGCTCAGTTGCACCTAGGCTAGCATAGCAAAGATTACTTCAAGTTACCAATAGAAATTCAAAGATAACACCCAACAATCACAAAAGCACTCACACACCAGCCTACAGAACATACAGTGATTAAAGAAATACAAAATTCCTAACTTGGAATGAAGGAGAATGCAATCATAAGCATGTCAAAGGGAGATAGCTCAGAAAGACCATGACAATTAGACTATGGAAAAGAAAACATGGTCCCAGAAAATGGAAGGCCAACAGAAATCACACCTCAATAATCCACAGTGAAAGACGTCAGTCTTTAGACAGACTCTGCTTGAATGTTGGAAAGTCTGAGAAAGTGACAACCCCAAAACCTGCAGTGAAGGTCAAACCTGGGCTAACTGGGAAGGGTGAGTTCTCAGACTGCTCCAAACGGGCTCTGAAACCGTGTGTCCATGAAGCTTTCCGGGACAGCAGAGACAAAATTCTGACAAATCCTCTGACATCACAGTGCACCGGAAAAACAACCTGGCCTAGTCAACACAGGGCCAGAGTTGGGCTCAAGTGGCATATTCAAGTCACATTCCACTCAACTGCAGGTTGGCAATGGAACATGTAAAGGGCCGGCCAGTGTTGCAGGGGTGAAGTCCACGTGTTCTTGGTCGGCCGGCCGCGGTCGGGAGCGTGGAATCCTGGGGTGATCCTCCTCATGGTTGTTACAGCCATCTGGGGCAGGCATCTGAGGTAGTGTAGAGGCAGTTGGGAAACGACGTTAGGCAGTGCCACTCATCCTCAGCAAGTACAGCAGCATTGTAAGCAGATGTGAGCATAGCAATAAACGTTTGCCAAAACAGAACCAATTAAAAGGTGCAAAGAATAGAAATAATGAACCTCAAAAAGGGAAGCATGCCAGTAGGAGAAATAAGATATCTAAGACTATGCTTCACCAAACAGATGCAAGCTATGTAAACCAAAACCTGGCAAAGCTTTGCGGAAAGAAACTCCAGAAGACCTAAGGAAACGGAAGGCTATTTCATGCTCTTCGAATGGAAGAACTAATACACTTGAAACGTCCATACCCCATAAAGCATTCTGTGGATTCCATGCAATCCCAGTCCAAGTTGCAGCAATCTTTCTCACAGAAATAGAGAGAGGATAGTAAAGCCTCTATCCAGCAGCAAAAGAATCTGAATACCCAAAGGAATCCTGAGGAAAACGAACAAAGCATGACATATCACACTGTCTGATTTCTTCATGTAGGACGGAGCACAACGAACTGAAATGGCACAGTCTGGGTCCAAAAACAGGCACACAGACACATGGAACAGAATCGAGAGCCCAGAGGTCAACTTACGTACATATGGACAACCCGTTTTCGACAAGGGAACCAAGAGGAGACAGCGGAGAAAGGAGAGTCTCGACAAGCAATGGTGCATGGAAGAATGCACAGCCACATGTAACACAATGAGAGTAGACCATGATGTTACACCAGGCACACACACCACCTCGAAATGGATTAAAGCCTTGAATGGAAGACTTGAAACCGTGCAACTTCTAGGAGACAACCCAGGTAGCTTGCTCTTTGCCATCTGGCTTAGCCACCTATTTGGAAGAAGCATGTTTGAATAGTCAAGGGCAACAAAGGAAACAAGAAACAAACGGGACTTCATACACTGCAGAAGCTTCTGCCCAGACAAGGAAACCATCAACTCAGTGCAACGTCAGCACAACAACTGGGAGAGGATGTTTTCAAAACACACATCAGAGAAGGGGTTAAGAGCCAAAAGATCCACTGAGCTCATACGTCTCCAAAAGAGAAAACGCAACAAGCCCACTAAAACCTGGCAGAAGATGCAAACAGAGATTTCTCCCCAGAAGATAGAAAGATGACCAATAGGCTGTATGAAAACATGTTCCTCATCAGGAAGTCCCATGCCAGTGCAAATCCAAACTTCAATGAGATAGCAGCTTACTGTGGTCACAATGGCCCTAAGTAACAAGCCAGGAAACAAGTGTCTGAGAAGAGGTGGAGAGAAGTGAAGCCTCCAGCACTGCTGGTGGTAGTGTAAACCGATGCTGCCACTCCACAAAGCAGTGTGGACTTGCCTCAGAAATTTAAGATTCCATCTACCATATGATCCAGCTCTTCCTCGGTGGTGTATTTATCCAAAGAACTTGGAAACACCAATGCATAGAGATCCCTGCACTGCTGTGTTCACCACAGCCTTGCTCCTGATATCCAAGACTTGGAAGCTGCCCTGGTGCCCATCAAGGGACCAATGGAGAAGGAAGATGGGCTATAGCGACACAAGGGCATACTACTCAGCTATAAGTAAGGATGTAATCCAGCCCTTTGTGACCTCCAGAATGGCTCCTGAGGGTCTTATGGGAAGTGAAACCAGTCACAGGGAGAAAGTCAAATCCCGTAGGTTCTCACTTACAAGGAGAACAGAAAAACATGGGCTAATGTACAGGTACCATGGGACAGTGGATTGGTGGTTCCCAAGGGGACTGGGGGGCGGAGGGATGGTGAAAGAGAAGATTAGCCACAAGCATGTGGTTCAGGCCTGTAATAAGGCTTCCGGAGGGGAGGATGATATAACCTACACAGAAGTCTAAATCTCTGGGGGTGGAAATCTGAAAGCTACAGGATGTTATAACGCAGGGTTACAACAATAAATTAACATAAAATCCAAAATCCAGAAAGGCGTGCGGATTTACGGCATAAAGCTTTGGAGTCTGAAAGAGATGAGAGAAGATGAACTTCCAAGTATTGACAATCACCTCCAAATGCTTAATAGTGCTACAGAAAGGTAGACCATTGCAACGAGATGATGAGGAATACTGCCAAGAGAACATGTTCCGTGCTAATCTCACGCACCAACGGAAAATGTTCCCGTCCATGATGTTGCTAGTAATTCCATTTACCCATAATCAAAGGAGGATAACATCTTCCCAAGTTCAGGCCAATGATTGGCCCAAAAGTCCAATTCAGGGCTGGCCCTGTGGTGTAGTGGGTAAGTGCCCACGTTCCGCTTGGGCGACCCGGGCTTCAGTGGTTCGCATCAGGGGTGGGGATCAGGTTAGTAGCAATCGGAAATGTAGATTTCACGGTATGGTGTGGACAGAGACCATAAAGAAGTAGAAATTGTGAGGATGTGTTAGCAATACGCACCAGAAAAAGAAACATGAGGGTACTACAATGTGTGAACGCAGCTGGTACACTTGCCAAATGAAGAAGGAAGGAAAACTTTTAACCTGCCAAGGTGGACTTGTGAGACTGCTATGAGATGAAATGATCATTGCGCATCAGAGGATTGCCTGGGCAACCTCAACTTGGGAAGTACTCCAGGACTTTCTATGGGGAAGGTCCACCCATTTGGTCATAGCCACAAATTATGAGAGATGACCTAGGATAATCTTAAAGGAAAGAAACCGGTGTCTAGAGAGAATGTAGTACACCTTTCAAAGTTGGAGGATAAAGTTGGAAACTGACATGAAATCCAGAAAAAGGAAAACTATCCTGCCTGGAAAAGGTGCGTGGTCAGACTTGTATGAGATGGCTCTGAAACATGGTGTGCAGGGAGGTTGTCAGGACAACTTGTAACTTTGAGGGTGTTTATGATATCACGGTGAACATGTCACCCAAGATCGCTGCATATTTCCAGTCGGAGCATTGGACTAGGCTAGGATATTCAAGTGAGAGATACCCAGACACAGCTGTTACAAACAGAAACTGGGCACAGAATCTTGAAGAGATCAAAGAGACTATGATCCAAGGGATAAGAAAGGAATCATTGGGAAGAAGCGATAATAGAGGGACAAGCACCAAGAGGGGAACATTGTCATCTACTCAAGTAGATGGGGAGACCATGCTGATTCAAGCTTGAAACTTGATTGGAAACAAGAGGCCAGACTTGGGGCTTATCAGACCGACATTGTCCTTCTGACTTAATCTTAATCCAAAGTCAAGAATGAAGTCTTCAGGACATCAAAGAGGAGAATCCATGCCTCCTTTCCTGGGCCCCTAGCATTCTTTGAGGAGAAGTCTCCCTTTCCATAGCTCTGGCATCACGGGGGCCCACTGGGTAGACGGTTATGTCTCACAAGAGTACTCTTTGAAGCCCTGAAGGCGTGGGCACCTGTCATGCTTGGGGTATGTTTCCTTGTTTGGAAGGGCTCCAGAAGTGTGCTGAAATGCACCCTTTTCCAGAGGGCTTTGTTCCTTTGTGAAGGCTGCCCTCCCAGGCTAGATTGCTCCATTGGACTCTAATGAAGTTCTCTCCCCATATCTCTGACCCTAGAAGGAATATTGATTATGTGTTTTGACACCTTATGTAAGGAGTTGGTGGAAAATTAAACATTACAGTGACATTTAAAGAAAACTACACATGCCAGATCTGAGGATGTAAATCAAACAAATAAACCCTATAGAAATAAAGCAAGCCAGTATCTGGACGTAAGCTAGTGGAATGTTCAAGGATCAGGGCTGAAGTTTGAAACTTCCCAAATCCAGAAAAGAGACAGAAAAATCTGTTGCCTGGAGAGAGGAGTTCATCAGATTTGTCTAATTTGTCTCGGAAACATCATTTCCGTGAAGGTGGTTGCCAGGACACCCATGAATCTAGAGTTTCTGATCTCAGAATGTCAGACCATCCAAGAGGACCTGGTGTTCTCAGTGCTCAGTTTGGCCTAGGCTAGGATAGCAGAGATTCCTTCAAGTGACAGATGGAAATTCCAAGACAACACCCAACAATCACGAAAGGACTCACACCTCGGCCTACAGAAAATATGGTGATTAAAAAAATACAAGATTAATAACTTGGCATGAAGGAGAACGGCTTCATAAGCATATGTAAGGGAGATAGCTGAGAAAGACCATGATGATTAGACTATGGAAATGAAACCAAGGTCCCCGAAATGGAAGGCAAACTGAAATCACAACTGAATAATCCACTATGAAATATGTCATTCATTAGACAGACTCTGCTGGAATGTTTGAAAGTCCGAGAAATTCACAACCCCAAAAACTGCAGCGAAGGTCAAAGCTGGGCTACCTGGGAAGGGTGAGTTACGAGTTTGCTCCAAGCGGGCTATGAAAGCCGGTGTCCATGAAGCTTGCCGGGACAGCAGAGACACAATTCTGACAGATCCTCTGACATCACACTGGACCAGATAAACAAGCTGGCCTCATCTACACAGGGCCAGAGTTGGGCTCAAGTAGCATACTCGAGTCACCTTCCACTCAACTGCAGGCTGTCAATGGAACATGAAAGGGGCCGGCCAGTGGTGCAGCGGTGAAGTCCACGTGCTCTGGTTCGGCAGCCAGCGGTGGCCACATAGAATCCTGGCGTGAACCTCCTCATGGCTGGTCCAGCCTTTCTGGGACAGGCGTCCGAGGTAGTGTAGAGGCAGATGGGAAGAGACGTTAGACAGGGCCCTCTTCATCAGGAAATACAGGAGCATTGCCAACAGGTGTGAGCACAGCAATAAACTTCTGCCTAAACAAAAGCAATTAAAAGTTACAAATGATAGAAAAACTTACCCTCAAAAAAAAATAAAAGCATGCTTTAGAAGATTAAGGTATCTAGGAATAACCTGAGCCAAAAGGTGAAAGCTATGTAAACCGAGAAATAGCAAAGCTTTGAGGAAAGAAATTCCACAAGACACAAGGAACTGGTAGGGCATTCAGTGCTCTTGGAATGGAAGAATTAACACATTTGAAACGTCCGTACTGGATAAAGCAATCTCTGGATTCCATGCAATCCCAGTCAACGTTGCAGCAATCTTTCCCACAGAAATAGAAGAGGGAATCCTAATGTTTATCTCCAGCAACAAAAGACCCTGAAGAACCAAAGGAATCCTGAGGAAAACAAAGAAATCATGACGTATCATCACAATGATTCCTTTCTTATCCCTTCAATCAGCGTCTCTTTGGTCTCTTCAAGATTCTGTGCCTGGTTTCTGTTTGTAAAAGCTGTTTCTGGGTATCTCTCACTTGACTATCCTAGCCTAGTCCAATGGTAGGACTGGAAACATGCGGCCATCTTGGGTGACATGTTCACCGTGATGTCATAAACACCCTCAGAATTCTAAGTTGTCCTGAAAACCTCCATGAACGCAGTGGTTCAGACCCATCTCATACCAGTCTGACTATTCCCCCTTTCCAGGTAGGATAGTTTTCCTTGTTCTGGATTTCTTGTCAGTTTCTAACTTTCTCCTCGAACTTTGAAAGGTCTACTATATTCCCTCTAGACACCGGTTTCTTCCCTTAAAGATCATCCCTGGTTTTATCTCTTATCTTTTGTGGATATGGCCAAATGGGTGGACTTTCCTCAGAGAACGTCCTGAAGTCCGTAAGAAGTTGATGCTGTCCAGGCAATCCCCTGATGCACAATGATCGTGTGATCTCCTAGCAGCGTGACAATTCCACCTTGGCATCTCACATGTTTTGTTTCCTTCATCATTTGGGGAAGTGTTCCTTATGCGTTCATAGATTGTAATATTCTCATGGTTCTTTTTCTGGTGAGTATTGATAAGGTCATCTCACACTTTCTACTTCTTTATGATCTCTGTGCCCACGAGACCATGAAATCTGGATTTCCTAATGCTAGTAATCTGATCCACACACGTGATGCTAGCCAATGAAGCCCCGGCCACCGAGGCGGAACGTGGGCACTTACCTGCTGCAATACAGGGCAGGCCCTGAATTGGACTTTTGGACCGAACTTTGGCCTGAACTTGGGAAGATGTTGGCCTGCTTGGCTCGTGCGTGAAGGGAATCAGTAGTAACAACATGGAAGGTAGCATTTTCCATTGGTTCATGTGTTTAGCAAGGAACATGTTCTCTTCCTAGTATTCCTCTTCATCTCTTTGCAAAGGTCTACCTTTCTGTAGCATCATTAAGCATTTTGAGGTGATTACCAATCCTTGGGAGTTCATCTTCTCTAATCTGTTTCAGCCTCCAAAGCTTTAGGCCGTAAATCTGCACCCCTTTTTGGAGTTTTGATTTTATGTGAATTGGTGGCCGTAACCCTGCACTATAACATCCTATATCTTTCACATTTACATCCTCACAGATTTAAAGTTCTGTGTAGGTTACATCATCTTCACCACCATAAGCCTAATTACAGGCCCTCACCACACACTTGTGCCTATTCAACTATGTCTCCCTCCGGGCCCAGGCTCCCATTCCCTCTGGGAACCACTGGTTCCATCTCACGTGATTCCAGTTTGTTTGTCCTTTTTTTCTATATCTCTTTGTAACTTAGATCGCATGGTATTTGACCTTCTCCCTGGGCTTGTTTCAATTCCCCTCATACCCTCAGGAGCCATTCTGGTGGTCACAAATGACTGGACTGCATCCATTCCTACAGCTGAGTGCTATGCCATTGTGTGGATATAGCCCATCTTCCTTCTCCATTCGTCCCTTGATGGGCACCAGGGCGGCTTACAAGTCTTGTATCTCGGGAGTAAGGCTGTGGTGAACACAGTGGTGCACGGATCTCTATGCATTAGTGTTTCCAAGTTCTATGGATAGACAAGCTGCCGAGGAATAGCTGGATCATATGGTAGAAATTTCTGAGGCAATTCCACACTGCTTTTCCTACTGGCTGCACCGGTTTACACTCCCACCAGTGGTGCAGGAGGCTTCCCTTGTCTCCACCTCCTCTCTGACACTTGTTTCCTGTCTTGTTCCTTATAGCCATTCTGACCACAGGGAGCTGTTATCCCATTGCCGTTTGGATTTGCACTGGCCTGAGAATTTATGATGGTGAACATGTTTTCATACAGCTGTTGCCCATCTTTCTCTCTTTGGGAGAAATCTCTGTTTCCATCTTTTGCCCAGGTTTTACTGGGTTTGTTGTTTTTCCTCTTGTGGAGACGTGTGAGGTTATTGGATCGTTTGGCTATTCAGCCCTTCTCTGATGTGTGGTTTGCAAACATCCACTGCCAGTTGCTGTGCAGTCTTTGCATTGACTTATGGTTTCCTTGGCTGGGCAGAACCTTCTGCGTTGGATAGAGTCCCGTTTGTTTCTTGTTTCCTTTCTTGCCCTTGCCCAGTCACACATGCTTCTTCCAAATAGGCAGCTAAGCCAGATGGTAAAGAGCACGCTGCCTGGGTTTTCTCCTAGAAGTTCCACGGACTCAAGTCTTCCATTCAAGGCTTTAATCCATTTCGAGGTGGCATGTGCCTCGTTTAACATCATGTCCTACTCTCATTTTGTTACCTGTGGTTGTGCAGTCTTCCAAGAAACATTTCTTCTCTAGACTTTCCTTTCTCCGCTGTCTTCTCTTGTCCCTCTGGTCGAAAATGAGCTGTCCATATTTGTGTGAGTAGACCTCTGTGCTCTTGATCGTGTTCTATTCGTCTAGGTGCCTGTTTTTGGGCCCAGACTGTGCTGTTTCAGTAGCTAGTGCTTCGTCCTGTATGGTGAAATCAGAAAGGGGGATACGTCCAGCTTTGTTCATTTTCCTCAGGATTCCGTTGGCTATTCAGTGTCCCTTATGCCTGGATAGAGACTTTAGGATTCTCTCTTCTATTTCTGTGGGAAAAATTACTACAACTTTGACTGGGATTGCATGGAATCCAGAGATTGCTTTATCTGTTACGAACTTTTCAAGTGTGTTAGTTCTTCCATTCCAAAAGCACGGTGTAGCCTTCCGTTTCCTTCTCTCTTCTGGAATTTATTTCCCAAAAGCTTTCTTCCCTTTCGTGTTACATAGCATGCACCCGTTTGGTTAAGGTCATTCATAGATATCTTATTCTTCTTACTGGTATACTTCTGTTTTTGAGGTTCAGTATTTATGTTCTTTGCACCTTTTAATTGGTTCTGTTTTGGCAAACGTTTATGGCTGTGCTCACATGTGCTGACACTGCAGCTGTATTTGCTGAAGAAGAGTGGCCCTGTCTAACGTTGCTTCCCATCTGCCTCTGCACTACCTCGGATGCCTGCCCCAGAATGGCTGGGCCAACGGTGAGGAGGCTCACCCCCAGGAATCCACGTGGCCTAGCGCGGGCTTCCAACCCAGAATGCACGGACTTCACTGCTACAACACGGGCTGGCCCCTTTCATGTTCCATTGCCAACCTGCTGTTGAGTGAAATGTGAATTAAATATGCTACATAAGCCCAAATCTGGCCCTGTGTAGACTAGGCCTGGTTTTCTTTCTGGTCCACGGTGATGTCAGAGGATTTGTCAGAATTGTGTCTCTGCTGTCCCGGAAAGCTTCATGGACACAGGGTTTCAGAGCCCGCTTGGAGCAGTCTCATAACTCACCCTTCCCAGTTAGCCCAGGTTTGACCTTCATTGCAAGTTTTGGGGTTGTGACCTTCTCGGTCTTTCCAACGTTCAAACATAGCCTGTCTAAAGACTGACGTATTGCACTGTGGATTATTCAGGTGTGATTTCTGTTGGGCTTCCATTTTCTGGGACCCTGTTTTCTTTTCCATAGTCTAATCGTCATGGTCTTTCTGAGGTATATCCCTTCGAGGTGCTTGTCAGTACATTCTCCTTCATTCCAAGTTAGGAATTTTGTATTTCTTTAATCACCATATGTTCTGTAGGCCGATGTGTGAGTGCTTTCGTGATTCCTGGGTGTCGTCTTTGAATTTCCATCGGTCACTTGAGGGAGTCTTTGCTCTCTTAGTCTAGGTGCAACTGAGCACTGAGTACGCGTGGTCATCTGGGTTCGTTTGACATTGTGAGATGAGAAACTCCAGGTACGACGTTGTCCTGGCAACCACCTTCAGGAACCCAATGCTTCTGAAACAAATTAGATGAATCTGATGAATTCCTCTGTCCAGGTGAGAGACCTTCTGTCTCTATTCTGGATTTGGGAAGTTTCAAACTTCACCCTTGATGCTTGAACTTTCCACTAGATTATGGCTAGATACTGGCTTACTTTGTTTCTACAGGTTTTGGTATGTGTTTGACTTACCTCCTCAGCTGTGGCGAGTTTATTTTTCTTTAAATATAATGGTAATGTTCTAATTTTCAGCAAACCTCCTTACGTGTGGTATCGAAACACGTAATCAATATTCCTTGTACGGCAAGAGAGGGTGGAGAGAATCTCATTGATCCCAACTGAACACTCTAGCCTGGGAGGGCAGCTTTCAGAAAGGAACAAAGCCCTCTGGAAAACGTGCTTTTCAGCACACTTCTAGAGCCCTTCCAAACCAAGCGACATACCCAAGCATGGCAGGGGGCCGTTCTTTCCGGGCTTCATTGAGATCTCTGCTCACACATTGGCATGTACCCAGAGGGCCCCCGTGACTTGAGCGCTATGGAAAGGGAGACTTGTCTTCAAAATTTGCTGAGGCCTAAGAAAGGTGGCCTCGCTTCTTTTCTTCAATGTCCTCAAGTAATCATTCTTGACTTTGGGTTATGGGTAAGGCAGAAGGACAATGTAGGTCTGATAAGCCCCAGGTACGGCCTCTTTTCTCAAAGCACTTTTCAAGCTTGAATCAGCATGGCCTCCACATCTACGTGAGTAGATGACAATGTTCTCCTCTGAGTGCTTGTCCCTCTATTATCGCTTCATTTCAGTGATTCCTTTCTCATCCCTTGACTACGCATCTGTTGGATCTCTTCAAGTTTCTGTGCCCAGTTTCTGTTTGGAAAAGCTGTTTCTGGGAATCTCTCACTTGAATATCCTAGCCTAGACAAATCCTCGGGATGGAAACCTGGGACCATCTTGGGTGACATGGTCACCATGATGTCATAAACACCCTCAGAATTCTAAGTTGTGCTGAAAACCTCCATGCACACAGTGTTTCAGACCCATCTCATACCAGTCTGACTACTCTCCCTTTCCAGGTGCGATAGTTTTCCTTTTTCTGGACTTCTTGTCGGTTTCTAACTTTCTCCTCGAACCTTGAAAGGTCTACTACATTCCTTCTAGACAATGGTTTCTTCCCTTTAAGATCGTCCTGGGATTTATCTCTTAAGTTTTGTGGATGTGGCCAAATGTGTGGACTTTCCCCACAGAAAGTCCTGGAGTCCCTGCAAAGTTGAAGTTACCCAGGCAATCCTCTGATGAGCAATGATCGTGTCATCTCATAGTAGTCTGGCAATTCCACCTTGGCAGGTCACATGTTTTACTTCCTTCATCATGTGGGGGAAGTGTACCTGATGCGTTCATAGATTGTAATATTCTCATGGTTCATTTCCCGGTGTGTATTCACAAGGTATCCTCACAATTTCTACTTCTTCATGATCTCTGTTGGCACCATACCTTGAAATCCATATTTCCTACTGCTCCTAATCTGATCCGGACCCGTGATGCCACCCTACCAAGCCTAGGCCGCCCAAGGGAAACATGGGCACTTACCAGCTACACCACAGTGCCGGACCTGAATTGGACTTTTGGACCAACCTTTTGCCTGAACTTGGGAAGATGTTGGCCTGCATTGATTATTCCTAAATGTAATTAGTAAAAACATCGTGGACGGTAACATTTTCCGTTGGCTCATGAGTTTAGCACAGAACGTGCTGTGTTGGTTGTGTTCCTCTTCATCTCTTTGCAATGGTCTAATTTTCTGTAGCATCGTTAAGCATTTGGAGGTGATTATCAATCCTTGGAAGTTCATCTTCTCTAAATTCTTTCAGCCTGCAATCTTTATGCCATAAACCTGCTTGCCTTTATGGAGTTTTGATTTTAGGTGAATTGATTTCCCTAACCCTTCATTATAACATCCTATAGCTTTCAGATTTACATCCTCATAGATTTAGACTTCTGTGTATGGTACATCATCTTCCCCACTGTAAGCCTAATTACAGGCCCACACTACACCATTGTGCCTAAACAACTCTTTCTCCCACCGTCCCCTGCCACCCGTTACCTCTGGGAACCACCAATCCCATGTCATGTTCTACATGTTTGTTGGTCCCTATTTTAATCTTCTCCTTGTAAGTGAGATCCTATGGTATTTGACATTCTCCCTGGGGGTTGTTTCAGTTCCCCTCATACCCACAGGAGCCATTCTGGTGTCACAAATGGCTGGACTGCACCCTGTCTTACAGCTGAGTGCTATGCCATTGTGTGGATATAGCCCACCTTCCTTCTCCATGGGTCCCTTGATGGGCACCAGAGGAACTTCCATGTCTTGCATATTGGGAGGAAGGCTGTGGTGAACACAGCGCTGCACGGATCTCTGTGCAGTAGTGTTCCCAATTTCTTTGGATAAACACGCCGCAGAGGAATAGCTGGACCATATGGTAGATGTATTTTGAAGTTTCTGAGGCAATTCCACAAGGCTATGCCTAGTGCCTTCACCGGTTTGCACTCCCACCAGCGGTGCAGAACTCTTCCCTTCTCTCCACCTCCCCTCCGACACTTGTTGTTTCCTGTCTTGTTCTTTATAGCCATTCTGACCACAGTGAGCTGCTATCTCATTGCCGTTTGGATTTGCATTGGCCTTAGACTCAATGATGATGAACATGAGTTCATAAAGCTGTTGGCAACCTTTCTGTCTTCTTGGTGTAAATCTCTGTTTCCATCTTTTGCCCAGGTTTTAATGGGCTTGTTGTTTTTTCTCTTGTCGAGACGTGTGAGGTCATTGGATCTTTTGGCTATTCAGCCCTTCTCCGATGTGCGGTTTGAAATATTCTCTTCCTGCTGTTGTGCTGTCCTTGCATTGAGTCGACGGTTTCCTTGGCTGGACAGAACCTACTGCATTGGATGGAGTCCCGTTTGTTTCTTGTTTCCATTGTTGACCTTGACTAGTCACACATGCTTCTTCCAAATAGGCCGCTACGCCAGATGGCAAAGAGCAAGCTCCCTGGGTTTTATTCTAGAAGTTTCACGGTTTCAAGTCTTAAGTTGAAGGGTTTAATCCATTTCGAGGGGGTGTATGTGCCTGGTGTAACATCATGGTCTACTCTCATTGTGTTACATGTGGCTGTGCAGGCTTCCCAGCACCGTTTCTTTTAGAGACTCACCTTTCTCCACTGTCTCCTCTTGCCTTCCTCGTTGCAAATGAGTTGTTCATATATGGGTGAGTTGACCTCTGGGCTCTGGATTCTGTTCCATTGGTCTGTGTGCCTGTTTTTGGGAGCAGGCTATGTTTCGGTACCTAGCTCTTCGTCCTACATGTTGGAATCAGAAAGTGTTTTACATCCTGCTTTGTTCGTCCTGCTTTTTTCCTCAGGATTCCTTTGGGTATTCAGGGTTCTTGTTGCTGTATAGAGAGTTTAGGATTCTCTCTTCTATTTCTGTGGGAAAGATTGCTGCAACTTTGACTGGGATTGCATGGAATCTAGAGATTGATTTATCCTTTATGGCCGTTTCAGTTGTTTTAGTTCTTACATTCCTAGACCGTGGAATACCCTTCCGTTTGCTTGTGTCTTCCGGAATTGCTTTCGCCAAAGCTTTGCTAGTTTTTGGTTTGCATTGCTTGCACCTGTTTGTCTAAGCTAATTCCTAGAAATCCTATTGTTCTTACGTGCATGTTTTTTCTTTCTGAGGTTCAGTTTTTCTATCCTATGCAACTTTTCATTGGTTTTGTTTTGGCAGATGTTCATGGCTGTGCTCACATCTGCTGGTGATGCTGCTGTACTTTCTGAGGAAGATTGACGCTGTCTGACGTTGCTTCCCATCTGCCTCTACACTACCTCAGACGCCTGCCCCAGAATGGCTGGACCAGCTGTGATGAGGTTCACCCCCAGGATTCCGCATGGCCTGCCTGGGGCTGCTGACCACAATGTGCAGTGTTCACCACGACACTGGCCGGCACCTTTCATGTTCCATTGGCAACCTGCAGTTGAGTGGAATGTGACTTGAATAGGCTACTTGGGCCAAATGTGGCACTGTGTAGATGAGGCCAGTTTATTTTTCTTCTCCACTGTGATGTCAGAAGATTTGTCAGAATTCTGTCTCTGCTGTCCTGGCACACTTCATTGACACAGGTTTTCAGAGCCCGATGTTAGCAGTGTGATAACTCACCTTTACCGATTAGCCTAAGTATGACATTTGCTCCAGTTTTTGTGGATGTGACTTTCTCTGACATTCGAACGTTCAGAGTATGACTAAAACGTAATTGTTTCATTGTGGATTATTCAGATGTGATTTCTGTGTGCCTTCCATTTTCTGTGACCGTTTTCTCTTTTCCATGGTATAATTGTTGATATGGGCTCGGCGAGCTGAAGACTCAAATATAAGATTTCTTGGACTCTCAAGGTCTGGCATTGGTGCTCTTTTATTTAGAGAATAGTACGGGATGGCATGGGGACAGGACCCATGGGCAGTGAAGAGCTGCTGCTGCTCCCTGGGGACGGGACCCATGAGCAGTCAGAGCTCCTGCTGCATCCCTCAGTTGAGGGTTAGTGATAATTTTATAAGGACTGGGTACATGACTTGTTTTTACTGGAAAAAGAAATGATGATGTTCAATGTCTTTAAATGACTTCAGTGCAGATGGGGTCTGGTTATTGTGCGGTCATATAACTTTAGATACGAATCTGCCCATATATATTACCATGTAGGTTAGTATGCCCTGGGATGCTCTCCATGGGACAGCCCTAATTCATATCAACAAAAAATCCAACGGGTCATATAGATTGGCATGTAGGCCAGGTCACCTTGGGCTTTTCTATCTGGAGCAGCCTCAATCCACGACATAACCCCCCTCGAACCCATTTGGACCGGAAATATTTGGGGATATGGACGATGTTCACTCTTCTGTAAATACTTCTGGCTGTACAATGTTGTAGAGGTGTCCCTAAATGGGGCCATAGGCACAGGTAGAAGTTCAGTGGACCAGAAGTCTTCACCTGTGGAGTCCAAGGCTAAGTTATACAGAGCCCCTGGAGAGGAGAGAATCATTTGACGAGATGTGTTCCAAGAGGTGAAATATTTTGGCATGCAGAAGACAAACAACAAAACAGACAACAAACTACAAGTAGAAATACAAGCAGTATGTTTAACCCAATGAATAACGTTTTGAAGTAGTGCAGAAACCTGGTACTGACTGGGAGCTCAACCAATCGTTTAGAGTTAGGGTTGCTCAGACATGGATTTAATTTGGTGGCTGGGCTAGGAAGCCAGAAATATTTTGACGGTAGTCAAGAATATAGGCAAAACATTCAGTTTTTATAATGGCACAGGTGCCCCCTTGTGGGGCTGTCAAGACATCCAGTGCCATTTGGATTTGGAGGACTGCCTTACACATTTGGGATACTTCTAAATTGAGCAGCGAAATGCTATGCTGTGCGTCATTTAATGCCTTCATACTGAATTTGATTAGGACTTCCATGTGCAAGACAGCATTTTCAATTCCTAATTGGTGAAGGATAATTGAGTAAAGATGGAAATACCAGTGGAAGACACAGCTGGTCCAGCGCTGTTGCAGTTGGGTAGGTTAGCAGGAGGAGATATATTAAATGTAGTTCTACCTTGCATGCAGACAAAGCCTAGGGTGCATCATCCAATCCATCCAGGTGGCAGCCAAGGCCATAAATTGGACCCACATCGACACTGAGCACCATTAGGGGCTAACCAAAACGTGCTGGGCCGTCTATCCCAGTCAGTCCCAGACCAGTCAGTATGTTTTTTAAGGCTATGATACGAGTACACAAATAACAGGGAATTTTTCCCATAAGTCGAGTGCTATTAGGCCATGTATCACAGGTGTGATTGGTTTGTTCCCAAGAGAGAGTGATCTTTTACTGGGTTGACCACTAGTAGGAGTGAACCAAATATATTCATTCCAAATTTGATATGGTCCATCCTGAGTCTTGATAAGCTGGGGACTTTAAATTTGGAACATGTTGTTTAGGATCCACATGTGACAAAGCAAATCTATTTAGTATTCGGGCAGTAGTATTGAAGGAAAATGTTTGATGGTGGCCAGGGAACTCCCAGGTGTCGGAGATAGATGGCCACAAGGAGACATTACGATTAGCAATAGATGAATCTTGCAAAAGAAAACAGCTAGAATCTAATATCCAGGAATACCTACTATAGCTTCTACATAAACGTATTTTTTCTCTCTTAAATCACCCTCATTTTTACAAAAGATAGCCAAATTAGGATGAACTGGTTTGCAAATAAAGTGTAGCTTCAATACAACTTGCTCCAATTATTTACATAAGAGGAGCAAGAATAGTAATTGCTTATACAGGCTTTTTTAAATCTTCTTTGCTGGACTTTTTTATGAGGAATCTCAGATTCAACTGTGAAGGCCTTGCAAGGCCAGAAAAGCCAAGCCAAGGATTTGCCATCAGATTTGGCCTGCAGTACTTACAGATTTGAGTGGTGTTCTCTTTGAGGTCCCCCAAAATATTTGGAGGTTCCTTACACCTGTCAGATAAGCAAGCTTCCTTACTTACTGGGTAAGATTGCCAGAATCTCTGTAAACAAGGTACCAGGCCCATGTTTCCAAGTGGCTGTATTCCAGAAAGTCGAATCTTTGTTCCTGAAATGCTGTCTTGTCATATCTGAGCCTGTGTGTTTCCAATATACATTCCAGTCAAAGCCTTGGTAGTATAACCAATGTGTCCTGTTATAAGGAGAACAGATTCTTATGGAACTTATACAAATATTGCCCAACATAACCATACTCGGTCACAAAGGGTTTCCCAATTCCAGAGGGATAAGGTAGGGAGAAAAAGATAAATGTTTCAGTTTTTCTTATAAAGGCATAATTTCACCAAACGGCTGTAAGTCAAAGTTAGCATAAGAGAAAAGAAAAAATATTTCCTTCATTGTGAGAAAACAAAACAACACATCAAAACTCAACAATATTTCAAACAGATGTCCTAAAAAATTATAATCATCCTCATCACTTCACACAGTCCTGTATAATCAACTCTTGAGCTGAATCTTCTGTCAGCAGATTGATGAACTTAGTTTCTGTTAGAATTCTGTCATTTCTTACTCAGTTCAGTTTTACAATCTGAAAGTTTGTCAGAAACGTGTAGTTTAGAACCTCTGTGTCAGAATCCTTTCCAGGAATTTCTCGGAAGATGAAAGATATTTGCAAAAGAAAAAAGCATCAGAGTAAAACAACAGCTATCTGCAAATGGACAAAGGACTCCAAACGGCAATTGCCAAAGAAACTTGGCTACTTCTGTGACATATAACACTTCCAGATAATAATTGGACTTATGACTGATAACCAGGACAGATCAGAATCTTAAGAATGCCATATAATTTTAAGACATCTATATTAATAACATTTACCCATCTAATACCACCTAAGAAAGTCTATCTTCACTTATTTCCCAATGTTTTCCATGTAATTTAATAGACCAAATAAGCCTAATTAGTTTGGTATTTTCCTCCTCATAGGAAGAGCGAGAAGATTTCTTTGAGAAGACTCAGGGGGCCTCTGAAAATCCTCAGAGTAATTTTTCTTCTGTCTACCAGATCAAAAGAAAGCCTTCATTCAAGATTTGAATATTTTTGAGGGAGAAACTTGTTAAAACATATCAAAAGTTTTTAAAATGCTTCTTCAAATAGGAAACAACACTCACTGTGAAACAATGCTCAGGTATCTATATAAAGTGATAACAGAAAGAGTGAAAAATCTTAAGAGTGACCTCAGTCATTATTTTCACAAAACAGATTTGTCTCTTAGGTAGAATTACTCAAAGGAATAGCTTTTATAACCTCTTTATCAAGAGCAGATCCAAAGTTCAAGAAAAAGTATCCTTTCAGAGAAAACCAAATTTGAATTTCTGCACGTACTTATTTTTAACATTCAAACTCATGCACTTAATTGAACTTACTTTAGTCTACTTGACCAGGCATAAAACTCCTTTCAGAATTTCTCCTTCACAAGCATTGTACAACATTGTCCCAAAGTCTTTCTTTTTCCTTTCTAGTACGTCATGACAAATTTATGTTTCTTAACCTATCAAACAAAATATTTCCATTCTTTATACCTTTTTTACTGAAAACATCCATTTTAACTTCCTTGAATACAGAGCTCTTTTGCTTATTAATTTCCAGTAGCTTTAATTCCATAGGTTAATTAGAACATTTAAACCTTAACAGACCTAGTAAACACTAAAAATGTAAACAATTATGAATTGTCTTTTATATCAGCATTCTAAACACTGCATAAATTTAGAAACGTGGTACTTTACAACAAAACACAAGGCATGCTTCTTAATACACCCAAACGCTTTTAGCCTCTTCACTAAGATGCCAAAATCAGATAACTTAGCTATGTTTATTAATAATGTTTCAGTGTTTCATCCTATCCAAAAATGACCCAGATATTCAGATTTTTATCATTTAACTTAACTTGGCAAAACTCAAGATTGTTACCAAAAAGAATTTTGAAGCTGTTTTTTCCCCAAGTATACAGACTGTAAAAGTTATTGTGAGTTTTATGTATTTAAACCATTTTTTTCCAACAATTATGTTCAGATTACCTATGGAAACCTCATGAGGCATTTGAAAAAACTGGTCATCGTTTACAGCTATTATTTTGCTGACAAATTTAACAGACAACGTGAACTTATGTGACTAGTAAACCCAGGATGAATGCCTGCACACTATGCAAATACCGACAACTCTGACGAGAAGACTATTTTCAATCAAACCAACAAACTTAAACAAGTTATCATTTACCATAGGTTAATTCACATCACGTTTACTTTGAAAGGCACTGAGTTAATTTCTACTACATTTAGAATTTAAGTAAGCACTTACTTTAAGCCAACTAAACAGAGATCTTAATTTTGGCCATAGCATCCAGGATAAAAGTATCACACCTATAACATACACATAGCCACACATACAGAGAGACTGTACAACCATCGTTTTAAAAACTACTGCTGTGAGTCAGGAACAATAATATTAAGCTCACGTTATGAATCCAAACTTTGTTTTGAGCCTTTTTACTAATACTTATGGAGAAGACCTTTGACATGCTAGACTTTTGGCAAAGGCACACTTATGTTCATTTATCCTTTCCCCTCCTTTTTTGTTTTTCAGTCTTAAGAATGAGTGATGGACTGGACAGTAGTTCCTGGAGAGGGAGGATGATAATCTTTTTCATGATAAAGGAACTAGGTGGAATCTGAACTGCCTCTAGAGCTGTCTTTCCAGTCTTGCAAGGATTTTGTAAGGACAGTTACTCTTGATTTCCCAGAAACTGGACTGTAACTTGAAGGTCCTTTTAGGTTGATCCACCTGTCCAACTGCACCAGAAAGGCACAGAGAAACCTCGCAAATTTTCTCCTAGTTGGAGTTTCTGGGGCATCACCCATACAATTGAAAGTGTTTCTAATTAGTTAGAAGGATTCTGAGTGGTGAGTCTCTGGGGATGCTTACGGCATTCCCCATGGCAGTAAAGCCAGTGTCTGACTGACAGTGGACTGGAAAAGGGTGCAGTGCCCACAGAAGCTGGGAACTTGCTGGAGGTCAGGGCTCCCAGCAGCCGGGTTGAGAGTTAAGTCCCTTGCAAAATGTTTTCAAGTTTTTCGATTTTACAGAAGGTCCAGGTTCTGGTCAGGTTCAGCCTGAACTTAAGCTCGACTTGGTGACAACAGACTACATGATGAGCAAAACAAAGAAAGGAAAAGAATACACCAGACCTCACCTTCATGGACACTCCCAGAGGGTTATCAAGATAAGAGTCACACAACAGTTCCCGTGCTGGGGCACACTACCCTAGCACGACAGTTCACAGAATAAATCACAGGTCTGCTACCCTCAGAGCCAACTCAGTAGGTGACTAAAATCCTCAATCAGCCATCTGCCAAAAAAGGGCACCCTACTTGGTGTTGCCGTGGTGATCAGGGTAGAAAGCCAAAGTTGGGGTTCCCAGGCTTGGAGGCCTTCACTCTTCAAAGATTCTTCTGTTTTCCGGTTGCAAAGCTCAAAAGGAGATGAAAATGGCCCGTGTAACTCTAACAAAGATGAAAGAGACACGTCCATTTCCTTGAAAATCCCCTGTGAACCTAGGGCAGCATCCCACCTGTCGTTCCTAATGTGGGGTTCCTATAGCAATGGGTGATGGGGAACTCCACCAGCATTGCATCCCTTGTATACCTTCCCTCGGATGCCTGGCAGTAACAGGTGCCTGGTGAACATCTCTCCTATTCTGCCTGGCAGCAATAGGTGCCTGGTGAATGGTCCCTGAGAGAAAAGGAGAAGTTTAAGAGAGAACAGGATAGAGAAAAATAGTGAGGAACTTTCCGCCGCTTTGGGGGACATTCTACCCAATTGCATGTTGGAGCCATTCTCCGAGAAGGGTTTTCCATACTCAACCAAAGGTTAGACTTTCTTACATGCCTTGAACTGGAGTCCCAATTGGGACAATCACACAGTTCAGAGCATGGTCAGGTGCCATGGGAGGTAGCCCAATACAGCCTGAGGAAAAGAAACCTTCCATGGGAGTCTTGCAGATTCCCGACCATCCTAATGACTTAAGTGGCCAACCCGTGCCCACGTAAAATTTATATATCAGAGATAGAGTCAGGAAGGAATGGATTAATTCATTCTACATCACCCTTAGGCTTAAGGTACTGATTCTCTTCAAGCCGAATGCCATGATTTGCCCCACAGAGTAGCCATGGGCAGCAAACGTTGATTCATACAGCTATCCAAGAAAGTTCCTGATGGAGAAGTGAATTTAGATCCATCCTCAAAAAGGAGAGAGGCACAAGGAAGGAAAGGGCATTTACCAGAAGTCAAGCTCACAAACCGATGAAGCAAAATCCCCGTACGGGCCACAAGATATGATGCGGGGTTGGCGAACTGAAGAGTCAAAAGAAAGATTTGTTGGACTCTCAAGGTCTGGCAGTGATGCTCTTTTATTTAGAGAATGGTACAGGATAGCATGGGGACAGGACCTATGGGCAGGGAAGAGCTTCAGGCATCGAGACAGGACCCATGGGCACTAAAGAGTTGCTGCATGGGGACAGGACCCATGGGCAGTCACAGCTCCTGCTGCTGCCCTGAGTACAGGGTAAGTGCTAATTTTATAAGCATAGTTACGTGGCTTACTTTTGCTGGAAAAAGAAAAGATGATGTAAAATGTCATGAAATGATTCCAGTTCAGTTGGGGTCTGGTTATTGTGTGGTCGGATAACATTAGATACGAATCTGGCCATATAGATAGGCATGTAGGTGAGCATGACCTGGGCTTCTCTCACTGGGGCACCTCTAATTCATACCAAAAAATGATTCACCGCGTCATGTAGTTTGGCAAGTAGGCCAGGTAACCTTGGGCTTTTCGAGCTGGGGCAGCCTTAATCCACATCAATCGTCATGGGCTTTCTCAGCTATCTCCCATAGATATGCTTATCAGTCCGTTCTCCTTCATTCAAGTTATTAATTTTGTATTTCTTTCATCACCATATGTTCTCCAGCCTGATGTATGAGTGATTCCCTGATTGTTGGGTATTGTCTTTGAATTTCAATCGTTCACTTGAAGTAATCTTTGCTAAGCTAGCCTAGGTCCAACCAAGCACTGAGAACACGTGGTCATGTTTGTTGGTTTGACATTCTGAGATCATAAACTCTAAATTCTAGGTTGTCCTGGCAGCCACCTTATGGACATAATCTTTCCGAGACAAATTAGACAAATCTGATGAATTCCTCTCTCCAGGTAAGATATTTTTATGTCTCTTTTCTGAATTTTGGAAGGCTCGAACTTGAGTCCGGATCCCTGATCGTTCAGGTAGATTATGTCTAGATACTGGTTTACTTTATTTCTGTAGGATTTGTTAGTTGTTTGATTTACATCCTCTGCTCTGGCATGTTTATTTGTCATTAAATATAAGTGTAATGTTGTAATTTTCAGCCAACTTCCTCCTTATGGTGTCAAAACACATAATCAATACTCTTCTATGGCAATACATCGAGAGAGAAAATTGCACTGGGGCCACTGAGCATTCTACTTTGGATGGCAGCCTTCACTTTGGATGTGAGGTTCCCAGAGGGAAAGAAAAAATCCAAAAAGGCATGCAGATTTGTGGCAAAAAGCTTTTGAGACTGAAAGACATTAGAGAAAATAAACTTCCAAGGATTGTGAATATCCTCCAAATGCTTAATGATGATACAGAAAGGTAGACCATTTCAAATAGATTAAGAGGACTACTACGAAGAGAACGTGTTCCGTGCTAAACTCATGAACCAAGGGAAAATGTTACCATCTATGAGGTTACTACTAATTACCTTCATGAATAATCACAGCAGGCCAGCTTCTTCCCAAGTTCAGGCAAAAAATTGGTCCCAAAGTAAAATTCAGGGCCAGCAATGTGTTCTGGTGTGTAAGAGTCCATGTTACTAGTGGGCGGCCTGGGATTCATGGATTCGTATGACACGTACTGATCACATTAGTAACATTAGGAAAGATAGGTTTCATGGTATGGTGCAGACAGAGATCATAAATAAGTGGAAATTGTGAGCATACCTTATAGATATGCACCAGGAAAAAAACATGAAAATATTGCAATCTATGACACATCTGGTACACTTCCCTAAATACAGAGGGAAGAAAGTGATGTGACCTGCATAGGTGGAATTGTCAGCCTGCACGAGATGCCACGATCATTGCACGTCAGAGGATTGCCTGGGCAGCTTCCACTTGGGAGGAACTCCAAGACTTTCACTGGGGAAAGTCTAAACACTCGGCCATATCCACAAAATGTAACAGATAAAACCCAGGATAAACTTAAAATAAAGAAACCAGTGTCTAGAGAGAATGTACTAGACATTTAAAAGTTCAAGGATAAAGTTAGAAACCGACAAGAAATCCAGGAAATGGAAAGGGTGAGTGTCAGACTGGTATGAGATGGCTCTGAAACACTGTGTGCAAGGAAGACGCCGGGACAACTTAGAAGTTTGAGGGTGTTTATGACACCACAGTGAACCTGTCACCCAAGATGCCCTCACCTTTATAGTCTGAGGATTATCCTGGGATACGATACTCAAGTGAGAGATACCCAGAAAAGAATTTAAAAACAGAAACCAAGCACTGAAACTTGAAGACATAGAATAGACGTTGATTAAATGGGTAAGAAAGAAGTCATCGTGATGAAGCAATAATACAGGGACAAGCACTGAGTGGAGACCATTGTCATCTACTCAAGTATATGGCGAGGCCATGCTGATTCAAGCTTGAAACTTGATTTGAAACCAGAGGCTGGACTTGGGGTTTATCAGATGTACAAATTCTCCTGCCTTAATCATAATCCAAAATCAAGAATGGTGTCCTGAGGACATTGTAGAGAAGGATTGATGCCTCCTTTCCTTTGCCTCTAGCATTAATTGAGGAGAAGTCTCACTTTCCAGAGCTCCTGGCATTATGGAGGCCAACTGGGTACATGCTAATGTGTCACAATACATCTCTTGGAACTCATGAAGTTATGGAACCCCGCCATGCTTCTAGTATGCCTCATTTTTTGGCAGGGCGCCAGAAGTGCGCTGAGAAACACCCTTTTCCAGATGGCTTCGTTGCTTTGTGAGGGCTGCACTGCCAGGCTAGTGTGTTCACTTTGGCTCCAATGAAATACTCTCCCCCTATCTCTTGGAGTAGAATGATTATTGATAACGTGTATTGACACCATATGTAAGGAGGTTGGCTCAAAATTAGAACATTACCATTATCTTTATAGAAAAATAAACATGCCAGATCTGAGGATGTACATCAAACAACACACCCTATAGAAATAAAGTAAACCAATATCTACACGTAGTCTAAGGGAACGTTCAACGATCGGTGGTCAAGTTCGAAACTTCCCAAATCCAGGAATGAAACAGAAAAGTACCTTCCCTGAAGCGGATTCATTAGATTCGTCTAATTTGTCTCAGATACATTATGTTCATGAAGGAGGTTGCGATGACTACCTATAGTTTGGAGTTTAAGATCTCAGGAGGTAAGACCAAGCAAGATGACCACGTGTTCTCAAGCTCACTTTGACTTAGGCTAGCATGATAAAGATTGCAACAAGTGACCAATGTCAATTCAAAGACAACACGCAACAATGAAAAGCACTCACACGTAGGCCTATAGAACATAGGGTGATTATAGAAATAGAAAATTGATACCTTGGGATGAAGGAGAACTGACTGACAAGCGTTCCATAGGGAGAAATCTGAGAAAGACCATGATGATTATACTATGGAAAGCAAAATGGGCTCAGAAAAGGGAAAGCAAACACAAATCACACTTGAATAATCCACAACGAAAGATGTCAGACGTTAGACAGACTATGCTTGAACTTTTGAAAGTCAGAGAGTGTCAAAAAAAAAAAAAAACCGCAGTGAGGTAAAACCTGGGCTACCTGGAAAGGGTGAGAATGAGACTGCTCCAAACGTGCTCAGAAACACTGTGTCCATGAAGCTTGCTGGGACAGCAGAGACACAATTTTGACAAATTGTTTGACTTCGCAGTCAAAATGCAAACTGGCTACGTCTACTCAGTGCCAGACTTGGGCTGAAGTAGCATATTTAAGTCACATTATACTGAACTGCAGGCTGCCAAGGGAATATGAAAGGGGCCGGCCAGTGGAGAATTGGGGAAGTCCGTGCATTCTGGGTCGGAAGCCTGGAGTTGACAGGGTGGAATACTGGGGGTAAACCTCTTCACCGCTGGCCAAACCATTCTGTGGCAGGCGTGGGAAGGAGTGTAGAGGCAGATGAGAAGTGACGATAGACAGGGCCACTCTTCCTTAGCAAATACAGGAGCACTGTCATCAGATGTGAGAACAGCGATAAACTTCTGTCAAAAGGAAGCAAATTAAAAGTTGCAAAGAATAGGAAAATTGAACCTCAAAAAAAAAATGCCAGTGAGAAGATGTAGATACCTAGGAACAACCTCGCCCCAACAGGTGAAAGCTCGGTAAATCGAAAACTAGCAAACCTTGTGGAAAGAAATGGGAGAAGACACAAGGAAGCGGAAGGATATTCCATGCTCTTGAAATGGAAGAATTAACACACTGGAAACCTCCACTCCGGATAAAGCAATCTCTAGATTACATGAAGTCCCAGGCAAAGTTGCAGCAATATTTCTCACAGAGATAGAAGCGAGCATCCTAAAGTTCACATCCAGCAACAAAAGACCACGGATGGCCAAAGGAATCCTGAGGAAAACGAACAAAGCTCAATGTATCACACTTTCTCATTTCAACATATAGGATGAAGAAATAGGATTGGAAATGGCACAGGCTGGGATGAAAACAGACACGCAGAAGCATGGAACACAATCGAGAGCCCAGAGGTATACACACACATACATGCACAGCCCATTTTCGACCACGGAACCAAGAGGAGACAGTGGAGAAAGGAAAGTCTCTACAATAAACGGTGCTGGGACGACTGCAGAGCCTCATGTAAGACAAGGAGAGTAGACCACGATGTTACACCAGGCACAAACACCAACACAAAATGGATTAAAGTTTTGAATGTAAGACTGCAAACCACGAGACTTCTCTAAGGAAACCTAGGCAGCATGCTATTTGACATCTGTCTTAGCCTCCTATTAGTAAGATGCATGTCTGTTGGGCAAGGGCAACAACGGAAACAAGAAACAGATGGGACTACATCAAATGCAAAAGCTTCTGCCCAGCCAAGGAAACCATCGACTCAATGAAAAGACAATACAACCACTGGGAGAGGATGTTTGAAAACCACACATTGGTGAACCGGTGAATAGCCAAATGATGCAGTGAACTCATATGCGTCCACAAGAGAAAAAAAAATAAGCCCATTAAAACCAGGGCAGTAGGTGGAAACAGAGATTTCACCCAAGAAGTATAGAGATGGCCAACAGGTGTATGAAAACATGTTAATCATCATTAAGACTCAGGGCAATTGAAATCCAAATGGCAGTGAGATAGCAGCTCACTGTGGTCTGAATGACTATAGGTAAAAAGTCAGGAAACAAGTGTCAGAGAGGAGCTGCAGAGATGGGAAGACTCCTACAGTGCTGCTGTGAGTGTAAGCTGGTGCAGCCACGACGCAAATCAGTGTGGAATTGCCTCAGACATGTCAGAATCCATCTACCATATGATCCAGCTATTATTCAGTGGCGTGTTTATCCAAAGACCTTGGAAGAAGTCGTGCACTGATATATGTGCACCCCTGTGTTCACCCTGGCCTTACTCCCGTGATCCAAGACTTGGAAGCCGCCCTGATGCCCATCAAGGCAGAAGGAAGAATAGATAGGGAAGATTGGAGAAGGAAGCTGGGCTTTATGAACACAATGGCATATCTCTGAGCCATAACAAAAGAGAGAATCCAGCCATTAGTGACCAGAAGGATGGCTCTTGTGGGTTTCATTGGAAGTGAAACAGCTCGCAGGGAGAAACTCAAATACCGTAGGAGCTCACTTACAAAGAGAAGAGGCAAACAAGGACCAACAAACTGGAAAGCTTTGTGGAAAGAAATTAAAGAAGACACAAGGAAACGGAAGTCTATTCCATGCTCTTCGAATGGAAGAACGAACACACTTGAAACGTCCATGTTGGATAAAGCAATCTCTGGATTCCACGCAAGCCCCATCGAAGTTTCTCAATCTTTCCCACAGAAATAGAAGAGAGAATCCTAAAGTGTCTATCCAGCAACAAAGGAGCAGGAAAGGCCAAAGGAATCCTGAGGAAAACGAACAACTCAGCAAGCACAACATTTTCGAATTTCCACATATAGGACGAACTGCTAGGTACCGAAACGGCAAAGGCTGGCCACAAAAAGAGGCACACAGACACAAGGAACAGAATCGAGAGCCCACAGGTCAACTCCCACATATATGGACAGCCAATTTTAGACCAAGGAGCCAAGAGGAGACAGCAGAGAAAGGAGAGTCTTGACAAGAAACGGTGCTGGGAAGACTGCACAGCCACATGTAACACAAGGAGAGTAGACCATGATGTTACACCAGCCACACACACCACCTCAAAATGGATTAAGGCCTTGAATGGAAGACTTGAAACCATGCAACTTCTAGGACAAAATGCAGGCAGCTTGCTCTTTGCCGTCTGGCTTAGCCGATTATTTGGAAGAAGCGTGTGTGACTGGGCAAGGGCAACAAAGGAAACAAGAAACAAGCGGGACTCCATCCAAAGCAGAAGCTTCTGAACAGCCATCGACTCCATCGACTCAATGCAAAGACAGCACAACAACTGCGAGTGGATGTTTGCAAACCACACATCGGAGAAGGGGTGATTAGCCAAAATATCCAATGAACTCATATGTCTCCACAATAAAAAAACAACGATCCCCATAAAACCTGGGCAAAAGATGGAAACAGATATTTCTCCCAGGAAGATAAAAGATGGCCAACAGGCTGTATGAAAACGTGTTCATCATCATTAAGTCTTTGGCAATGCAAATACGAACGGCAATGAGACAGCAGCTCACTGTGGTCAGAGTGGCTATAGGGATGAAGACAGGGAACAACAAGTCTTGGAGAGGAGGTGGAGAGAAGCAAAGCCTCCTGCACTGCTGGGGGAGTGTAATCAGGTACAGCCACTACCCAAATGCTGTGGAATTGCCTTAGAATTTTCAGAATCCATCTACCATATGATCCAGCTATTCCTCTGTGGCATATATATCCAAAGAACTTTGAAACACTAATGCTCAGAGATCCATGCAGCACTGTGTTCACCACAGCCTTACTCCCAATATCCAAGACATGGAAGCCTACGTGGTGCCCATCAAGTGACGAATGGAGAAGGAAGACGATCTATAGCCACACAATGGCCTATCTTCGGACTGTATAGATGTGGCCATCTTGGGTGACATGTTCATAAACACCCTCAGAATTCTAAGTTGTCCTGACAACCTCCATGCACACAATGTTTCAGAGCCATCGCATACCAGTCTGACCACTCCCCATTTCCAGGTAGGATAGTTTTCCTTTCTCTGGATTTCTTGTCGGGTTCTAACTTTCTCCTCGAACTTTGAAAGGTCTACTACATTCCCTCTACACACCAGTCTTTTTCCGTTAAGATTATCAAAGATTTTATCTATCTTTTGTGGATATGGTGAAATGGGTGGACTTTCCCCAGAGAAAGTCATGGACTCCCTCCCAAGTTGAAGTTGCCCAGGCAATCCCCTGATGCACACTTATCGTGTCATCTCCTAGCAGTCTGACAATTCCACCAGGCAAGTCACATGTTTCCTTCCTTCATCATTTGGGGAAGTGTACCTGATGCGTTTGTAGATTGTAATATTCACATGGTTTTTTTCTGGCGCGTATTGCTAAGTTTCCCTCACCATTTCTACTTCTTTGTGATCTCTGTGCCCACCAGACCGTGAAATCTGGATTTCCTAATGCTAGTAATCTGATCCACAACCGTGGTGCTATCCTGTTAAGCTCAGGCAGCCCAAGCGGAACTTGGGCACTTGCCTGCTACATCACATGTCCGTCAATGAATTGGACTTCTGGACCAACCTTTGGCCTGAACTTGGGAGGATGTTGGCCTGCTTCGATCATTCGTGAAGGGAATCAGTAGTAACATGAATGACCATAACATTTACCTTTGGTTGATGAGTTTAGCACCGAACATATTGTCTTGCTAGTATTCCGCTTCATCACTTTGCTAAGGTCTACCTTTCTGTAGCATCATTAAGCATTTGGAGGTGCTTACCAATCCGTGGAAGTTCATCTTCTCTAATCTCTTTCAGCCTCCATAGCTTAGGCCGTAAATCTGCACCTTTTTTTGGAGTTTTGATTTTATGTGAATTGATTGCCATAACCCAGCATTATAACATCCTATAGCTTTTCACATCTACATTCTCATAGATTTAGACTTCTGTGTAGGTTACATCATCTTCACCACTGTAAGCCTAGTTACAGGCCCTCACCACACACTTGTGCCTAATCAACTCTTTCTCCCTCAGGCCCCCGCATCCATTTCCCTTTGGGAACTACCAATCCCATGTCACGTCCTACCTTTTTGTTGCTCCGTTTTTCCTCTTCTCCTTGTACGTGAGATCCTGTGGTATTCAACCTTATCCCTGGGGCTTGTTTCAGTTCCCCTAAGACTCTCAGGAGCCATTCTGGTGGTCACAAATGGCTGGACTGCATCCATTCCTACAGCTGAGAGCTATACCATCGTGTGGCTAAAGCCGATGTAGCGTCTCCATTCATCTCTTGATGGTCACCACGGACGCTTCCAAGTCTTGGATATTGGGAGTAAGGCTGTGGTGAACACAGCAGTGCATCGATCTCTGTGCATTAGTGTTTCCATGATGTTTGGATATATACGCCACAGAGGAATAGATGTATCATATGTTAGGTGGATTCTGAAATTTCTGAGGCAATTCCACACCACTTTGCGTAGTGGCTGCACCGGTTCACATTCCTACAGCAGTGCAGGAGTCTTCCTTTCTCTCCACCTCCTCTGTGAAACTTATTGTTTCCCGTCTTCATCCTTATAGCCATTCTGATTGCCGTGTGCTGCTATCTCATTGCCGTTCAGATTTGCATTGACCAGAGACTTAATGATGATGAACATATTTTCATATAGCCTGTTGGCTATCTTCCTATCTTCCTGGGAGAAATGTCTGTTTCCATCTTTTGCCCAGGTTCTATTGGGCTCGTTGTTTTTATTCCTGTGAAGATGTATGAGTTCATTGGACCTTTTGGCTACTCAGCCATTCTCCGATGTGTGGTTTGCAAACAACCTGTCACAGTTGTTGTGCTGTCTTTGCATTGAGTTGATGGAGTCGTTGGCTGGGCAGAAGCTTCTGCATTGGGTGGAGTCCCGTTTGTTTCTTGTTTCCTTTCTTGCCCTTGCCCACTGACACATGCTTCTTCCAAATAGGCAGCCAAGCCAGATGGCAAAGAGCAAGCTGCCTGGGTTGTCTCCTAGAAGCTGCACGGTTTCAAGTATTCCATTCAAGGCTTTAATCCATTTCGAGGTCGTGTGTATGTCTGGTGTAACATCATGGTCTACTCTCATTGTGTTACCTGTTGGTGTGCAGTTTTCTCAGCACCGTTTCTTGTGGAGACTCTCCTTTCTCCACTTTCTCCTCTAGGCTCACTGTTCGAAAATGCGCTGTCAGTAGATGTGTGAGTTTATCTCCGGGCTCTCGTTCTGTTGCATGAGTCTGTGTGCCTATATTGGGGCCCAGGTTGTGCTGTTTCCGTACCTAGGGCTTCGTCCTATATGTTGAAATCAGAAAGTATGATACTTGCTGCTTTGTTGGTTTTCCTGAGGATTCCTCTGGCTATTCTGGGTCCTTTGTTGCTGGATAGAAACTTAATATTCTGTCTTGTATTTCTGTGGGAATGACTATTGCAACTTTGACTGGGACTGCATGCAATCCAGACACTGCTTTATGCAGTATGGACGTTTGAAGTGTGTTCGTTCTTCCATTGGAAGAGCACGAAATAGCCTTCCGTTTCCTTGTGTCTTCTGTAATATCTTCGCCCAAACCTTTGCAAGTTTTCTGTTTCCATAGCTTTCTGCTGTTTGGCCACGTTTATTCCTAGATATCTTTTTCTTCCTACTGGCATGCTTTCTTGTTTGAGGTTCAGTTATTCTATTCTTTGCAACTTTCAATTGGTTTTGTTTTGACAGAAGTTTATGGTTGTGCTCACATCTGCTGGCCATGCTGCTGCATTTCCTGAGGAAGAATGGCGATATCTATCATTGCTTCCCATCTCCCTCTACACTACCTCAGATGCCTTCCCCAGAATGGCTGGATGAGCGGTGAGGCGGCTCACCCCCAGGATTCCACTTCGCTGACCATGGGCTGCTGAACCAGAATGTGCGGACTTCATCACGGCCCCACTGGCTGTCCCTTTTCATGTTCCATTGCCAACCTGCAGTTGAGTGGATTGTGACTTGAATATGCTACTTGAGTCCAACTCTGGCCCTGTGTTGATGAGGCCAGCTTGCTTTTCTGGCCCACTGTGATGTTGGGTGATTTGTCAGAATCGTGTCTCTGCTGTCCGGTCTAGCTTCATGGACACAGGGTTTCAGAGCCCTCGGGGAGCAGTCTCATAAGTCACCCTTCTCATTTAGGCCAGGTTTGACCTTTCCTGCTGTTTTTGGCATTGTGACTTTCTCTGACTTTCAAATGTTCAGAGTGTGTCTAATGAGTGACATCTTTCACTGTGGATTAGTCAGCTTTGATTTCTGTTGGCCTCCATATTCTGGGATCCTTTTTTCTTTTCTATAGTTTAATTGTTATGGTCTTGTTGAGATATCTCCGTTCGATTTGCTTATCAGTGCATTCTCCTTCTTTCCAAGTTAGGAGTTTTGTATGTCTTTAATTACCATAGGTTCTGTAGCCCGACGTGTGAGTCATTTCGTGATTGTTGGGTGTGGTCTTGGAATTTCCATCGGTCACTTGTAGGAATCTTTGCTATCCCGGCCCAGGTGACACTTAGCCCTGAGAACACATGGTCGCCTTGGTAGGTTTGAGATTCTCAGATCAGAAACTCCAGATTCAAGGTTGTCTGGGCAACCACCTTCACAGACATTATGTTTTTGAGAGAAATTAGAGAAATCTGATGAATTCCTCCCTCCAGGTAAGTGATTTGTCTGTCTCTTTTCTGGATTTGGGAAGTTTCAAACTTGGCCCCTGATCATTGAATGCTCCAACAGATTACGTCTGCGTACTGGGCTTACTTTATTTCTACATGGTTTGCTATTGGTTTGATTTTCATTCTGAACTTTGGCAGGTGTATTTTTATTTAAATATAATGGCAATGTGCTAATTTTCAGCAAACCTCCTTCCATATGTTGTCAGAACAAGGAATCAATACTGTTTCCATGGCAAGAGGTGGGGGAGAGAATTTCATTGGAGCCCAACTGAGCACTGTAGCCTGGTAGGGCAGCCTTCACACAGGAACGAAGCCCTCTCGAAAAGGGTGCTTTTAAGCACACTTCTACAGCCCTCCAAACCAAAGGACACACCCCAAGCATGACAATCATCCATTCCTTTAAGTCTTCACAGAGATGTCTTGGGACACATTAGCATGTACCCAGTGGGACCCCGTGACGCCAGAGCTATGCAAAGGGAGACCTCTCTTCAAAGAATGCTAGGGGCCTAGCAAAGAAGGCCTCAATTGTTCTCTTCAATGTCCTCAAGAGATCATTCTTGACTTAGGATTATGAGTAAGGCAGATGGACAACGTAGTTCTGATAAGCCCCAAGTCCAGCCTCTTGTTTCAAATCAAGTTGCAAGCTTCAATCAGCACGGCCACCACATCTACTTGAGTAGATAACAATGTTCTCCTCTCAGTGCTTGCCCCTCTAGTATCCCTTCTTCCCAATGATTCCTTTCTTATCCCTTGAATCAGTGCCTCTTTGATCTCTTCAAGTTTCTGTGTGCAGTTTGTGTTTGGCAAAGCTGTTTCTGGATATCTCTCACCTGGGTATGCTAGCCAGGGCAATCCTCGGACTCTAAACTTGCTGCCAACTTGGGTGACACGTTCACCGTGACGTCATAAACACCCTCAGAATTCTAAGTTGTCCTGAAAACCTCCATGCACACAGTGTTTCAGAGTCATCTCATATCAGTCTGACGACTCCATCTTTCCAGGTAGGATAGTTTTCCTTGTTCTGGATTTCTTGTCAGTTTCTAACTTTCTCGTGGAACTTGAAAGCTATACTACATTCCTTCTACCCACCAGTTCCTTTCCTTTAAGATTATCCCTTGTTTTATATCTTATCCATTGTGTATATGCCCAATTAGGTGGACTTTCCTCAGAGAAAGTCCTGCAGGCCCTCCCAATTGGAAGTTGCCCAGGCAATCCCCTGATGCACAATGATCGTGTGATCTAGCAGTCTAAAAATTCCACTTGGCAGGTCACATGTTTTCCTTCTTTCATCATTTGGGGAAGTGTTCCTGATGCGTTCATAGATTGTCATATACACATGGTTCATTTTCTGGTGCATATTGTTGAGGTCTCGTGACAATTTCTCCTTCTTTATGATCTCTGTGCCCACCATACCTTGAAATCTATATTTCCTAATGCTAGTAATCTGATCCGCACCCCTGATGCTAGCTGGTGAAGCCCGGGCCACCCAAGTGGAATGTAGGAACCTACCTGCTACATCACAGGGCTGGCCCTGAATTGGACTTTTGGACCAACCTTTGACCTGACCTGTGAAGATGTTGGCCTGCTTCGATCATTCGTGAAGGAATCAGTAGTAACATCATGAACGGTAACGTTTTCTGTTGGTTCATGAGTTTAGCACGGAACATGTTCTCTCGGTAGTATTCCTCTTCATCTCTTTGCAAAGGTCTACCTTTCTGTAGCATCATTGAGCATGTTGAGGTGATTACCAATACTTGGAAGTTCATCTTCTCTAACCTCTTTCTGTCTCCAAAGCTTCCGGTTGTAAATCTGCATCTCTTTTGGGAGTTTTGGTTTTATGTGAATTGATTGCCGTAACCCAACATTATAATGACCTATAGCTTTCAGATCTACATCCACATAGATTTAGACTTCAGAGTAGGTTACATCATCTTCACCAACGTAAGACTAATTACTGTCCCTAATCACACACCTGTGCCTAATCAACACTTTCTCTCTCCGGCCACTGCCCCACTTTCCCTCTGGGAAATGCCAATCCATTGTCATGTGATACCTGTTTGTTGGTCCCTTCTTGCTCTTCTCCTTGTGCATGAGATCCTGTGGTATTTGACCATACCCCTGGGGCTTCTTTCAGTTCCCCCAATACCCTCAGGAGCCATTCTGGTGGTCACAAAGGCTGGCCTGAATCCGTTCCTATAGCTGAGTGCTATGCCTTTGTGTGGCTATAGCCCATCTTCCTTCTCCATTCATCCCTTGATGGGCACCAGGCAGGCTTCCAAGTCTTGGATATCGGGAATAAGGCCAGGGTAAATAGAGGTGTGCACCGATCTCTGTGTATGAGTGTTTCCACATTCTTTGGATAAACACACCACAGATGAATTGATGGATCATATGGTCGATGTATTCTGAAATGTCTAAGGCAACTCCTCACTGTTTTGTGTCGTGGCTGCACCTGTTTCCACTCCCTCCAGCAGTGCAGGAGGCTTCTCTTCTCTCCACCTCCTCTCTGAAACGTATTTCCTGTCTTCATCCTTATAGCCATTCTGACTGCCGTGAGCTGCTATCTCATTGCCTTTCAGATTTGCACTGACCAGAGACTTAATGATGATGAACATGTTTTCATACAGCCTGTTGGCCATCTTTCTATCTTCCTGGGAGAAATGTCTGTTTCCAGCTTTTGCCCAGATTTTAATGGGGCTTGTTTTTTTTCTTGTGGAGCCGTATGAGTTTATTGGATCTTTTGGCTATTCACCCCTTCACCAATGTGTGGTTTGCAAACATCCTCTCCCAGTTGTTGTGCTGTCTTTGCATTGCATCAATGATTTCCTTGGCTATGGAAAAGCTTTTGTGTTTGATGTAGTCCCATTTGTTTCTTGTTTCCTTTATTGCCCTTTACCAGAGAGACATGCTTCTTCCACATATGAGGCTAAGACAAATGACAAAGAGCACGCTACCTCCGTTTTCTTCCAGAAGTCTCATGGTTTCCAGTGTTACATTCTACACTTTAATCCATTTCGAGTTGGTGTTTGTGCCTGGTGTAACACCGTGGTCTACTCTCCTTGTCGTACATGAGACTGTGCACTCTTCCCAACACTGTTTATTGTAGAGACTTTCCTTTCTCCACTGTCTTCTCTGGGCTCCGTGCTCGAAAATGGGGTGTCCATATATGTGTCCCTATACCTCTGGGCTCTTGATTCTGTTCCTTGGTTCTGTTTCTCTGTTTTGCATCCCAGCCTGCGCTGCTTCCATTTCAATTTCTTCGTCCTATATGTTGAAGTCAGACAGTGTGATACATTGAGCTTTGTTCTTTTTCCTCAGGATTCTTTTGGCTATTCGGGGTCTTTTGTTGCTGGATGTAAACTTTAGGATGCTCGCTTCTATCTCTGTGAGAAATATTGCTGCAACTTTGACTGGGACTGCATGGAATCAAGAGATTTCTCTATGTGGTGTGGACATTTCAAGTGTGTTAATGCTTCCATTTCAAGAGCATGGAATATCCTTCCGCTTACTTGTGTCTTCTCCCATTTCTTTCTGCAAATGTTTGCTAGTTTTCTATTTACAGAGCTTTCACCTGTTGGGGTGAGGTTATTCCTAGGTATCTTATTCTTCTTACCGGCATCCTTTTTCTTTTTTATTGAGGTTCAATTTTCCTATTCTTTGCAACTTTTAATTTGTTTCCTTTTGAAAGAGATTTATTACTGGGCTCACATCTGCTGGAAATGCTCCTGTATTTGCTGAGGAAGAGTGGCCCTGTCTAACGTCGGTTCTCATCTGCCTCTACATAACCTCCCTCGCCTGCCCCAGAATGGCTGTACCAGTGGTGAGGAGGTTTACCCCCAGGATTCTACCCTGCCAACTCCTGGCTGCTGACGCAGAATGCGCAGACTTCCCCAATTGTTTACTGACCAGCCCCATTCATGTTCCCTCGGCAACCTGCATTTGAGTGGAATGTGACTTAAATAGGCTACTTCAGCCCAACTCTGGCACTGAGTAGATGTAGCCAGTTTGTATTTTCGGTCAACTGCGATGTCACAGAATTTGTCATAATTGTGTCTCTGCTCTCCCGGCAAGCTTCATGGACACAGGGTTTCATAGGACGTTTGGAGGAGTCTCATACCCACCCTTTCCAGGTAGCCCAGGTTTTACCTAGCTGCAGTTTTTTGGTTTGTGTCACTTTCTGACTTTCAAAAGTTCAATCAGAGTCTGTCTAAAGCCTGACATCTTTCGTTGTGGAGTATTCAGGTGTTATTTGTGTTTGCCTTCCCTATTCTGAGCCCATTTTGTTTTTCCATAGTATAATCATCATGGTCTTTCTCAGATTTCCCCCTTTGGTATGCTTGTCAGCCTGTTCTCCTTCATCCCAAGGTATCAATTTTCTATTGCTTTAACCACCCTATGTTCTATAGGCCTACCTGTGAGTGCTTTTCATTGTTGGGTGTTGTCTTTGAATTTACATTGGTCACTTGTAGCAATCTTTACCATGCTAGCCTTGGTCAAAATGAGCACTGTGAACACGTGTTCATCTTGGTTGGTCTGACATTCTGAGATCTTAAACTCCAAATTCTAGGTTGTCATGTTAACCTTCTTCATGAACATAATGTACCCGAGACAAATTAGACAGATGTGATGAATTCCGTTCCAGGTAAGATACTTTTCTGTCTCATTTCTGGATTTGGGAAGCTTCGATCTTGACCCCTGATCCTTGAACGTTCCACTAGATTATGTCTAGATACTGGCTTACTGTATTTCTATAAGGTGTGTTATTTGATTTACAACCTCAGCTATGACATGTTTATTTTTCTATAAAGATAATTGTAATGTTCTAATTTTCAGACAACCTCCTTTCACATGGTGTCAATACACGCCATCAGTAATCATTCTAGTCCAAGAGATAGGGGGAGTATTTCATTGGAGCCAAACTGAGCACACTAGCCTGGTAGGGCATCCCTCACAAAGCAATGAAGCCCTCTGGAAAAGGGTGATTCTCAGCACACTTCTGGAGCCCTGCCAAACAATGCGACATATCCAGAGCATGATGGGGGTCTACTCCTTCAAGCGTTCAAAGAGATGTATTGTGACACATTAGCATGTACCCAGTGGGCCTCCGTAAAGCCAGAGGTATGGAAAGTGAGACTTCTCTTCAATGAGTGCTAGGGGCATAGGAAGGGAAGCATCGATCCTTCTCTACAATGTCCTCAGGAGATCATTCTTGATTTGGGATTATGATTAAGGCAGAAGGACAACGTAGGTCTGATAAGACCCAAGTCCAGCCTCTGGTTTCAAATCAAGTTTCAAGCTTGAATTAGCATGGCCTACCCATATTCTTGAGAACATCACAATGTTCTCCACTCACTGCTTGTCTCTCTGTTATTTATTGCTTCTTCACAATGACTTCTTTCTTATCCCTTTAATCAGTGGCAATTCTAACTCTTCAAGTTTCAGTGCTGGTTTCTGTTTTTAAATTCTTTTCTGGGTATCTCTCACTTTAGTATCGTAGCCTAGGACAATCCTCAGACTATAAAGATGAGGCCATCTTGGGTGACATGTTCACTGTGATATCATAAACACCCTCAAACTTCTCAGTTGTCCCGGCATCTTCCATGCACACAGTATTTCAGAGCCATCTGATATCAGTCTAACTACTCACCCTTTCCAGCTAAGATGGTTTTCCATTTCCTTGATTTATTGTCTGTTTATACCTTTTTCTTTGGACTTTTAAATGTCTACTACATTCTCTCTAGACACTAGTTTCTTTACTTTAAGTTTATCCTTGGTTTTATCTGTCACATTTTGTGGATATGGCCAAATATGTAGACTTTCCCCAGAAAAAGTCCACGAGTCCCTCCCAAGTTGAAGTTGCCCAGCCAATCCTCTGATGTTCAATGATCGTGTCATCTTGTGCAGTCCGACAATTCCACCTATGCAAGTCACATCACTTCCTCCATTCTGTATTTGAGAAGTCTACCAGATGCGTCATAGATTGCAATATTTTCATGTTGTTTTCCTGGTGCATATGGATAAGGTATGCTCACAATTTCCACTTATGTATGATCTCTGCCCGCACCAAACCATGAAATCTATCTCTCCTGATGTTACTAATCTGATCAGCACCCGTGATGCGAATCCATGAGTCCAAGGCCACAGACTAGGAACGTGGGCTCTTACACACCAGAACACATGGCTGGCCCTGAATTTTACTTTTGGACTAATCTTTTGCCTGAACTTGGGAAGAAGCTGGCCTGCTGTGATTATTCGTGAACGTAATGAGTAGTAACCTCAAAGAAGGTAACATTTTCCCTTGATTCATGAGTTTAGCATGGAACACGTTGTCTTTGTAGTATTCTTCTTAATTTATTTGCAATGGTCTACTTTTCTGTAGCATCATTAAGCATTTGGAAGAGATTCACAATCCTTGAAAGTTTATCTTCTCTAATCTCTTTCAGCCTCAAAAGCTTTATGCCACAAATCAGCACAGCTTTTTGGATTTTTTCTTTCCCTCTGGGAACCACCAATCCAAAGTGAAGGCTGCCATCAAAGCTAAAATGCTCCGTTTGGCCCCAATGAAATTCTCTCCCCCTATCTCTTGTCATAGAAGAGTATTGATTATGTGTTTTGACACTGTATGTGAGGAAGTTGGCTGAAAATTAGAACATTGCACTTATATTTAATGAAAAATAAACATGCCAGAGCTGAGGATGTAAACCAAACAATTAGCAAACCCTACAGAAATAAGGTAAACCAGTATCTAGACGTAATCTACTGGAACAATGAAGTATCCGAAGTCAAGGTCTAGCCTACCCAAATTCAGAAAAAAAGACATAAAAATATCTGACCTGGAGAGAGGAAATCATCAGATTTGTCTAATGTGTCTCGGAAACATTATGTCCATAAGGTGGTTGCCAGGACAAACTAGAATTTGGCGTTTCTGATCTCAGAATGTCAAACCAACCACGATGACCTCATGTTCTCAGTGCTCAGTTGGACCTAGGCCAGGATAACCAAGATTCCTTCAAGTGAACGATGGAAATTCAAAGACAAAACCCAACAATCATGAAAGCACTCACACATCAGCCTAGAGAACATATGGTGATTAAAGAAATACAAAATTCCTAACTTGGAATGAAGGAGGACACACTGATGAGCATATCTATGGGAGACAGCTGTGAAAGACCATGAGGATTGATGTGGATTAAGGCTGCCCCACTCGAAAGCCCAAGGTTAGCTGGTGAACATGCAGAACTATATGACCCGTTGAATTTCTTTTGGTATGAATTAGAGGTGCCCCAGTGAGAGAAGCCCAGGTCATGCTCACCTACATGCCTATCTATGGGGCCAGTTTTGTATCTAGTGTTATATGACCACACAATAAGAAGAACCCATCTGAACTGAAATCATTTAATGACTTTTTACATCATCTTTTCTATTTCCAGGAAAAATAAGTCACGTACCCATGACTTATAAAATTAGTCCTTAACCTCAACTCCAGAAAGCAGCAGGAGCTGTGACTACCCATGGGTCCTTTCCCAATGCAGCAGCAGCAGCAGCTCTTCACTGCCCATAGGTCCTGTCCCCATGCTATCCTGTACCATTGTCTAAATAAAAGAGCACCACTGCCAGACCTTGAGGGTCCAAGAAATCTTTCTTTCAAGTCTTGAGCTTGCCGACCATGCATCATATCTTGTGGCCCATATGGGGAACATGCTTCATCGGTTTGTGAGCTCGAATTCTGGTAAGTGCCCTTTTCTTCCTTGTGCCTCTCTCTTTTTCGAGGATGGATCTAAATTCACTTCTCCATCAGGAACTGTCTTGAATAGCAGTATGAATTCGTGTTTGCTGCCCATGGGTACTCTATGGTGCAAATCTGGCATTCAGCTTGAAGAGAATCAGTACCTTAAGCCGAAGAGTGATGTAGAATGAATTAATCCATTCCTTCCTGACCCTATCTCTAATATATAAATTTTACGTGGGAACAGGTCAGCCATTTAAGTCATTAGGATGGTTGGCAATCTCCAAGAATCCCGTGGAAGTTTTCTATTCCTAAAGCTGGATTGAGATACCTCCCATTGCACTTGACCATCTGAACTGTGTGAATCTCCCAATCGGGACTTCAGTTCAAGGAAAGTACCAACGTCTACCCTTTGTCTGAGTATTGGAAACCCTTCTTTGGAGAATGGCTCCAATACACAATTGGGTAGAATGTCCCCCAGCGTGGCGGAAACTTCTTCACTATTTCTCTACATCATGTTCTCTCTTAAACTTCTCCTATTCTCTTGGGGACCACTCACCAGGCACCTATTACTTCCAGGCAGAATAGGAAAGATGTTCATCAGGCACCTGTTACTGCCAGGCATACCTGGAAAGATATCCAAGGGATGCAAGTCTGGGGACACCCCCATCACTCCTTGCTATAGGCACCCCACGGTAGGAACAACAGGTATGATGCTACCCTAGGTTCAGGGGGGATTTTCAAGGTAATGGACCTGTCTCTTTCATCTTTCGTAGAGTTACAACGGCCAATTTCATCTCCTTTTGAGCTTTGCAACTGGGAAACAAAGAAATCTTTCAAGAATCAAGTCCTCCAACACTGGGAGCCCCAACTTTGGCTTTCTGGGCCTGATCACCCCAGTGACCCCAATTAGGGTGCCCTCTGTTGACGCTTGATTCATTGAGTATTTTAGTCACCTACTGAGTTGGCTATGATGTTAAGAGACCTGTGATTTATTCTGTGAACTGTCATGCTAGGGTAGTATGCCCCAGCATGGGAACTGTTGTGTGACTTTTATCATGATAACCCTCTGGGAATGGCCATGAGGGTGAGGTCTGGTGTCTTCTTTTAATTTCTTTGTTTTGCTCATCATGTCCTCTGTTGTCACCAAGTCGAGCTTAATTTCAGGCTGGACTTGAGCAGAACCTGGACCTTCTGTAAAATCGAAAAACTTGAAAATATTTTACAAGGGACTTAACTCTCAACCCGGGTACTGGGAGCCCCGGCCTCCAGCATGTTCCAGGCCTCTGTAGGCACTGCACCTTTGTCCAGTACACTGTCAGTCCTACACTTGCTTTACTGCCATGGGGAATGATGTAAGCATCCCAAGAGACTCACCACTCAGCGTCATTCTAACTAATTAGAAACACTTTCAATTGTATGGGTATGCCCCAGAAACTCCATCTGGGGGAAAATTTGTGATGTATCTCTGTGCCTTTCTGGTGCAGTTGGACAGGGAGATTAACCTAGAATGTCCTTCAAGTTACAGTCCAATTTCTGAGAAATCAAGAGCAACTGTCCCTACAAAATCCTTGCAAGACTGGAAAGACAGCACTAGAGGCAGTTCAGATTCCACCTACTTCCTTTATCATGAAAAGGATTCTCATCCCCCCTCTCCAGGAACTACTATGTAGCCCATCACTCATTCTTAAGACTGCAAAAAAAAAAAAGGAGGGGAAAGGATAAATGGTCATAAGTGCACCCTTGCAAAAAGTCTACCATCTCGAGGGTCTTCTCCATAAGTATTAGTAAAAAGGCTCAAAACAAAGTGTGGATTCATAACTGGTGAGATTTATATTATTGTACCTGATTCACAGCAGTAGTTTTAAAAACAATGGTTGTACAGTCTCTGTCTATGGTTGTCTATGTGTACATTATACATGTGATATTTTTACCCCTGGATGGTATGGCCAAAATTAAGATCTCTGTTTAGTTGGCTTAAAGAAAGTGATTGCATAAATTCTAATATAGTAGAAATTAACTCAGTGCCTTTCAAAGTTAACGTGATGTGAATTAACCTTTGGTAAATGAAAGCTTGTTAAAGTTTGTTGGTTTGATTGAAAATTATCTTGTCAGAGTTGTCGGTATTTGCATAGGATGCAGGCATTCAGCATGGGTTTTCAAGTCATATAAGCTCACTTTCTTAAATTTGTCAGCAATATAATAGCTTTACATGATGACCAGTTTTGTCTAATGCCTCATGAGGTTTCTGTAGGTAATCTGGACATAATTGTTGGTAAAAAATGGTTTAAATACATTAAACTCATAAAAGTGAGTACAATAACTTTTATGGTCAGTATACTTGTTGAAAAACCAACAGCTTCGAAATTTTTCTGTGTAACAATCTTGAGTTTTGCAAAGTTAAGTTAAATGATAAAAAGATGAATATGCGGGTCATTTTTGGATAGGCTGAAACACTGCATCATTATTAATAAACATATCTAAGTTATCTACTTTTGGCTTCTTCTTGAAGAGGCTAAAAGCGTTTGGGTGTATTAAAAAGCATGCCTTGTGTTTTATTGAGAAGTGGCATGTTTCTAAAGTTATGAAGTGTTTAGAATGCTGATATAAAAGACAATTCATAATTATTTACTTTTTTAGCGTTTAGTAGATCTGTTAAGGCTTAAAAGTTCTAATTAACTTATGGAATTAAAGCTACAGGAAATTAATAAGGAAAAGAGCTCTGTATTCAGGGAAGTTAAAATCTATGCTTTCAGTAAAAAAGGTATAAAGAATGGAAATATTTTTGTTTGATGGGTGAAGAAAGATAAATTTGTCCTAATGTACTAGAAAGGAAAAGAGAAAGAGTTGTTGACAAATTCTGAAAACGAAAAAGAAAGTTGAAGAAGGTTTGTGAAGTAGAAATTCTGAAAGGAGTTTTATGCCTACTCAAGTAGACTAAAGTAAGTTCAATTAAGTGAATGAGTTTGAATGTGAAACATAAGTAGGTGCAGAAATTCAAATTTGGTTTTCTCTAAAATGATACTTTTTCTTGGACTTTGGATCTGCTCTTGATAAAGAGGTTATAAAAGCTGTTCCTTTGAGTAAGTCTACCTAAGAGAGAAATGTGTTTTGTGAAAATAATGACTGAGGTCACTCTTAAGATTTTTGACTCTTTCTGTCATCACTTTGAATAGATATCTGAGCATTGTTTCACAGTGAGTGTTGTTTCCTATTTGAAGAAGCATTTTAAAAACTTTGGCTATGTTTTGACAAGCTTCTCCCTCAAAAATATTCAAATCCTGAATGAAGTCTTTCTTTTGACCTGGTAGACAGAAGAGAAATTACTCTGAGGATTTTCAGAGGGCCCCTGAGACTTCTCAAAGAAATTTGCTCTCTGTTCCTGTAAGGAGGAAAACATTAAACTAATTAGGCTTATTTTTTCTATTAAATTACAGGGGAAACTGTGAAACAAGTGATGATAGATATTCTTAGGTGGTATTAGATGGGTAAATGTTATTAATATAGATGTCTTCAAATTATATAGCATTCCTAAGATTCTGATCTTTCCTGGTTATCAGTCATAAGTCCACTTATTATCTGGAAGGGTCATATGTCACAGAAGTATCCAAGTTTCTTTGTCAATTGCCCTTTTGAGTCCTTTGTCCATTTGCAGATAGTTGTTGTTTTACTCTGATGCTTTTTTTTTGCAAATATGTTTCGTCTTCCGAGATATTCCTGGAAAGGATTCTGACACAGAGGATCTAAACTACAGGTTTCTGATAAACTTTTACATTGTAAAACTGAGCTGAGTAAGAAACTACAGATTTGTAACAGAAACTAAGCTCCTCGATCTGCTAAGGACAGATTTAGCTCAAGAATTGATTATACAGGACTGTGTGAACTGATGAGGACGATTATAATTTTTTAGGACTTCTGTTTGAAATATTGTTGAGTTTTGATGTGCTGTTTTGTTTTCTCGTAATGAAGGAAATCTTTTTCTCTTTTCTCTTATGCTAACTTTGACTTACAGCCATTTGGTGAAAATATACCTTTATGAGCAAAACTGAAACATTCATCTTTTTCTCTCTACCGTATCCCTCGAGAATTTGGAAACCCTTTGTGACTGAGTATGGTTATTTAGTGGCAATATTTGCATAAGTTCCAAAAGAATCTCTTCTCCTTATAACAGGACACATTGGTTATATTACCAAGGCTTTGACTGGAATGTCATATTTGAAACATACAGTCTCAGATGTGACAAGACAGCATTTCAGGAACAAACATTGGACTTTCTGGAATACAGACACTCAGAAACACGGGCCTGGTACCATGTTTACAGAGATTCTGGCAATCTTACCCGTTAAGTAAGGAAGCGTGCTTATTTGGCAGGTGCAAGTAACCTCCAAATACTTTGGGGGACCTGAAAGAGAACTCCACTCAAATCTGTAAGTACTGCAGGCAAAATCTGATGGCAAATCCTTGGCTTGGCTTTTCTGGCCTCTAGAGGCCTTCACAGTTCAATCCGAGATTCCTCATAAAAATTTCCAGCAAGGCATACTTAAAAAAGCCTGTATAAACAATTACTCTTCTTGTAGCTGTTATGTAAATAATTGGAGCATGTTGTATTGAAACTACACTTTACTTGCAAACCTGTTAAACCTGATTTGGCTACCTTTTGTAAAAACGAGATTAATTTACGAGAGAAAAAGTTATGTTTTTGTAGAAGCTATAGTAGGGATTCATGGATATTAGATTCTAGCTCTTTCTTCTGCAAGATTCATCTATTACTAATCGTAATGTCTCCTTGTGCTCATCTATGTCTGACACCTGCGAGTTCCCTGGCCACAATCAAACATTTTCCTTTAAAACTACTCCCCAAATACTAACTAGATTTGCCTTGTCCCAGGTGGATCAGAAACAACAAGTTCCAAAGGTAAATTACCTAAGTTATCGATACACACAGGATGGACGATATGAAATTTGGGATGAATGTATTTGGTTCACTCCTACTAGTGGTCAACTCAGTAAAAGGTCACTCTCTGTTGGGAACAAACCAATCACACCTGTGATACATGGCCAAATAACAGCCAACCTATGGGAAAAATTCGCTGTTATATGTGTTCTCATATCATAGTCTTAAAAAAGTACTGATTGGTTTGGGACTGACTGGGATAGACAGCCCAGCCCGCTTTGGTTAGTCCCTAATAGTGCTCAGTGGCTATGCGGCTCCAATTTATGGCCTTGGCTGCCACCTAAATGGATTACACGATGCACACTAGGCTTTGTCTGGATGTAAGGTAGAACTACATTTACTACATCTCCTCCTGCTAACCTACCCAACTGCAGCAGCGCTGAACCAGCTCTGTCTTCCACTGGTATGACCATCTTTCCGCAATTTTCCTTCCCCAATTAGGTATCGAAAGTGTCGTCTTGCACATGGAAGTCCTAAACAAATTTATTATGAAGGCATTAAATGATGCACAACATAGCATTTTGCTGCTCAATTTAGAAGTATCCCAAATGTGTAAGGCAGTCCTCCAAATCCAAATGGCACTGGATATCTTGACAGCAGCACATGGGGGCACCTATGCCATTATAAAAACTGAATGTTGTGTCTATATTCTTGACTACTGTCAAAATATTTCTGGCTTCCTATCCCAACCACCAAATTGAATTCATGTCTTATCAACCCTAACTCTAAACGATTGGTTGAACTCCAAGTCAGGACCAGGTTTCTGCACTACTTCAATACGTTATACATTTGGTCAAACATACTGCTTGTATTTCTTATTATAGTTTGTTGTCTGTTTCATTGTTTGTCTTCCGCATGTGAAAAAAGTTTCACCTCCTGGACCACCTCTCGTCAAATGATTCTCTCGTCTCCAGATGCTCTGTATACCTTGTCAGCCTTGAACTCCACAGGTGAAGGCTTCCAGTCCACTGAACTTCCTACCTGTACCTATGACCCCATTTAGGGACAGCTCTGCGACCTTGTACAGCCATAAGTAGTTACAGAAGACTGACCATCGTCCATATCCCCAAACCTCTCCAGTCCAAATGGGTTCAGGGGGTGTTTATGATGTGGATTAAAGCTGCCCCAGCTAGGGAAGCCCAAGGTGATCTGGCCTACATGCCAAACTATATGAGCCAGTGGAATTAGAGCTGGCTCAGGGAGAAAAGCCCAGGGCATCATCACGTACATGCTTATCTATATTGCCAGATCCGTATCTAAAATTATATGACTGCACAATAACCAGACCCCATCAGCACTGAAATCATTTAAAGAATTTTACCACATCATTTCTTTTTCCAGTAAAAATAAATCATGTACCCATGACTTATAAAACTAGCCCTAACCCTCAACTCAGGGCAGCAGCAGGAGCTTTGACTGATCATGGGTCCCATACCCAGGGAGCAGCAGCAACTCTTCACTACCCATGGGTCCTGTCCCCATGCTATCCCGTACTATTCTCTAAATAAAATAGCACCAATGCCAGACCTTGAATGTCCGAGAAATCTTTCATTTGAGTCTTCAGCTCGCCAAGCCCATATCAACAATTATACCATGGAAAACAAAAAAACGTCCCAGAAAATGGAAGGCACACAGAAATCACACCTGAATAATCCACAATGAAAGATGTCCATTTTAGAAATACCCTGAACATTCGAAAGACAGAGAAAGTCACAAACACAAAAACTGCAGCAAATGTCAAACCTAGGCTAAATGGTAATGGTGAGTTATGAGACTGTTAACATGGGGCTCTGAAAACCTGTGTCGATGAAGTTTGCCGTGATGGCAGAGACACAATTCTGAGAAATCCTCTGACATCACAGTGGAGAAGAAAAACAAACTGGCCTCGTCTACACAGTGCAAGATTTGTCCCAAATAGCATATTGAACTCACATTCCACATCAAATGCAGGTTTCCAATGGAACATGAAACTTGCTGGCCAGTAGTGCAGTGGTGAAGTCCACAAATTCTGGGTCGGCACCCAGGGCAGACCATGCAGAATGCTGGAGGTGAACCTCCTCACCGATGGTCCAGATATTCTGGGGCAGGCATCCAAGGTAGTGTAGAGGCAGATGGGAAGCAACATCAGACAGCGTCATTCTTGCCCAGCTAATACAGCAGCATCACCACCAGATGTGCGTACAGCCATAAACATCTGCCAAAACAAAACCAATGAAAAGTTTCAAAGAATAGAAAAACTGAACCTCTGGAAAAAAACATGCAAGTAAGAAGAATAAGATTTCTAGGAATAAGCTTAGACAAACAGGTGCAAGCTATGGAAACCGAAAACTAGCAAAGCTTGAGGGAAAGAAATTCCAGAAAACACAAGGAAACAGAAGGGTATTCCGTGCTCTAGGAATGTAAGATCTAAAACACCTCAAACGTCCATAATGGATAAAGCAATCTCTGGATTGCATGCAATCCCAGTCAAATTTACAGCAATCTTTCCCACAGAAATAGAAGAGAAAATCCTAAAGTCTCTATCCAGCAACAAGGGACCCTGAATACCCAAAGGAATTCTGAGGAGAACGAACAAAGCAGGACGTATCACACTTTGATTTCAACATGTAGGACGAAGCGCTTGGTACCGAACCAGCACAGCCTGGTCCCAAAAACAGGCACAAACCCCAATGGAACAGAATGCAGAACCCAAGGGTCAACTCAGACATATATGGACAGCACATTTGCAATGAGGAAGGCAAGAGGAGACAGTGGAGAAAGGAGAGTCTCTAAAATAAATGGTGCTGGGAAGACTGCACAGCCACATGTAACACAATAAGAGTAGATCATGATGTTACACCAGGCACACACACCACCTCGAAATGGATTAAAGCCTTCAACGGAAGTCTTGAAACAGTGAAACTTCTAGGAGAAAACACAGGCAGCTTGCTCTTTGCCATCTGGGGTAGCCGCCTATTTGGAAGAAGCATGTGTGACTGGGCAAGGGCAACAAAGAAAAGAAGAAAGAAGCAGGACTCCATCCAACGTAGAAGCTTCTGTCCAGCCAGGGAAACCGTCCACTCAATGCAAAGACAGCACAACAACAGGGAGAGGATGTTTCAAACCACACATCTGAGAAGGGCTGAATAGCCAAAAGACCCAATGACCACACACGTCTCCACAAGAGAAAAAACAACAAGCCCATTAAAACCTGGGCAGAAGATGGAAACAGAGAGTTACCCCAAGAAGACAGAAAGGTGGCCAACAGCTGTATGAACACTTGTTCAACACCATTAAGTATAAGGCCAACGCAAATCCTCACGGCAATGAGATGACAGCTCCCTGTGTTCAGAATGGCTATAAGGAAAAAACAGCAAACAACAAGTGTCAGAGAGAAGGTGGAGAGAAGGGAAGAGTCCTGCACCTCTGGTGGGAGTGCAAACCAGTGAGGGCACTAGGCATAGCCATGTGAAATTGCCTCAGAAATTTCCAAATCCATCTACCATATGATCCAGCTATTCCTCTCCAGCGTGTTTATCGAAAGAACTGCGAAACACTAATGCACACAGATCCATGCCCCGCTGTGTTCACCACAGCCTTACTCCCGATATCCAAGACTTGGAAGCCGCCCTGGTGCCCATCAAAGGACCAATGGAGAAGGAAGTTGGGCTATATCCACACAAAGGCAAAACACTCAGCTGTAAGAAAGAGTACAGTCCAGCGATTTGTGACAGCAGAATCACTCCTGAGGGTGGGAGGGGAACCAAAACAAGCCCAAGGGAGAAATCAAATACCATCGCATTTCACTTACAAGCAGAAGATTAAAATAAGGACCAACAAACAGGTAGAACGTGATATGGGATTGGTGGTTCCCAGAGGGAACGGGTGGCAGTGGACAGTGGGAGAAAGAGTTGATTAGGCACAAGTGTGGGGTGTGGGCCTGTAATTAGGCTTACTGTGGGGAAGAAGATGTAGCATACACAGAAGTCTAAATCTATGAGGATGTAAATCTGAAAGCTATAGGATTTTCTAATGCTAGGTTGTGGAAATCAATTCACCTAAAATCAAAACTCCATAAAGGCAAGCAGGTTTAAGGGATAAAGTTTGCAGGCTGAAAGAGTTTAGAGATTATGAACTCCATAGGATTGATAATCACCTCAAAATGCTTAATGATGCAACATAAATGTAGACCATTGCAAAGAGATGAAGAGGAACACTACCAACAGAACCTGACCCGTGCTAAACTCCTGAGCCAACTGAAAATGTTGCTGTCCACGATGTTACTGCTAATTACCTTTATGAATAATCAATGCAGACCAACATCTTCCCAAGTTCAAGCCAAAGGTTGGTCCAAAAGTGCACTTCAGGGCCAGCCCTCTGGTGTAGTGGGTAAGTGTCCGTGTTCCACTTGGGTGGCCTGGTACTGGCAGGCTGGCATTGCAGGTGCAGAGCTGATTAGGAGCATTAGAAAATATAGATTTCAAGGTATGGTGCCGACAGAGATCATGAAGAAGTAGAAATTGTGAGGATACCTTATGAATACACACCAGGAAATGAACCATGAGAATATTACAATCTATGAACACATCAGGTACACTTCCCCAAATGATGAAGGAAGGAAAACATCTGACCTGCCAAGGTGGAAACACCAGACTGCTATGAGTTGACATGATCATTGCTCATCAGAGGATTGCTTGGGTAACTTCAGCTTCGCAGGGACTCCAGGACTTTCTGTGGGGCAAGTCCACACATTTGGCCACATCCACAAAAGATAAGAGATAAATCCCAGAACTATCTTAAAGGAAAGAAACCACTGTCTAGAAGGAATGTAGTAGAACTTTCAAGGTTCGAGGATAAAGTTAGAAACCGACAAGAAGTCCAGAAAAAGGAAAACTATTAAACCTGGAAAGGGGGAGTCGTCAGACTGGTATGAGATGGCTCTGAAACACTGTGTGCATGGAGGTTTTCAGGACAACTTAGAATTCTGAGTGTGTTTATGACATCACGGTGACCATGTCACCAAAGTTGGCCATAGGTTTCCAGCTCTAGGATTGGCCTGGGCTAGGATATTCAAGTGAGAGGTACACAGAAACAGCTTTTCCAAACACAAACCGGACACAGAAACTTGAAGACATCAAAGAGACGCTAATTCAAGGGATGAGAAAGGAATCATTGGGAAGAAGAGACAATAGAGGGTCAAGTACTCAGAGGACAACATTGTCATCTACGGAAGTCTGGGGAGGCCATGCTGATTCAAGCTGGAAATGTGTTCTGAAAAACGAGGCCGGACCCAGGGCTTATCAGACCTACGTTGTCCTTCTGCCTTACCCATAATACAAAGTCAAGAATGATCAATAGAGGACATTGAAGAGAAGAATCGAGGCCTCCTTTCCTATGCCCCTAGCATTCTTGAAGAGAATTCTCACTTCCCACAGCTCTCAAGTCACGGGGGCCCACTGGGTATATGCCAATATGTCACAAGAGAGCTCATTGATGCCTTGAAGGAATGGACCCCTGCCATGCTTGGGTATGTCTCTTGGTTTGGAGGGGCTCTAGAAGTGTGCTGAAAAGTACCCTTTTGCAGAGGGCTTCCATCCTTTGTGAAGGCTGGCCTCCCAGGTTACAGGGCTCAGTGGGATCAGTGAGATTCCCTCCCCATATCTCTTACCATAGAAGGAGTATTGATTATGTGTTTTGAAACCACATGTAGAGAGGATGGCAGAAAATTAGAACATTACCATTAAATTTAAAGAAAAATAAACATGCCACAGCTGAGGATGTAAATTAAACAAATAACACACCCTGTAGAAATAAAGTAAGCCAGTATCTAGACGTAATCTAGTGGAAAGTTCAAGGATCAGTGGTCAAGCTCGAAACTTCCCAAATCCAGAAAAGGGACAGAAGGTCTCTCACCTGCAGAGAGGAATTCATCAGATTCATCTAATTTGTGTCGGAACCATTGGGCCAGTGAAAGTGGTTGCCAGGATAACCTCGAACCTGGAGTCTATCATCTCACAATGTCAAACGAACCAAGATGACCACGTGTAGTCAGTGCTCAGTTGGATCTAGGCTAGGATAGCAGAGATTCCCTCAAGTGAACGATGAAAATTCCAGGACAACACCCAACAATCACGAAAGGACTCACACCTTGGCCTACAGAACATATGGTGATTAAAGAAATACAAAATTCCTAAAATGGAGTGAAGGGGAACGCACTGAGAAGCATGTCAAAGGACAAGCTCATAAAGAACATGACGATTAGACCATGGAAAAGCAAACAGGGTCCCATAAAATGGAAGGCCAACAGAAATCACACCTCAATAATCCACAGTGAAAGATGTCAGTCTTTAGACAGACTGATTGAAAGATTGAAAGTCCGAGAAAGTCACAACCCCAAAAACTGCAGGGAAGGTCTAACCTGGCCTAACGGGGAAGGGTGAGTTATGAGACTGCTCCACGCATGCTCTGAAACCCTGCGTCCACCAAGCTAGACTGGATAGAGGAGACACGATTCTGAAAAATCCTCCGACATCACAGTGGGCCACAGAAACAACCTGGCCTCATCTACACAGGGCCAGAGTTGGGTTCAAGTAGCATATTCAAGTCACATTCCCCTCATCCGCAGGTTGCCAATGGAGCACGAAAGGGTCCAGCCAGTGGGCCAGCGGTGAAGTCCACGTGTTCTGGGTCGGCAGGCCAGGGTTGGCCACCTGGAATCCTGGGGTTGAGCCTCCTCAATGCTCGTCCAGCCATTCTGGGCCAGGCGTGCGAGCTAGTGTGGAGGCAGATGGGAAGCGATGTTAGACAGCGCCACTCTTCCTCGGCAATGAGAGCAGCACGAACAGCAGCTTTGAGCACAGCCATAAACTTCTGCCAAACAAAACCAATTAAAAGTTGCAAAGAATAGAAAAGCTGAACCTCAAAAAACACCCATGCCAGTGAGAAGAAAATGATACCTGCAAATAACCTTGGACAAACAGGAGAAAGCGATCGAAACCAAAAACTAGCAAAGTTTTGGGGAAAGAAATTCCACAAGACACAAGGAAACGCAAGGCTATTCCGTGCCCTTCTAATGCAACAACAGACACACTTGAAACGTCCATATGGCATAAAGCTCAAATAAAAATGGGAAGCAATTGGATATATTGGACTATATGAGGAAGCCATTTGGTATAAACCTAATTTGGCCTGATTTTGTTTTTTCCAAAAGGGCATGACTATGGCTATTTAGCATGCATTGCATATCTGCTTAGACACTTCCTATGGCCCTTGAGATAAAGGTGCAACTTCCCCCCACATTAGCATTTCTTTAGGGATAAGCATTTCTCCCTAGGCTAGGAACTGATTGCTGCACTCACCTTTGACCACCCAGCTCACCTGTGACCAGTCAGCTGGAGACAACAGACTGCCACACTACTGGGTTCACTGAGACAGAAGACCTACCTGCTATTTCCATCAATCGCTGTGCCAACAGAGCAGTCTCGCGACTATTGTAAATGGGACATTTCAATCCTATGTGAAACATCCTCTATGAGGGGAATACAACCAGTCTGTGCACCCCACTTCTCTGATGCTCTTTCTTCCTTTGGGTAGAAAGGCCCTGGGTTATAATCCTCAGATTGAAGCTCAGAATAAACTCCCCCAAATTTTCATTTACAGATTGGTTATGGATTATTTTTGTCGACAAAGCAATGTCTGGATTCCATGCAGTCCCAGTCAAAGTTGCAGCAATCTTTCCCACAGAAATAGAAGAGAGAATCCTAAAGTTTCTATCCAGCAACAAAGGACCCTGAATAGCAAAAGGAATCCTGGGGAAAACGAACAAAGCAGCAATTATCACACTTTCTTACTGCCACATATAGGACGAAGAGCTAGGTACCAAAACAGCACAGCCTGGCCTGCAAAGGAGGCACACAGATGCATGGAACAGAATCGAGAGCCCAGAAATCAACTCACACATCTATGGACAGCCTATTTTTGACCAGGGAGCCAAGAGGAGAAAGAGGAGAAAAGAGACTGTAGACAGGAAATGGTGCTGGAAAGACTGCACGGCCAGATGTAACACAATGAGAGTAGACCGTGATGTTACACCAGGCACACACACCACCTCGAAATGGGTTAAAGCCTTGAATGGAAGACTTGAAACCGTGACACTTCGAGGAGAAAACGCAGGCAGCTTGGTCTTTGCCATCTGGCTTGGCCGCCTATTTGGAAGAAGCATGTGTGACTGGGCAAAGGCAACAAAGGAAACAAGAAACAAGCGGGTCTCCATCCAACACAGAAGCTTCTGCCCCGCCAACGACACCATCGACTCAGTGCAAAGACGTCACAACAACTGCGACAGCAGGTTTGCAAACCACACATCGGAGAAGGGGTGAATAGCCAAAAGATCCAATGAAGTCATACGTCTCCACAGGAAAAAAAACAACGAGCCAAATAAATCCTGGGCAAAAGATGGAAACAGACATTTCTCCCAGGAAGATAGAAAGATGGCCAACAGGCTGTATGAAAACATGCATATCATCATTAAGTCTGTGCTCAATGCAAATACGAACGGCACTGACATAGCTCACAGTGGTCAGAATGGCTATAAGGATGAAGACAGGAACCAACAAGTTTCAGAGAGGAGGTGGAGAGAAGGGAAGCCTCCTGCACTGCTGCTGGGAGTGTAAAACGGTGCAGCCACTACGCGAAGTGGTGTGGAATCGCCTCAGAATTTTCAGAATCCATCTACCACATGATCCAGGTACTCCTCTGTGGCATATATATCCAAAGAACTTGCAAACTCTAATGCACAGAGATCCGTCCACCGCTGTGCTCACCATAGCCTTACTCCCGATATCAAGACAGGGAAGCCTCCCTGGTGCCCATCAAGGGACAAGAAAGATGGGCTATAGCCACACAACGGCATAGCACTCAGCTGCAGGAACAGATGCATTCCAGCCATTTGTGACCAACAGAATGGCTCCTGAGGGTTTTAGGGGAATGGAAACAAGCCCCAGAGGGAAGGTCAAATACCATAGGGTCTCACTTACAAGGAGAAGAGGAAAAAAAGGACCAAGAAACAGGTAGCACGTGACATGGGATTTCTGGTTCCCAGAGGGAAAGGTGGCGGGGCCCAGACGGAGAAATAGTTGATTAGACACAAGTGTGTGGTGAGGGCCTGTAATTAGGCTTACGGTGGTGAAGATGATGTAACGTACACAGAAGTCTAAATCTATGAGGATGTAGATCTGAAAGGTATAGGATGTTATAATGCTGGGTTATGGCAAACAATTCACGTAAAATCAAAACTCCCAAAAGACGTTAAGGTTCACGGCTTAAAGCTTTGGAGTCTGTAGGAAATGAGAGAAGATGAACTTCGAAGGATTGGTAATCACCTCAAAATGCTTAAGGACGCTACAGAAAGGTAGACCATTGCAAGGAGATGAAGAGGAACAGTACCAAGAGAACGTGTTCCATGCTAAACTCATGAACCAGCGGAAAATGCTACCGTCCATGATGTTACTAACTGCCTTCACGAATGATCGAAGCAGGCCAACATCTTCCCAAGATCAGGCCAAAGGTTTGTCCAAAAGCCCAATTCAGGGTCGGCCCTGTGGTGTAGCAGGTAAGTGCCCAAGTTCTGATTGGGCGGCCCGGGCTTCACCTGCTATCATCAGGGTTGCAGATCAGATTGCTAGCATTAGGAAATACAGATTTCACAGTATGGTGGGCACAGAGATCATAGAGAAGTAGAAATTCTGAGGAGGCATTTTCAATACACACCAGAAAATGAACACTGAGAATATTACAACCTATGAATGCATAAGGTACAATTTCCCAAATGATGAAGGAAGGAAAACATGTGACCTGCCCAGGTGGAATTGTCAGACTCCTAGGAGATGACACGCTGATTGCGCATCAGAGAATTGCCTGGGCAAATTCAACTTGGGAGGAGCTCCAGGAATTTCTCTGGGGAAGGTCCACCCTTTTGGCCACATCCACAAAAGATAAGAGAGAAAACCGGGGATAATCTTCGTGGAAAGAAACCCGTGTCTAGAGGGAATGTTGTAGACCTTTCAAAGTTCGAGGAGAAAGTTAGAAACCGACAAGAAATCCAGAACTGGGAAAGCTATCCTACTTGGAAAACGGGAGTAGTCACACTGGTATGAGATGGCTCTGAAACACTGAGTGCATGGAGGTTGTCAGTACAACTTAGAATTCTGAGTGTGTTTATGACATCATGGTGAACATGTCACCCAAGATGGCCACATGTTTACAGTCCAAGGATTGGCCTAGGCTAGCAGAATCAAGTGAGAGATACCCAGAAACAGCTTTTCCAAACAGAAACCGGGCACAGAAACTTGAAGAGACCAATGAGACGCTGATCCAAGGCATGGGAAAGGAATCATTGTGATGATACCTCATGCTTTCTTCGTTTTCTTCCATTCCAAGAGCACTGAATTCCCTTCCATTTCTTTGTGTCCTCTGGAATTTCTTTCCCAAAGGTTTGCTATTTCTCGGTTTACATAGCTTTCACCTGTTTGGCTCAGGTTATTCCTAGATACCTTAATCTTCTAAAGCATTCTTTTATTTTTTTTTGAGGTTCAGTTTTTCTATCATTTGCAACTTTTAATTGGTTTTGTTTAGGCAGATGTTTACTGCTGTGCTCATATCTGCTGGCAATGCTGCCGTATTTGCTGAGGAAGACTGGCCCTGTCTAACATCGCTTCCCATCTGCCTCTACACTACCTCGGACGCCTGCCCCAGAAAGGTTGCACGAGCGGTGAGGAGGCTCACCCCCAGAATTCCACGCGGCCAACCACACGCTGCCTACACAGAACACGCGTACGTCACCTATGCAACACTGGCCGGCCCCTTTCATGTTCCATTCGCAACCTGCAGTTGAGTGGAATGGGACTTGAATATGCTACTTGAGCCCAAATCTGGTCCAGTGTAGACGAGGCCAGGTTGTTTTTCCGGTCCACTGGGATTTGTCAGAATTGGGTCTCTGCTGTCCCAGCAAGCATCATGGACACAGGGTTTCAGAGCCAGCTTGGAGCAGTCTGAGAACTCACCCTTCCCAGTTAGCCCAGGTTTGACATTCACTGCAAATTTGGGGGTTGTGACTTTCTCGGACTTTCAAACGTTCAAGCAGACTCTTTGTAAACACTGACTTCATTCACTGTGGAGTATTCAGGTGTGATTTCTGTTTGCCTTCCATTTTCTGGGAGCTTGTTTTCTTTCCTTAGTCTAATCGTAGTGGTCTTTCTGATCTCTCTCCCTTCGATATACTTATCAGTGGGTTCTCCTTCATTCTAGGTTAGGAATTCTGTATTTTTTTAATCACCATATGTTCTGTAGGCCGACGTGTGGGTGCTTTGGTGATTGTTGGATGTTGTCTTTGAATTTCCATTTGTCAGTTGAAGGAATCTTTGCTATCCTAGCTTACATCCAACTGAGAACTGAGGACACGTGTCCATCTTGCTTCATTTGACATTGTGAGATGAGAAACTCCAGGTTAGACGTTGTCCTGGCAACCACCTTCACGGACACAATGGTTCTGAGACAAATTAGATGAGTCTGATGAATTCCTCTCTCCAGGTGAGAAATCCTTCCGTCTCTTCCCCTGGATTTGGGAAGTTTCGACGTTCAGCCCTGAACCTTGAACGCTCCCCTAGATTACATCTAGATACTGGCTTACTTTATTTCTACAGAGTCTGTTACTGTTTGATTGACATCCTCAGCTCTGGCGTGTGTATTTTTCTTTAAATATCATGGTAATGTTCTAGTTTTCAGTCAACCTCCTTCCATATGGTGTCAAAACACAGAATCAGTACTCCTTCTACGGCAAGAGCTGGGGGAGTTAATTTCATTGGAGCCCAACTGAGCACTGTAGCCTGGGAGGGCAGCCTTCACACAGGAATGAAGCCCTCTGGAAAAGGGTGCTTTTCAGCACACTTCTAGAGCCCTTCCAAACCAAGCTACATACCCCAAGCATGACAGGTGTCCATGCCTTCAAGGCTTCAAAGAGATCTCTTGGGAAACCTTAGCATGTAGCCAGTTGGCCACCGTGAGGCCAGAGCTATGCAAAGGTAGAGTTCTCTTCAAAGGATGTTAGGGGCCTACGAAAGGAGTCCTCGATTCTTCTCTTCAACGTCCCCAAGAGATCTTTCTGTACTTTGCATTATGAGTAAGGCAGAAGGACAATGTAGGTCTGATAAGCCCCAAGTCTGGCCTCTTGTTTCAAATCAAGTTCCAAGATTGAATCTGCACGACCTCACCATCTACTTGAGTAGGTGACAATGTTCTCCTCTCAGTGCTTGTCCATCTATTATCGCTTGTTCCCAATGATTCCTTTCTTCTCCCTTGAATCAGAGTCTGTTTGATCCTTTCAAGTTTTTGTCTGGAAAAGCTGTTTCTGGGTATCTCTCACTTGAGTGTCCTAGACTAGGCCAATCCTCGGACTGTAAACATGCGGCCATCTTGGGTGACATGTTCACCGTGATGTCATAAACACCCTCAGATTCTAAGTTGTCCTGACAACCTCAATGCACACAGTGTTTCAGAGCCGTCTCATCCAAATCTGACTAGTCCCCCTTTCCAGGTAGGATAGTTTTCCTTGCTCTGGGTTTCTTGTCAGTTTCTAACTTTCTCCAAGGACTTGAAGGGTCTACTAAGTTCCCTCTAGACACCGGTTTCTTTCCTTTAAGCTTATCCCGGGTTTTATCTCTTATCTTTTGTGGATATGACCAAATGGGTGGACTTTCCCCAGAGAACGTCCGGGAGGCCCTCTCATGTTGAAGTTGCCCAGGCATTCCCCTGATGCACACTGATCGTGTGATCTCCTAGCAGTCTGACAATTCCACCTTGGCAGGTCACATGTTTTCCTTCCTTCATCATTTGGGGAAGTGTTCCTTATGCGTTCATAGATTGTAATATTCTCGTGGATCTTTTTCTGGTGCGTACTGATAAGGTCTCCTCACCATTTCTACTTCTTTATGATCTCTGTAACCACCAGACCTTGAAATCTGTATTTCCTAATGCTAGTAATCTGATCTGCACACGTGATGCTAGCCAGTGAAGCCTGGGCCGCCCAAGCGGATGTGGGCACTTACCTGCTACACCACAGCCCGGCCCCAAATTGGGCTTTTGGACCAATCTTTGGCCTGAATTTGGGAAGATGTTGGCCTGCTTCGATCATTCGTCAAGGGAAGCAGTAGTAACATCAGGGTCAGTAACATTTGCCGTTGATTCATGATTAGGTTCGGACCATGTTCTCTTGGTAGTATTCCTCTTCATCTCTTTGCAAAGGTCTACCTTTCTGTATCATCATTAAGCATTTAGAGGGGATTGTTAATCCTTGGATGTTCATCTTCTCTAATCTCTTTCAGCCTCCAAAGCTTTAGGCCGTAAATCTGCACCCCTTTTTGGTGTTTTGATTTTATGTGAACTGATTTCCTTAACCCTGCATTCTAACATCCTATAGCTTTCAAATCTACATCCTCATAGATTTAGACTTCTGTGTAGTCTACATCATCTTCACCAGTGTAAGCCTAATTACAGGCCCTCACCACACACTTGTGCCTAATCAACTCTTTGTCCCTCCGTCCCCCGCCCCCATATCCCTCTGGGAACTGCCAATCCTATGTCACGTGCTACCTGTTTGTTGGTCCATTTTTCCTCTTCTCCTTGCACGTGAGATCCTGTGGTATTTGACATTACCCCAGGGCTTGTTTCAGTTCCCCTGATACCCTCAGGAGCCATTCAGGTGGTCACAAATGGCTGCACTGCATCTGTTCCTACAGCTGAGTGCTATGCCATTGTGTGGCTATAGCCCATCTTCTTTCTCCATTCGTCCCTTGATGGGCATCAGGGAGGCTTCCAAATGTTGCATATTGGGAGTAAGGCTGTGGGGAATACAGCGATGCACGGATCTCTGTGCATTAGTGTTTCGAAGATCTTTGGATATATATGCCACAGAGGAATACCTGGATCATGTGGTAGATGGATTCTGAAAATTCTGAGGCAATTCCACACCACTTTGCATCGTGGCTGCACCGGTTTACACTCCCACCAGCAGTGCAGAAGGCTTCCCTTCTCTCCACCTCCTCTCTGAAACTTGTTGGTTCCTGTCTTCATCCTTATAGCCATTCTGACCACTGTGAGCTGCTATCTCAGTGCCGTTCGTATTTGCATTGAGCAGAGACTTAACGATGACGAGCATGTTTTCATACAGCCTGTTGTCCATCTTTCTATCATCCTGGGAGAAATGTCTGTTTCCATCTTTTGCCCTGGTTTTATTGGGCTCGCTGTTTTTTTTCCTGTGAAGACGTATGAGTTCATTGGATCTTATGGCTGTTCACCCCTTCTCTGATGTGCGGTTTGCAAACATCTGCTGTCAGTTGTTGCACAGTCTTTGCAGTCAGTCGATGGTGTCTTTGTCTGGGCAGAAGCTTCTGCGTTGGATGGAGTCCCGCTTGTTTCTTGTTTCCTTTGTTTCCCTTGCCCCGTCACACATGCTTCTTCCAAACAGGTGGCTAAGCCAGATGGCAAAGAGCAAGCTGCCTGCCTTTTCTCCTAGAAGCTGCACGTTTTCAAGTCTTCCTTTCAAGGATTTAATCCATTTCGAGGTTGTGTGTGTCCCTGCTGTAACATCACGGTCTACTCTCATGGTGTTCCATTTGGCTGTGCTGTCTTCCCAGCACTATTTCTTGTCGAGACTCTCCTTTCTCTGCTGTCTCCTCTTGGCTCCCTGGTCGAAAATGGGCTGTCCATACGTGTGTCAGTTGACCTCTGGGCTCTCGATTCTGTTCCATGGGTCTGTGTGCCTCTTTTGGGCGCCAGGCTGTGCTGTTTCCGTACCTAGCACTTCGTCCTATATCTGGAAATCAGAAAGTGTGATGCCTGCTGCTTTGTCCATTTTCCTCAGTATTCCTTTGGCTATTCTGTGTCTTTTGTTGCGGGATAGAAACTCTAGGATTCTCTCTTCCATTTCTGTGGGAAATAGTGCTGCGACTTTGACTGGGACTGCATGGAATCCAGAGATGGCTTTATGTGGTATGGACGCTTCAAGTGTGTTAGTTCTTCCATTCAAAGAACACGGAATAGCCTTCCATCTCCTTGTGTCTTCCGGAGTTTCTTCCCCAGAATCTTTGCTGTATTTCAGTTTCCATAGCTTTCTCCTGTTTGGCCAAGGTTATTGCTAGATATCTTTTACTTCTTACTGGCATGCTTTCTTTTTTGAGGTTCAATTTTTCATTCTTTGCAACTTTCGATTGGCTTTGTTTTGGCAGAAGTTTATGGCTGTGCTCACATCTGCGGGCCATGCTGCTGTATTTGCTGTGGAAGAGTGGAGCTGTCTAATGTTGGTTCCCATCTACCTCTACACTACCTCACACATCTGCCCCAGAATGGCTGGACGAGCCGTGAGGATGCTCACCCGTAGGATTCCATGTCTCCAAAGCCGGGCTCCCAAACCAGAAAGCGCGGACTTCACCACTTCCCCACTGGCCGACCCCTTTCGTGTTCCATTGGCAACCTGCAGTTGAGTGGGATGTGACTTGAATATGCTACTTGAGCCCACCTCTGGCCCTGTGTAGATGAGTCCAGCTTCTTTTTCTGGACCTCTGTGATGTCGGAGGATTTGTCAGAATCGTGTGTCTGCTGTCCTGTGTAGCTTCGTGGATGCAGGCTTTCAGAGCCCGCGTGGAGCAGTCCCATAACTCACCCTTCCCAGTTAGTCCAGGTTTGACCTTCGCTGCAGTTTTTGGCGTTGTGACTTTCTCGGACTTTCAAAAGTCCAGTCAGAGTCTGTCTAATGACTGAAGTCTTTCACTGTGGATTATTCAGATGTGATTTCTATTGGCCTTCCATTTTCAGGGAGTTTTTCCTCTTTTCCAAAGTCTAATCATTACAGTCTTTCTGACCTATCTCTCTTCGATAGGCTTATCAGTCCGTTCTCCTTCATTGCAAGCTATGACTTTTGTATTTCTCTAATCATCATATGTGCTGTATACCGAGGTCTGAGTCTTTTCGTGATTGTTGCGTGTTGTCTTGGAATTTCCATCGGTCACCTGTTGGAAACTGCTATCCTGGCCGAGGTGACACTGAGCCCTGAGAACACGTGGTCGTCTTGGTTGCTTTGACATTCTGAGATCAGAAACTCCAGATTCGAGGTTGTGCTGGCAAGCGCCTTCACGGACGTTATGTTTCCGAGACATATTAGAGAAATCTGATGAACTCTGCTCCAGGTAAGATACTTTTCTGTCTCATTTCTGGATTTGGGAAGTTTCGAACTTTACTCCCGATCCTTGAGTGTTCCACTAGATTACGTCTAGATGCTGGCTTACTATATTTCTATAGAGTGTTTTACTTGTTCGATTTACATCCTCAGCTCTGGCATGTTTATTTTTCTATAAACATAATTGTAATGTTCTAATTTTGAGCCAACCTCCTTACACATGCTGTCAATACACAATATTAATAATCATTCTACTTCAAGAGATATGGGGAGAGAATTTCATTGAAGCCAAACCAAGCATACTAGCCTGGTAGGGCAGCCCTCACAAAGCAACGAAGCCGTCTGGAATAGGGTGCTTCTCAGCACAATTCTGGAGCCCTGTCAAACAATGGGACATACACGAAGCATGATGGGGGTCCATTCCTTCAAGGGTTCAAAGAGATATCTTGTGACACATTAGCATGTACCCAATGGGCCTCTGTAATGCCAGAGCCATGGAAAGTGAGACTTCTCTTCAATGAATGCTAGGGGCATAGGAAAGGAAGCATCAATCATTGTCTACAGTGTCCTCAGGAGATCATTCTTAATTTTGGATTATGATTAAGGCAGAAGGACAATGTAGGTCTGATAAGCCCCAAGTCCAGCCTCTGATTTCAAATCGAGTTTCAAGCTTGCATCAGCATGGCTTCCCCATACACTTGAGTAGATTACAATGTTCTCCACTCAGCACTTATCCCCCTATTATTGCTTCCTCACAATGACTTCTTTCTTACCCCTTTAATCAGCATGTATTCTCTCTCTGCAAGTTTCATTGCCTGGTTTCTGTTTTTAAATTCTCTTCTGGGTATCTCTAACTTGAGTGCCGTAGCCTAGGACAATCCTCAGACTATAACCATGAGGCCATCTTGGGTGACATGTTCACTGTGATGTCATAAACTACCTCAAACTTCTAAGTTGTCCCAGCATCTTCTATGCACATGACTACTCTCCCTTTCCAGCTTGAATAGTTTTCCATTTCCTGGATTTCTTGTCGGTTTCTAACTTTATCCTTGAACTTTTAAATGTCTACTACATTCTCTCTAGACATGGTTTCTTTACTTTAAGTTTATCCTGGGTTTTATCTGTTACATTTTGTGAATATGGCCGAATGTGTAGACTTTCCTCAGTGAAAGTTCTGGAGTCCACCCAAAGTTGAAGTTGCCCACTGAAGCCTCTGATGTGCAATGATCGTGTCATCTCATGCAGTCCGCCAATTCTACCTATGCAGGTCACATCACTTCCTTCAGTCTGTATTTAGGGAAGTGTACCAGATGTGTCATAGATTGCAATATTTTCATGTTTTTTTCCTATTGCCTATCTCTGATGTATGCTCACAATTTCGACTTCTTTGTGATCTCTGTACACACCATACCATGAAATCTATCTTTCCCAACGTTACTAATCTGATCAGCACCAGTGATGCGAATCCATGAATCCCAGGCCACCCAATAGGAATGTGGGCACTTACACTCCTGAACACATGGCTGGCCCTGAATTTTACTTGTGGACCCATATTTGTCCTGAACTTGGGAAGAAGATGGCCTGCTGTGATTATTCGTGAAGGTAATTACTCGTAACATCATAGACGGTAACATTTTCCCTTGGTTCATCTGTTTAGCATGGAACACATTCTCTTCATAGTATTCCCCATAATCTATTTGCAATGGTCTACTTTCTGTAGCATCATTAAGCATTTGGAGGAGATTCACAGTCCTTGGAAGTTCATCTTCTCTAATCTCTTTCAGCCTCAAATCCTTTATGCCCCAAATCAGCATGCCTTTTTGGATTTTTTCATTCCCTCTGGGAATCACCAATCCAAAGTGAAGGCTGACATCCAAAGCTAGAGTGCTCAGTTTGGCACCAGTGAAATTCTCTCCCATCTCTGGCGATAGAAGATTATTGACTATGTGTTTTGACAGCATATGTGAGGAAGTTGGCTGAAAATTAGAACATTACACTTATATTTAATGAAAAATAAACATGCCAGAGCTTAGGGTGTAAATCAAACAACTTACAAACCCTACAGAAATAAAGTAAAGCACTATCTAGATGTAATCTACTAGGAGGACCATGGATCCAGGGTCAAGTTCCAGCCTTCCCAAATTTAGAAAAGAGACATAAAAATATCTTACCTGGAGACAGGAATTCATCAGATTTCTCTAATTTGTCTCAGAAACATTATGTCCATAAGGTGGTTGCCTGGACAACATAGAATTTGGAGTTTCTGATCTCAGAATGTCAAACCAACCAAGATCACCTCGTGTTCTCAGTGCTCAGTTGGACCTAGGCTAGGATAGCAAAGATTCCTTCAAGTGAAAGATGGAAATTCAAAGGCAATGCCCAACAATCATGAAAACACTCACACATCAGCCTAGAGAACATATGGTGATTAAAGAAACACAAAATTCATAACTTGGAATGAAGGAGAACGGACTGATAAGCATATCTATGGGAGATAGCTGAGAAAGACAATGACGATTGATGTGGATTAAGGCTGCCCCAGCTCGAAAAGCCCAAGGTTACCTGGCCTACATGTCAAAGCATACGACCCTGTGAATTTTTTTTGGTATGAATTAGAGGTGCCCCAGTGAGAGAAGCCCAGGTGATGCTCACCTACATGCCTATCTATATGGCCAAATTCGTATCTAGTGTTATACGACCAAACAATAACCAGACTCCATCTGTACTGAAGTCCTTTAATGGCTTTTTACATCATCTTTTCTTTTTCCAGTAAAAATGTCACGTACCCATGCCTTATAAAATTTGCCCTTACCCTCAACTCAGGGCAGCAGCAGGACATCTGACTGCCCATGGCTCCTTTCCCCATGCAGCAGCAGCAGCTATTCACTGCCCGTGCATCCAGTTCCCATGCCTGCAGCTCTTCACGACCCATAGGTCCTGTCCCCATGAAGCAACTCTTTACTCCCCATGGGTCCTGTCCCTATGTTATCCTGTACCATTCTCTAAATAAAAGAGCACCTCTGCCAGGCCTTGAGAGACCAAGAAATCTTTCTTCCAACTCATCAGCTTCGAGGATGAATCACAATTCACTTCTCCATCAGGAACTGTCTTGGATAGCTGTATGAATCCACGTTTGCTGCCCATGGCTACTCTATGGGGCAAATCATTGCATTCAGCTTGAAGAGAATCAGTACCTTAAGCCTAAGGGCGATGTAGAGTGAATTACTCCATTCCTTCCTGACTGTATCTCTAATATACAAATTTTAGGTGGGCACGGGTCGGTCACTTAAGTCATTAGGATGGTCGGCAATCTGCAAGACTCCCCTGTAAGGTTTCTTTTCCTAAGGTTGGATTGGGATACCTCCCATGGCACCTGAACATGCTCTGAACTGTGTGAATGTCCCAATTGGGACTCCAGTTCAAGGAAAGTACCAAAGTCTAACCTTTGGTTGCGTATGGGAAGCCCTTCTCGGAGAATGCCTCCAACACGCAATTGGGTAGAATGTTCCCCAGAGCGGCGGAAAATGCCTCACTAATTTTCTCCATCCTGTTCTCTCTTGAACTTCTCCCTTTCTCTTGGGGACCATTCACCAGGCACCTATTACTGCCAGGCAGTATAGGAAAGATGTTCACCAGGCACCTGTAACTTCCAGGCATACCAGGGAAGATATGCAATGGAGGCAATGCTGGGGGACACCCCCATCACCCCTTGTTATAGGAACCCCACAGTAGGAATGACAGGTAGGATGCTGCCCCAGGTTCAGGGGGGATTTTCAAGGTAATGGACCTGTCTCTTTCATCTTTCTTAGAGTTGCAATGGCGATTTTCATCTCCTTTTGAGCTTTGCAACAGGGAAGCAAAGAAATCTGTCAACAGTCATGGCCTCCCCCCCTGGGAGTCCAAACTTGGCATTTCTGGGCCTGCTCACCCGGGAAAGCCCAAGTAGGGTGCCCTCTCTTGGGGGTTGACTCATTGAGTGTTTTAGTCACCTACTGAGTTGGCTATGAGGGTGGCAGACCTGTGATTTATTCTGTGAACTGTCATGCTACAGTAGTGTGCCCCAGCACGGGAACTGTTGAGGGAGTCTTCTCTTGAGAACCCTCTTTGAGCGGCCATGAGGGTGAGGTCTGATGTTTTCATTTCCTTTCTTTGTTTTGCTCATCATGTCCTCTGTTGTCACCAAGTCTTGGTTAAGTTCAGGCTGGACCTGACCAGAACCTGGAACTTCTGTAAAATCGGAAAACTTGAACACATTTTGCAAGGAACTTCATTCTCAACCCGGGTACTGGGAGCCCTGGACTCCAGCCAGTTCAAGCCCTTTGTATGCACTCCACCCTTCTCCACTTCACTGTCAGTTGGACACTGGCTTTACTGCCGTGGGGAATGAGATAAGCATCCCTTAAGACTCATCACTCAGGGTCATTCTAACTAATTAGGAACACTTTCAATTGTATGGATTATGCCCCAGAAATGCCAGCTGGTAGAAAATGTGTGATGCTTCTCTGTGCCTTTCTGGTGAAGTTGGACAGGCAGATCAACCTAGAACGTCCTTCAAGTTACAGTCCAGTTTCTGAGAAATCAAGAGCAACTGTCCTTAGAAAATCCTTGCAAGACTGGAAATACAGTTCTAGAGGCAGTTCAGATTCCACCTTGTTCCTTTACCATGAAAAGGATTATCTTCCCCCCTCTCCAGGAACTACTATCTAGCATATCACTCATTCTTAAGACTGAAAAAAAAAAAAAGGAGGGGAAAGGATAAATGGCCATAAGTGTGCCCTTGCAAAAAGTCTAGCATCTTGAGGGTCTTCTCCATAAGTATTAGTAAAAAGGCTCAAAAGAAAGTGTTGATTTATAACTGGTGAGCTTTATATTATTGTACCTGACTCATGGCAGTAGTTTTTAAAACAATAGTTGTACAGTCTCTGTGTATATGTGTCTATGTGTACATTATACGTGTGATATTTTAACCCCTGGATGGTCTGGCCAAAATTAAGATCCCTGTTTAGTTGGCTTAAAGTAAGTGCTTTCTTAAATTCTAATGTAGTCGAAATTAACAGAGTGACTTTCAAAGTTAAGAAGTGAATTAACCTTTGGTAAATGAAAGCTTGTTTAAGTTTGTTGGTTTCATTGAAAATTGTCTTCTTGTCAGAGTTGTCAGTATTTGCATAGGATGCAGGCATTCAGACTCGGTTTACTAGTCATATAAGTTCATGTTGTCTGTTAAATTTGTCAGCAAAATAATAGCTTTAAATGATGACCAGTTTTGTCTAATGCCTCATGAGGTTTCCGTAGTAATCTGAACATAATTGTTGGAAACAAATGGTTTAAATACATAAAACTCATAAAAGTGAGTACAATAACTTTTGTGGGCTGTATACTTGGGGAAAAACAACAGCTTCGAAATCCTTTTTGGTAACAATCTTGAGTTTTGCCAAGTTAAGTTAAATGATAAAAAGATGAATATGCGGGTCACTTTTGGATAGAACAGAACACACACATTATAGTTAAACATATCTAAGTTATCTACTTTTGGCTTCTTATTAAACAGGGTAAAAGCGTTTGGGTGTATCAAAAAGCATGCCTTGTGTTTTAGTGCGAAGTGGCATGTTTCTTAAGTTGTGAAGTGTTTAGATGCTGATATAAAAGACATTTCATAATTGTTTACCTTTTTAGTGTTTACTAGGTCCGTTAAGCGTTAAAGGTTCTAACTAACCTATGGAATTAAAGCTACTGGAAATTACTAAGCAAAAGAGCTCTGTATTCAAGGAAGTTAAAATGTATGTTTTCAGTAAAAAAGGTATAAAGAATGGAAATATTTTTGTTTGATGGGTTAAGAAAGATAAATTGCTTCTGATGTACTAGAAAGGAAAAAAGAAAGACTTTGGGACAAGTACTGAAAATGAAAAAGAAAGATGTAGAAGGTTTGTGATGGAGGAATTCTGAAATGAGTTTTATGTCTGCTCAAGTAGACTAAAGTAAGTTCAATTAAGTGAATGAGTTTGAATGTGAAACATAAGTAGGTGCAGAAATTCAAATTTGGTTTTCTCTAAAAGGATACATTTTCTTGAACTTTTGATCTGCTCTTGGTAAAGAGGATGTAAGAGCTGTTCCTTTGAGTACGTCTACCTAAGAGACAAATCTGTTTTGTGAAAATAATGGCTGAGGTTACTCTTAATATTTTTGACTCTTTCTGTTATCAGTTTGAATAGATACCTGAGCATTGTTTCACAGTGAGTGTTGTTTGCTATTTGAACATTTTAAAAACTTTTGATATGTTGTGACAAGCTTCTCGCTCAAAAATATTGAAATCCTGAATGAAGGCGTTCTTTAGACCTGGTAGACAGAAGAATGATTACTCTGAGGATTTTCAGAGGGTCCCTGAGACTTCTCAAAAAATTTGCTCTCTCTTCCTACAAGTAGGAAAATGCTAAAGTAATTTGGCTTATTTGGTCTATTAAATTAAATGGGAAACATTGTGAAATAAGCGACAATAGACTTTCTTAGCTGGTATTTGATGGGTAAATGATATTAATATAGACGTCTCAAAATTAGATAGCATTCCTAAAATTCTGATCTGCCCTGGTTGTCAGTGATAAGTTCACTTATTATCTGGCAGTGTTATATGTCACAGAAGTAGTCAAGTTTCTTTGCCAATTGCCCTTTTGAGTTCTTTGTCCATTTGCAGATAGTTGTTGTTTTACTCTGATGCTTTTTCCTTTTGCAAATATGTTTCAACTTCTGAGAAATTCCTGGAAAGGATTCTGACACAAAGAGTCTAAACGACATGTTTCTGATAAACCTTCAGATTGTAAAACTGAACGGAGTAAGAAATGACAGAATTCTAACAGAAACTATGCTCATCGATCTGCTAACAGAAGATTCAGCTCAAGAATTGATTATACAGGACTGTGTGCACTGATTAGGACGATTATAAATTTTTAGGACTTCTGTTTGAGATATTGTTGAGTTTTGATGTGTTGTTTTGTTTTCTCGTAATGAAGGAAATCTTTTTCTCTTTTCTCTTATGCTAACTTTGACTTACAGCCATTTGGTGAAATTATACCTTTATGAGCAAAACTGAAACATTTATCATTTTCTCCCTACCTTATCCCTCCTGAATTTGGAAACCCTTTGTGACTGAGTATGGTCATTTCGTGGCAATATTTGCATAAGTTCCATAAGAATCTGCTCTCCTTATAACAGGACACATTGGTTATATTACCAAGGCTTTGACTGGAATGTCATATTTGAAACACACAGCCTCAGATATGACAAGACAGCGTTTCAGGAACAAAGATTGGACTTTCTGGAATACAGCCACTCGGAAACACAGGCCTGGTACCTTGTTTACTGAGATTTTGGCAATCTTACCCGGTAAGTAAGGAAGCTTGCTTATCTGGCAGGTGCAAGGAACCTCCGAATATTTGGGGAGACCTCAAAGAGAACACCACTCAAATCTGTAGCTAATTCTGGCCAAATCTGATGGCAAGTCCTTGGCTTGGCTTTTCTGGCCTCTAGAGGCCTTCACAGTTCAATCTGAGATTCTGCAGGAAAAGATCCAGCGAAGCACATTTAAAAAAGCCTGTATGAACAATTACTATTCCTGCTGCTCTGATGTAAATAATTGGAGCAAGTTGTATTGAAACTACACTTGATTTGCAAACCCGTTAATCCTGATTTGGCTATCTTTTGTAAAAATGAGAGTGATTTAAGAGAGAAAAAATTATCTTTCTGTAGAAGCTATAGTAGGCATTCATGGATATTAGATTCTAGCTCTTTTCTTCCGCAATATTCATGTATTATTAATAGTAATGTCTCCTTGTGGCCATCTACCTCTGACACCTGGAAGTTTCCTGGCCACAATCAAACATTTTCCTTCAATACTACTGTCCAAATACTAACTAGATTTGCCTTGTCACACTTGGATCATACAGAACAAGTTCCAAAGGTAATGTCCCCAACTTATTAATACACACAGGATGGACAATACAAAATTTGGGATGAATATATTTGGTTCACCTCTACTAGTGGGCAACTCATTAAAAGGCCACTTTGTTTTCGGGAAAAATAATCACCCCTGTGATACATGGCCTTATGGCACTCGACCTATGGGAAAAAGTCCCTGTTATATGTGTTCTCATATCATAGCCTTAAAAAAAATACTGATTGATTTCAGACTGACTGGGATACATGGCTCAACACGCGTTGGTTAGCCCCTAACAGTGACCAGTGGATACGTGGCTCCAATTTATGACCTTGGCTGCCACCTGCATGAATTGGACGATGCACTCTAGGCTTTGTCTGCATGCAAGGTGGAACTACACTTACTATATCTCCTCCTGCTATCCTACCCAACTTGCAACAACACTTGACCATCCCTGTCTTCCACTGGTATGACCATCTTTCCGCAATTTTATTTCACCAATTTGGAATCGAAAGTGTCGTCTTGCACATGGAAGTCCTAAACAAATTTAGTATGAAGGCACTAAATGATACACAATGTAGCATTTTGCTGCTCAATTTAGAAGTATCCCAAGTGTGTAAGGCAGTCCTCCAAATCCAAATGGCTCTGGATGTCTTGACAGCAGTACAAGGGGGAACTTGTGCCATTATAAAAACTAAATGTTGTGTCTATATTCCTGACTACCGTCAAAATATTTCTGGCTTGGTATCCCAGCTACCAAATTAAATCCATGTCTGACCAACCCTAAATCTAAATGATTGGTTAAACTCCTAGTCAGGACAAGGTTTCTGCACTACTTCAAAACCTTATTCATTGGGTTAAACATACTGCTTGTATTTCTTATGATATTTTGTTGTCTGTTTCATTGTTTGTCTTATGCATGTCAAAAATGTTTCACTTCCTGGACCACCTCTTGTCAATGAGTTTCTCATCTCCAGAGGATCTGTATAACTTGTCAGGCTTGAACTAAATGGGGCAAGCCTTCTGGTCCACTAAAATGCCTAAGTGTACCTATGGCCCCATTTAGGGACAGCTCTACGACCCTGTACAGCCAGAAGTAGTTACAGAAGACTGACCATCATCCATATCCCCAAAGATTTCCAGTCCAAATAGGTTCAGGGAGGTTTCATGATGTGGATCAGGGCTGCCCCAGCTAGGGAAGCTGAAGGTGACCTGGACTACATGCCAAACTATATGACCCAGTGCATTTTTTTATGGTATGAATTAGGGCTGCCCCAGGGCAAGAAGCCCAGGGCATTCTCACCTACAAGCTGATCTATATGGCCAGATTCATATCTAAAAATATGACAACACAATGTCCAGACCCCATCTGTACTGAAATCATTTAAAGACATTTTACATCATTATTTCTTTTTCGAGTAAAAATAAGTCATATACCCATGCCTTATGAAATTAGCCCTAACCCACCAGTCAGGGCAGCAGCAGGAGCCCTGACTACCCATGGGTCCTGTCCCCAGGCAGCAGCAGCAGTAGCTCTTCACTGCTAATGTGTCCTGTCCCCATGCTATCCTGTACTGTTCTCTCAATAAAAGAACACCAATGCAGGATCTTGAGAGTCCAAGCAATCTTTCATTCGAGTCTTCAGCTCGCTGAGCCCATATCAATGATTCTACCACGGAAAATAAAAAACGGTCCCAGAAAATGGAAGGCACACAGAAATCACACATGAATAATACATAAAGAAAGATGTCAGTTTTAGACATACTCTGAACCTTCGAAAGTCGGAGTAAGTCACAATCCCAAAAACCCAAGCGAAGGTCAAACCTAGGCTAACTGGTAAGGGTGAGTTATGAGACTGCTAAAATCAGGATCTGAAAGCCTGTGTCTATGAAGTTTGCAGGGACAGCAGAGACACAATTCTGACAAATCCTCTGACATCACAGTGGAGAAGAAAAACAAACTGGCCTCATCTACACAGTGCCCGAGTTGGGCTTAAGTAGCATATTCAAGTCCCATTCCACTCAACTGCAGGTTGCCAATGGAACATGAAAGGTGCTGGCCCGTGGTGCAGTGGTGAAGTCTGCATGTTCTGGGTCGGCAGCCCGGGAGTGGCCATGTGGAATCCTGGGGGTGAACCTCCTCACCGCTGGTCCAGCCATTCTCGGGGAGGCATGGGAGGTAGTGTAGAGGCAGCTGGGAAGCAACGTCAGACAGCATCACTATTCCTCAGCAAATACAGCAACATCGACAGCAGATCTGAGCACAGCCATAAACATCAGCCAAAACAAAAGTAATGAAAACTTGAAAAGAACAGAAAAACCGAACCTCAGGAAAAAAAGAATAAGATCTGTAGAAATAAGCTTAGCCAAACAGGTGCAAGCTATGGAAATCGAAAACTAACAAAACTTTGGGGAAAGAAATTCCAGAAGACACAAGCAAATGGAAGGGTATTCCACGCTATAGGAATGTAGGAACTAAAATACTTGAAACCTCCATAACGGATAAAGCAGTCTCTGGATTCCATGCAATCACAGACAAAGTTGCAGAATCTTTGCCACAGAAATATAAGAGAGAATCCTTAAGTCTCTATCCAGCAACATGGGACCCTGAATACCCAAAGGAATCCTGAGGAAAACGAACAAAGCAGGACATTTCACATTTACTGATTTCAACATGTAGGACGAAGTGCTACGTACCGAAACCGCACAGTCTGGTCTCAAAAACAGACACAGAGATCAACGGAAAAGAATCGAGAGCCCAGAGGTCAACTCACACATATATGGACAGCCCATTTGCAACGAGGAAGGCAAGAGGATCAGTGGAGAAAGGAGAGTCTCAAGAAGAAAAGGTGCTGGAAAACTGCACAGCCATATGTGACACAATGAGAGTAGACCATGATGTTACATCAGGCTCACACACCACCTCGAAAGGGATTAAAGCCTTGAATGGAAGACTTGAAACCGTGAAACTTCTAGCAGAAAACCAGGCACCTTGCTCATGGCCATGTGGCATAGCCGCCTATTTGGAAGAAGCATGTGTGACTGGGCAAGGGCAACACACGAAACAAGAAACAAATGGGATTGCATCCAACGCAGAAGCTTCTGCCCAGCCGAGGAAACCATCCACTCAATGCAAAGACAGCACAACAACTGCGAGTGGATGTTTCAAACCACACATCGGAGAAGGACTGAATAGCCAAAAGAGCCAACGACCGCACACGCCAACACAAGAGAAAAAACAACAAGCCCATTAAAACCTGGGCAAAAGATGGAAACAGAGTTTTACCAAATAAGATAGAAAGATGGCCAACAGCTATCTGAACACATGTTCATAATCATTACGTCTAAGGCCAATGCAAATCCAAATGGCAATGAGATAACAGCACATTGTGGTCAGAATGCCCATAAGGAACAAGACAGGAAACAAGTGTCGGAGGGGAGGTGGAGAGAAGGGAAGCCTCCTGCACCGTTGGTGGGAGTGTAAGCCGGTGCGGGAACTATGCAAAGCGGTGTGGAATTTCCGCAGAAACTTCAGAATCCATCTACCATATGATCCAGCTATTCCTCTGTGGTGTATTTATCCGAAGAACTTGGAACACCAACGCATAGGAATCCCTGCACTGCTGTGTTCACCACAGCCTCAATCCTGATGTCCAGGACTTGGATATCGCCCTGGGGCCCATCAAGGGACGAATGGAGAAGGAAGATTGGCTATAGCCGCACAATGGGACAGCACTCAGCTGCAAGAAAGGGTGCAGTCCAGCCATTTGTGACACCAGAATGGCTCCTGAGGGTATGAGGGGAACTGAAAGAAGCCCCAGGGAGAAAGTCAAATACCGTAGCATCTCACTTACAAGGAGAAGAGTAAAATAAGGAGAAACAAACAGGTAGCACATGACAAGGGATTGGTGGTTCCCAGAGGGAATCAGTGGCAGAAGACAGTGGAAGAAAGAGTTGATTAGGCACCACTGTGTGGTATGGGCATGTCATTAGGCTTACAGTGGTGAAGATGATGTACCATACAAAGAACAATAAATCTAGGAGGTTGTAAATCTGAAAACAATAGGGTGTTATAATGCAGGGTTATGGCAATCAATTCATGTAAAATCAAGACTACAAAAAGGCAAGCAGTTTTATGGCCTACAGCTTTGGAGGCTGAAAGAGATTAGAGAAGATGAACTTCCAAGCATTGATAATCACCTTCAAGAGCTTAATAATGCTACAGAAAGGTAGAAAGTGGGAAAGAGTTGAAGAACAACTCTACCAAGAGAACATGTTCTGTGCTAAACTCAGGACCCAAAGGAAAAGGTTACCGTCCATGATGTTACTACTAATTACCTTTACAAATAATCAAAGCAGGCCAACATCTTCCCCAGTTCAGGCAAAATGTTGGTCCAAGAATCCAATTCAGTGCCGGCCCTGTGGTGTACTGGGTAAGTTCCCACATTCCACTTGGGTGGTACAGGCTTCATCGGCGAGCATCACGGGTGCGGATCAGATTAGTAGCATTAGCAAATATAGATTTCACGCTATGGTGCAGACAGACATCCTAAAGAATTCAAAATTGTGAAGAGACGTTATGAATACACATCAGAGTAAGAACCATGGGAATATTGCAATCTACGAACGCATCAGGAACACTTCCCCAAATGATGAAGGAAGGAAAACATGTGACCTGCCAAGGTGGAAATGGAGATGACACGATCATTACGCATCAGAGGATTGACCAGGAAAATCAATCTCGGGAGGGACTCCAGGGCTTTCTCTGGGGAAAGTCCACCCATTTGGACTCATCCACAAAAGATAAGAGATAAAACCCAGGATAATCTGAAAGGAAAGAAACTGGTGTCCAGCGGGATTGTAGTAGACCTTTCAAAGTTCGAGGATAAAGTTATAAACAGACACGGAATCCAGAACAAGGAAAACTATCCTACCTGGAAAGGGGAAGTAGTCAGACTGGTATGAGATGGTCGTGAAGAACTGTGTGCATGGAGGTTTTCAGGACAGCTTAGAATTCTGAGGGTGTTTATGACATCACGGTAAACATGTCACCCAAGATGGCTGCAGGTCTCCAGCCCGAGGATTGGCCTAGGTTTGGATACTCAAGTGACAGATACCCAGATACAGCTTTTGCAAACAGAATCTGGGCGCAGAAACGTGAAGAGATGCAAGAGACGCTAATTCAATGGATAAGAAAGGAATCATTGGGAAGAAGTGATAACAGAGGGACAAGCACTGAGAGGAGAACATTGCCATCTCCTCAAGTCGATGGGGAGGCCATGCTGATTCAAGCTTGAAACTTGACTTGAAACAAGAGGCCGGACCTTGGGCTTATCAGACCTATGTTGGCCTTCTGCCTTACTCATAATCCAAAGTCAAGAATGATCTCTTGAAGACATTGAAGTGAAGAATAGAGGCCTCGGTCCTAGGTCCCTAGTATTCTGTGAAGAGAAGTCTCACTTTCCATAGCTCTGACATCATAGGCACCCACTGGGTACATGGTAATGTGTCACTAGGCATCTCTTTGAAACCTGGAAGGAATGGGCCCCTGTCATGCTTGGGGTATGTCTCTTGGTTTGGAAGGACTCAGGAAGAGTGCGCAAAAGCACCCTTTTGCAGAAAGCTTCGTTACTGTGTGAAGGCTGTCCTCCCAGGCTAGAGTGCTCAGTTGAGATCAATGAGATTCTCTCCCCCATCTCTTGCCGTAGAAGGAGTATTGATTAGGTGTTTGACACCACAAATAACGATGTTTGCTGAAACTTAGAACATTACCATTCTATTTAAAGGAATATAAACATGCCACAGCTGAGGAGGTAAATTAAACAAATAACAAAACCTGTGGAAATAAAGTAAGCCAGTATCTAGACATAATCTAGTGGATCGTTCAAGGATAAGGTGTGAATTTCTGAACTTTCCAAATCTAGAAAAGAGACAGAAGGATCTCTCAGCTGGAGAGAGTAATCCATCAGATTCATCTAATTTGTCTCATAACCATTGTGTCTGGGAAGGTGGTTTCCAGGACAACCTCAAACATGGGGTTTCTGATCTCACAATATCGAACCAACCAAGATGACCACGTTTACTCAGTGCTCAGTTGGATCTAGGCTAGGATGGCAAAGATTCCTTCAACTGACCGATGGAAATTCAAAGACAACACCCAACAGTAACGAAAGCACTCACACATCAGCCTACAGAACCTATGGTGATTAAAGAAATACCAAACTCCTAACTTGAAATGAAGGAGAACACACTGATAAGCATATCGAAGGGAGATAGCTCACAACCATGACGATTAGACTATGGAAACGAAAGCAAGCTCCCAGAAAATGGAAGGCAAACAGAAATCACACCTCAATAATCCACAGTGATTGACTTCAGTGTTTAGTTAGGGTCTGCTTGAACGTTTGAAAGTCCGATAAAGTCACAACCCCAAAACTTGCATTGAAGGTCAAAGCTGGGCTAACTGGGAAGGGTGAGTTCTCAGACTGCTCCACGTGGGCTCTGAAACCCTGTGTCCCCGAAGACTGATTGGAAAAGAGACACGATTCTGACAATACTCCGACATCACAGTGGTCCAGAAAAAGAAGCTGGCCTCATCTACACAGGGCCAGAGTTGGGCTCAAGTAACATGTTAAAGTACATTCCACTCAACTGCAGGTTGCCAATGGAACATGAAAGGGGCCAGCCAGTGGGGCAGCCGTGAAGTCCCTGCGTTCTGAGTCGGCAACCCAGGGTCGGCCACGTGGAATCCTGGGGGTGAGCCTCCTCACCGCTCATCCAGCCATTCTGGGCCAGGCGTGCGACCCAGTGTAGAGGCATATGGGAAGCAACATTATACCGCGCTACTCTTGCTCAGCAAATACAGCAGCATGGCCAGCAGATGTGAGCACAGCCATAAACTTCTGCCAAAACAAACCAATTAAATGTTGCTAAGAATAGAAAAAAGGAACAGCAAAAAAGAAAGAATGCCAATAAAAAGAAAAAAAAATCTAGGAATAACATTGGCCAAACAGGAGAAAGCTATGTCTACCGAAATCTAGCAAAGCTTTGGGCAAAGAAATTCCACAAGACACAAGGAAACGGAAGTCTATTCCATGTTCTTTGAATGGAAGAACGAACACACTTTAAGCATTCATACCGGAAAAAGCAATGTCTGCATTCCATGTCGTCCCAAAGTTGCAGCAATCTTTCCAACAGAAATAGAAGAGAGAATACTAAAGTTTCTATGTGGCAACAAAGGACCCTGAATAGGAAAAGGAATCCTGAGGAAAACGAACAAAGCAGCATGTATCACACTTTCTGATTGCCAAATATAGGACAAAGCGCTAGGTACCGGTACAGCATAGCCTTTCCCCCAAAATAGGCACACAGGCCCATGGAACAGAATTGAGCCCAGCAGTCAACTGCCACATATATGGGCAGCCCATTTTCGACACGGGAGCCAAGAGGAGACAGCAGAGGAAGGAGAGTCTCGAAAATAAAACAGTGCTGGGAAGACTTCAGAGCCACAAGTGGCACAATGAGACTAGACCATGATGTTACACCAGGCACACATACCACATTGAAATGGATTAAAGCTTTGAATGGAAGACTTGAAACCGTGAAACTTCTGTGGGAAAATGCAGGCAGCTTGCTCTTTGCCATCTGGCATAGCCACCTACTTGGAAGAAGCATGTGTGACTGGGTAAGGGCAACAAAAGAAACAAGAAACAAGCGTGACTCCATCCAACGCAGAAGCTTCTACCGGGCCAACGACTCCATCGACTCAATGCAAAGACAGCACAACAACTGCGACAGGATGTTTGCAGAACAGACATCGGAGAAGGGGTGAACAGCCATAAGATCCAGTGAACTCATACATCTCCACAGGAGAAAAAACAACGAGCCAAATAAATCCTGGGCAAAAGATGGAAACACACATTTCTCCCAGGAAGATAGAAAGATGGCCAACAGGCTGTATGCAAACATGTTCCTCATCATTAAGTCTGAGGCCAATGCAAATCCGAAGTGCAATGAGATAGCAGCTCACAGTGGTCAGAATGGCTATAAGGGTGAAGACACGAAACAAGTTTCAGAGAGGAGGTGGAGAGAAGGGAAGCCTCCTGCACTGCAGGTGGGAGTTTGAGCCGATGCAGCCACTACACAAAGGAGTGAAAATTCAGAATGTTTCAGAATCCACCTAGCATATGATCCAGCTATTCCTCTGTGACGTATATATCCAAAGATCATGGAAACAGTAATGCACAGAGATCCGTGCACTGCTGTGTTCACCACAGCCTTACTCCTGATATCCAAGACTTGGAAGCCTCCCTGATGCCCATCAAGGGACGAATGGAGAAGGAAGGTAGGCTATAGCCACACAGTGGCATAGCATTCAGCTGTCGGAACGGATGCAGTCCAGCCATTTGTGACCACCAGAATGGCTCCTGAGGGTACTAGAGGAACTGAAACAAGCGCCAGGGGTAAGGTCAAATACCACAGGATCTCACGTACAGGAGAAGAGGAAAAACGGACCAACAAACAGGTAGCATGTGACATGGGATTGGTAGTTCCCAGAGGAAAAGTAGGCGAGGGCCAGAGGGAGAAAGAGTTGATTACGCACAAGTATCGTGAGAGCCTGTAATTAGCCTTACGGTGGTGAAGATGATGTAACCTACTCAGAAGTCTAAATCTATGAGGATGTAGATCTGAAAGCTATAGCATGTTAGAATGCAAGGTTACGGCAATCAATTCACATAAAATCAAAACTCCAAAAAGGGGTGCAGACTTACGGCCTAAAGCTTTATAGGCTGAAAGAGATCAGAGAGGATGAACTTCCAAGGATAGGTAATCACCTCAAGGTTCTTAATGATGCTACAGAAAGGTAGACCTTTGCAAAGTGATGAAGCGGAATACTAGCAAGAGAACATGTTCCGTGCTAAACTCATGAACCAATGGAAAATAACACCTTCCATGATGTTACTACTGATTCCCTTCACGAATGATTGAAGCAGGCCAACATCTGCCCAAGTTCAGGCCAAAGGTTGGTGCAGAAGTCTAATTCATTGCCGGCCCTGTGGTGCAGCAGGGAAGTGCCCAACTTCCTCTTGCGTGGCCCGGGCTTCAGGGGCTAGCATCATGGGTACAGATCAGATTTCTAGCATTAGGAAATCCAGATTTCAAGGTATGGTTGGCACAGAGATCATAAAGAAGTAGTAATTGTGAGGAGACCTTATCAATACTCACCAGAAAAAGAACCATGAGAATATTAGAGTCTATGAACGCATCTGGTAGGCTTTCCCAAATCATGAAGGAAGGAAAATATGTGACCCACCAAGGTGGAATTGTCAGACTGCCATGAGATCCCATGATCACTGTGCATTACAGGATTTCCTGGGCAACGTCAACTTGGGAGGGAGTCCAGGACTTTCTCTGGGGAAAGTCCACCCATTTGGCCATATCCACAAAAGATATGCGATAAAACCCAGGATAATCTTAAAGGAAAGAAACCGGTGTCTAGAGGGAATGTAGTAGACCTTTGCAAGTTAGAGGACAAAGTTGAAAACCGACAACACATCCAGAACAAGGAAAACTATCCTTCCTGGAAAGGGGGAGTAGTCAGGCTGGGAGGAGACGGCTCTGAAACACTGTGTGCATGGAGGTTGTCAGGACAACTTTGAATTCTGAGAGTGTTTATGACATTACAGTGAACGTGTCACCCCAGATGGCTGCATGTTTACAGTACCAGGATTGGCTTAGGCTGGGATACTCAAGTGAGAGATACCCAGAAACAGCTTTTCCAAACAGAAACCAGGCACAGAAACTTGAAGAGATAAAAGAGATGCTGATTCCTGGGATAAGAAAGGTATCATTGTGATGATACTTCATTCTTCCTTCGTTTGCTTCCATTCCATGCACACTGATGCCCTTCCGTTTCCTTGTATCTTGTGGAATTTCTTTCCCCAAAGCTTTACTACTTCTCGGTTTACATAGCTTTCACCTGTTTGGCACAGGTTATTCCTAGATACCTTGTTCTTCCTACTAGCATGCTTTTTTTTTTTTTTTGAGGTTCAGTTTTTCTATCCTTTGCAACTTTTGATTGGTTTTATTTAGGCAGATGTTTACTGCTGTGCTCACATCTGCTGGCAATGCTGCTGTATTTGCTGAGGAAGACTGGCCCAGTCTAACGTCGCTTCCCATCTGCCTGTTTCCTTTGTTGCCCATTCCTGTCACACACGCTTCTTCCAAATAGGCTGCTAAGACAGATGGCAACGAGCATGCTGCCTAGGTTTTCTCCTAGAAGTCTCACGGTTTCAAGTCTTCCATTCAAGTCTTTAATCCGTTTCGAGGAGGTGTGTGTGACTAGTGTAACATCATGCTCTACTCTCATTGTGTTACATTTGGCTGTGCAGTCTTCCCAGCACCGTTTCTTGTCGAGACTCTCCTTTCTCCGCTGTCTACTCTTGGTTCCCTGGTTGAAAATGTGTTGTGCATGTATGCATGTGCATATATGCGTGAGTTGACCTCTGGGCTCTCGATTCTGTTCCATGGATTTGTGTGCCTGTTTTTGGGCCCAGACTGTGCCGTTTCGGTTCCTAGCGCTTCGTCCTATATGTGGAAATCAGAAAGTGTGATACGTCCTGCTTTGTTCATTTTCTTCAGGATTCCTTTGGGTATTCAGGGTCCTTTCCTTCTGGATAGAGACTTTATTATTCTCTCTTCTATTTCTGTGGGAAAGATCACTGCAACTTTGACTGGGATTTCTTGGAATCCACAGATTCCTCTATCCGCTATGGACGTTTCAAGTGTGTTAGTTCTTCCATTCCAACAGCACGGAATAGTCTTCCGTTTCGTTGTGTCTTCTGGAATTTCTTTAGCCAAAGCTTTGGTAGTATCAGTTTACAATGTTTCCACCTGTTTAGTGAAGGTTAGTCCTAGATATCTTATTATTCTTAGTGACATGCTTCTTTTTTTGAGGCTCAGTTTTTCTATTCTTTGCAACGGTTAATTGGGTCTGTTTTGGCAGAAGTTTATGGCAGTGCTCACATCTGCTGGTCATGCTGCTGTATTTGCTGAGCAAGACTGGCACTGCCTAAGGTTACTTCCCATCTGCCTCTACACTACCTCCCAGGACTCTCCCAGGATGGCTGTACCAGCGGTGAGGAGGCTCCACCCCAAGAGCACAAATGGACGACCACGTGCTGTGGACCCAGAAGGCACGGACTTCACAGCTTCAGCAGTGGCCAGCCCCTTTCATGTTCCATTGGCAACCTGCTGTTTTGAAATGTGACTTCAATATTCTACTGGAGCGCAGCTCTGGCCCTGTGTAGATGAAGCCATGTTGTTTTCCTGGTCTACTGTGATGTCATAGGATTTCTGAGAATTGTGTCTGTGCTGTGCCAGCAAGCCTCATGGACACAAGGTTTCAGAGCCCGCTTGGAGCAGTCTCAGAACTCTCCCATTCCATTTAGCCCAGGTTTGACCTTCACTGCAGGTTTTGGGGTTGTGACTTTTCTGACTTTCAAACGTTTAAGCAGAATCTGTCTAAACACGGCCGTCTTTCACTGTGGATTATTCAGTTGTGTTTTCTGTTTGCCTTACATTTTCTGGGACCTTTTTTTCTCTTCCATAGGCTAATCATCATGGTATTGCTAAGCTATCTCCCTTCGATGTGCTTATCAGTGTGTTCCCTTTTCATTCCAAGTTATAAATTTTGCATTTCTTTGATCACCATATGTTCTGTTGGCCGTTGTGTGAGTGCTTTCATGATTGTTGGGTGTTGTCTTTGAATTTCCATCGGTCACTTGAAGGAATCTCTGCTATCCTGGGCGAGGTGACACTGAGCACTGAGAACATGTGGTCATCTTCCTTTGTTAGAGATTCTGAGATCAGAAACTCCAGATTTGAGGCTGTCCTGGCAACCATCTTCACGGACACAATGGTTCTGCAACAAATTAGACGAATCTGATGAATTTCTCTTTCCAGGTGAGAGTTCCTTCTGTCTATTTCTGGATTTGGAAAGTTCGAACTTCACCCCTGATCCTTGAACGCTCTGCTAGATTATGTCTAGATACTGGCTTACTTTGTTTCCACAGGGTTTGTTATTTGTTTGATTTATATCCTCACCTGTGGCGTGTTTATTTTTCTTTAAATATAATGATAATATTCTAATTTTCAGCCAACATCGTTACATGTGGTGTTGAAACACATAATCAATACTCCTTCTACGGCAAGAGAAGGGGGAGAGAATCTCATTGATCCCAACTTAGGACTCTAGCCTTGCAGTGCAGCATTCACCAAGGAATGAACCCCTCTGCAAAAGGGTGCTTTTGAGCCACTTCTAGAGTCCTTCCAAACCAAGAGACATACCCCAAGCATGACAGGGGTCCATTCCTTCCAGGCTTCAAAGAGGTGTCTTGTGACACATTAGCATGTAGCCAGTGGGCACCCGTGATGCCAGAGCTATGGAAAGTGAGACTTCTCTTTAAAAAATGCTAGTGGCCTAGGACGGCGGCCTTGATTCTTCTCTACAATGATCTCAAGAGATCATTCTTGACTTTGGATTATGAGTGAGGCAGAAGGACAACATAGGTCTCATAGTTCCAGCCTCTTGTTTCAAATCAAGTTTCAAGCTTGAATCAGAATGGCCTCCTCTTCTACATGAGGAGATGGCAATGTTCTCATCTCAGTGCTTGTCCCTCTATTATGGCTTTTTCCCAATGATTCCTGTCTTATCCCTTGAATTAGCGTATCTTTGATCTCTTCAAGTTTCTGTGCCCTGTTTCTGTGGGCAAAAGCTGTTTCTGAGTATCCCTCACTTGAATATCCTAGCCTATGCCAATCCTCGGGCTGGAAACCTGTGGCCATCTTGGGTGACATATTCACCGTGATGTCATAAACACCCTCAGAATTCGAAGTTGTCCTGAAGACCTCCATGCACACAGTTCTTCAGAACCATCTCATCCCAGTCTGATTACTCCACCTTTCCAGATAGGATAGTTTTCGTCGTTATGTATTTCTTGTCGGTTTCTAACTTTTTCCTCGAACTTGAAAAGGTCTGCTACCTTCCCTCTAGACACTGGTTTCTTTCCTTTTGGATTAATCTGGGTTTTCTCTCTTATCTTTTGTGGATGAGGCCAAATGGGTGGACTTTCCCAAGAGAAAGTGCCGGAGGCCCTCCCAAGATGACTTTTCCCAGGCAATCCTCTGATGCGCAATGATCGTGTCATCTCCTAGCAGTCTGACAATTCCACTTTGGCAGGTCACATGTTTTCCTTCCTTCATTATTTGGGGAAGTGTTCCTGATGCGTTCATAGATTGTAATATTCCCATGGTTATTTTTCTGGTGTGTACTCATAATGTCTCTTCAAAATTTCGATTACTTTAGGATGTCTGTCTGCACCATACCGTGAAATCTATATTTGCTAATGCTACTAATCTGATCCACACCCGTGGTGCTAACCAATGAAGCCCTGGCCGCCCAGGCGGAACGTGGGCACATACCCAGTACACCACAGGGCCGGCACTGAAATGGACTTTTGGATCAAACTTTTGCCTGAACTAGGGATGATGTTGGCCTGCTTTGGTTATTTGTAACGGTAATTAGTAGTAACATTGTGGACTGTAACCTTTTCTTTTGGCTCCTGAGTTTAGCACGGGTCGTGTTCTCTTGGTAATGTTCTTCTTCAACTCTCTGTAATGGTCTTCCTTTCTGTAGCATCATTAAGCATTTTGAGGTGTTTACCAATCCTTGAAAGTTCATCTTCTCTAATCTCTTTCAGCCTCCAAAGTTTTAGGCCGTAAATCTGGACCCCTAGAGAACATATGGTGAATAAAGAAATACAAAATTCGTAACTTGGAATGAAGGAGAAAAGACTGATAAGAATATCTATGGGAGATAGCTGTGAAAGACCATAACGAATGATGTGAATTAAGGCTGCCCCAGCTCGAAAAGCCCAAGGTTACCTGGCCTACATACCAAACTACATGACCCGGGGAGTTTTTTTGTTTTTTGTTTTGGTATGAATTAATGGTGTCCCAGTGATAGAAGCCCATTTCATGCTCACCTTCATGCCTATCTATATGGCCAGATTCGTATTTAATGCTATATGACCACACAATAACCAGACCCCATCTGAACTGAAATCATTTAATGACTTTTAACATCATATTTTCTTTTTCCAGTAAAAATGTCACATACCAATGCATTATAAAATTAGCCCTTACCTTCAACTCAGGGCAGCAGCAGGACCTCTGACTGCCTATGGAACCTTTCCCCATGCAGCAGCAGCAGCAGCAGCTCTTCACTGCCCATAGGTCCTGTCCCCATGCAGCAACTATTTACTGCCCATGGGTCCTGTCACCATGTTGTCCTGTACCATTCTATAAGTAAAAGAGCACCACTTCCAGAATTTGAGAGTCCAAGAAATCTTTCTTTTGACTCTTCAGCTCACCAAGCCCATATCATATCTTGTGGCCCATATCGAAAACTTGCGTCATAGGTTTGTGAGCTCGACTTCTGGTAAGTGCCCTTTTCTTCCTTGTGCCTCTCTCTTTGTCAAGGATGGATCTAAATACACTTCTCCATCAGGAACTTTCTTGGATAGCTGCATGAATCCAGGTTTGCTGCCCATGGCTACTCTATGGGGCAAATCATGGCATTCAGCTTGAAGAGAATCAGTACCTTAAGCCTAAGGGCGATGTAGAGTGAATTACTCCATTCCTTCCTGACTCTATCTCTAATATACAAATTTTAGGTGGGCACGGGTCAGCCATTTAAGTCCTTAGGATGGCCGGCAATCTGCAAGACTCCCCTGTAAGGTTTCTTTTCCTAAGGCTGGATTGGGTTACCTCCCATGGCACCTGACCATGCTCTGAACTGTGTGAATGTCTCAATCGGGACTACAGTTCAAGGAAAGTACCAAAGTCTAACCTTTGGTTGCGTATGGGAAACCCTTCTTCAGAGAATGGCTCCAACACGCAATTGGGTAGAATGTCCCCCAGCTCAGTGGAAAATGCCTCACTAATTTTCTCCATCCTGTTCTCTCTTAAACTTCTCCTTTTCTCTTGGGGACCATTCAACAGGCACCTATTACTGCCAGTCAGAATAGGAAAGATGTTCACCAGGCACCTGCTACTGCCAGGCATACCACGGAAGGTACACAAGGGATGCAATGCTGGGGGCCACGCCCATCACCCCTTGCTATAGGAACCCCACAGTAGGAACTACATGTAGGATGCTGCCATAGGGTCTGGGGTGATCTTCAAGGTAATGGACATATCTCTTTCATCTTTATTAGAGTTACAATGGCCATTTTCATCTCCTATTGAACTTTGCAACTGGGGAAACAAAGGAATCTTTCAAGAATCAAGGCCTCCACCACTGGAGCCCCAACTTTGGCTTTCTGGGCCAGATCACCCTAGCGACCCTAAGTAGGGTGCCCTCTCTTGGCGGTTGACTCATTGAGTAGTTTAGTCACCTACTGAGTTGGCTATGAGGGTAGGAGACCTGTGATTTATTTTGTGAACTGTCATGCTACGGTAGTGTGCCACAGCACAGGAACTGTTGTGTGAGTCTTATCTTGAGAACCCTCTGAGAGCAGCCATGAGAGTGAGGTCTGGTGTCTTCTTTTCCTTTCTTTGTTTTGCTCATCATGTCATCTGTTGTCACCAAGTCGAGGTTAAGTTCTGGCTGGACCTGACCAGAACATGGACCTTCTGTAAAATCGAACAAATTGAAAATATTTTGCAAGGACCTTAACTCTCAACCCGGGTACTGGGAGCCCTGGCCTCCAGCCAGTTCCAGGTGTTTGTAGCCACTGCACCCTTCTCCAGTCCACTGCCAGTCGCACACTGGCTTTAATGCCATGGGGAATGGCATAAGCATCCCCAGAGACTCACCACTCAGGGTCATTCTAACTAATTGGAAACACTTTCAATTGTATGGGTTATGCCCCAGAGACTCCAGCTGGGAGAAAATTTGCGAGGTTTCTCTGTGCCTTTATGGTGCAGTTGGACAGGTAGATCAACCTAGAACGTCCTTCAAGTTACAGTCCAGTTTCTGAGAAATCAAGAGCAACTGTCCTTAGAAAGTCCTTGCAAGACTGGTAAGACAGATCTAGAGGCAGGTCAGATTCCACCTAGTTCCTTTATCATGAAAAGAATTGTCATCCCCCCTCTCCAGGAGCTACTATCTAGCCCATCACTCACTCTTAAGACTGACAAAAAGAAAGGAGGGGAAAGGAGAAATGGCCATAAGTGTGCCATTGAAAGAGTCTAGCATCTCGAGGGTCTTCTCCATAAGTATTAGTAAAAAGGCTCAAAACAAAGTTTACATTCATAACTGGTGAGCTTTATATTATTATACCTGATTCACTGCAGTAGCTTTTAAAACAGTAGTTGTACAGTCTCTGTGTATGCGTGTCTATGTGTAGGTTATGCATGTGATATTTTCAGCCTTGGGTGGTATGACCAAAATTAAGATCTCTGTTTAGGTGGCTTATAGTAAGTGTTTACATAAATGCTAAATGCAGTAGAAATTAACTCAGTGCCTTTCAAAGTTAATGTCATGTGAATTAACCTTTGGTAAATTAAAGACTGTTTAAGTTTGTTGGTCTGATTGAAAATAGTCTTGTTGTCAGGGATGTCGGTATTTGCATAGGGATGCAGGCCTTCAGCCTGTGTTTACTAGTCATATAATTTCACGTTGTCTGCTAAATTTGTCAGCAAAGTAATAGCTTTAAATGATGACCAGTTTTGTCTAAGGCCTCATGAGGTTTCAGTAGGTAATCTGAACATAATTGATGGAAACAAATGGTTTAAATAGATAATACTCATTAAAGTGAGTACAAAAACTTTTATGGTCTGTATAGTTTGGGAAAGAAAAACAGCTTCGAAATGCTTTTTGGTAACCGTCTTGAGTTTTGCCGAGTTAAGTTAAATGATAAAAATCTGAATATCTGGGTCATTTCTGGATAGGACGAAACACTGAAACATTATTAATAAACACAGCTAAGTTATCTACTTTTGGCTTCTTCTTGAAGAGGCTAAAAGCGTGTGGGTGTATTAAAAACCATGCCTTGTGTTTTATTGTAAAGTGGCGTGTTTCTAAATTTATGAAGTGTTCAGAATGCTGATATAAAAGACAATTCATAATTGTTTTCCTTTTTAGTGTTTAGTACGTCTGTTAGGGGTTAAAAGTTCTAATTAACCTACATAATTAAAGCTACAGGAAATTACTAAGAAAAAGAGCTCTGTATTCAAGGAAGTTAAAATGTACGTTTTCAGTAAAAAAGGTATAAATAATGGAAACATTTTTGTTTGATTGGTTAAGGAAGATAAATTCGTCCTGATGTACTAGAAAGGAAACAAGAAAGACTTTGGGACAAATTCTGAAAACATAAAAGAAAGTTTTAGAAGGTTTGTGAAGAAGAAAATCTGAAAGGAGTTTTATGCCTGGTCAAGAAGACCAAAGTAAGTTCAATTAAGTGAATGAGTTTGAATGTTAATAATAAGTAGGTGCAGAAATTCAAATTTGGTTTTCTCTAAAAGGATACATTTTCTTGAACTTTTGATCTGCTCTTGATAAAGAGGTTATAAAAGCTATTCCTTTGAGTAAGTCTACCTAAGAGACTAACCTGTTTTGTGAATATAATGACTTAGGTCACTCTTAAGATTATTGACTCTTTCTGTTATCACTTTGAATAGATACCTGAGCATATTTCACAGTGAGTGTTGTTTCACATTTGAACAAGCATTTGAAAAGCTTTTGATATGTTTTGACAAGATTCTCCCTCAAAAATATTCAAATCATAACTGAAGGCTGTCTTTTGACCTGGTAGACAGAAGAAAAATTAATCTGATGCTTTTCAGAGGGCCCTTGAGACTTCTGAAAGGCATTTGCTCTCTCTTCCTATAAGGAGGAAAATACTAAACTAATTAGACTTATTTGGTCTATTACATTGCACGGGAATCATTGTAAAATAAGTAATGATAGACTTTCTTAGGTGTTATTAGATGGGCAAATGTTATTAATATATATGTCTTAAAAGTATATAGCATTCCTAAAATTCTGATCTGTCCTGGTTATCAGTCATAAGTCCACTTATTATCTGGAAGTTTAATATGTCACAGAAGTAGCCAGGTTTCTTTGTCAATTGCCCTTTTGAGTCCTTTGTCCATTTCCAGGTAGTTGTTTTACTCTGATTCTTTTTCCTTTTGCAAATATGTTTCGTCTTCTGAGAAATTCCTGGAAAGGGTTCTGACAAAAATGTTCTAAACGACAGGTTTCTGATAAACTTTCAGATTGTAAAACTGAACGGAGTAAGAAATTACAGAATTCTAACAGAAACTAAGTTCATCAATCAAGTAACAGAAGATTCAGCCCAAGAACTGATTATGCAGGGCTGTGTGAACTGATAAGGATGATTGTAATTTTTTAGGACTTCTATTTGAAATATTGTTGAGTTTTGATGTGTTGTTTTGTTTTCTCGTAATGAAGGAAAGCTTTTTCTCTTTTCCCTTATGCTAACTATGACTTACAGCCATTTGGTGAAATTATACCTTCATGAGCAAAACTGAAACATTTACCTTTTTCTCCCTACCTTATCCCTAAGGAATTTGGAAACCCTTTGTCACTGAGTATGGTTATTTAGTGGCAATATTTGCATAAGTTCCATAAGAATCTGTTCTCCTTATAACAGGACACATTGGTTATACTACCAAGGCTTTGACTGGAATGTCATATTTGAAACATACAGGCTCAGATATGACAAGACAGCATTTCAGGAACAAAGATTGGACTTTCTGGAATACAGCCACTTGGAAACATGGGCCTGGTACCTTGTTTACAGAGATTCTGGCAATCTTGCCCGGTCACTAAGGAATCTTTCTTATCTGGCAGGTGCAGGGAACCTCTGAATATTTTGGGTGCCGTCAAAGAGAACGCCACTCAAATCTGTAGGTACTGCAGGCCAAATCTGGTGGTAAATCCTTGGCTTGGCTTTTCTGGCCTCTAGAGGCCTTCACAGTTCAATCTGAGACTTCTCAGAAAAAATTCCAGCAAAGCAGATTTTTAAAAACCTGTATAAGCAATTCCGATTCTTTCTGCTCTTATGTAAATAATTGGAGCAATTTGTATTGAAACTACACTTTATTTGCAAACGTGTTAATCATAATTTGGCTATCTTTTGTAAAAATGTGGGTGATTTAAGAGAGAAAAAAATTACGCTTCTGTAGAAGCTATAGTAGCCCTTCATGGATACTAGATTCTAGCTCTTTTCTTCCGCAAGATTCATCTATTACTAATCCTAATGTCTCCTTGTGGCCATCTATCTCTGACACCTCGGAGTTCCCTGGCCACAATCAAACATTTTCCTTCAATACTACTGTCCAAATACTAACTAGATTTGCCTTGTCACAGGTGTATCAATCAAAACAAGTTACAACAGTAAAGTCCCCAACTTATCGATACACACAGGATGGACCATATCTAATTTGGGACGAATATATTTGGTTCACTCCTACTAGTGGGCAACTCAGTAAAAGGCCGCTCTCTGTTGGGAACAAACCAACCACACCTGTGATACATGGCCTAATAGCAGCTGACCTTGGGAAAAAATCCCTTTTATATGTGTTCTTATGTCAAAGACAAAAAAAAATACTGGTTAGTTTGGGACTGACTGGGATAGACGGCCCAGAATGCATTGGTTAGCCCCTACCGGTGCTCAGTGGATATGTGGCTCCAATTTATTACCTTGGCTGCCACCTGGATGGATTGGATGATGCACCCTAGGCTTTGTCTGGATGCAAGGTAGAACTACATTTACTATATCTCCTCCTGCTAAGCTACCAAACCTGCAACAGCACTGGACCTGCTCTGTCTTCCACTGGTATGACCATCTTTCCGCAATTTTCCTTCCCCAATTAGGAATCGAAAATATCGTCTTGCACATGGAAGTCCTAAACAAATTTACTATGAAGGCAGTAAATGATACACAACATAGCATTTCGCTGCTCAATTTAGAAGTATCCCAAGTGTGTAAGGCAGTCCTCCAAATCCAAATGGCACTGGATGTCTTGACAGCAGCACAAGGGGGCACCAGTGTCATTATAAAAACAATGTTGTGTCTATATTCCTGACTACCATCAAAATATTTCTGGCTTCCTATCCCAGCCACCAAATTAAATCCATGTCTGACCAACCCTAACTTTAAACGACTGGTTGAACTCCTAGTCAGGACCAGGTTTCTGCAGTACCTCAAAATCTTATTCATTGGGTTAAACATACTGCTTGTATTTCTTATTATAATTTGTTGTCTCTTTCATTGTTTGTCTTTAGCATGTCAAAAATGTTTCACCTCCTGGACCACCTCTCGTCAAAGGATTCTCTCGTCTCCAGAGGCTCTGTACAACTTGTCACCGTTGAACTCCACTGGTGAAGACTTCTGGTCCACTAAACTTCCTACCTGTACCTATGGCCCCATTTTGGGGCAGCTCTACGACCTTGTACAGCCAGAAGTAGTTACAGAAGACTGACCATCATTCATATCCCCAAAGATTTCCGGTCATAATGGGTTCAGGGGTGGTTTATGATGTGGATTAATGCTGCCCAAGCTAGAGAAGCCCAAGGTGACCTGGCCTACATGCCAAACTACATGACCTTGTGGATATTTTTCTAGTATGAATTGGGGCTGCCCCAGGAAGAGTAATCTCACATTGATCTGTGAAGGCCTCTAGATGCCAGAAAAGCCAAGCCAAGGACTTGCCATCAGATTTGGCCTGCAGTACCTACAGATGTGAGTTGAGTTCTCTTTGAGGTCCACCAAAATGTTCGGAGGTTCCCTGCACCTGCCAGATAAGCAAGCTTCCTTAGTGACCGGGCAAGATTGCCAGAATCTCTGTAAACAAGGTACCAGGCCCATGTTTCCTAGGGACTGTATTCCAGAAAGTCCAATCTTTGTTCCTGAAATGCTATCTTGTCATATCTGAGCCTGTATGTTTCAAATATGACATTCCAGTCAAAGCCTTGGTAGTATAACCAATGTGTCCTGTTATAAGGAGAGCAGATTCTTATGGAACTTATGCAAATATTGCCACTAAATAACCATACTCAGTGACAAAGGGTTTCCAAATTCCTTAGGGATAAGGTAGGGAGAAAAAGATAAATGTTTCAGTTTTGCTCATGAAGGTATAATTTCAGCAAATGGCTGTAGGTCATTGTTAGCATAAGGGAAAAGAGAAAAAGCTTTCCTTCATTACGAGAAAACAAAACAACACATCAAAACTCAACAATATTTCAAACAGAAGTTCTGAAAACTTACAACCATCCTCATCAGTTCACACAGTCCTGTATAATCAATTCTTGAGCTGAGTTTTCTGTTAGCAGATCGATGAACTTAGTTTCTGTTAGAATTCTGTAATTTCTTACTCCATTCAGTTTTACAATCTGAAAGTTTATCAGAAACCTGTCGTTTAGAACCATTGTGTCAGAACCCTTTCCTGGAATTTCTCGGAAGATGAAGCATATTTGCAAGAGAAAAAGCATCAGAGTAAAACAACAACTACCTGTAAATGGACAAAGGACTCAAAGGGGCAATTGACAAATAAACTTGGCTACTTCAGTGACATATAAGACTTGTTGTTAATAAGTGGACTTATGACTGTTAACCAGGAAAGATCAGACTCTTAGGAATGCTATATAATTTTAAGGCACCTATATTAATAACATTTGCCCATCTTATACCACCTAAGGAAGTCTATCATCACTTATTTCACAATGTTTCCCTTGTAATTTAATAGACCAAGTAAGCCTAATTAGTTTAATATCTTCCTCCTCATAGGAAGAGAGAGCAAATGTCTTCGAGAAGTCTCAGGGGCCCTCTAAAAATCCTCAGAGTAATTTTTCTTCTGCCTACCAGGTCAAAAGAAAGCCTTCATTCAGCATTTGATTATTTTTGAGGGAGAAGCTTGTCAAAACATATCAACAGCTTTTCAAATGCTTGTTAAAATAGAAAGCAACACTCACTGTGAAGCAATGCTCGGGTATATATTCAAAGTGATAACAGAGTCAAAAATCTTAAGAGTGACCTCAGTCATTATTTTCACAAAACAGATTTGTCTCTTAGGTAGACTTACTCAAAGGAATAGCTTTTATGACCTCTTTACCAAGAACAGATCAAAAGTTCAAGAAAATGTATCCTTTTAGAGAAAACCAAACTTGAATTTCTGCACCTACTTATTTTGAACATTCAAACTCATGCACTTAATTGAACTTACTTTGGTCTTCTTGACCAGGCATAAAACTCCTTTCAGAATTTCTCCTTCACAAACCTTCTACAACTTTCTTTTTTGTTTTCAGAATTTGACCCAAAGTCTTTGTTTTTTCCTTTCTAGTACATCACGACAAATTTATCTTTCTTAACCCAACAAACAAAAATATTTCCATTCTTTATAACTTTTTTACTGAAAGCATCCATTTTAACCACCTTGAATACAAAGCTCTTTTCCTTAGTGATTTGCAGTATGTTTAATTCCATAAGGTAATTAGAACTTTAACCCTTAACAGACCTAGTAAACACTAAAATGGTAAACAATTATGGATTGTCTATTATATCAGTATTCTAAACACTTCATAAGTTTAGAAACACGCCACTTTACAACAAAACACAAGGCATGCTTTTTAATACACCCACACGCTTTTAGCCTCTTCCATAAGAAGCCAAAAGTAGATAACATAGATGTGTTTATTAATAATGATTCAGTGTTTGATCCTATCCAAAAATGATCCAGATATTCAGATATTTATTATTTAACTTTACTTGGCAAAATTCAAGATTGTTACCAAAAGAATTTGAAGCTGATTTTTCCCCCAAGTATAGAGACCATAAATGTTATTGTATTCACTTTTATGAGTTTTATGTATTTAAACCATTTGTTTCCAACAATTATGTTCAGATTACCTACAGAAACCTCATGAGGCATTAGACAAAACTGGTCATCATTTAAATATATTATTTTGCTGACAAATTTAACAGACAACGTGAACTTATATGACTAGTAAACCGAGGCTGAATGCCTGCATCCTATGCAAATACTGACAACTCTGACAACAAGACTATTTTCAGTCAAACCAACAAACTTAAAGAAGCTTTCATTTACCAAATGTTAATTCACATGATATTAACTTTGAAAGGCACTGAGTTAATTTCTACTACATTTAGAATTTATGAAAGCACTTACTTTAAGCCAACTAAACAGAGATATTTATTTTGGCCATACCATCCAGGGGTAAAAATATCACATGTATAATGTACACATAGACACACATACACAGAGACTGTACAACTATTGTTTTAAAAGCTACTGCCGTGAATCAGGTACAATAATATAAAGCTCACCAGTTATGAATCCAAACTTTGTTTTGAGCCTTTTTACTAATGCTTATGTAGAAGACTCTCTAGATGCTATACTTTTTGCAATGACACACTTATGGCCATTTATCCTTTCCCCTCCTTTCTTTTTTTTTTTTTTTTTTGAGTCTTAAGACTGAGTGATTGGCTAGGTAGTAGTTCCTGGAGAGGGGGGATGATAATCCTTTTCATGATAAAGGAACTAGGTCGAAACTGAGCTGCCTCTAGAACTGTCTTTCCAGTCTTGCAAGGACTTTCTAAGGACGGTTGCTCTTGATTTCTCAGAAACTGGACTGTAACTTGAAGGACGTTCTAGGTTGATCTACCTGTCCAACTGCACCATAAAGGCACAGAGAAACCTCACAAACTTTCTCCCAGCTGCAGTTTCTGTGCCATAACCCAGACAATTGAAAGTGTTTCTAATTAGTTGGCATGACCCTGAGTGGTGAGTCTCTGGGGATGCTTATGGCATTCCCCATGGCTGTAAAGCCAGTGTGCAACTGACAGTGGAGTGGAGAAGGGTGGAGTGCCTACAAAGGCCTGGAACTGACTGGGGGCCGGGGCTCCAAGTACCTGGGTTGAGAGTTAAGTCCCTTGAAAAATGTTTTCAAGTTTTTCGATTTCACAGAAGGTGCAGGTTCTGATCAGGTCCAGCCTGATCTTAACCTCGACTTGGTGACAACAGAGGAGATGATGACCAAAACAAAGAAAGGAAAAGAAGACACCAGACCTCACCCTCATGGCCACTCAGAGGGTTCTCAAGATAACAGTCACACAACAGTTCCCGTGCTGTGGCACACTACCATAGCACGAGTGTTCATAGAAAAAATCGCAGATTTCCTACCCTCATAGCCAACTCAGTAGGTGACTAAAATACTCAATGAGTCAACCGCCAACAGAGGGCACCCTACTTGGGATCGCCAGGGTGATCAGGCCCAGAAAGCCAAAGTTGGGTCTCCCAGTGTTGGAGGACTTAACTCTTGAAAGATTTCTTTGTTTCCCGGTTGCAAAGCTCAAAATGAGACGAAAATGGCCATTGTATCTCTAGCAAAGATGAAAGAGACACGTCCATTACCTTGAAAATGCCCCCTGAACCTACGGCAGCATCCCACCTGTTGTTCCTACTGTGGGGTTCCTATAGCAAGGGGTGACGGGGGTGTCCGCCAGCATTGCATCCCTTGTATACCTTCCCTCAGATGCCTGGCAGTAACAGGTGCCTGGTGAACATCTTTCCTATTCTTCCTGGCAGTAATAGGTGCCTGGTGAATGGTCCCCGAGACAAAAGGAGAAGTTTAAGAGAGATCATAATGGAGAAAATGTGTGAGGAATTTTCCGCCGCTCTGAGGGACATTCTACCCAATTGCGTGTTGGAGTCATTCTCTGAAGAAGGGTTTCCCATACTCAAGCAAAGGTTAGACTTTGGTAGTTTCCTTGAACTCGATTCCCGATTGGGACATTTGCACAGTTCAGAGCCTGGTCAGGTGCCATGGGAGGTATCCCAATCCAGCCTTAGGAGAAGAAACCTTCCACCGGAGTCTTGCAGACTGCCAACCATCCTAATGACTTAAGTGGCCTATGCATGCCCAGGTAATATTTATATATTAGTGATAGACTCTGGAAGGAATGGATTAATTCATGCTACGTCACCCTGAGTCTTAAGCTACTGATTCTCTTCAAGCTGAATGCCATGATTTGCCCCATAGAGTAGCCATGGGCAGCAAACATCGATTCATAGAGCTAACCAAGAAAGTTCCTGATGGAGAAGTGAGTTTAGATCCATCCTCGAAAAAGAGAGAGGCACCAGGAAGAAAGGGGCACTTACCAGAAGTCGAGCTCAAAAACTGATGAAGCAAGTTCCCCATACAGGACACAAGATATGATGCAGGCTCAGCGAGCTGAAGAGTTGAAAGATTTCTTGGACTCTCAACGTCTGGTAGTGGTGCTCTTTTATTTATAGAACGTTACAGGATAACATGGGGACAGGACCCATGGGGAGTAAAGAGTTGCTGCATGGGGACAGGATCTATGGGCAGTGTAGAGCTGCATGCATGGGGACAGGACCCATGGGCAGCGAAGAGCTGCTGCTGCTGCTGAAGGCGGAAAGGACCCATGGGCAGTCAGAGCTCCTGCTGCTGCCCTGAGTTGAGGGTAAGGGCTAATTTTATGAGTCATGGGTACATGACTTATTTTTACTGGAAAAAGAAAATATGATGTAAACGTCATTAAATGATTTCAGTTCAGATGGGGTCTGGTTATTGTGTGGTCATATAATATTAGATACTAATCTGGCCATATAGATAGACATGTAGGTGAGAATGACCTGGGCTTCTATCACTGGGGCACCTCTAATTCATACCAAAAGAAATTCACCGGGTCATATACTTCTGCATGTACACCACATAACCTTGGGCTTTTCGAGCTGGGGTAGCCTTAATCCACATCAATTGTCATAGTCTTTCTCAGCTGTCTCCCATAGGTATGCTTATCAGTCCCTTCTCTTTCATTCACGTTATTAATTTTGTATTTCTTTAGTCACCATATGTTCTCTAGGCCGACGTGTGAGTGCTTTCATGATTTTTGGGTATTGTCTTTGAATTTCAATGGTTCACTTAAATGAATCTTTGCTATCCTAGCCTAGGTCCAATGGAGCACTGAGAACACGAGGTCACCTTGGTTGGTTTGACATTCTGAGATCAGAATTTCCAAATTCTAGGTTGTCCTGGCAACCACCATATGGACATAATGTTTCCGAGATAAATTAGACAAATCTGCTGAATTCATCCCTACAGGTAAGATATTTTTATGTCTCTTTTCTGAATTTGGGAACGCTCGAAGTGGAACCTGGATCCTTGATCATTTCAGTAGACTACGTCTGGATGCTGGTTTACTTTATTTCTGTAGGATTTGTTAGTTGTTTGACTTACATCGTCATCTCTGTCATGTTTATTTTTCGTTAAATATAAGTGTAATGTTCTAATTTTCAGTCAACTTCCTCACAAATGGTGTCAAAGCACATAAGCAATACTCTTCTACGGCGAGGGATGGGGGAGAGAATTTCATTGTTGCCAAACTGAACATTCTAGCTTTGGATACCAGCCTTCCCTTTGGATTGGTGGTTCCCAGAGGGAAAGAAAAGATCCTAAAAGGCGTGCATATTTGCGGCATAAAGCTTTTGATGCTGAAAGAGATTAGAGAGATGAACTTCTAAGGATTGTGAAGCTCCTCAAAATGCTTAATGATGCTACAGAATGGTCGACCATTGCAAATAGATTAAGATGAATACTACAAAGAGAATGTGTTCCGTGCTAAACTCATGAACCAAGGGAAAATGTTACCCTCTATGAGGTCACTATTAATTACCTTCAGGAATGATCAAAAAAGGCCAGCTTCTTCCCAAGTTCAGCGAAAGATTGCTCCAAAAGTCCAATTCAGGGCCGGCGCTGTGGTGTAGCAAGTAAGTGCCCACATTCCTCTTGGGCCGCCCGGGCATCACCGCCTAGCATCACGGGTGGGGATGAGATTAATAGCAATGGGAAATCCATATTTCATGGTCTGGTTGGCACAGAGATCATAAAGAAGTAGAAATTGTGAGGAGAACTTATCAATACGCACCAGAAAAGGAACCATGAGAATATTACAATCTATGAACGTATCAGGTACACGTCCCCAAATGATGAAGGAAGGAAGACATGTGACCCAACAAGGTGGAATTGTCAGACTGCCAGGTGATCACACGAGTCAGAGGATTGCCTGGGCAAATTCAACTTGGGAGGGACTCCAGGACTTTCTCTGTGGAAAATCCACCCATTTGGCCATATCCACAAAAGGTAAGAGGTAAAACCCAGGATAATCTTAAAGGAAAGAAACCGGTCTCTGGAGGGAAGGTAGTAGACCTTTCAATGTTCAAGGAGAATCTTAGAAACTGATAAGAAATGCAGAACAAGGAGAACTATCCTACCTGGAAAGATGGAGTCTTCAGACTGGTATGAGATGGCTCTCAAACACTGTGTGCATGGACGTTGTCAGGATAACTTAGAAAAATCCGAGGGTGTTTATGACATCACGGTGAACATGTCACCAAAGATGGCCGCATGTTTCCAGGGCGAGTATTTGCCTAGGCTGTGATAGTGAAGTGAGAGATACCCAGAAACAGCTTTTCCCAACAGGAACCAGGCACAGAAACTTGAAGAGATCAAAGAGACGCTGATTCAAGGGATAAGAAAGGAATCACTGGGAAGAAGTGATTATAGAGGGACAAGCGCTGAGAGGAGAACATTGTCATCTACTCAAGTAGATTGGGAGGCCGTGCTGATTCAACCTTGAAACTTGATTTGAAACAAGAGGGCGGACTTGGCGCTTATCAGTCCTATGTTGGCCTTCTGCCTTACTCATAATCCAAAGTCAAGAATGATCTCTTGAGGACATTGAAGAGAAGAATCGAAGCCTCCGTCCTACGCCCCTAGCATCCTTTGAAGAGAAGTCTCCCTTTCCACAGCTCTGGAGTCATGGGGGCCCACTGGGTACATGCTAATGTGTCCCAAGACATCTCTTTGAAGCCTTGAAGAAATGCACGCCTGTCATTCTTTGAGTATTTCTGCTGGTTTGGAAGGGCACTGGAAGTGTGCTGAAAAGCACCCTTTTCCAGAGGGCTTCATTCCTGTGTCAAGGCTGCCCCCCAGGCTAGCGTGCTGAGTTGGACTCCAATGAAATTCTCTCCCATTATCTCTTGCCGTAGAAGGAATACTGACTCTGTGTTTTGACACCATATGGAAGGGGGTTGGCTGAAAATTAGAACACTACCATTATATTTAAAGAAAACTACACATGCCAGAGCTGAGGATGTAAGTCAAACCAATAGAAAACACTGTGGAAATAAAGTAAGCCAGTATCTAGACCTAATCTGGTGGAGCACCCAAGGATCAGGGGTTAAGTTCGAAATTTCCCAAATCCAGAAAACAGACAGAAAAATCTGTTACCTGGAGAGAGGAGTTCATCAGATTTTGCTAACTTGTCTCAGAGAGATAATGTCTGTGAAGGCGGTTGCCAGGACCCCCAAGAACCTGGAGTTTCTGATCTCAGAATGTCAAACCAGCCAAGCCGACCACGAGTTCTCAGAGTGCAGTGTCAACTCGATGAGGATAGCAAAGATTCCTACAACTGACCTATAAAAATTCCAAGAAAACACCCAACAATCACGAAAGGACTCAAACTTCGGCCAAGGGTACATTAGGTGATTAAAGAAATGCAAAATTCATAATTTGGAATGAAGGAGAACGAACTGATAAGCATACCAAAGGGAGATACCTCAGAAAGACCATGACGATTGGACTATGGAAAAGAAAATAAGGTCCTGTCAAATGGAAGGCCAAGAGAAACCACAAGTGAATAATCCACAGTGATAGACGTCAGTCTTTAGACACATTCTGCTTGAACACTATGCAGTAGTGTTTCTGAGTTCTTTAGCTCAACATGCCGCAGAGGAATAGCTGGATCATATGGGACATGGATTCTTAAAGTTCTGAGGCAGTTCCACACCGCTTGGCGTAGTGGCTGCACCGGTCTGCACTCCCACCAACGGTGCAGGAGGCTTCCCTTCTCTCCACCTCCTCTCTGACACTTGTGGCTTCCTGTCTGCTTCCTTATAGCCATTCTGACCACAGTGAGCTGCTGTGCCCTTGCAGTTTGCATTTGCATTGGCCTGAGACTTAATGACGGTGAACAAGTGTTCATGCACCCGTTGGCCCTCTTTCGATCTTCTTGGCAGAAATCTCTGTTTCCATCTTCTGCCCAGGTTTTCATTGGCTTGTTGTTTTTTTTTTCTTGTGGGGACGTGCGAGTTGATTGCATCTTTGGGCTTTTCAGCCCTTGTCCGATGTGTGGTTTGCAAACATCCTCCCCCAGTCGTTGTGCTATCTTTGCATTCAGTCGATGGTTTCCTTCACTGGGCAGAAGCGTCCGCATTTGACGTGGTCCCGTTGGTTTCTTGTTGACTTGGTTGCCCTGGCCCAGTCGGACTTGCTTCTTCCAAACAGGCGGCTCCGACAGGTGGCAAAGAGCACTCTGCCTAGGTCTTCTGCTACAAGGTTCACGGTTTCAAGTCTGCCATTCAAGGCTTTGATCCATTTCAGGTGGTGTGTGTGCCAGGTGTAACATCATGGTGTACTCTCGTTGTGTTCCAGGTGGCTGTGCAGGCTTCCCAGCACCGTTTATGGTAGAGACTCTCCTTTCTCCGCTGTCTCCTCTTGGCTCCCTGGTCGAAAATGGGCTGTCCATGTACGTTTGAGTTGGGCTCTGGGTTCTCGATTCTGTTGCATGGGTCTGTGTGCCTGTTTTGGCGCCCAGACTGTGCCGTCTCGGTACCTAGTGCTTTGTCCTATATGTTGAAATCGGAAAGTGTGCCACGTCCTGCTTTTTTCGTTTTCCTGAGGATTCCTTTGCCTAGTCAGGGTCTCTTGTTGCTGGCTAGAAACTTTAGGTTTCCCTCTTCTGTCTCTGTGGGAAACATTGCTGCAACTTTGACTGGGATTGCATGGAATCCAGAGATTCCTTGCTCTGGTAGGGACGTTTCCAGTGTGTTGCTGCTTCCACTCCTAGATCCTGGAATCTCCTTCTTTCTCCTTGTGTCTTCTTGTATTTCTTTCCCCCAACAATTGTTAGCTTTCCATTGCCATGGCTTTCACCTGTTTTGCTAAGTTTCTTCATAGAGATCTCATCCTTCTCACTGGCATGCAGTTTTTCACTTTTTCTTTTCAGCTTCAGTTTCTCGATGCTTTGCAACTTTGAATCGGTTTTGTTCTGGCAGAAGTGCATCGCTGAGCTCACATCTGCTGGCAATGCTCCTGTATTTGCTGTGGAAGTCTGGCCCTGTCTAACGTCCCTTCCCGTCTGCCTCTACACTACCTCGGACGCCTGCCCCAGAATGCCTGAAGCAGTGGTGAGCAGGCTCACCCGAGGGTCCACCCGGCCCACCCCGGGCCACCGACCCAGAAGGTGCGGACCTCACCGCTGCACCACCGGCCGGCCCCTTTCATGTTCCGTTGGCAACCTGCAGTTGAGGGCAATGGGACTTGAATATGCTACTTGAGCCCAACTCTGGCACTGTGTAGATGAGGCCAGGTTGTTTTTCGGGTCCACTGCGATGTCAGAGGATTGGTCATAATCGTGTCTCTGCTGTCCCGGCAAGCTTCACGGACACACGGTTTCCTGGCCCGCTTGGAGCAGTCTCATAACTCCCCCTTCCCACTTAGACCAGCCTTGACCTTCGCTGCCGTCTTTTGCCTTGTGAATTTCTCTGCCTTTCAAACGTTCCAGCAGAGTCTGTCTAAAGACGGACATCATCTTTCATTGTGGATTATCCAGGTGTGATTTCTGTTCGCCTTCCATTTTCTGGGAGCTTTGTCTCTTTTCCATAGGAGAATCGTCACGGTATTTCTCAGCTATCCCCCTTAGACATGCTTATCAGTCCGTTCCCCTTCATTCCAAGTGATTCATTTTGCATTTCTGGAATCACCGTATGTTCTCTAGGCCGAGGTGTGAGTGCTTTCGTGACTCTTGGTTGTTGTCTTTGAATTTGCACCGGTCACTTGAAGGAGTCTTTGCTGCCCTAGCCTGGGTCAAACTAAGCACTGGGAACACGTGGTCATCTGGGTTGGTTTGACATCCTGAGGTCAGAAACTCCAAACTCGAGGTGGTCCTGGCATCCCCCTTCACGGACACAATGTTTCCAAGACAAATTAGACGAATCTGATGAATTCCTCTCTCCAGGAAAGATATTTTTCTGTCTCCTTTCCGGATTTGGGAAGTTTCGAACTTCACCCCTGATCCTGGAACGTTCCCCCAGGTGCCGTCTAGATACGGGCTTACTTTATTTCTATGGGCTGTGCCATTTGTTTGCCTTACATCCTCAGCCCTGGCCTGTTTCTTTTTCTTGCAACAGAATTGCAATGTTCTCATTTTCAGCCCACTTCCTTACATGTGGTGTCAAAACACATAATCCATAATCCTTCTACGGCAAGAGGTAGGGGGAGAGAATTTCGATGGAGGCAAACTGAGCACACTAGCCTGGGAGGGCAGCCTTCACGAAGGAACGAAGCCCTGTGGAAAAGGGTGCTTTTCAGCACCCTTGTAGAGCACTTCCAAACAAAGAGACATAGCCCAAGCGTGACGGGGCTCCATTCCTTCAAGGCTTCCAAGACATCTCTTGGGACACATTAGCATGTACCCAGTGGGCCCCCGTGACGCCAGAGCTATGGAAAGTGAGACTGATCTGCAAAGAATGCCAGGGGCCTGGGAAATGAGGCATCGAGTCTTCTCTTCAACGTCCTCAAGACCTCATTCTTGACTTTGGCTTATGCTTAAGGCAGAAGGACCACGTAGGTCTGATAAGGCCCAAGTCCGGCCTCTTGCTTCCAATCAAGTTGCAAGCTTGAATCAGCATGGCCTCCCCATAGACTTGAATAGATGACAACGTTCTCCTCTCGGGGCTTGTCCCTCTATTCTCGCTTCTTGCCCAGGATCCCTTTCTTAGCCCTCGAATCAGCGTCTGTTTTATGTCTTCCAGTTTCTGTGTCCGCTTTCTGTTTCTCAAAGCTGTTTCTGGGTATCCCTCCCTTTAATAGCCTAGCCTAGGCCAATCCGCAGTCTGTAACTGTGCGGCCATCTTGGCGGACATGATCCTCGTGATGTCATAAACAACCTCAAAATTCGAAGTTGTCCTGACAACCTGCGTGCACACAGAGTTTCAGAGCCATCTCAGGCCAGTCCGACTCCTCACCCTTTCCTGGTAGGATAGTTTTCCTTTTTCTCGATTTCTTGTCGGTTTCTGTCTTGCTCCTCGCACTTTGGAAGGCCTGCTACATTCTCTCTAGACACTGGTTTCTGTCCTGTAAGATTACCCTGGGTTTTACCTCTTACATTTTATGTAGATGGCCAAGTGGGTGGACGTTCCCCAGAGAAAGTCCTGGACTCCCTCCCAAGTTGAAGTTGCCGGGGCAGTCCTCTGATGCGCAATGATCGTGTCATCTCCTAGCACTCTGCCGATTCCACCTTGGCAGGTCCCATGTTTTCCTTCCTTCTTCCTTTGGGGAAGTGTACCAGATGCGTTCCTGGATTGTAAAAGCCTCACGGTTCTTTTTCTGGTGTGTATTGTTAAGGTGACCTCACCATTGCTACTTAGTTTATGATCCCTGTCCACACCGTACCATGAAATCTATATTTCCTAACACTGCTAATGTGATCTGCACCCGTGATGTGAAACAGTGAGGCCTGGGCCGGCCAAGCGGAACGTGGGCGCTTACCCGCTCCGCCACAGGGCCGGCCCTGAATTGGACTTTTGGACCAACGTTTTGCCTGAGCTTGGGAACACGTGGGCCTGTTTGGATTATTCGTGAAGGTGATTAGTAGTAACATCCTGGACGGTAACCTTTTCCGTTGGTGCATGGGTTTAGCAGGCAGCATGTTCTGTGGGTAGTATTCCTCTTCATCTATTTGGAATGGTCTACCTTTCTGTAGCATCAGTACGCATTTTGAGGTGATTTTCCAGCCTTGGAAGTTCTCCTTCTCTAATCTCTTTCAGCCCCAAAGCTTTATGCCGTCATTCTGGACCCCATTTTGGATTTTTTTTGCTTTTAGGTGAATTTATTGCCACAACCCTGCATTAGAACATCCTATATCTTTCAGATTTGCATCCTCATCGATGTAGACTTCCGTGTAGCTTACATCATCTTCCCCTGCGTAAGCCTAATAGCAGGCCCTCACCACACACTTGTGCCTCATCATCTGTTTCACCCTCTCACACCTCCCCGCTTTGTCTCTGGGAACCCCCAATCAAATGTCCCGTGCCACCTGTTCCTGAGCGCTTGCTTTTCCTTCTCCTCTTAAGTGAGGTCCTACGGTACTTGCCTTGCTCCCTGGGGCTTGTTTCACTTCCCTAAAACCCTCACAGCCATTCTGGTGGTCACAAATGGCTGGATTGCATCCTTGGCTCCGGCTGACTGGTATGCCATTGCGTGGCTATAGCCCATCTTCCTTCTGCACTCGTCCCTTGCTGGGCTCCAGGGAGGCTTCCAAGTCTTGGGTAGTGGGAGCGACGCTGTGGTGAACTCAGCGGTGCACATGTCTTTATGCAGGAGTGTTTCCGAGTTCTTTGGATCAACACGCCGCAGAGGAATAGCTGGATCATATGGGACATGGCTTCTTAAAGTTCTGAGGCAGTTCCACACCGCTTGGCGTAGTGGCTGCACCGGTCTGCACTCCCACCAACGGTGCAGGAGGCTTCCCTTCTCTCCACCTCCTCTCTGACACTTGTGGCTTCCTGTCTGCTTCCTTCTAGCCATTCTGACCACAGTGAGCTGCTGTGCCCTTGCAGTTTGCATTTGCATTGGCCTGAGACTTAATGACGGTGAACAAGTGTTCATGCACCCGTTGGCCCTCTTTCGATCTTCTTGGCAGAAATCTCTGTTTCCATCTTCTGCCCAGGTTTTCATTGGCTTGTTGTTTTTTTTTTCCTTGTGGGGACGTGCGAGTTGATTGCATCTTTGGGCTTTTCAGCCCTTGTCCGATGTGTGGTTTGCAAACATCCTCCCCCAGTCGTTGTGCTATCTTGGCATTCAGTCGATGGTTTCCTTCACTGTGCAGAAGCGTCCGCATTTGACGTGGTCCCGTTGGTTTCTTGTTGACTTGGTTGCCCTGGCCCAGTCGGACTTGCTTCTTCCAAACAGGCGGCTCAGACAGATGGCAAAGAGCACTCTGCCTAGGTCTTCTGCTACAAGGTTCACGGTTTCAAGTCTGCCATTCAAGGCTTTGATCCATTTCAGGTGGTGTGTGTGCCAGGTGTAACATCATGGTGTACTCTCGTTGTGTTCCAGGTGGCTGTGCAGGCTTCCCAGCACCGTTTATGGTAGAGACTCTCCTTTCTCCGCTGTCTCCTCTTGGCTCCCTGGTCGAAAATGGGCTGTCCATGTACGTTTGAGTTGGGCTCTGGGTTCTCGATTCTGTTGCATGGGTCTGTGTGCCTGTTTTGGGGCCCAGACTGTGCCGTCTCGGTACCTAGTGCTTCGTCCTATATGTTGAAATCGGAAAGTGTGCCACGTCCTGCTTTTTTCGTTTTCCTGAGGATTCCTTTGCCTAGTCAGGGTCTCTTGTTGCTGGCTAGAAACTTTAGGATTCCCTCTTCTGTCTCTCTGGGAAACATTGCTGCAACTTTGACTGGGATTGCATGGAATCCAGAGATTCCTTGCTCTGGTAGGGACGTTTCCAGTGTGTTGCTGCTTCCACTCCTAGATCCTGGAATCTCCTTCTTTCTCCTTGTGTCTTCTTGAATTTCTTTCCCCCAACGTTTGTTAGTTTTCCATTGCCATGGCTTTCACCTGTTTTGCTAAGTTTCTTCATAGAGATCTCATCCTTATCACTGGCATGCAGTTTTTCACTTTATCTTTTCAGATTCAGTTTCTCGATGCTTTGCAACTTTGAATCGGTTTTGTTCTGGCAGAAGTGCATCGCTGAGCTCACATCTGCTGGCAATGCTCCTGTATTTGCTGTGGAAGTCTGGCCCTGTCTAACGTCCCTTCCCGTCTGCCTCTACACTACCTCGGACGCCTGCCCCAGAATGCCTGAAGCAGTGGTGAGCAGGCTCACCCGAGGGTCCACCCGGCCCACCCCGGGCCACCGACCCAGAAGGTGCGGACCTCACCGCTGCACCACCGGCCGGCCCCTTTCATGTTCCGTTGGCAACCTGCAGTTGAGGGCAATGGGACTTGAATATGCTACTTGAGCCCAACTCTGGCACTGTGTAGATGAGGCCAGGTTGTTTTTCGGGTCCACTGCGATGTCAGAGGATTGGTCATAATCGTGTCTCTGCTGTCCCGGCAAGCTTCACGGACACACGGTTTCCTGGCCCGCTTGGAGCAGTCTCATAACTCCCCCTTCCCACTTAGCCCAGCCTTGACCTTCGCTGCCGTCTTTTGGCTTGTGAATTTCTCTGCCTTTCAAACGTTCCAGCAGAGTCTGTCTAAAGACGGACATCATCTTTCATTGTGGATTATCCAGGGGTGATTTCTGTTCGCCTTCCATTTTCTGGGAGCTTTGTCTCTTTTCCATAGGAGAATCGTCACGGTATTTCTCAGCTATCCCCCTTAGACATGCTTATCAGTCCGTTCCCCTTCATTCCAAGTGATTCATTTTGCATTTCTGGAATCACCGTATGTTCTCTAGGCCGAGGTGTGAGTGCTTTCGTGACTCTTGGTTGTTGTCTTTGAATTTGCAGCGGTCACTTGAAGGAGTCTTTGCTGCCCTAGCCTGGGTCAAACTAAGCACTGGGAACACGTGGTCATCTGGGTTGGTTTGACATCCTGAGGTCAGAAACTCCAAACTCGAGGTGGTCCTGGCATCCCCCTTCACGGACACAATGTTTCCAAGACAAATTAGACGAATCTGATGAATTCCTCTCTCCAGGAAAGATATTTTTCTGTCTCCTTTCCGGATTTGGGAAGTTTCGAACTTCACCCCTGATCCTGGAACGTTCCCCCAGGTGCCGTCTAGATACGGGCTTACTTTATTTCTCTGGGCTGTGCCATTTGTTTGCCTTACATCCTCAGCCCTGGCCTGTTTCTTTTTCTTGCAACAGAATTGTAATGTTCTCACTTTCAGCCCACTTCCTTACATGTGGTGTCAAAACACATAATCCATAATCCTTCTACGGCAAGAGGTAGGGGGAGAGAATTTCGATGGAGGCAAACTGAGCACACTAGCCTGGGAGGGCAGCCTTCACGAAGGAACGAAGCCCTGTGGAAAAGGGTGCTTTTCAGCACCCTTGTAGAGCACTTCCAAACAAAGAGACATAGCCCAAGCGTGACGGGGCTCCATTCCTTCAAGGCTTCCAAGACATCTCTTGGGACACATTAGCATGTACCCAGTGGGCCCCCGTGACGCCAGAGCTATGGAAAGTGAGACTGATCTGCAAAGAATGCCAGGGGCCTGGGAAAGGAGGCATCGAGTCTTCTCTTCAACGTCCTCAAGACCTCATTCTTGACTTTGGCTTATGCTTAAGGCAGAAGGACCACGTAGGTCTGATAAGGCCCAAGTCCGGCCTCTTGCTTCCAATCAAGTTGCAAGCTTAAATCAGCATGGCCTCCCCATAGACTTGAATAGATGACAACGTTCTCCTCTCGGGGCTTGTCCCTCTATTCTCGCTTCTTGCCCAGGATCCCTTTCTTAGCCCTCGAATCAGCGTCTGTTTTATGTCTTCCAGTTTCTGTGTCCGCTTTCTGTTTCTCAAAGCTGTTTCTGGGTATCCCTCCCTTTAATAGCCTAGCCTAGGCCAATCCGCAGTCTGTAACCGTGCGGCCATCTTGGCGGACATGATCCTCGTGATGTCATAAACAACCTCAAAATTCGAAGTTGTCCTGACAACCTGCGTGCACACAGAGTTTCAGAGCCATCTCAGGCCAGTCCGACTCCTCACCCTTTCCTGGTAGGATAGTTTTCCTTTTTCTCGATTTCTTGTCGGTTTCTGTCTTGCTCCTCGCACTTTGGAAGGCCTGCTACATTCTCTCTAGACACTGGTTTCTGTCCTGTAAGATTATCCTGGGTTTTACCTCTTACATTTTATGTAGATGGCCAAGTGGGTGGACGTTCCCCAGAGAAAGTCCTGGACTCCCTCCCAAGTTGAAGTTGCCGGGGCAGTCCTCTGATGCGCAATGATCGTGTCATCTCCTGGCACTCTGCCGATTCCACCTTGGCAGGTCCCATGTTTTCCTTCCTTCTTCCTTTGGGGAAGTGTACCAGATGCGTTCCTGGATTGTAAAAGCCTCACGGTTCTTTTTCTGGTGCGTATTGGTAAGGTGACCTCACCATTGCTACTTAGTTTATGATCCCTGTCCGCACCGTACCATGAAATATACATTTCCTAACACTGCTAATGTGATCTGCACCCGTGATGTGAAACAGTGAGGCCTGGGCCGGCCAAGCGGAACGTGGGCGCTTACCCGCTCCACCACAGGGCCGGCCCTGAATTGGACTTTTGGACCAACCTTTTGCCTGAGCTTGGGAAGACGTGGGCCTGTTTGGATTATTCGTGAAGGTGATTAGTAGTAACATCCTGGACGGTAACCTTTTCCGTTGGTGCATGGGTTTAGCAGGCAGCATGTTCTGTGGGTAGTATTGCTCTTCATCTATTTGGAATGGTCTACCTTTCTGTAGCATCAGTACGCATTTTGAGGTGATTTTCCAGCCTTGGAAGTTCACCTTCTCTAATCTCTTTCAGCCCCAAAGCTTTATGCCGTCATTCTGGACCCCATTTTGGATTTTTTTTGCTGTTAGGTGGATTTATTGCTGCAACCCTGCATTAGAACATCCTATATCTTTCCGATTTGCATCCTCATCGATGTAGACTTCCGTGTAGCTTACATCATCTTCCCCTGCGTAAGCCTAATAGCAGGCCCTCACCACACACTTGTGCCTCATCATCTGTTTCACCCTCTCACACCTCCCCGCTTTGTCTCTGGGAACCCCCAATCAAATGTCCCGTGCCACCTGTTCCTGACCGCTTGCTTTTCCTTCTCCTCTTAAGTGAGGTCCTACGGTACTTGCCTTGCTCCCTGGGGCTTTTTTCACTTCCCTAAAACCCTCACAGCCATTCTGGTGGTCACAAATGGCTGGATTGCATCCTTGGTTCCGGCTGACTGGTATGCCATTGCGTGGCTATAGCCCATCTTCCTTCTGCACTCGTCCCTTGCTGGGCTCCAGGGAGGCTTCCAAGTCTTGGGTAGTGGGAGCGACGCTGTGGTGAACTCAGCGGTGCACATGTCTTTATGCAGGAGTGTTTCCGAGTTCTTTGGATCAACACGCCGCAGAGGAATAGCTGGATCATATGGGACATGGCTTCTTAAAGTTCTGAGGCAGTTCCACACCGCTTGGCGTAGTGGCTGCACCGGTCTGCACTCCCACCAACGGTGCAGGAGGCTTCCCTTCTCTCCACCTCCTCTCTGACACTTGTGGCTTCCTGTCTGCTTCCTTCTAGCCATTCTGACCACAGTGAGCTGCTGTGCCCTTGCAGTTTGCATTTGCATTGGCCTGAGACTTCATGACGGTGAACAAGTGTTCATGCACCCGTTGGCCCTCTTTCGATCTTCTTGGCAGAAATCTCTGTTTCCATCTTCTGCCCAGGCTTTCATTGGCTTGTTGTTTTTTTTTTTTCTTGTGGGGACGTGCGAGTTGATTGCATCCTTGGGCTTTTCACCCCTTGTCCGATGTGGGGTTTGCAAACATCCTCCCCCAGTCGTTGTGCTATCTTGGCATTCAGTCGATGGTTTCCTTCACTGTGCAGAAGCGTCCGCATTTGACGTGGTCCCGTTGGTTTCTTGTTGACTTGGTTGCCCTGGCCCAGTCGGACTTGCTTCTTCCAAACAGGCGGCTCAGACAGATGGCAAAGAGCACTCTGCCTAGGTCTTCTGCTACAAGGTTCACGGTTTCAAGTCTGCCGTTCAAGGCTTTGATCCATTTCAGGTGGTGTGTGTGCCAGGTGTAACATCATGGTGTACTCTCGTTGTGTTCCAGGTGGCTGTGCAGGCTTCCCAGCACCGTTTATGGTAGAGACTCTCCTTTCTCCGCTGTCTCCTCTTGGCTCCCTGGTCGAAAATGGGCTGTCCATGTACGTTTGAGTTGGGCTCTGGGTTCTCGATTCTGTTGCATGGGTCTGTGTGCCTGTTTTGGGGCCCAGACTGTGCCGTCTCGGTACCTAGTGCTTCGTCCTATATGTTGAAATCGGAAAGTGTGCCACGTCCTGCTTTTTTCGTTTTCCTGAGGATTCCTTTGCCTAGTCAGGGTCTCTTGTTGCTGGCTAGAAACTTTAGGATTCCCTCTTCTGTCTCTGTGGGAAACATTGCTGCAACTTTGACTGGGATTGCATGGAATCCAGAGATTCCTTGCTCTGGTAGGGACGTTTCCAGTGTGTTGCTGCTTCCACTCCTAGATCCTGGAATGTCCTTCTTTCTCCTTGTGTCTTCTTGAATTTCTTTCCCCCAACGTTTGTTAGCTTTCCATTGCCATGGCTTTCACCTGTTTTGCCAGGTTTCTTCATAGAGATCTCCTCCTTCTCACTGGCATGCAGTTTTTCACTTTTTCTTTTCAGCTTCAGTTTCTCGATGCTTTGCAACTTTGAATCGGTTTTGTTCTGGCAGAAGTGCATCGCTGAGCTCACATCTGCTGGCAATGCTCCTGTATTTGCTGTGGAAGTCTGGCCCTGTCTAACGTCCCTTCCCGTCTGCCTCTACACTACCTCGGACGCCTGCCCCAGAATGCCTGAAGCAGTGGTGAGCAGGCTCACCCGAGGGTCCACCCGGCCCACCCCGGGCCACCGACCCAGAAGGTGCGGACCTCACCGCTGCACCACCGGCCGGCCCCTTTCATGTTCCGTTGGCAACCTGCAGTTGAGGGCAATGGGACTTGAATATGCTGCTTGAGCCCAACTCTGGCACTGTGTAGATGAGGCCAGGTTGTTTTTCGGGTCCACTGCGATGTCAGAGGATTGGTCATAATCGTGTCTCTGCTGTCCCGGCAAGCTTCACGGACACACGGTTTCCTGGCCCGCTTGGAGCAGCCTCATAACTCCCCCTTCCCACTTAGCCCAGCCTTGACCTTCGCTGCCGTCTTTTGGCTTGTGAATTTCTCTGCCTTTCAAACGTTCCAGCAGAGTCTGTCTAAAGACGGACATCATCTTTCATTGTGGATTATCCAGGGGTGATTTCTGTTCGCCTTCCATTTTCTGGGACCTTTGTCTCTTTTCCATAGGAGAATCGTCACGGTATTTCTCAGCTATCCCCCTTAGACATGCTTATCAGTCCGTTCCCCTTCATTCCAAGTGATTCATTTTGCATTTCTGGAATCACCGTATGTTCTCTAGGCCGAGGTGTGAGTGCTTTCGTGACTCTTGGTTGTTGTCTTTGAATTTGCAGCGGTCACTTGAAGGAGTCTTTGCTGCCCTAGCCTGGGTCAAACTAAGCACTGGGAACACGTGGTCATCTGGGTTGGTTTGACATCCTGAGGTCAGAAACTCCAAACCGAGGTGGTCCTGGCATCCCCCTTCACGGACAGAATGTTTCCAAGACAAATTAGACGAATCTGATGAATTCCTGTCTCCAGGAAAGATATTTTTCTGTCTCCTTTCCGGATTTGGGAAGTTTCGAACTTCACCCCTGATCCTGGAACGTTCCCCCAGGTGCCGTCTAGATACGGGCTTACTTTATTTCTCTGGGCTGTGCCATTTGTTTGCCTTACATCCTCAGCCCTGGCCTGTTTCTTTTTCTTGCAACAGAATTGTAATGTTCTCACTTTCAGCCCACTTCCTTACATGTGGTGTCAAAACACATAATCCATAATCCTTCTACGGCAAGAGGTAGGGGGAGAGAATTTCGATGGAGGCAAACTGAGCACACTAGCCTGGGAGGGCAGCCTTCACGAAGGAACGAAGCCCTGTGGAAAAGGGTGCTTTTCAGCACCCTTGTAGAGCACTTCCAAACAAAGAGACATAGCCCAAGCGTGACGGGGCTCCATTCCTTCAAGGCTTCCAAGACATCTCTTGGGACACATTAGCATGTACCCAGTGGGCCCCCGTGACGCCAGAGCTATGGAAAGTGAGACTGATCTGCAAAGAATGCCAGGGGCCTGGGAAAGGAGGCATCGAGTCTTCTCTTCAACGTCCTCAAGACCTCATTCTTGACTTTGGCTTATGCTTAAGGCAGAAGGACCACGTAGGTCTGATAAGGCCCAAGTCCGGCCTCTTGCTTCCAATCAAGTTGCAAGCTTGAATCAGCATGGCCTCCCCATAGACTTGAATAGATGACAACGTTCTCCTCTCGGGGCTTGTCCCTCTATTCTCGCTTCTTGCCCAGGATCCCTTTCTTAGCCCTCGAATCAGCGTCTGTTTTATGTCTTCCAGTTTCTGTGTCCGCTTTCTGTTTCTCAAAGCTGTTTCTGGGTATCCCTCCCTTTAATAGCCTAGCCTAGGCCAATCCGCAGTCTGTAACCGTGCGGCCATCTTGGCGGACATGATCCTCGTGATGTCATAAACAACCTCAAAATTCGAAGTTGTCCTGACAACCTGCGTGCACACAGAGTTTCAGAGCCATCTCAGGCCAGTCCGACTCCTCACCCTTTCCTGGTAGGATAGTTTTCCTTTTTCTCGATTTCTTGTCGGTTTCTGTCTTGCTCCTCGCACTTTGGAAGGCCTGCTACATTCTCTCTAGACACTGGTTTCTGTCCTGTAAGATTATCCTGGGTTTTACCTCTTACATTTTATGTAGATGGCCAAGTGGGTGGACGTTCCCCAGAGAAAGTCCTGGACTCCCTCCCAAGTTGAAGTTGCCGGGGCAGTCCTCTGATGCGCAATGATCGTGTCATCTCCTAGCACTCTGCCGATTCCACCTTGGCAGGTCCCATGTTTTCCTTCCTTCTTCCTTTGGGGAAGTGTACCAGATGCGTTCCTGGATTGTAAAAGCCTCACGGTTCTTTTTCTGGTGCGTATTGGTAAGGTGACCTCACCATTGCTACTTAGTTTATGATCCCTGTCCGCACCGTACCATGAAATCTATATTTCCTAACACTGCTAATGTGATCTGCACCCGTGATGTGAAACAGTGAGGCCTGGGCCGGCCAAGCGGAACGTGGGCGCTTACCCGCTCCGCCACAGGGCCGGCCCTGAAGTGGACTTTTGGACCAACCTTTTGCCTGAGCTTGGGAACACGTGGGCCTGTTTGGATTATTCGTGAAGGTGATTAGTAGTAACATCCTGGACGGTAACCTTTTCCGTTGGTGCATGGGTTTAGCAGGCAGCATGTTCTGTGGGTAGTATTGCTCTTCATCTATTTGGAATGGTCTACCTTTCTGTAGCATCAGTACGCATTTTGAGGTGATTTTCCAGCCTTGGAAGTTCTCCTTCTCTAATCTCTTTCAGCCCCAAAGCTTTATGCCGTCATTCTGGACCCCATTTTGGATTTTTTTTGCTTTTAGGTGAATTTATTGCCGCAACCCTGCATTAGAACATCCTATATGTTTCCGATTTGCATCCTCATCGATGTAGACTTCCGTGTAGCTTACATCATCTTCCCCTGCGTAAGCCTAATAGCAGGCCCTCACCACACACTTGTGCCTCATCATCTGTTTCACCCTCTCACACCTCCCCGCTTTGTCTCTGGGAACCCCCAATCAAATGTCCCGTGCCACCTGTTCCTGACCGCTTGCTTTTCCTTCTCCTCTTAAGTGAGGTCCTACGGTACTTGCCTTGCTCCCTGGGGCTTGTTTCACTTCCCTAAAACCCTCACAGCCATTCTGGTGGTCACAAATGGCTGGATTGCATCCTTGGTTCCGGCTGACTGGTATGCCATTGCGTGGCTATAGCCCATCTTCCTTCTGCACTCGTCCCTTGCTGGGCTCCAGGGAGGCTTCCAAGTCTTGGGTAGTGGGAGCGACGCTGTGGTGAACTCAGCGGTGCACATGTCTTTATGCAGGAGTGTTTCCGAGTTCTTTGGATCAACACGCCGCAGAGGAATAGCTGGATCATATGGGACATGGATTCTGAAAGTTCTGAGGCAGTTCCACACCGCTTGGCGTAGTGGCTGCACCGGTCTGCACTCCCACCAACGGTGCAGGAGGCTTCCCTTCTCTCCACCTCCTCTCTGACACTTGTGGCTTCCTGTCTGCTTCCTTCTAGCCATTCTGACCACAGTGAGCTGCTGTGCCCTTGCAGTTTGCATTTGCATTGGCCTGAGACTTAATGACGGTGAACAAGTGTTCATGCACCCGTTGGCCCTCCTTCGATCTTCTTGGCAGAAATCTCTGTTTCCATCTTCTGCCCAGGTTTTCATTGGCTTGTTGTTTTTTTTTTCCTTGTGGGGACGTGCGAGTTGATTGCATCTTTGGGCTTTTCACCCCTTGTCCGATGTGTGGTTTGCAAACATCCTCCCCCAGTCGTTGTGCTATCTTGGCATTCAGTCGATGGTTTCCTTCACTGTGCAGAAGCGTCCGCATTTGACGTGGTCCCGTTGGTTTCTTGTTGACTTGGTTGCCCTGGCCCAGTCGGACTTGCTTCTTCCAAACAGGCGGCTCAGACAGATGGCAAAGAGCACTCTGCCTAGGTCTTCTGCTACAAGGTTCACGGTTTCAAGTCTGCCGTTCAAGGCTTTGATCCATTTCAGGTGGTGTGTGTGCCAGGTGTAACATCATGGTGTACTCTCGTTGTGTTCCAGGTGGCTGTGCAGGCTTCCCAGCACCGTTTATGGTAGAGACTCTCCTTTCTCCGCTGTCTCCTCTTGGCTCCCTGGTCGAAAATGGGCTGTCCATGTACGTTTGAGTTGGGCTCTGGGTTCTCGATTCTGTTGCAGGGGTCTGTGTGCCTGTTTTGGGGCCCAGACTGTGCCGTCTCGGTACCTAGTGCTTCGTCCTATATGTTGAAATCGGAAAGTGTGCCACGTCCTGCTTTTTTCGTTTTCCTGAGGATTCCTTTGCCTAGTCAGGGTCTCTTGTTGCTGGCTAGAAACTTTAGGATTCCCTCTTCTGTCTCTGTGGGAAACATTGCTGCAACTTTGACTGGGATTGCATGGAATCCAGAGATTCCTTGCTCTGGTAGGGACGTTTCCAGTGTGTTGCTGCTTCCACTCCCAGATCCGGGAATCTCCTTCTTTCTCCTTGTGTCTTCTTGAATTTCTTTCCCCCAACGTTTGTTAGCTTTCCATTGCCATGGCTTTCACCTGTTTTGCTAAGTTTCTTCATAGAGATCTCATCCTTCTCACTGGCATGCAGTTTTTCACTTTTTCTTTTCAGCTTCAGTTTCTCTACGCTTTGCAACTTTGAATCGGTTTTGTTCTGGCAGAAGTGCATCGCTGAGCTCACATCTGCTGGCAATGCTCCTGTATTTGCTGTGGAAGTCTGGCCCTGTCTAACGTCCCTTCCCGTCTGCCTCTACACTACCTCGGACGCCTGCCCCAGAATGCCTGAAGCAGTGGTGAGCAGGCTCACCCGAGGGTCCACCCGGCCCACCCCGGGCCACCGACCCAGAAGGTGCGGACCTCACCGCTGCACCACCGGCCGGCCCCTTTCATGTTCCGTTGGCAACCTGCAGTTGAGGGCAATGGGACTTGAATATGCTACTTGAGCCCAACTCTGGCACTGTGTAGATGAGGCCAGGTTGTTTTTCGGGTCCACTGCGATGTCAGAGGATTGGTCATAATCGTGTCTCTGCTGTCCCGGCAAGCTTCACGGACACACGGTTTCCTGGCCCGCTTGGAGCAGTCTCATAACTCCCCCTTCCCACTTAGCCCAGCCTTGACCTTCGCTGCCGTCTTTTGGCTTGTGAATTTCTCTGCCTTTCAAACGTTCCAGCAGAGTCTGTCTAAAGACGGACATCATCTTTCATTGTGGATTATCCAGGGGTGATTTCTGTTCGCCTTCCATTTTCTGGGACCTTTGTCTCTTTTCCATAGGAGAATCGTCACGGTATTTCTCAGCTATCCCCCTTAGACATGCTTATCAGTCCGTTCCCCTTCATTCCAAGTGATTCATTTTGCATTTCTGGAATCACCGTATGTTCTCTAGGCCGAGGTGTGAGTGCTTTCGTGACTCTTGGTTGTTGTCTTTGAATTTGCACCGGTCACTTGAAGGAGTCTTTGCTGCCCTAGCCTGGGTCAAACTAAGCACTGGGAACACGTGGTCATCTGGGTTGGTTTGACATCCTGAGGTCAGAAACTCCAAACTCGAGGTGGTCCTGGCATCCCCCTTCACGGACACAATGTTTCCAAGACAAATTAGACGAATCTGATGAATTCCTCTCTCCAGGAAAGATATTTTTCTGTCTCCTTTCCGGATTTGGGAAGTTTCGAACTTCACCCCTGATCCTGGAACGTTCCCCCAGGTGCCGTCTAGATACGGGCTTACTTTATTTCTCTGGGCTGTGCCATTTGTTTGCCTTACATCCTCAGCCCTGGCCTGTTTCTTTTTCTTGCAACAGAATTGTAATGTTCTCATTTTCAGCCCACTTCCTTACATGTGGTGTCAAAACACATAATCCATAATCCTTCTACGGCAAGAGGTAGGGGGAGAGAATTTCGATGGAGGCAAACTGAGCACACTAGCCTGGGAGGGCAGCCTTCACGAAGGAACGAAGCCCTGTGGAAAAGGGTGCTTTTCAGCACCCTTGTAGAGCACTTCCAAACAAAGAGACATAGCCCAAGCGTGACGGGGCTCCATTCCTTCAAGGCTTCCAAGACATCTCTTGGGACACATTAGCATGTACCCAGTGGGCCCCCGTGACGCCAGAGCTATGGAAAGTGAGACTGATCTGCAAAGAATGCCAGGGGCCTGGGAAAGGAGGCATCGAGTCTTCTCTTCAACGTCCTCAAGACCTCATTCTTGACTTTGGCTTATGCTTAAGGCAGAAGGACCACGTAGGTCTGAGAAGGCCCAAGTCCGGCCTCTTGCTTCCAATCAAGTTGCAAGCTTGAATCAGCATGGCCTCCCCATAGACTTGAATAGATGACAACGTTCTCCTCTCGGGGCTTGTCCCTCTATTCTCGCTTCTTGCCCAGGATCCCTTTCTTAGCCCTCGAATCAGCGTCTGTTTTATGTCTTCCAGTTTCTGTGTCCGCTTTCTGTTTCTCAAAGCTGTTTCTGGGTATCCCTCCCTTTAATAGCCTAGCCTAGGCCAATCCGCAGTCTGTAACCGTGCGGCCATCTTGGCGGACATGATCCTCGTGATGTCATAAACAACCTCAAAATTCGAAGTTGTCCTGACAACCTGCGTGCACACAGAGTTTCAGAGCCATCTCAGGCCAGTCCGACTCCTCACCCTTTCCTGGTAGGATAGTTTTCCTTTTTCTCGATTTCTTGTCGGTTTCTGTCTTGCTCCTCGCACTTTGGAAGGCCTGCTACATTCTCTCTAGACACTGGTTTCTGTCCTGTAAGATTATCCTGGGTTTTACCTCTTACATTTTATGTAGATGGCCAAGTGGGTGGACGTTCCCCAGAGAAAGTCCTGGACTCCCTCCCAAGTTGAAGTTGCCGGGGCAGTCCTCTGATGCGCAATGATCGTGTCATCTCCTAGCACTCTGCCGATTCCACCTTGGCAGGTCCCATGTTTTCCTTCCTTCTTCCTTTGGGGAAGTGTACCAGATGCGTTCCTGGATTGTAAAAGCCTCACGGTTCTTTTTCTGGTGCGTATTGGTAAGGTGACCTCACCATTGCTACTTAGTTTATGATCCCTGTCCGCACCGTACCATGAAATCTATATTTCCTAACACTGCTAATGTGATCTGCACCCGTGATGTGAAACAGTGAGGCCTGGGCCGGCCAAGCGGAACGTGGGCGCTTACCCGCTCCGCCACAGGGCCGGCCCTGAAGTGGACTTTTGGACCAACCTTTTGCCTGAGCTTGGGAACACGTGGGCCTGTTTGGATTATTCGTGAAGGTGATTAGTAGTAACATCCTGGACGGTAACCTTTTCCGTTGGTGCATGGGTTTAGCAGGCAGCATGTTCTGTGGGTAGTATTGCTCTTCATCTATTTGGAATGGTCTACCTTTCTGTAGCATCAGTACGCATTTTGAGGTGATTTTCCAGCCTTGGAAGTTCTCCTTCTCTAATCTCTTTCAGCCCCAAAGCTTTATGCCGTCATTCTGGACCCCATTTTGGATTTTTTTTGCTTTTAGGTGAATTTATTGCCGCAACCCTGCATTAGAACATCCTATATCTTTCCGATTTGCATCCTCATCGATGTAGACTTCCGTGTAGCTTACATCATCTTCCCCTGCGTAAGCCTAATAGCAGGCCCTCACCACACACTTGTGCCTCATCATCTGTTTCACCCTCTCACACCTCCCCGCTTTGTCTCTGGGAACCCCCAATCAAATGTCCCGTGCCACCTGTTCCTGACCGCTTGCTTTTCCTTCTCCTCTTAAGTGAGGTCCTACGGTACTTGCCTTGCTCCCTGGGGCTTGTTTCACTTCCCTAAAACCCTCACAGCCATTCTGGTGGTCACAAATGGCTGGATTGCATCCTTGGTTCCGGCTGACTGGTATGCCATTGCGTGGCTATAGCCCATCTTCCTTCTGCACTCGTCCCTTGCTGGGCTCCAGGGAGGCTTCCAAGTCTTGGGTAGTGGGAGCGACGCTGTGGTGAACTCAGCGGTGCACATGTCTTTATGCAGGAGTGTTTCCGAGTTCTTTGGATCAACACGCCGCAGAGGAATAGCTGGATCATATGGGACATGGATTCTGAAAGTTCTGAGGCAGTTCCACACCGCTTGGCGTAGTGGCTGCACCGGTCTGCACTCCCACCAACGGTGCAGGAGGCTTCCCTTCTCTCCACCTCCTCTCTGACACTTGTGGCTTCCTGTCTGCTTCCTTATAGCCATTCTGACCACAGTGAGCTGCTGTGCCCTTGCAGTTTGCATTTGCATTGGCCTGAGACTTAATGACGGTGAACAAGTGTTCATGCACCCGTTGGCCCTCTTTCGATCTTCTTGGCAGAAATCTCTGTTTCCATCTTCTGCCCAGGTTTTCATTGGCTTGTTGTTTTTTTTTTTTCTTGTGGGGACGTGCGAGTTGATTGCATCCTTGGGCTTTTCACCCCTTGTCCGATGTGGGGTTTGCAAACATCCTCCCCCAGTCGTTGTGCTATCTTGGCATTCAGTCGATGGTTTCCTTCACTGGGCAGAAGCGTCCGCATTTGACGTGGTCCCGTTGGTTTCTTGTTGACTTGGTTGCCCTGGCCCAGTCGGACTTGCTTCTTCCAAACAGGCGGCTCAGACAGATGGCAAAGAGCACTCTGCCTAGGTCTTCTGCAACAAGGTTCACGGTTTCAAGTCTGCCGTTCAAGGCTTTGATCCATTTCAGGTGGTGTGTGTGCCAGGTGTAACATCATGGTGTACTCTCGTTGTGTTCCAGGTGGCTGTGCAGGCTTCCCAGCACCGTTTATGGTAGAGACTCTCCTTTCTCCGCTGTCTCCTCTTGGCTGCCTGGTCGAAAATGGGCTGTCCATGTACGTTTGAGTTGGGCTCTGGGTTCTCGATTCTGTTGCAGGGGTCTGTGTGCCTGTTTTGGGGCCCAGACTGTGCCGTCTCGGTACCTAGTGCTTCGTCCTATATGTTGAAATCGGAAAGTGTGCCACGTCCTGCTTTTTTCGTTTTCCTGAGGATTCCTTTGCCTAGTCAGGGTCTCTTGTTGCTGGCTAGAAACTTTAGGATTCCCTCTTCTGTCTCTGTGGGAAACATTGCTGCAACTTTGACTGGGATTGCATGGAATCCAGAGATTCCTTGCTCTGGTAGGGACGTTTCCAGTGTGTTGCTGCTTCCACTCCCAGATCCGGGAATCTCCTTCTTTCTCCTTGTGTCTTCTTGAATTTCTTTCCCCCAACGTTTGTTAGCTTTCCATTGCCATGGCTTTCACCTGTTTTGCTAAGTTTCTTCATAGAGATCTCATCCTTCTCACTGGCATGCAGTTTTTCACTTTTTCTTTTCAGCTTCAGTTTCTCTACGCTTTGCAACTTTGAATCGGTTTTGTTCTGGCAGAAGTGCATCGCTGAGCTCACATCTGCTGGCAATGCTCCTGTATTTGCTGTGGAAGTCTGGCCCTGTCTAACGTCCCTTCCCGTCTGCCTCTACACTACCTCGGACGCCTGCCCCAGAATGCCTGAAGCAGTGGTGAGCAGGCTCACCCGAGGGTCCACCCGGCCCACCCCGGGCCACCGACCCAGAAGGTGCGGACCTCACCGCTGCACCACCGGCCGGCCCCTTTCATGTTCCGTTGGCAACCTGCAGTTGAGGGCAATGGGACTTGAATATGCTACTTGAACCCAACTCTGGCACTGTGTAGATGAGGCCAGGTTGTTTTTCGGGTCCACTGCGATGTCAGAGGATTGGTCATAATCGTGTCTCTGCTGTCCCGGCAAGCTTCACGGACACACGGTTTCCTGGCCCGCTTGGAGCAGTCTCATAACTCCCCCTTCCCACTTAGCCCAGCCTTGACCTTCGCTGCCGTCTTTTGGCTTGTGAATTTCTCTGCCTTTCAAACGTTCCAGCAGAGTCTGTCTAAAGACGGACATCATCTTTCATTGTGGATTATCCAGGGGTGATTTCTGTTCGCCTTCCATTTTCTGGGACCTTTGTCTCTTTTCCATAGGAGAATCGTCACGGTATTTCTCAGCTATCCCCCTTAGACATGCTTATCAGTCCGTTCCCCTTCATTCCAAGTGATTCATTTTGCATTTCTGGAATCACCGTATGTTCTCTAGGCCGAGGTGTGAGTGCTTTCGTGACTCTTGGTTGTTGTCTTTGAATTTGCACCGGTCACTTGAAGGAGTCTTTGCTGCCCTAGCCTGGGTCAAACTAAGCACTGGGAACACGTGGTCATCTGGGTTGGTTTGACATCCTGAGGTCAGAAACTCCAAACTCGAGGTGGTCCTGGCATCCCCCTTCACGGACACAATGTTTCCAAGACAAATTAGACGAATCTGATGAATTCCTCTCTCCAGGAAAGATATTTTTCTGTCTCCTTTCCGGATTTGGGAAGTTTCGAACTTCACCCCTGATCCTGGAACGTTCCCCCAGGTGCCGTCTAGATACGGGCTTACTTTATTTCTCTGGGCTGTGCCATTTGTTTGCCTTACATCCTCAGCCCTGGCCTGTTTCTTTTTCTTGCAACAGAATTGTAATGTTCTCATTTTCAGCCCACTTCCTTACATGTGGTGTCAAAACACATAATCCATAATCCTTCTACGGCAAGAGGTAGGGGGAGAGAATTTCGATGGAGGCAAACTGAGCACACTAGCCTGGGAGGGCAGCCTTCACGAAGGAACGAAGCCCTGTGGAAAAGGGTGCTTTTCAGCACCCTTGTAGAGCACTTCCAAACAAAGAGACATAGCCCAAGCGTGACGGGGCTCCATTCCTTCAAGGCTTCCAAGACATCTCTTGGGACACATTAGCATGTACCCAGTGGGCCCCCGTGACGCCAGAGCTATGGAAAGTGAGACTGATCTGCAAAGAATGCCAGGGGCCTGGGAAAGGAGGCATCGAGTCTTCTCTTCAACGTCCTCAAGACCTCATTCTTGACTTTGGCTTATGCTTAAGGCAGAAGGACCACGTAGGTCTGAGAAGGCCCAAGTCCGGCCTCTTGCTTCCAATCAAGTTGCAAGCTTGAATCAGCATGGCCTCCCCATAGACTTGAATAGATGACAACGTTCTCCTCTCGGGGCTTGTCCCTCTATTCTCGCTTCTTGCCCAGGATCCCTTTCTTAGCCCTCGAATCAGCGTCTGTTTTATGTCTTCCAGTTTCTGTGTCCGCTTTCTGTTTCTCAAAGCTGTTTCTGGGTATCCCTCCCTTTAATAGCCTAGCCTAGGCCAATCCGCAGTCTGTAACCGTGCGGCCATCTTGGCGGACATGATCCTCGTGATGTCATAAACAACCTCAAAATTCGAAGTTGTCCTGACAACCTGCGTGCACACAGAGTTTCAGAGCCATCTCAGGCCAGTCCGACTCCTCACCCTTTCCTGGTAGGATAGTTTTCCTTTTTCTCGATTTCTTGTCGGTTTCTGTCTTGCTCCTCGCACTTTGGAAGGCCTGCTACATTCTCTCTAGACACTGGTTTCTGTCCTGTAAGATTATCCTGGGTTTTACCTCTTACATTTTATGTAGATGGCCAAGTGGGTGGACGTTCCCCAGAGAAAGTCCTGGACTCCCTCCCAAGTTGAAGTTGCCGGGGCAGTCCTCTGATGCGCAATGATCGTGTCATCTCCTAGCACTCTGCCGATTCCACCTTGGCAGGTCCCATGTTTTCCTTCCTTCTTCCTTTGGGGAAGTGTACCAGATGCGTTCCTGGATTGTAAAAGCCTCACGGTTCTTTTTCTGGTGCGTATTGGTAAGGTGACCTCACCATTGCTACTTAGTTTATGATCCCTGTCCGCACCGTACCATGAAATCTATATTTCCTAACACTGCTAATGTGATCTGCACCCGTGATGTGAAACAGTGAGGCCTGGGCCGGCCAAGCGGAACGTGGGCGCTTACCCGCTCCGCCACAGGGCCGGCCCTGAAGTGGACTTTTGGACCAACCTTTTGCCTGAGCTTGGGAACACGTGGGCCTGTTTGGATTATTCGTGAAGGTGATTAGTAGTAACATCCTGGACGGTAACCTTTTCCGTTGGTGCATGGGTTTAGCAGGCAGCATGTTCTGTGGGTAGTATTGCTCTTCATCTATTTGGAATGGTCTACCTTTCTGTAGCATCAGTACGCATTTTGAGGTGATTTTCCAGCCTTGGAAGTTCTCCTTCTCTAATCTCTTTCAGCCCCAAAGCTTTATGCCGTCATTCTGGACCCCATTTTGGATTTTTTTTGCTGTTAGGTGAATTTATTGCCGCAACCCTGCATTAGAACATCCTATATCTTTCCGATTTGCATCCTCATCGATGTAGACTTCCGTGTAGCTTACATCATCTTCCCCTGCGTAAGCCTAATAGCAGGCCCTCACCACACACTTGTGCCTCATCATCTGTTTCACCCTCTCACACCTCCCCGCTTTGTCTCTGGGAACCCCCAATCAAATGTCCCGTGCCACCTGTTCCTGACCGCTTGCTTTTCCTTCTCCTCTTAAGTGAGGTCCTACGGTACTTGCCTTGCTCCCTGGGGCTTGTTTCACTTCCCTAAAACCCTCACAGCCATTCTGGTGGTCACAAATGGCTGGATTGCATCCTTGGTTCCGGCTGACTGGTATGCCATTGCGTGGCTATAGCCCATCTTCCTTCTGCACTCGTCCCTTGCTGGGCTCCAGGGAGGCTTCCAAGTCTTGGGTAGTGGGAGCGACGCTGTGGTGAACTCAGCGGTGCACATGTCTTTATGCAGGAGTGTTTCCGAGTTCTTTGGATCAACACGCCGCAGAGGAATAGCTGGATCATATGGGACATGGATTCTGAAAGTTCTGAGGCAGTTCCACACCGCTTGGCGTAGTGGCTGCACCGGTCTGCACTCCCACCAACGGTGCAGGAGGCTTCCCTTCTCTCCACCTCCTCTCTGACACTTGTGGCTTCCTGTCTGCTTCCTTATAGCCATTCTGACCACAGTGAGCTGCTGTGCCCTTGCAGTTTGCATTTGCATTGGCCTGAGACTTAATGACGGTGAACAAGTGTTCATGCACCCGTTGGCCCTCTTTCGATCTTCTTGGCAGAAATCTCTGTTTCCATCTTCTGCCCAGGTTTTCATTGGCTTGTTGTTTTTTTTTTTTCTTGTGGGGACGTGCGAGTTGATTGCATCCTTGGGCTTTTCACCCCTTGTCCGATGTGGGGTTTGCAAACATCCTCCCCCAGTCGTTGTGCTATCTTGGCATTCAGTCGATGGTTTCCTTCACTGGGCAGAAGCGTCCGCATTTGACGTGGTCCCGTTGGTTTCTTGTTGACTTGGTTGCCCTGGCCCAGTCGGACTTGCTTCTTCCAAACAGGCGGCTCAGACAGATGGCAAAGAGCACTCTGCCTAGGTCTTCTGCAACAAGGTTCACGGTTTCAAGTCTGCCGTTCAAGGCTTTGATCCATTTCAGGTGGTGTGTGTGCCAGGTGTAACATCATGGTGTACTCTCGTTGTGTTCCAGGTGGCTGTGCAGGCTTCCCAGCACCGTTTATGGTAGAGACTCTCCTTTCTCCGCTGTCTCCTCTTGGCTCCCTGGTCGAAAATGGGCTGTCCATGTACGTTTGAGTTGGGCTCTGGGTTCTCGATTCTGTTGCAGGGGTCTGTGTGCCTGTTTTGGGGCCCAGACTGTGCCGTCTCGGTACCTAGTGCTTCGTCCTATATGTTGAAATCGGAAAGTGTGCCACGTCCTGCTTTTTTCGTTTTCCTGAGGATTCCTTTGCCTAGTCAGGGTCTCTTGTTGCTGGCTAGAAACTTTAGGATTCCCTCTTCTGTCTCTGTGGGAAACATTGCTGCAACTTTGACTGGGATTGCATGGAATCCAGAGATTCCTTGCTCTGGTAGGGACGTTTCCAGTGTGTTGCTGCTTCCACTCCCAGATCCGGGAATCTCCTTCTTTCTCCTTGTGTCTTCTTGAATTTCTTTCCCCCAACGTTTGTTAGCTTTCCATTGCCATGGCTTTCACCTGTTTTGCTAAGTTTCTTCATAGAGATCTCATCCTTCTCACTGGCATGCAGTTTTTCACTTTTTCTTTTCAGCTTCAGTTTCTCTACGCTTTGCAACTTTGAATCGGTTTTGTTCTGGCAGAAGTGCATCGCTGAGCTCACATCTGCTGGCAATGCTCCTGTATTTGCTGTGGAAGTCTGGCCCTGTCTAACGTCCCTTCCCGTCTGCCTCTACACTACCTCGGACGCCTGCCCCAGAATGCCTGAAGCAGTGGTGAGCAGGCTCACCCGAGGGTCCACCCGGCCCACCCCGGGCCACCGACCCAGAAGGTGCGGACCTCACCGCTGCACCACCGGCCGGCCCCTTTCATGTTCCGTTGGCAACCTGCAGTTGAGGGCAATGGGACTTGAATATGCTACTTGAACCCAACTCTGGCACTGTGTAGATGAGGCCAGGTTGTTTTTCGGGTCCACTGCGATGTCAGAGGATTGGTCATAATCGTGTCTCTGCTGTCCCGGCAAGCTTCACGGACACACGGTTTCCTGGCCCGCTTGGAGCAGTCTCATAACTCCCCCTTCCCACTTAGCCCAGCCTTGACCTTCGCTGCCGTCTTTTGGCTTGTGAATTTCTCTGCCTTTCAAACGTTCCAGCAGAGTCTGTCTAAAGACGGACATCATCTTTCATTGTGGATTATCCAGGGGTGATTTCTGTTCGCCTTCCATTTTCTGGGACCTTTGTCTCTTTTCCATAGGAGAATCGTCACGGTATTTCTCAGCTATCCCCCTTAGACATGCTTATCAGTCCGTTCCCCTTCATTCCAAGTGATTCATTTTGCATTTCTGGAATCACCGTATGTTCTCTAGGCCGAGGTGTGAGTGCTTTCGTGACTCTTGGTTGTTGTCTTTGAATTTGCACCGGTCACTTGAAGGAGTCTTTGCTGCCCTAGCCTGGGTCAAACTAAGCACTGGGAACACGTGGTCATCTGGGTTGGTTTGACATCCTGAGGTCAGAAACTCCAAACTCGAGGTGGTCCTGGCATCCCCCTTCACGGACACAATGTTTCCAAGACAAATTAGACGAATCTGATGAATTCCTCTCTCCAGGAAAGATATTTTTCTGTCTCCTTTCCGGATTTGGGAAGTTTCGAACTTCACCCCTGATCCTGGAACGTTCCCCCAGGTGCCGTCTAGATACGGGCTTACTTTATTTCTCTGGGCTGTGCCATTTGTTTGCCTTACATCCTCAGCCCTGGCCTGTTTCTTTTTCTTGCAACAGAATTGTAATGTTCTCATTTTCAGCCCACTTCCTTACATGTGGTGTCAAAACACATAATCCATAATCCTTCTACGGCAAGAGGTAGGGGGAGAGAATTTCGATGGAGGCAAACTGAGCACACTAGCCTGGGAGGGCAGCCTTCACGAAGGAACGAAGCCCTGTGGAAAAGGGTGCTTTTCAGCACCCTTGTAGAGCACTTCCAAACAAAGAGACATAGCCCAAGCGTGACGGGGCTCCATTCCTTCAAGGCTTCCAAGACATCTCTTGGGACACATTAGCATGTACCCAGTGGGCCCCCGTGACGCCAGAGCTATGGAAAGTGAGACTGATCTGCAAAGAATGCCAGGGGCCTGGGAAAGGAGGCATCGAGTCTTCTCTTCAACGTCCTCAAGACCTCATTCTTGACTTTGGCTTATGCTTAAGGCAGAAGGACCACGTAGGTCTGAGAAGGCCCAAGTCCGGCCTCTTGCTTCCAATCAAGTTGCAAGCTTGAATCAGCATGGCCTCCCCATAGACTTGAATAGATGACAACGTTCTCCTCTCGGGGCTTGTCCCTCTATTCTCGCTTCTTGCCCAGGATCCCTTTCTTAGCCCTCGAATCAGCGTCTGTTTTATGTCTTCCAGTTTCTGTGTCCGCTTTCTGTTTCTCAAAGCTGTTTCTGGGTATCCCTCCCTTTAATAGCCTAGCCTAGGCCAATCCGCAGTCTGTAACCGTGCGGCCATCTTGGCGGACATGATCCTCGTGATGTCATAAACAACCTCAAAATTCGAAGTTGTCCTGACAACCTGCGTGCACACAGAGTTTCAGAGCCATCTCAGGCCAGTCCGACTCCTCACCCTTTCCTGGTAGGATAGTTTTCCTTTTTCTCGATTTCTTGTCGGTTTCTGTCTTGCTCCTCGCACTTTGGAAGGCCTGCTACATTCTCTCTAGACACTGGTTTCTGTCCTGTAAGATTATCCTGGGTTTTACCTCTTACATTTTATGTAGATGGCCAAGTGGGTGGACGTTCCCCAGAGAAAGTCCTGGACTCCCTCCCAAGTTGAAGTTGCCGGGGCAGTCCTCTGATGCGCAATGATCGTGTCATCTCCTAGCACTCTGCCGATTCCACCTTGGCAGGTCCCATGTTTTCCTTCCTTCTTCCTTTGGGGAAGTGTACCAGATGCGTTCCTGGATTGTAAAAGCCTCACGGTTCTTTTTCTGGTGCGTATTGGTAAGGTGACCTCACCATTGCTACTTAGTTTATGATCCCTGTCCGCACCGTACCATGAAATCTATATTTCCTAACACTGCTAATGTGATCTGCACCCGTGATGTGAAACAGTGAGGCCTGGGCCGGCCAAGCGGAACGTGGGCGCTTACCCGCTCCGCCACAGGGCCGGCCCTGAAGTGGACTTTTGGACCAACCTTTTGCCTGAGCTTGGGAACACGTGGGCCTGTTTGGATTATTCGTGAAGGTGATTAGTAGTAACATCCTGGACGGTAACCTTTTCCGTTGGTGCATGGGTTTAGCAGGCAGCATGTTCTGTGGGTAGTATTGCTCTTCATCTATTTGGAATGGTCTACCTTTCTGTAGCATCAGTACGCATTTTGAGGTGATTTTCCAGCCTTGGAAGTTCACCTTCTCTAATCTCTTTCAGCCCCAAAGCTTTATGCCGTCATTCTGGACCCCATTTTGGATTTTTTTTGCTGTTAGGTGGATTTATTGCCACAACCCTGCATTAGAACATCCTATATCTTTCCGATTTGCATCCTCATCGATGTAGACTTCCGTGTAGCTTACATCATCTTCCCCTGCGTAAGCCTAATAGCAGGCCCTCACCACACACTTGTGCCTCATCATCTGTTTCACCCTCTCACACCTCCCCGCTTTGTCTCTGGGAACCCCCAATCAAATGTCCCGTGCCACCTGTTCCTGACCGCTTGCTTTTCCTTCTCCTCTTAAGTGAGGTCCTACGGTACTTGCCTTGCTCCCTGGGGCTTGTTTCACTTCCCTAAAACCCTCACAGCCATTCTGGTGGTCACAAATGGCTGGATTGCATCCTTGGTTCCGGCTGACTGGTATGCCATTGCGTGGCTATAGCCCATCTTCCTTCTGCACTCGTCCCTTGCTGGGCTCCAGGGAGGCTTCCAAGTCTTGGGTAGTGGGAGCGACGCTGTGGTGAACTCAGCGGTGCACATGTCTTTATGCAGGAGTGTTTCCGAGTTCTTTGGATCAACACGCCGCAGAGGAATAGCTGGATCATATGGGACATGGATTCTGAAAGTTCTGAGGCAGTTCCACACCGCTTGGCGTAGTGGCTGCACCGGTCTGCACTCCCACCAACGGTGCAGGAGGCTTCCCTTCTCTCCACCTCCTCTCTGACACTTGTGGCTTCCTGTCTGCTTCCTTCTAGCCATTCTGACCACAGTGAGCTGCTGTGCCCTTGCAGTTTGCATTTGCATTGGCCTGAGACTTCATGACGGTGAACAAGTGTTCATGCACCCGTTGGCCCTCTTTCGATCTTCTTGGCAGAAATCTCTGTTTCCATCTTCTGCCCAGGTTTTCATTGGCTTGTTGTTTTTTTTTTTTCTTGTGGGGACGTGCGAGTTGATTGCATCTTTGGGCTTTTCACCCCTTGTCCGATGTGTGGTTTGCAAACATCCTCCCCCAGTCGTTGTGCTATCTTGGCATTCAGTCGATGGTTTCCTTCACTGGGCAGAAGCGTCCGCATTTGACGCGGTCCCGTTGGTTTCTTGTTGACTTGGTTGCCCTGGCCCAGTCGGACTTGCTTCTTCCAAACAGGCGGCTCAGACAGATGGCAAAGAGCACTCTGCCTAGGTCTTCTGCTACAAGGTTCACGGTTTCAAGTCTGCCGTTCAAGGCTTTGATCCATTTCAGGTGGTGTGTGTGCCAGGTGTAACATCATGGTGTACTCTCGTTGTGTTCCAGGTGGCTGTGCAGGCTTCCCAGCACCGTTTATGGTAGAGACTCTCCTTTCTCCGCTGTCTCCTCTTGGCTCCCTGGTCGAAAATGGGCTGTCCATGTACGTTTGAGTTGGGCTCTGGGTTCTCGATTCTGTTGCAGGGGTCTGTGTGCCTGTTTTGGGGCCCAGACTGTGCCGTCTCGGTACCTAGTGCTTCGTCCTATATGTTGAAATCGGAAAGTGTGCCACGTCCTGCTTTTTTCGTTTTCCTGAGGATTCCTTTGCCTAGTCAGGGTCTCTTGTTGCTGGCTAGAAACTTTAGGATTCCCTCTTCTGTCTCTGTGGGAAACATTGCTGCAACTTTGACTGGGATTGCATGGAATCCAGAGATTCCTTGCTCTGGTAGGGACGTTTCCAGTGTGTTGCTGCTTCCACTCCCAGATCCGGGAATCTCCTTCTTTCTCCTTGTGTCTTCTTGAATTTCTTTCCCCCAACGTTTGTTAGCTTTCCATTGCCATGGCTTTCACCTGTTTTGCTAAGTTTCTTCATAGAGATCTCATCCTTCTCACTGGCATGCAGTTTTTCACTTTTTCTTTTCAGCTTCAGTTTCTCTACGCTTTGCAACTTTGAATCGGTTTTGTTCTGGCAGAAGTGCATCGCTGAGCTCACATCTGCTGGCAATGCTCCTGTATTTGCTGTGGAAGTCTGGCCCTGTCTAACGTCCCTTCCCGTCTGCCTCTACACTACCTCGGACGCCTGCCCCAGAATGCCTGAAGCAGTGGTGAGCAGGCTCACCCGAGGGTCCACCCGGCCCACCCCGGGCCACCGACCCAGAAGGTGCGGACCTCACCGCTGCACCACCGGCCGGCCCCTTTCATGTTCCGTTGGCAACCTGCAGTTGAGGGCAATGGGACTTGAATATGCTACTTGAGCCCAACTCTGGCACTGTGTAGATGAGGCCAGGTTGTTTTTCGGGTCCACTGCGATGTCAGAGGATTGGTCATAATCGTGTCTCTGCTGTCCCGGCAAGCTTCACGGACACACGGTTTCCTGGCCCGCTTGGAGCAGTCTCATAACTCCCCCTTCCCACTTAGCCCAGCCTTGACCTTCGCTGCCGTCTTTTGGCTTGTGAATTTCTCTGCCTTTCAAACGTTCCAGCAGAGTCTGTCTAAAGACGGACATCATCTTTCATTGTGGATTATCCAGGGGTGATTTCTGTTCGCCTTCCATTTTCTGGGAGCTTTGTCTCTTTTCCATAGGAGAATCGTCACGGTATTTCTCAGCTATCCCCCTTAGACATGCTTATCAGTCCGTTCCCCTTCATTCCAAGTGATTCATTTTGCATTTCTGGAATCACCGTATGTTCTCTAGGCCGAGGTGTGAGTGCTTTCGTGACTCTTGGTTGTTGTCTTTGAATTTGCAGCGGTCACTTGAAGGAGTCTTTGCTGCCCTAGCCTGGGTCAAACTAAGCACTGGGAACACGTGGTCATCTGGGTTGGTTTGACATCCTGAGGTCAGAAACTCCAAACTCGAGGTGGTCCTGGCATCCCCCTTCACGGACACAATGTTTCCAAGACAAATTAGACGAATCTGATGAATTCCTCTCTCCAGGAAAGATATTTTTCTGTCTCCTTTCCGGATTTGGGAAGTTTCGAACTTCACCCCTGATCCTGGAACGTTCCCCCAGGTGCCGTCTAGATACGGGCTTACTTTATTTCTCTGGGCTGTGCCATTTGTTTGCCTTACATCCTCAGCCCTGGCCTGTTTCTTTTTCTTGCAACAGAATTGTAATGTTCTCATTTTCAGCCCACTTCCTTACATGTGGTGTCAAAACACATAATCCATAATCCTTCTACGGCAAGAGGTAGGGGGAGAGAATTTCGATGGAGGCAAACTGAGCACACTAGCCTGGGAGGGCAGCCTTCACGAAGGAACGAAGCCCTGTGGAAAAGGGTGCTTTTCAGCACCCTTGTAGAGCACTTCCAAACAAAGAGACATAGCCCAAGCGTGACGGGGCTCCATTCCTTCAAGGCTTCCAAGACATCTCTTGGGACACATTAGCATGTACCCAGTGGGCCCCCGTGACGCCAGAGCTATGGAAAGTGAGACTGATCTGCAAAGAATGCCAGGGGCCTGGGAAAGGAGGCATCGAGTCTTCTCTTCAACGTCCTCAAGACCTCATTCTTGACTTTGGCTTATGCTTAAGGCAGAAGGACCACGTAGGTCTGAGAAGGCCCAAGTCCGGCCTCTTGCTTCCAATCAAGTTGCAAGCTTGAATCAGCATGGCCTCCCCATAGACTTGAATAGATGACAACGTTCTCCTCTCGGGGCTTGTCCCTCTATTCTCGCTTCTTGCCCAGGATCCCTTTCTTAGCCCTCGAATCAGCGTCTGTTTTATGTCTTCCAGTTTCTGTGTCCGCTTTCTGTTTCTCAAAGCTGTTTCTGGGTATCCCTCCCTTTAATAGCCTAGCCTAGGCCAATCCGCAGTCTGTAACCGTGCGGCCATCTTGGCGGACATGATCCTCGTGATGTCATAAACAACCTCAAAATTCGAAGTTGTCCTGACAACCTGCGTGCACACAGAGTTTCAGAGCCATCTCAGGCCAGTCCGACTCCTCACCCTTTCCTGGTAGGATAGTTTTCCTTTTTCTCGATTTCTTGTCGGTTTCTGTCTTGCTCCTCGCACTTTGGAAGGCCTGCTACATTCTCTCTAGACACTGGTTTCTGTCCTGTAAGATTATCCTGGGTTTTACCTCTTACATTTTATGTAGATGGCCAAGTGGGTGGACGTTCCCCAGAGAAAGTCCTGGACTCCCTCCCAAGTTGAAGTTGCCGGGGCAGTCCTCTGATGCGCAATGATCGTGTCATCTCCTAGCACTCTGCCGATTCCACCTTGGCAGGTCCCATGTTTTCCTTCCTTCTTCCTTTGGGGAAGTGTACCAGATGCGTTCCTGGATTGTAAAAGCCTCACGGTTCTTTTTCTGGTGCGTATTGGTAAGGTGACCTCACCATTGCTACTTAGTTTATGATCCCTGTCCGCACCGTACCATGAAATCTATATTTCCTAACACTGCTAATGTGATCTGCACCCGTGATGTGAAACAGTGAGGCCTGGGCCGGCCAAGCGGAACGTGGGCGCTTACCCGCTCCGCCACAGGGCCGGCCCTGAAGTGGACTTTTGGACCAACCTTTTGCCTGAGCTTGGGAACACGTGGGCCTGTTTGGATTATTCGTGAAGGTGATTAGTAGTAACATCCTGGACGGTAACCTTTTCCGTTGGTGCATGGGTTTAGCAGGCAGCATGTTCTGTGGGTAGTATTCCTCTTCATCCATTTGGAATGGTCTACCTTTCTGTAGCATCAGTACGCATTTTGAGGTGATTTTCCAGCCTTGGAAGTTCTCCTTCTCTAATCTCTTTCAGCCCCAAAGCTTTATGCCGTCATTCTGGACCCCATTTTGGATTTTTTTTGCTTTTAGGTGAATTTATTGCCGCAACCCTGCATTAGAACATCCTATATGTTTCCGATTTGCATCCTCATCGATGTAGACTTCCGTGTAGCTTACATCATCTTCCCCTGCGTAAGCCTAATAGCAGGCCCTCACCACACACTTGTGCCTCATCATCTGTTTCACCCTCTCACACCTCCCCGCTTTGTCTCTGGGAACCCCCAATCAAATGTCCCGTGCCACCTGTTCCTGACCGCTTGCTTTTCCTTCTCCTCTTAAGTGAGGTCCTACGGTACTTGCCTTGCTCCCTGGGGCTTGTTTCACTTCCCTAAAACCCTCACAGCCATTCTGGTGGTCACAAATGGCTGGATTGCATCCTTGGTTCCGGCTGACTGGTATGCCATTGCGTGGCTATAGCCCATCTTCCTTCTGCACTCGTCCCTTGCTGGGCTCCAGGGAGGCTTCCAAGTCTTGGGTAGTGGGAGCGACGCTGTGGTGAACTCAGCGGTGCACATGTCTTTATGCAGGAGTGTTTCCGAGTTCTTTGGATCAACACGCCGCAGAGGAATAGCTGGATCATATGGGACATGGATTCTGAAAGTTCTGAGGCAGTTCCACACCGCTTGGCGTAGTGGCTGCACCGGTCTGCACTCCCACCAACGGTGCAGGAGGCTTCCCTTCTCTCCACCTCCTCTCTGACACTTGTGGCTTCCTGTCTGCTTCCTTCTAGCCATTCTGACCACAGTGAGCTGCTGTGCCCTTGCAGTTTGCATTTGCATTGGCCTGAGACTTAATGACGGTGAACAAGTGTTCATGCACCCGTTGGCCCTCTTTCGATCTTCTTGGCAGAAATCTCTGTTTCCATCTTCTGCCCAGGCTTTCATTGGCTTGTTGTTTTTTTTTTTTCTTGTGGGGACGTGCGAGTTGATTGCATCCTTGGGCTTTTCACCCCTTGTCCGATGTGGGGTTTGCAAACATCCTCCCCCAGTCGTTGTGCTATCTTGGCATTCAGTCGATGGTTTCCTTCACTGGGCAGAAGCGTCCGCATTTGACGCGGTCCCGTTGGTTTCTTGTTGACTTGGTTGCCCTGGCCCAGTCGGACTTGCTTCTTCCAAACAGGCGGCTCAGACAGATGGCAAAGAGCACTCTGCCTAGGTCTTCTGCTACAAGGTTCACGGTTTCAAGTCTGCCATTCAAGGCTTTGATCCATTTCAGGTGGTGTGTGTGCCAGGTGTAACATCATGGTGTACTCTCGTTGTGTTCCAGGTGGCTGTGCAGGCTTCCCAGCACCGTTTATGGTAGAGACTCTCCTTTCTCCGCTGTCTCCTCTTGGCTCCCTGGTCGAAAATGGGCTGTCCATGTACGTTTGAGTTGGGCTCTGGGTTCTCGATTCTGTTGCAGGGGTCTGTGTGCCTGTTTTGGGGCCCAGACTGTGCCGTCTCGGTACCTAGTGCTTCGTCCTATATGTTGAAATCGGAAAGTGTGCCACGTCCTGCTTTTTTCGTTTTCCTGAGGATTCCTTTGCCTAGTCAGGGTCTCTTGTTGCTGGCTAGAAACTTTAGGATTCCCTCTTCTGTCTCTGTGGGAAACATTGCTGCAACTTTGACTGGGATTGCATGGAATCCAGAGATTCCTTGCTCTGGTAGGGACGTTTCCAGTGTGTTGCTGCTTCCACTCCCAGATCCGGGAATCTCCTTCTTTCTCCTTGTGTCTTCTTGAATTTCTTTCCCCCAACGTTTGTTAGCTTTCCATTGCCATGGCTTTCACCTGTTTTGCTAAGTTTCTTCATAGAGATCTCATCCTTCTCACTGGCATGCAGTTTTTCACTTTTTCTTTTCAGCTTCAGTTTCTCTACGCTTTGCAACTTTGAATCGGTTTTGTTCTGGCAGAAGTGCATCGCTGAGCTCACATCTGCTGGCAATGCTCCTGTATTTGCTGTGGAAGTCTGGCCCTGTCTAACGTCCCTTCCCGTCTGCCTCTACACTACCTCGGACGCCTGCCCCAGAATGCCTGAAGCAGTGGTGAGCAGGCTCACCCGAGGGTCCACCCGGCCCACCCCGGGCCACCGACCCAGAAGGTGCGGACCTCACCGCTGCACCACCGGCCGGCCCCTTTCATGTTCCGTTGGCAACCTGCAGTTGAGGGCAATGGGACTTGAATATGCTACTTGAGCCCAACTCTGGCACTGTGTAGATGAGGCCAGGTTGTTTTTCGGGTCCACTGCGATGTCAGAGGATTGGTCATAATCGTGTCTCTGCTGTCCCGGCAAGCTTCACGGACACACGGTTTCCTGGCCCGCTTGGAGCAGTCTCATAACTCCCCCTTCCCACTTAGCCCAGCCTTGACCTTCGCTGCCGTCTTTTGGCTTGTGAATTTCTCTGCCTTTCAAACGTTCCAGCAGAGTCTGTCTAAAGACGGACATCATCTTTCATTGTGGATTATCCAGGGGTGATTTCTGTTCGCCTTCCATTTTCTGGGAGCTTTGTCTCTTTTCCATAGGAGAATCGTCACGGTATTTCTCAGCTATCCCCCTTAGACATGCTTATCAGTCCGTTCCCCTTCATTCCAAGTGATTCATTTTGCATTTCTGGAATCACCGTATGTTCTCTAGGCCGAGGTGTGAGTGCTTTCGTGACTCTTGGTTGTTGTCTTTGAATTTGCAGCGGTCACTTGAAGGAGTCTTTGCTGCCCTAGCCTGGGTCAAACTAAGCACTGGGAACACGTGGTCATCTGGGTTGGTTTGACATCCTGAGGTCAGAAACTCCAAACTCGAGGTGGTCCTGGCATCCCCCTTCACGGACACAATGTTTCCAAGACAAATTAGACGAATCTGATGAATTCCTCTCTCCAGGAAAGATATTTTTCTGTCTCCTTTCCGGATTTGGGAAGTTTCGAACTTCACCCCTGATCCTGGAACGTTCCCCCAGGTGCCGTCTAGATACGGGCTTGCTTTATTTCTCTGGGCTGTGCCATTTGTTTGCCTTACATCCTCAGCCCTGGCCTGTTTCTTTTTCTTGCAACAGAATTGTAATGTTCTCATTTTCAGCCCACTTCCTTACATGTGGTGTCAAAACACATAATCCATAATCCTTCTACGGCAAGAGGTAGGGGGAGAGAATTTCGATGGAGGCAAACTGAGCACACTAGCCTGGGAGGGCAGCCTTCACGAAGGAACGAAGCCCTGTGGAAATGGGTGCTTTTCAGCACCCTTGTAGAGCACTTCCAAAGAAAGAGACATAGCCCAAGCGTGACGGGGCTCCATTCCTTCAAGGCTTCCAAGACATCTCTTGGGACACATTAGCATGTACCCAGTGGGCCCCCGTGACGCCAGAGCTATGGAAAGTGAGACTGATCTGCAAAGAATGCCAGGGGCCTGGGAAAGGAGGCATCGAGTCTTCTCTTCAACGTCCTCAAGACCTCATTCTTGACTTTGGCTTATGCTTAAGGCAGAAGGACCACGTAGGTCTGATAAGGCCCAAGTCCGGCCTCTTGCTTCCAATCAAGTTGCAAGCTTGAATCAGCATGGCCTCCCCATAGACTTGAATAGATGACAACGTTCTCCTCTCGGGGCTTGTCCCTCTATTCTCGCTTCTTGCCCAGGATCCCTTTCTTAGCCCTCGAATCAGCGTCTGTTTTATGTCTTCCAGTTTCTGTGTCCGCTTTCTGTATCTCAAAGCTGTTTCTGGGTATCCCTCCCTTTAATAGCCTAGCCTAGGCCAATCCGCAGTCTGTAACCGTGCGGCCATCTTGGCGGACATGATCCTCGTGATGTCATAAACAACCTCAAAATTCGAAGTTGTCCTGACAACCTGCGTGCACACAGAGTTTCAGAGCCATCTCAGGCCAGTCCGACTCCTCACCCTTTCCTGGTAGGATAGTTTTCCTTTTTCTCGATTTCTTGTCGGTTTCTGTCTTGCTCCTCGCACTTTGGAAGGCCTGCTACATTCTCTCTAGACACTGGTTTCTGTCCTGTAAGATTATCCTGGGTTTTACCTCTTACATTTTATGTAGATGGCCAAGTGGGTGGACGTTCCCCAGAGAAAGTCCTGGACTCCCTCCCAAGTTGAAGTTGCCGGGGCAGTCCTCTGATGCGCAATGATCGTGTCATCTCCTAGCACTCTGCCGATTCCACCTTGGCAGGTCCCATGTTTTCCTTCCTTCTTCCTTTGGGGAAGTGTACCAGATGCGTTCCTGGATTGTAAAAGCCTCACGGTTCTTTTTCTGGTGCGTATTGGTAAGGTGACCTCACCATTGCTACTTAGTTTATGATCCCTGTCCGCACCGTACCATGAAATATACATTTCCTAACACTGCTAATGTGATCTGCACCCGTGATGTGAAACAGTGAGGCCTGGGCCGGCCAAGCGGAACGTGGGCGCTTACCCGCTCCGCCACAGGGCCGGCCCTGAATTGGACTTTTGGACCAACCTTTTGCCTGAGCTTGGGAAGACGTGGGCCTGTTTGGATTATTCGTGAAGGTGATTAGTAGTAACATCCTGGACGGTAACCTTTTCCGTTGGTGCATGGGTTTAGCAGGCAGCATGTTCTGTGGGTAGTATTGCTCTTCATCTATTTGGAATGGTCTACCTTTCTGTAGCATCAGTACGCATTTTGAGGTGATTTTCCAGCCTTGGAAGTTCACCTTCTCTAATCTCTTTCAGCCCCAAAGCTTTATGCCGTCATTCTGGACCCCATTTTGGATTTTTTTTGCTGTTAGGTGGATTTATTGCCGCAACCCTGCATTAGAACATCCTATATCTTTCCGATTTGCATCCTCATCGATGTAGACTTCCGTGTAGCTTACATCATCTTCCCCTGCGTAAGCCTAATAGCAGGCCCTCACCACACACTTGTGCCTCATCATCTGTTTCACCCTCTCACACCTCCCCGCTTTGTCTCTGGGAACCCCCAATCAAATGTCCCGTGCCACCTGTTCCTGACCGCTTGCTTTTCCTTCTCCTCTTAAGTGAGGTCCTACGGTACTTGCCTTGCTCCCTGGGGCTTGTTTCACTTCCCTAAAACCCTCACAGCCATTCTGGTGGTCACAAATGGCTGGATTGTATCCTTGGTTCCGGCTGACTGGTATGCCATTGCGTGGCTATAGCCCATCTTCCTTCTGCACTCGTCCCTTGCTGGGCTCCAGGGAGGCTTCCAAGTCTTGGGTAGTGGGAGCGACGCTGTGGTGAACTCAGCGGTGCACATGTCTTTATGCAGGAGTGTTTCCGAGTTCTTTGGATCAACACGCCGCAGAGGAATAGCTGGATCATATGGGACATGGATTCTGAAAGTTCTGAGGCAGTTCCACACCGCTTGGCGTAGTGGCTGCACCGGTCTGCACTCCCACCAACGGTGCAGGAGGCTTCCCTTCTCTCCACCTCCTCTCTGACACTTGTGGCTTCCTGTCTGCTTCCTTCTAGCCATTCTGACCACAGTGAGCTGCTGTGCCCTTGCAGTTTGCATTTGCATTGGCCTGAGACTTCATGACGGTGAACAAGTGTTCATGCACCCGTTGGCCCTCTTTCGATCTTCTTGGCAGAAATCTCTGTTTCCATCTTCTGCCCAGGCTTTCATTGGCTTGTTGTTTTTTTTTTTTCTTGTGGGGACGTGCGAGTTGATTGCATCCTTGGGCTTTTCACCCCTTGTCCGATGTGGGGTTTGCAAACATCCTCCCCCAGTCGTTGTGCTATCTTGGCATTCAGTCGATGGTTTCCTTCACTGGGCAGAAGCGTCCGCATTTGACGCGGTCCCGTTGGTTTCTTGTTGACTTGGTTGCCCTGGCCCAGTCGGACTTGCTTCTTCCAAACAGGCGGCTCAGACAGATGGCAAAGAGCACTCTGCCTAGGTCTTCTGCTACAAGGTTCACGGTTTCAAGTCTGCCATTCAAGGCTTTGATCCATTTCAGGTGGTGTGTGTGCCAGGTGTAACATCATGGTGTACTCTCGTTGTGTTCCAGGTGGCTGTGCAGGCTTCCCAGCACCGTTTATGGTAGAGACTCTCCTTTCTCCGCTGTCTCCTCTTGGCTCCCTGGTCGAAAATGGGCTGTCCATGTACGTTTGAGTTGGGCTCTGGGTTCTCGATTCTGTTGCAGGGGTCTGTGTGCCTGTTTTGGGGCCCAGACTGTGCCGTCTCGGTACCTAGTGCTTCGTCCTATATGTTGAAATCGGAAAGTGTGCCACGTCCTGCTTTTTTCGTTTTCCTGAGGATTCCTTTGCCTAGTCAGGGTCTCTTGTTGCTGGCTAGAAACTTTAGGATTCCCTCTTCTGTCTCTGTGGGAAACATTGCTGCAACTTTGACTGGGATTGCATGGAATCCAGAGATTCCTTGCTCTGGTAGGGACGTTTCCAGTGTGTTGCTGCTTCCACTCCCAGATCCGGGAATCTCCTTCTTTCTCCTTGTGTCTTCTTGAATTTCTTTCCCCCAACGTTTGTTAGCTTTCCATTGCCATGGCTTTCACCTGTTTTGCTAAGTTTCTTCATAGAGATCTCATCCTTCTCACTGGCATGCAGTTTTTCACTTTTTCTTTTCAGCTTCAGTTTCTCTACGCTTTGCAACTTTGAATCGGTTTTGTTCTGGCAGAAGTGCATCGCTGAGCTCACATCTGCTGGCAATGCTCCTGTATTTGCTGTGGAAGTCTGGCCCTGTCTAACGTCCCTTCCCGTCTGCCTCTACACTACCTCGGACGCCTGCCCCAGAATGCCTGAAGCAGTGGTGAGCAGGCTCACCCGAGGGTCCACCCGGCCCACCCCGGGCCACCGACCCAGAAGGTGCGGACCTCACCGCTGCACCACCGGACGGCCCCTTTCATGTTCCGTTGGCAACCTGCAGTTGAGGGCAATGGGACTTGAATATGCTACTTGAGCCCAACTCTGGCACTGTGTAGATGAGGCCAGGTTGTTTTTTGGGTCCACTGCGATGTCAGAGGATTGGTCATAATCGTGTCTCTGCTGTCCCGGCAAGCTTCACGGACACACGGTTTCCTGGCCCGCTTGGAGCAGTCTCATAACTCCCCCTTCCCACTTAGCCCAGCCTTGACCTTCGCTGCCGTCTTTTGGCTTGTGAATTTCTCTGCCTTTCAAACGTTCCAGCAGAGTCTGTCTAAAGACGGACATCATCTTTCATTGTGGATTATCCAGGGGTGATTTCTGTTCGCCTTCCATTTTCTGGGACCTTTGTCTCTTTTCCATAGGAGAATCGTCACGGTATTTCTCAGCTATCCCCCTTAGACATGCTTATCAGTCCGTTCCCCTTCATTCCAAGTGATTCATTTTGCATTTCTGGAATCACCGTATGTTCTCTAGGCCGAGGTGTGAGTGCTTTCGTGACTCTTGGTTGTTGTCTTTGAATTTGCAGCGGTCACTTGAAGGAGTCTTTGCTGCCCTAGCCTGGGTCAAACTAAGCACTGGGAACACGTGGTCATCTGGGTTGGTTTGACATCCTGAGGTCAGAAACTCCAAACTCGAGGTGGTCCTGGCATCCCCCTTCACGGACACAATGTTTCCAAGACAAATTAGACGAATCTGATGAATTCCTCTCTCCAGGAAAGATATTTTTCTGTCTCCTTTCCGGATTTGGGAAGTTTCGAACTTCACCCCTGATCCTGGAACGTTCCCCCAGGTGCCGTCTAGATACGGGCTTACTTTATTTCTCTGGGCTGTGCCATTTGTTTGCCTTACATCCTCAGCCCTGGCCTGTTTCTTTTTCTTGCAACAGAATTGTAATGTTCTCATTTTCAGCCCACTTCCTTACATGTGGTGTCAAAACACATAATCCATAATCCTTCTACAGCAAGAGGTAGGGGGAGAGAATTTCGATGGAGGCAAACTGAGCACACTAGCCTGGGAGGGCAGCCTTCACGAAGGAACGAAGCCCTGTGGAAATGGGTGCTTTTCAGCACCCTTGTAGAGCACTTCCAAAGAAAGAGACATAGCCCAAGCGTGACGGGGCTCCATTCCTTCAAGGCTTCCAAGACATCTCTTGGGACACATTAGCATGTACCCAGTGGGCCCCCGTGACGCCAGAGCTATGGAAAGTGAGACTGATCTGCAAAGAATGCCAGGGGCCTGGGAAAGGAGGCATCGAGTCTTCTCTTCAACGTCCTCAAGACCTCATTCTTGACTTTGGCTTATGCTTAAGGCAGAAGGACCACGTAGGTCTGAGAAGGCCCAAGTCCGGCCTCTTGCTTCCAATCAAGTTGCAAGCTTGAATCAGCATGGCCTCCCCATAGACTTGAATAGATGACAACGTTCTCCTCTCGGGGCTTGTCCCTCTATTCTCGCTTCTTGCCCAGGATCCCTTTCTTAGCCCTCGAATCAGCGTCTGTTTTATGTCTTCCAGTTTCTGTGTCCGCTTTCTGTTTCTCAAAGCTGTTTCTGGGTATCCCTCCCTTTAATAGCCTAGCCTAGGCCAATCCGCAGTCTGTAACCGTGCGGCCATCTTGGCGGACATGATCCTCGTGATGTCATAAACAACCTCAAAATTCGAAGTTGTCCTGACAACCTGCGTGCACACAGAGTTTCAGAGCCATCTCAGGCCAGTCCGACTCCTCACCCTTTCCTGGTAGGATAGTTTTCCTTTTTCTCGATTTCTTGTCGGTTTCTGTCTTGCTCCTCGCACTTTGGAAGGCCTGCTACATTCTCTCTAGACACTGGTTTCTGTCCTGTAAGATTATCCTGGGTTTTACCTCTTACATTTTATGTAGATGGCCAAGTGGGTGGACGTTCCCCAGAGAAAGTCCTGGACTCCCTCCCAAGTTGAAGTTGCCGGGGCAGTCCTCTGATGCGCAATGATCGTGTCATCTCCTAGCACTCTGCCGATTCCACCTTGGCAGGTCCCATGTTTTCCTTCCTTCTTCCTTTGGGGAAGTGTACCAGATGCGTTCCTGGATTGTAAAAGCCTCACGGTTCTTTTTCTGGTGCGTATTGGTAAGGTGACCTCACCATTGCTACTTAGTTTATGATCCCTGTCCGCACCGTACCATGAAATCTATATTTCCTAACACTGCTAATGTGATCTGCACCCGTGATGTGAAACAGTGAGGCCTGGGCCGGCCAAGCGGAACGTGGGCGCTTACCCGCTCCGCCACAGGGCCGGCCCTGAAGTGGACTTTTGGACCAACCTTTTGCCTGAGCTTGGGAACACGTGGGCCTGTTTGGATTATTCGTGAAGGTGATTAGTAGTAACATCCTGGACGGTAACCTTTTCCGTTGGTGCATGGGTTTAGCAGGCAGCATGTTCTGTGGGTAGTATTCCTCTTCATCTATTTGGAATGGTCTACCTTTCTGTAGCATCAGTACGCATTTTGAGGTGATTTTCCAGCCTTGGAAGTTCACCTTCTCTAATCTCTTTCAGCCCCAAAGCTTTATGCCGTCATTCTGGACCCCATTTTGGATTTTTTTTGCTGTTAGGTGGATTTATTGCCGCAACCCTGCATTAGAACATCCTATATCTTTCCGATTTGCATCCTCATCGATGTAGACTTCCGTGTAGCTTACATCATCTTCCCCTGCGTAAGCCTAATAGCAGGCCCTCACCACACACTTGTGCCTCATCATCTGTTTCACCCTCTCACACCTCCCCGCTTTGTCTCTGGGAACCCCCAATCAAATGTCCCGTGCCACCTGTTCCTGACCGCTTGCTTTTCCTTCTCCTCTTAAGTGAGGTCCTACGGTACTTGCCTTGCTCCCTGGGGCTTGTTTCACTTCCCTAAAACCCTCACAGCCATTCTGGTGGTCACAAATGGCTGGATTGCATCCTTGGTTCCGGCTGACTGGTATGCCATTGCGTGGCTATAGCCCATCTTCCTTCTGCACTCGTCCCTTGCTGGGCTCCAGGGAGGCTTCCAAGTCTTGGGTAGTGGGAGCGACGCTGTGGTGAACTCAGCGGTGCACATGTCATTATGCAGGAGTGTTTCCGAGTTCTTTGGATCAACACGCCGCAGAGGAATAGCTGGATCATATGGGACATGGATTCTGAAAGTTCTGAGGCAGTTCCACACCGCTTGGCGTAGTGGCTGCACCGGTCTGCACTCCCACCAACGGTGCAGGAGGCTTCCCTTCTCTCCACCTCCTCTCTGACACTTGTGGCTTCCTGTCTGCTTCCTTCTAGCCATTCTGACCACAGTGAGCTGCTGTGCCCTTGCAGTTTGCATTTGCATTGGCCTGAGACTTCATGACGGTGAACAAGTGTTCATGCACCCGTTGGCCCTCTTTCGATCTTCTTGGCAGAAATCTCTGTTTCCATCTTCTGCCCAGGTTTTCATTGGCTTGTTGTTTTTTTTTTCCTTGTGGGGACGTGCGAGTTGATTGCATCTTTGGGCTTTTCACCCCTTGTGCGATGTGTGGTTTGCAAACATCCTCCCCCAGGCGTTGTGCTATCTTGGCATTCAGTCGATGGTTTCCTTCACTGTGCAGAAGCGTCCGCATTTGACGTGGTCCCGTTGGTTTCTTGTTGACTTGGTTGCCCTGGCCCAGTCGGACTTGCTTCTTCCAAACAGGCGGCTCAGACAGATGGCAAAGAGCACTCTGCCTAGGTCTTCTGCTACAAGGTTCACGGTTTCAAGTCTGCCGTTCAAGGCTTTGATCCATTTCAGGTGGTGTGTGTGCCAGGTGTAACATCATGGTGTACTCTCGTTGTGTTCCAGGTGGCTGTGCAGGCTTCCCAGCACCGTTTATGGTAGAGACTCTCCTTTCTCCGCTGTCTCCTCTTGGCTCCCTGGTCGAAAATGGGCTGTCCATGTACGTTTGAGTTGGGCTCTGGGTTCTCGATTCTGTTGCAGGGGTCTGTGTGCCTGTTTTGGGGCCCAGACTGTGCCGTCTCGGTACCTAGTGCTTCGTCCTATATGTTGAAATCGGAAAGTGTGCCACGTCCTGCTTTTTTCGTTTTCCTGAGGATTCCTTTGCCTAGTCAGGGTCTCTTGTTGCTGGCTAGAAACTTTAGGATTCCCTCTTCTGTCTCTGTGGGAAACATTGCTGCAACTTTGACTGGGATTGCATGGAATCCAGAGATTCCTTGCTCTGGTAGGGACGTTTCCAGTGTGTTGCTGCTTCCACTCCCAGATCCGGGAATCTCCTTCTTTCTCCTTGTGTCTTCTTGAATTTCTTTCCCCCAACGTTTGTTAGCTTTCCATTGCCATGGCTTTCACCTGTTTTGCTAAGTTTCTTCATAGAGATCTCATCCTTCTCACTGGCATGCAGTTTTTCACTTTTTCTTTTCAGCTTCAGTTTCTCTACGCTTTGCAACTTTGAATCGGTTTTGTTCTGGCAGAAGTGCATCGCTGAGCTCACATCTGCTGGCAATGCTCCTGTATTTGCTGTGGAAGTCTGGCCCTGTCTAACGTCCCTTCCCGTCTGCCTCTACACTACCTCGGACGCCTGCCCCAGAATGCCTGAAGCAGTGGTGAGCAGGCTCACCCGAGGGTCCACCCGGCCCACCCCGGGCCACCGACCCAGAAGGTGCGGACCTCACCGCTGCACCACCGGACGGCCCCTTTCATGTTCCGTTGGCAACCTGCAGTTGAGGGCAATGGGACTTGAATATGCTACTTGAGCCCAACTCTGGCACTGTGTAGATGAGGCCAGGTTGTTTTTCGGGTCCACTGCGATGTCAGAGGATTGGTCATAATCGTGTCTCTGCTGTCCCGGCAAGCTTCACGGACACACGGTTTCCTGGCCCGCTTGGAGCAGTCTCATAACTCCCCCTTCCCACTTAGCCCAGCCTTGACCTTCGCTGCCGTCTTTTGGCTTGTGAATTTCTCTGCCTTTCAAACGTTCCAGCAGAGTCTGTCTAAAGACGGACATCATCTTTCATTGTGGATTATCCAGGGGTGATTTCTGTTCGCCTTCCATTTTCTGGGACCTTTGTCTCTTTTCCATAGGAGAATCGTCACGGTATTTCTCAGCTATCCCCCTTAGACATGCTTATCAGTCCGTTCCCCTTCATTCCAAGTGATTCATTTTGCATTTCTGGAATCACCGTATGTTCTCTAGGCCGAGGTGTGAGTGCTTTCGTGACTCTTGGTTGTTGTCTTTGAATTTGCACCGGTCACTTGAAGGAGTCTTTGCTGCCCTAGCCTGGGTCAAACTAAGCACTGGGAACACGTGGTCATCTGGGTTGGTTTGACATCCTGAGGTCAGAAACTCCAAACTCGAGGTGGTCCTGGCATCCCCCTTCACGGACACAATGTTTCCAAGACAAATTAGACGAATCTGATGAATTCCTCTCTCCAGGAAAGATATTTTTCTGTCTCCTTTCCGGATTTGGGAAGTTTCGAACTTCACCCCTGATCCTGGAACGTTCCCCCAGGTGCCGTCTAGATACGGGCTTACTTTATTTCTCTGGGCTGTGCCATTTGTTTGCCTTACATCCTCAGCCCTGGCCTGTTTCTTTTTCTTGCAACAGAATTGTAATGTTCTCATTTTCAGCCCACTTCCTTACATGTGGTGTCAAAACACATAATCCATAATCCTTCTACGGCAAGAGGTAGGGGGAGAGAATTTCGATGGAGGCAAACTGAGCACACTAGCCTGGGAGGGCAGCCTTCACGAAGGAACGAAGCCCTGTGGAAAAGGGTGCTTTTCAGCACCCTTGTAGAGCACTTCCAAACAAAGAGACATAGCCCAAGCGTGACGGGGCTCCATTCCTTCAAGGCTTCCAAGACATCTCTTGGGACACATTAGCATGTACCCAGTGGGCCCCCGTGACGCCAGAGCTATGGAAACTGAGACTGATCTGCAAAGAATGCCAGGGGCCTGGGAAAGGAGGCATCGAGTCTTCTCTTCAACGTCCTCAAGACCTCATTCTTGACTTTGGCTTATGCTTAAGGCAGAAGGACCACATAGGTCTGAGAAGGCCCAAGTCCGGCCTCTTGCTTCCAATCAAGTTGCAAGCTTGAATCAGCATGGCCTCCCCATAGACTTGAATAGATGACAACGTTCTCCTCTCGGGGCTTGTCCCTCTATTCTCGCTTCTTGCCCAGGATCCCTTTCTTAGCCCTCGAATCAGCGTCTGTTTTATGTCTTCCAGTTTCTGTGTCCGCTTTCTGTATCTCAAAGCTGTTTCTGGGTATCCCTCCCTTTAATAGCCTAGCCTAGGCCAATCCGCAGTCTGTAACCGTGCGGCCATCTTGGCGGACATGATCCTCGTGATGTCATAAACAACCTCAAAATTCGAAGTTGTCCTGACAACCTGCGTGCACACAGAGTTTCAGAGCCATCTCAGGCCAGTCCGACTCCTCACCCTTTCCTGGTAGGATAGTTTTCCTTTTTCTCGATTTCTTGTCGGTTTCTGTCTTGCTCCTCGCACTTTGGAAGGCCTGCTACATTCTCTCTAGACACTGGTTTCTGTCCTGTAAGATTATCCTGGGTTTTACCTCTTACATTTTATGTAGATGGCCAAGTGGGTGGACGTTCCCCAGAGAAAGTCCTGGACTCCCTCCCAAGTTGAAGTTGCCGGGGCAGTCCTCTGATGCGCAATGATCGTGTCATCTCCTAGCACTCTGCCGATTCCACCTTGGCAGGTCCCATGTTTTCCTTCCTTCTTCCTTTGGGGAAGTGTACCAGATGCGTTCCTGGATTGTAAAAGCCTCACGGTTCTTTTTCTGGTGCGTATTGGTAAGGTGACCTCACCATTGCTACTTAGTTTATGATCCCTGTCCGCACCGTACCATGAAATCTATATTTCCTAACACTGCTAATGTGATCTGCACCCGTGATGTGAAACAGTGAGGCCTGGGCCGGCCAAGCGGAACGTGGGCGCTTACCCGCTCCGCCACAGGGCCGGCCCTGAAGTGGACTTTTGGACCAACCTTTTGCCTGAGCTTGGGAACACGTGGGCCTGTTTGGATTATTCGTGAAGGTGATTAGTAGTAACATCCTGGACGGTAACCTTTTCCGTTGGTGCATGGGTTTAGCAGGCAGCATGTTCTGTGGGTAGTATTCCTCTTCATCTATTTGGAATGGTCTACCTTTCTGTAGCATCAGTACGCATTTTGAGGTGATTTTCCAGCCTTGGAAGTTCTCCTTCTCTAATCTCTTTCAGCCCCAAAGCTTTATGCCGTCATTCTGGACCCCATTTTGGATTTTTTTTGCTTTTAGGTGAATTTATTGCCGCAACCCTGCATTAGAACATCCTATATGTTTCCGATTTGCATCCTCATCGATGTAGACTTCCGTGTAGCTTACATCATCTTCCCCTGCGTAAGCCTAATAGCAGGCCCTCACCACACACTTGTGCCTCATCATCTGTTTCACCCTCTCACACCTCCCCGCTTTGTCTCTGGGAACCCCCAATCAAATGTCCCGTGCCACCTGTTCCTGACCGCTTGCTTTTCCTTCTCCTCTTAAGTGAGGTCCTACGGTACTTGCCTTGCTCCCTGGGGCTTGTTTCACTTCCCTAAAACCCTCACAGCCATTCTGGTGGTCACAAATGGCTGGATTGCATCCTTGGTTCCGGCTGACTGGTATGCCATTGCGTGGCTATAGCCCATCTTCCTTCTGCACTCGTCCCTTGCTGGGCTCCAGGGAGGCTTCCAAGTCTTGGGTAGTGGGAGCGACGCTGTGGTGAACTCAGCGGTGCACATGTCTTTATGCAGGAGTGTTTCCGAGTTCTTTGGATCAACACGCCGCAGAGGAATAGCTGGATCATATGGGACATGGATTCTGAAAGTTCTGAGGCAGTTCCACACCGCTTGGCGTAGTGGCTGCACCGGTCTGCACTCCCACCAACGGTGCAGGAGGCTTCCCTTCTCTCCACCTCCTCTCTGACACTTGTGGCTTCCTGTCTGCTTCCTTCTAGCCATTCTGACCACAGTGAGCTGCTGTGCCCTTGCAGTTTGCATTTGCATTGGCCTGAGACTTAATGACGGTGAACAAGTGTTCATGCACCCGTTGGCCCTCTTTCGATCTTCTTGGCAGAAATCTCTGTTTCCATCTTCTGCCCAGGTTTTCATTGGCTTGTTGTTTTTTTTTTCCTTGTGGGGACGTGCGAGTTGATTGCATCTTTGGGCTTTTCACCCCTTGTCCGATGTGTGGTTTGCAAACATCCTCCCCCAGTCGTTGTGCTATCTTGGCATTCAGTCGATGGTTTCCTTCACTGTGCAGAAGCGTCCGCATTTGACGTGGTCCCGTTGGTTTCTTGTTGACTTGGTTGCCCTGGCCCAGTCGGACTTGCTTCTTCCAAACAGGCGGCTCAGACAGATGGCAAAGAGCACTCTGCCTAGGTCTTCTGCTACAAGGTTCACGGTTTCAAGTCTGCCGTTCAAGGCTTTGATCCATTTCAGGTGGTGTGTGTGCCAGGTGTAACATCATGGTGTACTCTCGTTGTGTTCCAGGTGGCTGTGCAGGCTTCCCAGCACCGTTTATGGTAGAGACTCTCCTTTCTCCGCTGTCTCCTCTTGGCTCCCTGGTCGAAAATGGGCTGTCCATGTACGTTTGAGTTGGGCTCTGGGTTCTCGATTCTGTTGCAGGGGTCTGTGTGCCTGTTTTGGGGCCCAGACTGTGCCGTCTCGGTACCTAGTGCTTCGTCCTATATGTTGAAATCGGAAAGTGTGCCACGTCCTGCTTTTTTCGTTTTCCTGAGGATTCCTTTGCCTAGTCAGGGTCTCTTGTTGCTGGCTAGAAACTTTAGGATTCCCTCTTCTGTCTCTGTGGGAAACATTGCTGCAACTTTGACTGGGATTGCATGGAATCCAGAGATTCCTTGCTCTGGTAGGGACGTTTCCAGTGTGTTGCTGCTTCCACTCCCAGATCCTGGAATCTCCTTCTTTCTCCTTGTGTCTTCTTGAATTTCTTTCCCCCAACGTTTGTTAGCTTTCCATTGCCATGGCTTTCACCTGTTTTGCTAAGTTTCTTCATAGAGATCTCATCCTTCTCACTGGCATGCAGTTTTTCACTTTTTCTTTTCAGCTTCAGTTTCTCTACGCTTTGCAACTTTGAATCGGTTTTGTTCTGGCAGAAGTGCATCGCTGAGCTCACATCTGCTGGCAATGCTCCTGTATTTGCTGTGGAAGTCTGGCCCTGTCTAACGTCCCTTCCCGTCTGCCTCTACACTACCTCGGACGCCTGCCCCAGAATGCCTGAAGCAGTGGTGAGCAGGCTCACCCGAGGGTCCACCCGGCCCACCCCGGGCCACCGACCCAGAAGGTGCGGACCTCACCGCTGCACCACCGGCCGGCCCCTTTCATGTTCCGTTGGCAACCTGCAGTTGAGGGCAATGGGACTTGAATATGCTACTTGAGCCCAACTCTGGCACTGTGTAGATGAGGCCAGGTTGTTTTTCGGGTCCACTGCGATGTCAGAGGATTGGTCATAATCGTGTCTCTGCTGTCCCGGCAAGCTTCACGGACACACGGTTTCCTGGCCCGCTTGGAGCAGTCTCATAACTCCCCCTTCCCACTTAGCCCAGCCTTGACCTTCGCTGCCGTCTTTTGGCTTGTGAATTTCTCTGCCTTTCAAACGTTCCAGCAGAGTCTGTCTAAAGACGGACATCATCTTTCATTGTGGATTATCCAGGGGTGATTTCTGTTCGCCTTCCATTTTCTGGGACCTTTGTCTCTTTTCCATAGGAGAATCGTCACGGTATTTCTCAGCTATCCCCCTTAGACATGCTTATCAGTCCGTTCCCCTTCATTCCAAGTGATTCATTTTGCATTTCTGGAATCACCGTATGTTCTCTAGGCCGAGGTGTGAGTGCTTTCGTGACTCTTGGTTGTTGTCTTTGAATTTGCACCGGTCACTTGAAGGAGTCTTTGCTGCCCTAGCCTGGGTCAAACTAAGCACTGGGAACACGTGGTCATCTGGGTTGGTTTGACATCCTGAGGTCAGAAACTCCAAACTCGAGGTGGTCCTGGCATCCCCCTTCACGGACACAATGTTTCCAAGACAAATTAGACGAATCTGATGAATTCCTCTCTCCAGGAAAGATATTTTTCTGTCTCCTTTCCGGATTTGGGAAGTTTCGAACTTCACCCCTGATCCTGGAACGTTCCCCCAGGTGCCGTCTAGATACGGGCTTACTTTATTTCTCTGGGCTGTGCCATTTGTTTGCCTTACATCCTCAGCCCTGGCCTGTTTCTTTTTCTTGCAACAGAATTGTAATGTTCTCATTTTCAGCCCACTTCCTTACATGTGGTGTCAAAACACATAATCCATAATCCTTCTACGGCAAGAGGTAGGGGGAGAGAATTTCGATGGAGGCAAACTGAGCACACTAGCCTGGGAGGGCAGCCTTCACGAAGGAACGAAGCCCTGTGGAAAAGGGTGCTTTTCAGCACCCTTGTAGAGCACTTCCAAAGAAAGAGACATAGCCCAAGCGTGACGGGGCTCCATTCCTTCAAGGCTTCCAAGACATCTCTTGGGACACATTAGCATGTACCCAGTGGGCCCCCGTGACGCCAGAGCTATGGAAAGTGAGACTGATCTGCAAAGAATGCCAGGGGCCTGGGAAAGGAGGCATCGAGTCTTCTCTTCAACGTCCTCAAGACCTCATTCTTGACTTTGGCTTATGCTTAAGGCAGAAGGACCACGTAGGTCTGATAAGGCCCAAGTCCGGCCTCTTGCTTCCAATCAAGTTGCAAGCTTGAATCAGCATGGCCTCCCCATAGACTTGAATAGATGACAACGTTCTCCTCTCGGGGCTTGTCCCTCTATTCTCGCTTCTTGCCCAGGATCCCTTTCTTAGCCCTCGAATCAGCGTCTGTTTTATGTCTTCCAGTTTCTGTGTCCGCTTTCTGTATCTCAAAGCTGTTTCTGGGTATCCCTCCCTTTAATAGCCTAGCCTAGGCCAATCCGCAGTCTGTAACCGTGCGGCCATCTTGGCGGACATGATCCTCGTGATGTCATAAACAACCTCAAAATTCGAAGTTGTCCTGACAACCTGCGTGCACACAGAGTTTCAGAGCCATCTCAGGCCAGTCCGACTCCTCACCCTTTCCTGGTAGGATAGTTTTCCTTTTTCTCGATTTCTTGTCGGTTTCTGTCTTGCTCCTCGCACTTTGGAAGGCCTGCTACATTCTCTCTAGACACTGGTTTCTGTCCTGTAAGATTATCCTGGGTTTTACCTCTTACATTTTATGTAGATGGCCAAGTGGGTGGACGTTCCCCAGAGAAAGTCCTGGACTCCCTCCCAAGTTGAAGTTGCCGGGGCAGTCCTCTGATGCGCAATGATCGTGTCATCTCCTAGCACTCTGCCGATTCCACCTTGGCAGGTCCCATGTTTTCCTTCCTTCTTCCTTTGGGGAAGTGTACCAGATGCGTTCCTGGATTGTAAAAGCCTCACGGTTCTTTTTCTGGTGCGTATTGGTAAGGTGACCTCACCATTGCTACTTAGTTTATGATCCCTGTCCGCACCGTACCATGAAATATACATTTCCTAACACTGCTAATGTGATCTGCACCCGTGATGTGAAACAGTGAGGCCTGGGCCGGCCAAGCGGAACGTGGGCGCTTACCCGCTCCGCCACAGGGCCGGCCCTGAATTGGACTTTTGGACCAACCTTTTGCCTGAGCTTGGGAAGACGTGGGCCTGTTTGGATTATTCGTGAAGGTGATTAGTAGTAACATCCTGGACGGTAACCTTTTCCGTTGGTGCATGGGTTTAGCAGGCAGCATGTTCTGTGGGTAGTATTGCTCTTCATCTATTTGGAATGGTCTACCTTTCTGTAGCATCAGTACGCATTTTGAGGTGATTTTCCAGCCTTGGAAGTTCTCCTTCTCTAATCTCTTTCAGCCCCAAAGCTTTATGCCGTCATTCTGGACCCCATTTTGGATTTTTTTTGCTGTTAGGTGGATTTATTGCCGCAACCCTGCATTAGAACATCCTATATCTTTCCGATTTGCATCCTCATCAATGTAGACTTCCGTGTAGCTTACATCATCTTCCCCTGCGTAAGCCTAATAGCAGGCCCTCACCACACACTTGTGCCTCATCATCTGTTTCACCCTCTCACACCTCCCCGCTTTGTCTCTGGGAACCCCCAATCAAATGTCCCGTGCCACCTGTTCCTGACCGCTTGCTTTTCCTTCTCCTCTTAAGTGAGGTCCTACGGTACTTGCCTTGCTCCCTGGGGCTTGTTTCACTTCCCTAAAACCCTCACAGCCATTCTGGTGGTCACAAATGGCTGGATTGCATCCTTGGTTCCGGCTGACTGGTATGCCATTGCGTGGCTATAGCCCATCTTCCTTCTGCACTCGTCCCTTGCTGGGCTCCAGGGAGGCTTCCAAGTCTTGGGTAGTGGGAGCGACGCTGTGGTGAACTCAGCGGTGCACATGTCTTTATGCAGGAGTGTTTCCGAGTTCTTTGGATCAACACGCCGCAGAGGAATAGCTGGATCATATGGGACATGGATTCTGAAAGTTCTGAGGCAGTTCCACACCGCTTGGCGTAGTGGCTGCACCGGTCTGCACTCCCACCAACGGTGCAGGAGGCTTCCCTTCTCTCCACCTCCTCTCTGACACTTGTGGCTTCCTGTCTGCTTCCTTCTAGCCATTCTGACCACAGTGAGCTGCTGTGCCCTTGCAGTTTGCATTTGCATTGGCCTGAGACTTCATGACGGTGAACAAGTGTTCATGCACCCGTTGGCCCTCTTTCGATCTTCTTGGCAGAAATCTCTGTTTCCATCTTCTGCCCAGGCTTTCATTGGCTTGTTGTTTTTTTTTTTTCTTGTGGGGACGTGCGAGTTGATTGCATCCTTGGGCTTTTCACCCCTTGTCCGATGTGGGGTTTGCAAACATCCTCCCCCAGTCGTTGTGCTATCTTGGCATTCAGTCGATGGTTTCCTTCACTGGGCAGAAGCATCCGCATTTGACGCGGTCCCGTTGGTTTCTTGTTGACTTGGTTGCCCTGGCCCAGTCGGACTTGCTTCTTCCAAACAGGCGGCTCAGACAGATGGCAAAGAGCACTCTGCCTAGGTCTTCTGCTACAAGGTTCACGGTTTCAAGTCTGCCATTCAAGGCTTTGATCCATTTCAGGTGGTGTGTGTGCCAGGTGTAACATCATGGTGTACTCTCGTTGTGTTCCAGGTGGCTGTGCAGGCTTCCCAGCACCGTTTATGGTAGAGACTCTCCTTTCTCCGCTGTCTCCTCTTGGCTCCCTGGTCGAAAATGGGCTGTCCATGTACGTTTGAGTTGGGCTCTGGGTTCTCGATTCTGTTGCAGGGGTCTGTGTGCCTGTTTTGGGGCCCAGACTGTGCCGTCTCGGTACCTAGTGCTTCGTCCTATATGTTGAAATCGGAAAGTGTGCCACGTCCTGCTTTTTTCGTTTTCCTGAGGATTCCTTTGCCTAGTCAGGGTCTCTTGTTGCTGGCTAGAAACTTTAGGATTCCCTCTTCTGTCTCTGTGGGAAACATTGCTGCAACTTTGACTGGGATTGCATGGAATCCAGAGATTCCTTGCTCTGGTAGGGACGTTTCCAGTGTGTTGCTGCTTCCACTCCCAGATCCGGGAATCTCCTTCTTTCTCCTTGTGTCTTCTTGAATTTCTTTCCCCCAACGTTTGTTAGCTTTCCATTGCCATGGCTTTCACCTGTTTTGCTAAGTTTCTTCATAGAGATCTCATCCTTCTCACTGGCATGCAGTTTTTCACTTTTTCTTTTCAGCTTCAGTTTCTCTACGCTTTGCAACTTTGAATCGGTTTTGTTCTGGCAGAAGTGCATCGCTGAGCTCACATCTGCTGGCAATGCTCCTGTATTTGCTGTGGAAGTCTGGCCCTGTCTAACGTCCCTTCCCGTCTGCCTCTACACTACCTCGGACGCCTGCCCCAGAATGCCTGAAGCAGTGGTGAGCAGGCTCACCCGAGGGTCCACCCGGCCCACCCCGGGCCACCGACCCAGAAGGTGCGGACCTCACCGCTGCACCACCGGCCGGCCCCTTTCATGTTCTGTTGGCAACCTGCAGTTGAGGGCAATGGGACTTGAATATGCTACTTGAGCCCAACTCTGGCACTGTGTAGATGAGGCCAGGTTGTTTTTCGGGTCCACTGCGATGTCAGAGGATTGGTCATAATCGTGTCTCTGCTGTCCCGGCAAGCTTCACGGACACACGGTTTCCTGGCCCGCTTGGAGCAGTCTCATAACTCCCCCTTCCCACTTAGCCCAGCCTTGACCTTCGCTGCCGTCTTTTGGCTTGTGAATTTCTCTGCCTTTCAAACGTTCCAGCAGAGTCTGTCTAAAGACGGACATCATCTTTCATTGTGGATTATCCAGGGGTGATTTCTGTTCGCCTTCCATTTTCTGGGACCTTTGTCTCTTTTCCATAGGAGAATCGTCACGGTATTTCTCAGCTATCCCCCTTAGACATGCTTATCAGTCCGTTCCCTTTCATTCCAAGTGATTCATTTTGCATTTCTGGAATCACCGTATGTTCTCTAGGCCGAGGTGTGAGTGCTTTCGTGACTCTTGGTTGTTGTCTTTGAATTTGCAGCGGTCACTTGAAGGAGTCTTTGCTGCCCTAGCCTGGGTCAAACTAAGCACTGGGAACACGTGGTCATCTGGGTTGGTTTGACATCCTGAGGTCAGAAACTCCAAACTCGAGGTGGTCCTGGCATCCCCCTTCACGGACACAATGTTTCCAAGACAAATTAGACGAATCTGATGAATTCCTCTCTCCAGGAAAGATATTTTTCTGTCTCCTTTCCGGATTTGGGAAGTTTCGAACTTCACCCCTGATCCTGGAACGTTCCCCCAGGTGCCGTCTAGATACGGGCTTACTTTATTTCTCTGGGCTGTGCCATTTGTTTGCCTTACATCCTCAGCCCTGGCCTGTTTCTTTTTCTTGCAACAGAATTGTAATGTTCTCATTTTCAGCCCACTTCCTTACATGTGGTGTCAAAACACATAATCCATAATCCTTCTACGGCAAGAGGTAGGGGGAGAGAATTTCGATGGAGGCAAACTGAGCACACTAGCCTGGGAGGGCAGCCTTCACGAAGGAACGAAGCCCTGTGGAAAAGGGTGCTTTTCAGCACCCTTGTAGAGCACTTCCAAAGAAAGAGACATAGCCCAAGCGTGACGGGGCTCCATTCCTTCAAGGCTTCCAAGACATCTCTTGGGACACATTAGCATGTACCCAGTGGGCCCCCGTGACGCCAGAGCTATGGAAAGTGAGACTGATCTGCAAAGAATGCCAGGGGCCTGGGAAAGGAGGCATCGAGTCTTCTCTTCAACGTCCTCAAGACCTCATTCTTGACTTTGGCTTATGCTTAAGGCAGAAGGACCACGTAGGTCTGATAAGGCCCAAGTCCGGCCTCTTGCTTCCAATCAAGTTGCAAGCTTGAATCAGCATGGCCTCCCCATAGACTTGAATAGATGGCAACGTTCTCCTCTCGGGGCTTGTCCCTCTATTCTCGCTTCTTGCCCAGGATCCCTTTCTTAGCCCTCGAATCAGCGTCTGTTTTATGTCTTCCAGTTTCTGTGTCCGCTTTCTGTATCTCAAAGCTGTTTCTGGGTATCCCTCCCTTTAATAGCCTAGCCTAGGCCAATCCGCAGTCTGTAACCGTGCGGCCATCTTGGCGGACATGATCCTCGTGATGTCATAAACAACCTCAAAATTCGAAGTTGTCCTGACAACCTGCGTGCACACAGAGTTTCAGAGCCATCTCAGGCCAGTCCGACTCCTCACCCTTTCCTGGTAGGATAGTTTTCCTTTTTCTCGATTTCTTGTCGGTTTCTGTCTTGCTCCTCGCACTTTGGAAGGCCTGCTACATTCTCTCTAGACACTGGTTTCTGTCCTGTAAGATTATCCTGGGTTTTACCTCTTACATTTTATGTAGATGGCCAAGTGGGTGGACGTTCCCCAGAGAAAGTCCTGGACTCCCTCCCAAGTTGAAGTTGCCGGGGCAGTCCTCTGATGCGCAATGATCGTGTCATCTCCTAGCACTCTGCCGATTCCACCTTGGCAGGTCCCATGTTTTCCTTCCTTCTTCCTTTGGGGAAGTGTACCAGATGCGTTCCTGGATTGTAAAAGCCTCACGGTTCTTTTTCTGGTGCGTATTGGTAAGGTGACCTCACCATTGCTACTTAGTTTATGATCCCTGTCCGCACCGTACCATGAAATCTATATTTCCTAACACTGCTAATGTGATCTGCACCCGTGATGTGAAACAGTGAGGCCTGGGCCGGCCAAGCGGAACGTGGGCGCTTACCCGCTCCGCCACAGGGCCGGCCCTGAATTGGACTTTTGGACCAACCTTTTGCCTGAGCTTGGGAACACGTGGGCCTGTTTGGATTATTCGTGAAGGTGATTAGTAGTAACATCCTGGACGGTAACCTTTTCCGTTGGTGCATGGGTTTAGCAGGCAGCATGTTCTGTGGGTAGTATTGCTCTTCATCTATTTGGAATGGTCTACCTTTCTGTAGCATCAGTACGCATTTTGAGGTGATTTTCCAGCCTTGGAAGTTCACCTTCTCTAATCTCTTTCAGCCCCAAAGCTTTATGCCGTCATTCTGGACCCCATTTTGGATTTTTTTTGCTGTTAGGTGGATTTATTGCCACAACCCTGCATTAGAACATCCTATATGTTTCCGATTTGCATCCTCATCGATGTAGACTTCCGTGTAGCTTACATCATCTTCCCCTGCGTAAGCCTAATAGCAGGTCCTCACCACACACTTGTGCCTCATCATCTGTTTCACCCTCTCACACCTCCCCGCTTTGTCTCTGGGAACCCCCAATCAAATGTCCCGTGCCACCTGTTCCTGACCGCTTGCTTTTCCTTCTCCTCTTAAGTGAGGTCCTACGGTACTTGCCTTGCTCCCTGGGGCTTGTTTCACTTCCCTAAAACCCTCACAGACATTCTGGTGGTCACAAATGGCTGGATTGCATCCTTGGTTCCGGCTGACTGGTATGCCATTGCGTGGCTATAGCCCATCTTCCTTCTGCACTCGTCCCTTGCTGGGCTCCAGGGAGGCTTCCAAGTCTTGGGTAGTGGGAGCGACGCTGTGGTGAACTCAGCGGTGCACATGTCTTTATGCAGGAGTGTTTCCGAGTTCTTTGGATCAACACGCCGCAGAGGAATAGCTGGATCATATGGGACATGGATTCTGAAAGTTCTGAGGCAGTTCCACACCGCTTGGCGTAGTGGCTGCACCGGTCTGCACTCCCACCAACGGTGCAGGAGGCTTCCCTTCTCTCCACCTCCTCTCTGACACTTGTGGCTTCCTGTCTGCTTCCTTATAGCCATTCTGACCACAGTGAGCTGCTGTGCCCTTGCAGTTTGCATTTGCATTGGCCTGAGACTTCATGACGGTGAACAAGTGTTCATGCACCCGTTGGCCCTCTTTCGATCTTCTTGGCAGAAATCTCTGTTTCCATCTTCTGCCCAGGTTTTCATTGGCTTGTTGTTTTTTTTTTTTCTTGTGGGGACGTGCGAGTTGATTGCATCCTTGGGCTTTTCACCCCTTGTCCGATGTGGGGTTTGCAAACATCCTCCCCCAGTCGTTGTGCTATCTTTGCATTCAGTCGATGGTTTCCTTCACTGGGCAGAAGCGTCCGCATTTGACGTGGTCCCGTTGGTTTCTTGTTGACTTGGTTGCCCTGGCCCAGTCGGACTTGCTTCTTCCAAACAGGCGGCTCAGACAGATGGCAAAGAGCACTCTGCCTAGGTCTTCTGCTACAAGGTTCACGGTTTCAAGTCTGCCGTTCAAGGCTTTGATCCATTTCAGGTGGTGTGTGTGCCAGGTGTAACATCATGGTGTACTCTCGTTGTGTTCCAGGTGGCTGTGCAGGCTTCCCAGCACCGTTTATGGTAGAGACTCTGCTTTCTCCGCTGTCTCCTCTTGGCTCCCTGGTCGAAAATGGGCTGTCCATGTACGTTTGAGTTGGGCTCTGGGTTCTCGATTCTGTTGCAGGGGTCTGTGTGCCTGTTTTGGGGCCCAGACTGTGCCGTCTCGGTACCTAGTGCTTCGTCCTATATGTTGAAATCGGAAAGTGTGCCACGTCCTGCTTTTTTCGTTTTCCTGAGGATTCCTTTGCCTAGTCAGGGTCTCGTTGCTGGCTAGAAACTTTAGGATTCCCTCTTCTGTCTCTGTGGGAAACATTGCTGCAACTTTGACTGGGATTGCATGGAATCCAGAGATTCCTTGCTCTGGTAGGGACGTTTCCAGTGTGTTGCTGCTTCCACTCCCAGATCCGGGAATCTCCTTCTTTCTCCTTGTGTCTTCTTGAATTTCTTTCCCCCAACGTTTGTTAGCTTTCCATTGCCATGGCTTTCACCTGTTTTGCTAAGTTTCTTCATAGAGATCTCATCCTTCTCACTGGCATGCAGTTTTTCACTTTTTCTTTTCAGCTTCAGTTTCTCGATGCTTTGCAACTTTGAATCGGTTTTGTTCTGGCAGAAGTGCATCGCTGAGCTCACATCTGCTGGCAATGCTCCTGTATTTGCTGTGGAAGTCTGGCCCTGTCTAACGTCCCTTCCCGTCTGCCTCTACACTACCTCGGACGCCTGCCCCAGAATGCCTGAAGCAGTGGTGAGCAGGCTCACCCGAGGGTCCACCCGGCCCACCCCGGGCCACCGACCCAGAAGGTGCGGACCTCACCGCTGCACCACCGGCCGGCCCCTTTCATGTTCTGTTGGCAACCTGCAGTTGAGGGCAATGGGACTTGAATATGCTACTTGAGCCCAACTCTGGCACTGTGTAGATGAGGCCAGGTTGTTTTTCGGGTCCACTGCGATGTCAGAGGATTGGTCATAATCGTGTCTCTGCTGTCCCGGCAAGCTTCACGGACACACGGTTTCCTGGCCCGCTTGGAGCAGTCTCATAACTCCCCCTTCCCACTTAGCCCAGCCTTGACCTTCGCTGCCGTCTTTTGGCTTGTGAATTTCTCTGCCTTTCAAACGTTCCAGCAGAGTCTGTCTAAAGACGGACATCATCTTTCATTGTGGATTATCCAGGGGTGATTTCTGTTCGCCTTCCATTTTCTGGGACCTTTGTCTCTTTTCCATAGGAGAATCGTCACGGTATTTCTCAGCTATCCCCCTTAGACATGCTTATCAGTCCGTTCCCCTTCATTCCAAGTGATTCATTTTGCATTTCTGGAATCACCGTATGTTCTCTAGGCCGAGGTGTGAGTGCTTTCGTGACTCTTGGTTGTTGTCTTTGAATTTGCACCGGTCACTTGAAGGAGTCTTTGCTGCCCTAGCCTGGGTCAAACTAAGCACTGGGAACACGTGGTCATCTGGGTTGGTTTGACATCCTGAGGTCAGAAACTCCAAACTCGAGGTGGTCCTGGCATCCCCCTTCACGGACAGAATGTTTCCAAGACAAATTAGACGAATCTGATGAATTCCTCTCTCCAGGAAAGATATTTTTCTGTCTCCTTTCCGGATTTGGGAAGTTTCGAACTTCACCCCTGATCCTGGAACGTTCCCCCAGGTGCCGTCTAGATACGGGCTTACTTTATTTCTCTGGGCTGTGCCATTTGTTTGCCTTACATCCTCAGCCCTGGCCTGTTTCTTTTTCTTGCAACAGAATTGTAATGTTCTCATTTTCAGCCCACTTCCTTACATGTGGTGTCAAAACACATAATCCATAATCCTTCTACGGCAAGAGGTAGGGGGAGAGAATTTCGATGGAGGCAAACTGAGCACACTAGCCTGGGAGGGCAGCCTTCACGAAGGAACGAAGCCCTGTGGAAATGGGTGCTTTTCAGCACCCTTGTAGAGCACTTCCAAAGAAAGAGACATAGCCCAAGCGTGACGGGGCTCCATTCCTTCAAGGCTTCCAAGACATCTCTTGGGACACATTAGCATGTACCCAGTGGGCCCCCGTGACGCCAGAGCTATGGAAAGTGAGACTGATCTGCAAAGAATGCCAGGGGCCTGGGAAAGGAGGCATCGAGTCTTCTCTTCAACGTCCTCAAGACCTCATTCTTGACTTTGGCTTATGCTTAAGGCAGAAGGACCACGTAGGTCTGATAAGGCCCAAGTCTGGCCTCTTGCTTCCAATCAAGTTGCAAGCTTGAATCAGCATGGCCTCCCCATAGACTTGAATAGATGGCAACGTTCTCCTCTCGGGGCTTGTCCCTCTATTCTCGCTTCTTGCCCAGGATCCCTTTCTTAGCCCTCGAATCAGCGTCTGTTTTATGTCTTCCAGTTTCTGTGTCCGCTTTCTGTATCTCAAAGCTGTTTCTGGGTATCCCTCCCTTTAATAGCCTAGCCTAGGCCAATCCTCAGTCTGTAACCGTGCGGCCATCTTGGCGGACATGATCCTCGTGATGTCATAAACAACCTCAAAATTCGAAGTTGTCCTGACAACCTGCGTGCACACAGAGTTTCAGAGCCATCTCAGGCCAGTCCGACTCCTCACCCTTTCCTGGTAGGATAGTTTTCCTTTTTCTCGATTTCTTGTCGGTTTCTGTCTTGCTCCTCGCACTTTGGAAGGCCTGCTACATTCTCTCTAGACACTGGTTTCTGTCCTGTAAGATTATCCTGGGTTTTACCTCTTACATTTTATGTAGATGGCCAAGTGGGTGGACGTTCCCCAGAGAAAGTCCTGGACTCCCTCCCAAGTTGAAGTTTCCGGGGCAGTCCTCTGATGCGCAATGATCGTGTCATCTCCTAGCACTGCCGATTCCACCTTGGCAGGTCCCATGTTTACCTTCCTTCTTCCTTTGAGGAAGTGTACCAGATGCGTTCCTGGATTGTAAAAGCCTCACGGTTCTTTTTCTGGTGCGTATTGGTAAGGTGACCTCACCATTGCTACTTAGTTTATGATCCCTGTCCGCACCGTACCATGAAATCTATATTTCCTAACACTGCTAATGTGATCTGCACCCGTGATGTGAAACAGTGAGGCCTGGGCCGGCCAAGCGGAACGTGGGCGCTTACCCGCTCCGCCACAGGGCCGGCCCTGAATTGGACTTTTGGACCAACCTTTTGCCTGAGCTTGGGAACACGTGGGCCTGTTTGGATTATTCGTGAAGGTGATTAGTAGTAACATCCTGGACGGTAACCTTTTCCGTTGGTGCATGGGTTTAGCAGGCAGCATGTTCTGTGGGTAGTATTGCTCTTCATCTATTTGGAATGGTCTACCTTTCTGTAGCATCAGTACGCATTTTGAGGTGATTTTCCAGCCTTGGAAGTTCACCTTCTCTAATCTCTTTCAGCCCCAAAGCTTTATGCCGTCATTCTGGACCCCATTTTGGATTTTTTTTGCTGTTAGGTGGATTTATTGCCGCAACCCTGCATTAGAACATCCTATATCTTTCCGATTTGCATCCTCATCGATGTAGACTTCCGTGTAGCTTACATCATCTTCCCCTGCGTAAGCCTAATAGCAGGTCCTCACCACACACTTGTGCCTCATCATCTGTTTCACCCTCTCACACCTCCCCGCTTTGTCTCTGGGAACCCCCAATCAAATGTCGCGTGCCACCTGTTCCTGACCGCTTGCTTTTCCTTCTCCTCTTAAGTGAGGTCCTACGGTACTTGCCTTGCTCCCTGGGGCTTGTTTCACTTCCCTAAAACCCTCACAGACATTCTGGTGGTCACAAATGGCTGGATTGCATCCTTGGTTCCGGCTGACTGGTATGCCATTGCGTGGCTATAGCCCATCTTCCTTCTGCACTCGTCCCTTGCTGGGCTCCAGGGAGGCTTCCAAGTCTTGGGTAGTGGGAGCGACGCTGTGGTGAACTCAGCGGTGCACATGTCTTTATGCAGGAGTGTTTCCGAGTTCTTTGGATCAACACGCCACAGAGGAATAGCTGGATCATATGGGACATGGATTCTGAAAGTTCTGAGGCAGTTCCACACCGCTTGGCGTAGTGGCTGCACCGGTCTGCACTCCCACCAACGGTGCAGGAGGCTTCCCTTCTCTCCACCTCCTCTCTGACACTTGTGGCTTCCTGTCTGCTTCCTTATAGCCATTCTGACCACAGTGAGCTGCTGTGCCCTTGCAGTTTGCATTTGCATTGGCCTGAGACTTCATGACGGTGAACAAGTGTTCATGCACCTGTTGGCCCTCTTTCGATCTTCTTGGCAGAAATCTCTGTTTCCATCTTCTGCCCAGGTTTTCATTGGCTTGTTGTTTTTTTTTTTTCTTGTGGGGACGTGCGAGTTGATTGCATCCTTGGGCTTTTCACCCCTTGTCCGATGTGGGGTTTGCAAACATCCTCCCCCAGTCGTTGTGCTATCTTTGCATTCAGTCGATGGTTTCCTTCACTGGGCAGAAGCGTCCGCATTTGACGTGGTCCCGTTGGTTTCTTGTTGACTTGGTTGCCCTGGCCCAGTCGGACTTGCTTCTTCCAAACAGGCGGCTCAGACAGATGGCAAAGAGCACTCTGCCTAGGTCTTCTGCTACAAGGTTCACGGTTTCAAGTCTGCCGTTCAAGGCTTTGATCCATTTCAGGTGGTGTGTGTGCCAGGTGTAACATCATGGTGTACTCTCGTTGTGTTCCAGGTGGCTGTGCAGGCTTCCCAGCACCGTTTATGGTAGAGACTCTGCTTTCTCCGCTGTCTCCTCTTGGCTCCCTGGTCGAAAATGGGCTGTCCATGTACGTTTGAGTTGGGCTCTGGGTTCTCGATTCTGTTGCAGGGGTCTGTGTGCCTGTTTTGGGGCCCAGACTGTGCCGTCTCGGTACCTAGTGCTTCGTCCTATATGTTGAAATCGGAAAGTGTGCCACGTCCTGCTTTTTTCGTTTTCCTGAGGATTCCTTTGCCTAGTCAGGGTCTCTTGTTGCTGGCTAGAAACTTTAGGATTCCCTCTTCTGTCTCTGTGGGAAACATTGCTGCAACTTTGACTGGGATTGCATGGAATCCAGAGATTCCTTGCTCCGGTAGGGACGTTTCCAGTGTGTTGCTGCTTCCACTCCCAGATCCGGGAATCTCCTTCTTTCTCCTTGTGTCTTCTTGAATTTCTTTCCCCCAACGTTTGTTAGCTTTCCATTGCCATGGCTTTCACCTGTTTTGCTAAGTTTCTTCATAGAGATCTCATCCTTCTCACTGGCATGCAGTTTTTCACTTTTTCTTTTCAGCTTCAGTTTCTCTACGCTTTGCAACTTTGAATCGGTTTTGTTCTGGCAGAAGTGCATCGCTGAGCTCACATCTGCTGGCAATGCTCCTGTATTTGCTGTGGAAGTCTGGCCCTGTCTAACGTCCCTTCCCGTCTGCCTCTACACTACCTCGGACGCCTGCCCCAGAATGCCTGAAGCAGTGGTGAGCAGGCTCACCCGAGGGTCCACCCGGCCCACCCCGGGCCACCGACCCAGAAGGTGCGGACCTCACCGCTGCACCACCGGCCGGCCCCTTTCATGTTCTGTTGGCAACCTGCAGTTGAGGGCAATGGGACTTGAATATGCTACTTGAGCCCAACTCTGGCACTGTGTAGATGAGGCCAGGTTGTTTTTCGGGTCCACTGCGATGTCAGAGGATTGGTCATAATCGTGTCTCTGCTGTCCCGGCAAGCTTCACGGACACACGGTTTCCTGGCCCGCTTGGAGCAGTCTCATAACTCCCCCTTCCCACTTAGCCCAGCCTTGACCTTCGCTGCCGTCTTTTGGCTTGTGAATTTCTCTGCCTTTCAAACGTTCCAGCAGAGTCTGTCTAAAGACGGACATCATCTTTCATTGTGGATTATCCAGGGGTGATTTCTGTTCGCCTTCCATTTTCTGGGACCTTTGTCTCTTTTCCATAGGAGAATCGTCACGGTATTTCTCAGCTATCCCCCTTAGACATGCTTATCAGTCCGTTCCCCTTCATTCCAAGTGATTCATTTTGCATTTCTGGAATCACCGTATGTTCTCTAGGCCGAGGTGTGAGTGCTTTCGTGACTCTTGGTTGTTGTCTTTGAATTTGCACCGGTCACTTGAAGGAGTCTTTGCTGCCCTAGCCTGGGTCAAACTAAGCACTGGGAACACGTGGTCATCTGGGTTGGTTTGACATCCTGAGGTCAGAAACTCCAAACTCGAGGTGGTCCTGGCATCCCCCTTCACGGACAGAATGTTTCCAAGACAAATTAGACGAATCTGATGAATTCCTCTCTCCAGGAAAGATATTTTTCTGTCTCCTTTCCGGATTTGGGAAGTTTCGAACTTCACCCCTGATCCTGGAACGTTCCCCCAGGTGCCGTCTAGATACGGGCTTACTTTATTTCTCTGGGCTGTGCCATTTGTTTGCCTTACATCCTCAGCCCTGGCCTGTTTCTTTTTCTTGCAACAGAATTGTAATGTTCTCATTTTCAGCCCACTTCCTTACATGTGGTGTCAAAACACATAATCCATAATCCTTCTACGGCAAGAGGTAGGGGGAGAGAATTTCGATGGAGGCAAACTGAGCACACTAGCCTGGGAGGGCAGCCTTCACGAAGGAACGAAGCCCTGTGGAAATGGGTGCTTTTCAGCACCCTTGTAGAGCACTTCCAAAGAAAGAGACATAGCCCAAGCGTGACGGGGCTCCATTCCTTCAAGGCTTCCAAGACATCTCTTGGGACACATTAGCATGTACCCAGTGGGCCCCCGTGACGCCAGAGCTATGGAAAGTGAGACTGATCTGCAAAGAATGCCAGGGGCCTGGGAAAGGAGGCATCGAGTCTTCTCTTCAACGTCCTCAAGACCTCATTCTTGACTTTGGCTTATGCTTAAGGCAGAAGGACCACGTAGGTCTGAGAAGGCCCAAGTCCGGCCTCTTGCTTCCAATCAAGTTGCAAGCTTGAATCAGCATGGCCTCCCCATAGACTTGAATAGATGACAACGTTCTCCTCTCGGGGCTTGTCCCTCTATTCTCGCTTCTTGCCCAGGATCCCTTTCTTAGCCCTCGAATCAGCGTCTGTTTTATGTCTTCCAGTTTCTGTGTCCGCTTTCTGTTTCTCAAAGCTGTTTCTGGGTATCCCTCCCTTTAATAGCCTAGCCTAGGCCAATCCGCAGTCTGTAACCGTGCGGCCATCTTGGCGGACATGATCCTCGTGATGTCATAAACAACCTCAAAATTCGAAGTTGTCCTGACAACCTGCGTGCACACAGAGTTTCAGAGCCATCTCAGGCCAGTCCGACTCCTCACCCTTTCCTGGTAGGATAGTTTTCCTTTTTCTCGATTTCTTGTCGGTTTCTGTCTTGCTCCTCGCACTTTGGAAGGCCTGCTACATTCTCTCTAGACACTGGTTTCTGTCCTGTAAGATTATCCTGGGTTTTACCTCTTACATTTTATGTAGATGGCCAAGTGGGTGGACGTTCCCCAGAGAAAGTCCTGGACTCCCTCCCAAGTTGAAGTTGCCGGGGCAGTCCTCTGATGCGCAATGATCGTGTCATCTCCTAGCACTCTGCCGATTCCACCTTGGCAGGTCCCATGTTTTGCTTCCTTCTTCCTTTGGGGAAGTGTACCAGATGCGTTCCTGGATTGTAAAAGCCTCACGGTTCTTTTTCTGGTGCGTATTGGTAAGGTGACCTCACCATTGCTACTTAGTTTATGATCCCTGTCCGCACCGTACCATGAAATCTATATTTCCTAACACTGCTAATGTGATCTGCACCCGTGATGTGAAACAGTGAGGCCTGGGCCGGCCAAGCGGAACGTGGGCGCTTACCCGCTCCGCCACAGGGCCGGCCCTGAAGTGGACTTTTGGACCAACCTTTTGCCTGAGCTTGGGAACACGTGGGCCTGTTTGGATTATTCGTGAAGGTGATTAGTAGTAACATCCTGGACGGTAACCTTTTCCGTTGGTGCATGGGTTTAGCAGGCAGCATGTTCTGTGGGTAGTATTCCTCTTCATCTATATGGAATGGTCTACCTTTCTGTAGCATCAGTACGCATTTTGAGGTGATTTTCCAGCCTTGGAAGTTCTCCTTCTCTAATCTCTTTCAGCCCCAAAGCTTTATGCCGTCATTCTGGACCCCATTTTGGATTTTTTTTGCTTTTAGGTGAATTTATTGCCGCAACCCTGCATTAGAACATCCTATATCTTTCCGATTTGCATCCTCATCGATGTAGACTTCCGTGTAGCTTACATCATCTTCCCCTGCGTAAGCCTAATAGCAGGCCCTCACCACACACTTGTGCCTCATCATCTGTTTCACCCTCTCACACCTCCCCGCTTTGTCTCTGGGAACCCCCAATCAAATGTCCCGTGCCACCTGTTCCTGACCGCTTGCTTTTCCTTCTCCTCTTAAGTGAGGTCCTACGGTACTTGCCTTGCTCCCTGGGGCTTGTTTCACTTCCCTAAAACCCTCACAGCCATTCTGGTGGTCACAAATGGCTGGATTGCATCCTTGGTTCCGGCTGACTGGTATGCCATTGCGTGGCTATAGCCCATCTTCCTTCTGCACTCGTCCCTTGCTGGGCTCCAGGGAGGCTTCCAAGTCTTGGGTAGTGGGAGCGACGCTGTGGTGAACTCAGCGGTGCACATGTCTTTATGCAGGAGTGTTTCCGAGTTCTTTGGATCAACACGCCGCAGAGGAATAGCTGGATCATATGGGACATGGCTTCTTAAAGTTCTGAGGCAGTTCCACACCGCTTGGTGTAGTGGCTGCACCGGTCTGCACTCCCACCAACGGTGCAGGAGGCTTCCCTTCTCTCCACCTCCTCTCTGACACTTGTGGCTTCCTGTCTGCTTCCTTATAGCCATTCTGACCACAGTGAGCTGCTGTGCCCTTGCAGTTTGCATTTGCATTGGCCTGAGACTTAATGACGGTGAACAAGTGTTCATGCACCCGTTGGCCCTCTTTCGATCTTCTTGGCAGAAATCTCTGTTTCCATCTTCTGCCCAGGTTTTCATTGGCTTGTTGTTTTTTTTTTTTCTTGTGGGGACGTGCGAGTTGATTGCATCCTTGGGCTTTTCACCCCTTGTCCGATGTGGGGTTTGCAAACATCCTCCCCCAGTCGTTGTGCTATCTTTGCATTCAGTCGATGGTTTCCTTCACTGGGCAGAAGCGTCCGCATTTGACGTGGTCCCGTTGGTTTCTTGTTGACTTGGTTGCCCTGGCCCAGTCGGACTTGCTTCTTCCAAACAGGCGGCTCAGACAGATGGCAAAGAGCACTCTGCCTAGGTCTTCTGCTACAAGGTTCACGGTTTCAAGTCTGCCGTTCAAGGCTTTGATCCATTTCAGGTGGTGTGTGTGCCAGGTGTAACATCATGGTGTACTCTCGTTGTGTTCCAGGTGGCTGTGCAGGCTTCCCAGCACCGTTTATGGTAGAGACTCTCCTTTCTCCGCTGTCTCCTCTTGGCTCCCTGGTCGAAAATGGGCTGTCCATGTACGTTTGAGTTGGGCTCTGGGTTCTCGATTCTGTTGCAGGGGTCTGTGTGCCTGTTTTGGGGCCCAGACTGTGCCGTCTCGGTACCTAGTGCTTCGTCCTGTATGTTGAAATCGGAAAGTGTGCCACGTCCTGCTTTTTTCGTTTTCCTGAGGATTCCTTTGCCTAGTCAGGGTCTCTTGTTGCTGGCTAGAAACTTTAGGATTCCCTCTTCTGTCTCTGTGGGAAACATTGCTGCAACTTTGACTGGGATTGCATGGAATCCAGAGATTCCTTGCTCTGGTAGGGACGTTTCCAGTGTGTTGCTGCTTCCACTCCCAGATCCGGGAATCTCCTTCTTTCTCCTTGTGTCTTCTTGAATTTCTTTCCCCCAACGTTTGTTAGCTTTCCATTGCCATGGCTTTCACCTGTTTTGCTAAGTTTCTTCATAGAGATCTCATCCTTCTCACTGGCATGCAGTTTTTCACTTTTTCTTTTCAGCTTCAGTTTCTCTACGCTTTGCAACTTTGAATCGGTTTTGTTCTGGCAGAAGTGCATCGCTGAGCTCACATCTGCTGGCAATGCTCCTGTATTTGCTGTGGAAGTCTGGCCCTGTCTAACGTCCCTTCCCGTCTGCCTCTACACTACCTCGGACGCCTGCCCCAGAATGCCTGAAGCAGTGGTGAGCAGGCTCACCCGAGGGTCCACCCGGCCCACCCCGGGCCACCGACCCAGAAGGTGCGGACCTCACCGCTGCACCACCGGCCGGCCCCTTTCATGTTCCGTTGGCAACCTGCAGTTGAGGGCAATGGGACTTGAATATGCTACTTGAGCCCAACTCTGGCACTGTGTAGATGAGGCCAGGTTGTTTTTCGGGTCCACTGCGATGTCAGAGGATTGGTCATAATCGTGTCTCTGCTGTCCCGGCAAGCTTCACGGACACACGGTTTCCTGGCCCGCTTGGAGCAGTCTCATAACTCCCCCTTCCCACTTAGCCGAGCCTTGACCTTCGCTGCCGTCTTTTGGCTTGTGAATTTCTCTGCCTTTCAAACGTTCCAGCAGAGTCTGTCTAAAGACGGACATCATCTTTCATTGTGGATTATCCAGGGGTGATTTCTGTTCGCCTTCCATTTTCTGGGACCTTTGTCTCTTTTCCATAGGAGAATCGTCACGGTATTTCTCAGCTATCCCCCTTAGACATGCTTATCAGTCCGTTCCCCTTCATTCCAAGTGATTCATTTTGCATTTCTGGAATCACCGTATGTTCTCTAGGCCGAGGTGTGAGTGCTTTCGTGACTCTTGGTTGTTGTCTTTGAATTTGCACCGGTCACTTGAAGGAGTCTTTGCTGCCCTAGCCTGGGTCAAACTAAGCACTGGGAACACGTGGTCATCTGGGTTGGTTTGACATCCTGAGGTCAGAAACTCCAAACTCGAGGTGGTCCTGGCATCCCCCTTCACGGACAGAATGTTTCCAAGACAAATTAGACGAATCTGATGAATTCCTCTCTCCAGGAAAGATATTTTTCTGTCTCCTTTCCGGATTTGGGAAGTTTCGAACTTCACCCCTGATCCTGGAACGTTCCCCCAGGTGCCGTCTAGATACGGGCTTACTTTATTTCTCTGGGCTGTGCCATTTGTTTGCCTTACATCCTCAGCCCTGGCCTGTTTCTTTTTCTTGCAACAGAATTGTAATGTTCTCATTTTCAGCCCACTTCCTTACATGTGGTGTCAAAACACATAATCCATAATCCTTCTACGGCAAGAGGTAGGGGGAGAGAATTTCGATGGAGGCAAACTGAGCACACTAGCCTGGGAGGGCAGCCTTCACGAAGGAACGAAGCCCTGTGGAAATGGGTGCTTTTCAGCACCCTTGTAGAGCACTTCCAAAGAAAGAGACATAGCCCAAGCGTGACGGGGCTCCATTTCTTCAAGGCTTCCAAGACATCTCTTGGGACACATTAGCATGTACCCAGTGGGCCCCCGTGACGCCAGAGCTATGGAAAGTGAGACTGATCTGCAAAGAATGCCAGGGGCCTGGGAAAGGAGGCATCGAGTCTTCTCTTCAACGTCCTCAAGACCTCATTCTTGACTTTGGCTTATGCTTAAGGCAGAAGGACCACGTAGGTCTGAGAAGGCCCAAGTCCGGCCTCTTGCTTCCAATCAAGTTGCAAGCTTGAATCAGCATGGCCTCCCCATAGACTTGAATAGATGACAACGTTCTCCTCTCGGGGCTTGTCCCTCTATTCTCGCTTCTTGCCCAGGATCCCTTTCTTAGCCCTCGAATCAGCGTCTGTTTTATGTCTTCCAGTTTCTGTGTCCGCTTTCTGTTTCTCAAAGCTGTTTCTGGGTATCCCTCCCTTTAATAGCCTAGCCTAGGCCAATCCGCAGTCTGTAACCGTGCGGCCATCTTGGCGGACATGATCCTCGTGATGTCATAAACAACCTCAAAATTCGAAGTTGTCCTGACAACCTGCGTGCACACAGAGTTTCAGAGCCATCTCAGGCCAGTCCGACTCCTCACCCTTTCCTGGTAGGATAGTTTTCCTTTTTCTCGATTTCTTGTCGGTTTCTGTCTTGCTCCTCGCACTTTGGAAGGCCTGCTACATTCTCTCTAGACACTGGTTTCTGTCCTGTAAGATTATCCTGGGTTTTACCTCTTACATTTTATGTAGATGGCCAAGTGGGTGGACGTTCCCCAGAGAAAGTCCTGGACTCCCTCCCAAGTTGAAGTTGCCGGGGCAGTCCTCTGATGCGCAATGATCGTGTCATCTCCTAGCACTCTGCCGATTCCACCTTGGCAGGTCCCATGTTTTCCTTCCTTCTTCCTTTGGGGAAGTGTACCAGATGCGTTCCTGGATTGTAAAAGCCTCACGGTTCTTTTTCTGGTGCGTATTGGTAAGGTGACCTCACCATTGCTACTTAGTTTATGATCCCTGTCCGCACCGTACCATGAAATCTATATTTCCTAACACTGCTAATGTGATCTGCACCCGTGATGTGAAACAGTGAGGCCTGGGCCGGCCAAGCGGAACGTGGGCGCTTACCCGCTCCGCCACAGGGCCGGCCCTGAAGTGGACTTTTGGACCAACCTTTTGCCTGAGCTTGGGAACACGTGGGCCTGTTTGGATTATTCGTGAAGGTGATTAGTAGTAACATCCTGGACGGTAACTTTTTCCGTTGGTGCATGGGTTTAGCAGGCAGCATGTTCTGTGGGTAGTATTCCTCTTCATCTATATGGAATGGTCTACCTTTCTGTAGCATCAGTACGCATTTTGAGGTGATTTTCCAGCCTTGGAAGTTCTCCTTCTCTAATCTCTTTCAGCCCCAAAGCTTTATGCCGTCATTCTGGACCCCATTTTGGATTTTTTTTGCTTTTAGGTGAATTTATTGCCGCAACCCTGCATTAGAACATCCTATATCTTTCCGATTTGCATCCTCATCGATGTAGACTTCCGTGTAGCTTACATCATCTTCCCCTGCGTAAGCCTAATAGCAGGCCCTCACCACACACTTGTGCCTCATCATCTGTTTCACCCTCTCACACCTCCCCGCTTTGTCTCTGGGAACCCCCAATCAAATGTCCCGTGCCACCTGTTCCTGACCGCTTGCTTTTCCTTCTCCTCTTAAGTGAGGTCCTACGGTACTTGCCTTGCTCCCTGGGGCTTGTTTCACTTCCCTAAAACCCTCACAGCCATTCTGGTGGTCACAAATGGCTGGATTGCATCCTTGGTTCCGGCTGACTGGTATGCCATTGCGTGGCTATAGCCCATCTTCCTTCTGCACTCGTCCCTTGCTGGGCTCCAGGGAGGCTTCCAAGTCTTGGGTAGTGGGAGCGACGCTGTGGTGAACTCAGCGGTGCACATGTCTTTATGCAGGAGTGTTTCCGAGTTCTTTGGATCAACACGCCGCAGAGGAATAGCTGGATCATATGGGACATGGCTTCTTAAAGTTCTGAGGCAGTTCCACACCGCTTGGTGTAGTGGCTGCACCGGTCTGCACTCCCACCAACGGTGCAGGAGGCTTCCCTTCTCTCCACCTCCTCTCTGACACTTGTGGCTTCCTGTCTGCTTCCTTATAGCCATTCTGACCACAGTGAGCTGCTGTGCCCTTGCAGTTTGCATTTGCATTGGCCTGAGACTTAATGACGGTGAACAAGTGTTCATGCACCCGTTGGCCCTCTTTCGATCTTCTTGGCAGAAATCTCTGTTTCCATCTTCTGCCCAGGTTTTCATTGGCTTGTTGTTTTTTTTTTCCTTGTGGGGACGTGCGAGTTGATTGCATCTTTGGGCTTTTCACCCCTTGTCCGATGTGTGGTTTGCAAACATCCTCCCCCAGTCGTTGTGCTATCTTGGCATTCAGTCGATGGTTTCCTTCACTGGGCAGAAGCGTCCGCATTTGACGTGGTCCCGTTGGTTTCTTGTTGACTTGGTTGCCCTGGCCCAGTCGGACTTGCTTCTTCCAAACAGGCGGCTCAGACAGATGGCAAAGAGCACTCTGCCTAGGTCTTCTGCTACAAGGTTCACGGTTTCAAGTCTGCCATTCAAGGCTTTGATCCATTTCAGGGGGTGTGTGTGCCCGGTGTAACATCATGGTGTACTCTCGTTGTGTTCCAGGTGGCTGTGCAGGCTTCCCAGCACCGTTTATGGTAGAGACTCTCCTTTCTCCGCTGTCTCCTCTTGGCTCCCTGGTCGAAAATGGGCTGTCCATGTACGTTTGAGTTGGGCTCTGGGTTCTCGATTCTGTTGCATGGGTCTGTGTGCCTGTTTTGGGGCCCAGACTGTGCCGTCTCGGTACCTAGTGCTTCGTCCTATATGTTGAAATCGGAAAGTGTGCCACGTCCTGCTTTTTTCGTTTCCCTGAGGATTCCTTTGCCTAGTCAGGGTCTCTTGTTGCTGGCTAGAAACTTTAGGATTCCCTCTTCTGTCTCTGTGGGAAACATTGCTGCAACTTTGACTGGGATTGCCTGGAATCCAGAGATTCCTTGCTGTGGTAGGGACGTTTCCAGTGTGTTGATGCTTCCACTCCTAGATCCTGGAATGTCCTTCTTTCTCCTTGTGCCTTCTTGAATTTCTTTCCCCCAACGTTTGTTAGTTTTCCATTGCCATGGCTTTCACCTGTTTTGCTAAGTTTCTTCCTAGAGATCTCATCCTTCTCACTGGCATGCAGTTTTTCACTTTTTCTTTTCAGCTTCAGTTTCTCTATGCTTTGCAACTTTGAATCGGTTTTGTTCTGGCAGAAGTGCATCGCTGAGCTCACATCTGCTGGCAATGCTCCTGTATTTGCTGTGGAAGTCTGGCCCTGTCTAACGTCCCTTGCCATCTGCCTCTACACTACCTCGGACGCCTGCCCCAGAATGCCTGAAGCAGTGGTGAGCAGGCTCACCCGAGGGTCCACCCGGCCCACCCCGGGCCACCGACCCAGAAGGTGCGGACCTCACCGCTGCACCACCGGCCGGCCCCTTTCATGTTCCGTTGGCAACCTGCAGTTGAGGGCAATGGGACTTGAATATGCTACTTGAGCCCAACTCTGGCACTGTGTAGATGAGGCCAGGTTGTTTTTCGGGTCCACTGCGATGTCAGAGGATTGGTCATAATCGTGTCTCTGCTGTCCCGGCAAGCTTCACGGACACACGGTTTCCTGGCCCGCTTGGAGCAGTCTCATAACTCCCCCTTCCCACTTAGCCCAGCCTTGACCTTCGCTGCCGTCTTTTGGCTTGTGAATTTCTCTGCCTTTCAAACGTTCCAGCAGAGTCTGTCTAAAGACGGACATCATCTTTCATTGTGGATTATCCAGGGATGATTTCTGTTCGCCTTCCATTTTCTGGGACCTTTGTCTCTTTTCCATAGGAGAATCGTCACGGTATTTCTCAGCTATCCCCCTTAGACATGCTTATCAGTCCGTTCCCCTTCATTCCAAGTGATTCATTTTGCATATCTGGAATCACCGTATGTTCTCTAGGCCGAGGTGTGAGTGCTTTCGTGACTCTTGGTTGTTGTCTTTGAATTTGCAGCGGTCACTTGAAGGAGTCTTTGCTGCCCTAGCCTGGGTCAAACTAAGCACTGGGAACACGTGGTCATCTGGGTTGGTTTGACATCCTGAGGTCAGAAACTCCAAACTCGAGGTGGTCCTGGCATCCCCCTTCACGGACACAATGTTTCCAAGACAAATTAGACGAATCTGATGAATTCCTCTCTCCAGGAAAGATATTTTTCTGTCTCCTTTCCGGATTTGGGAAGTTTCGAACTTCACCCCTGATCCTGGAACGTTCCCCCAGGTGCCGTCTAGATACGGGCTTACTTTATTTCTATGGGCTGTGCCATTTGTTTGCCTTACATCCTCAGCCCTGGCCTGTTTCTTTTTCTTGCAACAGAATTGTAATGTTCTCATTTTCAGCCCACTTCCTTACATGTGGTGTCAAAACACATAATCCATAATCCTTCTACGGCAAGAGGTAGGGGGAGAGAATTTCGATGGAGGCAAACTGAGCACACTAGCCTGGGAGGGCAGCCTTCACGAAGGAACGAAGCCCTGTGGAAAAGGGTGCTTTTCAGCACCCTTGCAGAGCACTTCCAAACAAAGAGACATAGCCCAAGCGTGACGGGGCTCCATTCCTTCAAGGCTTCCAAGACATCTCTTGGGACACATTAGCATGTACCCAGTGGGCCCCCGTGACGCCAGAGCTATGGAAAGTGAGACTGATCTGCAAAGAATGCCAGGGGCCTGGGAAAGGAGGCATCGAGTCTTCTCTTCAACGTCCTCAAGACCTCATTCTTGACTTTGGCTTATGCTTAAGGCAGAAGGACCACGTAGGTCTGATAAGGCCCAAGTCCGGCCTCTTGCTTCCAATCAAGTTGCAAGCTTGAATCAGCATGGCCTCCCCATAGACTTGAATAGATGACAACGTTCTCCTCTCGGGGCTTGTCCCTCTATTCTCGCTTCTTGCCCAGGATCCCTTTCTTAGCCCTCGAATCAGCGTCTGTTTTATGTCTTCCAGTTTCTGTGTCCGCTTTCTGTTTCTCAAAGCTGTTTCTGGGTATCCCTCCCTTTAATAGCCTAGCCTAGGCCAATCCGCAGTCTGTAACCGTGCGGCCATCTTGGCGGACATGATCCTCGTGATGTCATAAACAACCTCAAAATTCGAAGTTGTCCTGACAACCTGCGTGCACACAGAGTTTCAGAGCCATCTCAGGCCAGTCCGACTCCTCACCCTTTCCTGGTAGGATAGTTTTCCTTTTTCTCGATTTCTTGTCGGTTTCTGTCTTGCTCCTCGCACTTTGGAAGGCCTGCTACATTCTCTCTAGACACTGGTTTCTGTCCTGTAAGATTATCCTGGGTTTTACCTCTTACATTTTATGTAGATGGCCAAGTGGGTGGACGTTCCCCAGAGAAAGTCCTGGACTCCCTCCCAAGTTGAAGTTGCCGGGGCAGTCTTCTGATGCGCAATGATCGTGTCATCTCCTAGCACTCTGCCGATTCCACCTTGGCAGGTCCCATGTTTTCCTTCCTTCTTCCTTTGGGGAAGTGTACCAGATGCGTTCCTGGATTGTAAAAGCCTCACGGTTCTTTTTCTGGTGCGTATTGATAAGGTGACCTCACCATTGCTACTTAGTTTATGATCCCTGTCCGCACCGTACCATGAAATCTATATTTCCTAACACTGCTAATGTGATCTGCACCCGTGATGTGAAACAGTGAGGCCTGGGCCGGCCAAGCGGAACGTGGGCGCTTACCCGCTCCGCCACAGGGCCGGCCCTGAATTGGACTTTTGGACCAACCTTTTGCCTGACCTTGGGAACACGTGGGCCTGTTTGGATTATTCGTGAAGGTGATTAGTAGTAACATCCTGGACGGTAACCTTTTCCGTTGGTGCATGGGTTTAGCAGGCAGCATGTTCTGTGGGTAGTATTCCTCTTCATCTATATGGAATGGTCTACCTTTCTGTAGCATCAGTACGCATTTTGAGGTGATTTTCCAGCCTTGGAAGTTCTCCTTCTCTAATCTCTTTCAGCCCCAAAGCTTTATGCCGTCATTCTGGACCCCATTTTGGATTTTTTTTGCTGTTAGGTGGATTTATTGCCGCAACCCTGCATTAGAACATCCTATATCTTTCCGATTTGCATCCTCATCGATGTAGACTTCCGTGTAGCTTACATCATCTTCCCCTGCGTAAGCCTAATAGCAGGCCCTCACCACACACTTGTGCCTCATCATCTGTTTCACCCTCTCACACCTCCCCGCTTTGTCTCTGGGAACCCCCAATCAAATGTCCCGTGCCACCTGTTCCTGACCGCTTGCTTTTCCTTCTCCTCTTAAGTGAGGTCCTACGGTACTTGCCTTGCTCCCTGGGGCTTGTTTCACTTCCCTAAAACCCTCACAGCCATTCTGGTGGTCACAAATGGCTGGATTGCATCCTTGGTTCCGGCTGACTGGTATGCCATTGCGTGGCTATAGCCCATCTTCCTTCTGCACTCGTCCCTTGCTGGGCTCCAGGGAGGCTTCCAAGTCTTGGGTAGTGGGAGCGACGCTGTGGTGAACTCAGCGGTGCACATGTCTTTATGCAGGAGTGTTTCCGAGTTCTTTGGATCAACACGCCGCAGAGGAATAGCTGGATCATATGGGACATGGCTTCTTAAAGTTCTGAGGCAGTTCCACACCGCTTGGTGTAGTGGCTGCACCGGTCTGCACTCCCACCAACGGTGCAGGAGGCTTCCCTTCTCTCCACCTCCTCTCTGACACTTGTGGCTTCCTGTCTGCTTCCTTATAGCCATTCTGACCACAGTGAGCTGCTGTGCCCTTGCAGTTTGCATTTGCATTGGCCTGAGACTTAATGACGGTGAACAAGTGTTCATGCACCCGTTGGCCCTCTTTCGATCTTCTTGGCAGAAATCTCTGTTTCCATCTTCTGCCCAGGTTTTCATTGGCTTGTTGTTTTTTTTTTCCTTGTGGGGACGTGCGAGTTGATTGCATCTTTGGGCTTTTCACCCCTTGTCCGATGTGTGGTTTGCAAACATCCTCCCCCAGTCGTTGTGCTATCTTGGCATTCAGTCGATGGTTTCCTTCACTGGGCAGAAGCGTCCGCATTTGACGCGGTCCCGTTGGTTTCTTGTTGACTTGGTTGCCCTGGCCCAGTCGGACTTGCTTCTTCCAAACAGGCGGCTCAGACAGATGGCAAAGAGCACTCTGCCTAGGTCTTCTGCAACAAGGTTCACGGTTTCAAGTCTGCCATTCAAGGCTTTGATCCATTTCAGGTGGTGTGTGTGCCAGGTGTAACATCATGGTGTACTCTCGTTGTGTTCCAGGTGGCTGTGCAGGCTTCCCAGCACCGTTTATGGTAGAGACTCTGCTTTCTCCGCTGTCTCCTCTTGGCTCCCTGGTCGAAAATGGGCTGTCCATGTACGTTTGAGTTGGGCTCTGGGTTCTCGATTCTGTTGCATGGGTCTGTGTGCCTGTTTTGGGGCCCAGACTGTGCCGTCTCGGTACCTAGTGCTTCGTCCTATATGTTGAAATCGGAAAGTGTGCCACGTCCTGCTTTTTTCGTTTTCCTGAGGATTCCTTTGCCTAGTCAGGGTCTCTTGTTGCTGGCTAGAAACTTTAGGATTCCCTCTTCTGTCTCTGTGGGAAACATTGCTGCAACTTTGACTGGGATTGCATGGAATCCAGAGATTCCTTGCTCTGGTAGGGACGTTTCCAGTGTGTTGCTGCTTCCACTCCCAGATCCGGGAATCTCCTTCTTTCTCCTTGTGTCTTCTTGAATTTCTTTCCCCCAACGTTTGTTAGTTTTCCATTGCCATGGCTTTCACCTGTTTTGCTAAGTTTCTTCATAGAGATCTCATCCTTCTCACTGGCATGCAGTTTTTCACTTTTTCTTTTCAGCTTCAGTTTCTCGATGCTTTGCAACTTTGAATCGGTTTTGTTCTGGCAGAAGTGCATCGCTGAGCTCACATCTGCTGGCAATGCTCCTGTATTTGCTGTGGAAGTCTGGCCCTGTCTAACGTCCCTTCCCGTCTGCCTCTACACTACCTCGGACGCCTGCCCCAGAATGCCTGAAGCAGTGGTGAGCAGGCTCACCCGAGGGTCCACCCGGCCCACCCCGGGCCACCGACCCAGAAGGTGCGGACCTCACCGCTGCACCACCGGCCGGCCCCTTTCATGTTCCGTTGGCAACCTGCAGTTGAGGGCAATGGGACTTGAATATGCTACTTGAGCCCAACTCTGGCACTGTGTAGATGAGGCCAGGTTGTTTTTCGGGTCCACTGCGATGTCAGAGGATTGGTCATAATCGTGTCTCTGCTGTCCCGGCAAGCTTCACGGACACACGGTTTCCTGGCCCGCTTGGAGCAGTCTCATAACTCCCCCTTCCCACTTAGCCCAGCCTTGACCTTCGCTGCCGTCTTTTGGCTTGTGAATTTCTCTGCCTTTCAAACGTTCCAGCAGAGTCTGTCTAAAGACGGACATCATCTTTCATTGTGGATTATCCAGGGGTGATTTCTGTTCGCCTTCCATTTTCTGGGACCTTTGTCTCTTTTCCATAGGAGAATCGTCACGGTATTTCTCAGCTATCCCCCTTAGACATGCTTATCAGTCCGTTCCCCTTCATTCCAAGTGATTCATTTTGCATATCTGGAATCACCGTATGTTCTCTAGGCCGAGGTGTGAGTGCTTTCGTGACTCTTGGTTGTTGTCTTTGAATTTGCAGCGGTCACTTGAAGGAGTCTTTGCTGCCCTAGCCTGGGTCAAACTAAGCACTGGGAACACGTGGTCATCTGGGTTGGTTTGACATCCTGAGGTCAGAAACTCCAAACTCGAGGTGGTCCTGGCATCCCCCTTCACGGACACAATGTTTCCAAGACAAATTAGACGAATCTGATGAATTCCTCTCTCCAGGAAAGATATTTTTCTGTCTCCTTTCCGGATTTGGGAAGTTTCGAACTTCACCCCTGATCCTGGAACGTTCCCCCAGGTGCCGTCTAGATACGGGCTTACTTTATTTCTATGGGCTGTGCCATTTGTTTGCCTTACATCCTCAGCCCTGGCCTGTTTCTTTTTCTTGCAACAGAATTGTAATGTTCTCATTTTCAGCCCACTTCCTTACATGTGGTGTCAAAACACATAATCCATAATCCTTCTACGGCAAGAGGTAGGGGGAGAGAATTTCGATGGAGGCAAACTGAGCACACTAGCCTGGGAGGGCAGCCTTCACGAAGGAACGAAGCCCTGTGGAAAAGGGTGCTTTTCAGCACCCTTGCAGAGCACTTCCAAACAAAGAGACATAGCCCAAGCGTGACGGGGCTCCATTCCTTCAAGGCTTCCAAGACATCTCTTGGGACACATTAGCATGTACCCAGTGGGCCCCCGTGACGCCAGAGCTATGGAAAGTGAGACTGATCTGCAAAGAATGCCAGGGGCCTGGGAAAGGAGGCATCGAGTCTTCTCTTCAACGTCCTCAAGACCTCATTCTTGACTTTGGCTTATGCTTAAGGCAGAAGGACCACGTAGGTCTGATAAGGCCCAAGTCCGGCCTCTTGCTTCCAATCAAGTTGCAAGCTTGAATCAGCATGGCCTCCCCATAGACTTGAATAGATGACAACGTTCTCCTCTCGGGGCTTGTCCCTCTATTCTCGCTTCTTGCCCAGGATCCCTTTCTTAGCCCTCGAATCAGCGTCTGTTTTATGTCTTCCAGTTTCTGTGTCCGCTTTCTGTTTCTCAAAGCTGTTTCTGGGTATCCCTCCCTTTAATAGCCTAGCCTAGGCCAATCCGCAGTCTGTAACCGTGCGGCCATCTTGGCGGACATGATCCTCGTGATGTCATAAACAACCTCAAAATTCGAAGTTGTCCTGACAACCTGCGTGCACACAGAGTTTCAGAGCCATCTCAGGCCAGTCCGACTCCTCACCCTTTCCTGGTAGGATAGTTTTCCTTTTTCTCGATTTCTTGTCGGTTTCTGTCTTGCTCCTCGCACTTTGGAAGGCCTGCTACATTCTCTCTAGACACTGGTTTCTGTCCTGTAAGATTATCCTGGGTTTTACCTCTTACATTTTATGTAGATGGCCAAGTGGGTGGACGTTCCCCAGAGAAAGTCCTGGACTCCCTCCCAAGTTGAAGTTGCCGGGGCAGTCTTCTGATGCGCAATGATCGTGTCATCTCCTAGCACTCTGCCGATTCCACCTTGGCAGGTCCCATGTTTTCCTTCCTTCTTCCTTTGGGGAAGTGTACCAGATGCGTTCCTGGATTGTAAAAGCCTCACGGTTCTTTTTCTGGTGCGTATTGATAAGGTGACCTCACCATTGCTACTTAGTTTATGATCCCTGTCCGCACCGTACCATGAAATCTATATTTCCTAACACTGCTAATGTGATCTGCACCCGTGATGTGAAACAGTGAGGCCTGGGCCGGCCAAGCGGAACGTGGGCGCTTACCCGCTCCGCCACAGGGCCGGCCCTGAATTGGACTTTTGGACCAACCTTTTGCCTGACCTTGGGAACACGTGGGCCTGTTTGGATTATTCGTGAAGGTGATTAGTAGTAACATCCTGGACGGTAACCTTTTCCGTTGGTGCATGGGTTTAGCAGGCAGCATGTTCTGTGGGTAGTATTCCTCTTCATCTATATGGAATGTTCTACCTTTCTGTAGCATCAGTACGCATTTTGAGGTGATTTTCCAGCCTTGGAAGTTCACCTTCTCTAATCTCTTTCAGCCCCAAAGCTTTATGCCGTCATTCTGGACCCCATTTTGGATTTTTTTTGCTTTTAGGTGAATTTATTGCCGCAACCCTGCATTAGAACATCCTATATGTTTGCGATTTGCATCCTCATCGATGTAGACTTCCGTGTAGCTTACATCATCTTCCCCTGCGTAAGCCTAATAGCAGGCCCTCACCACACACTTGTGCCTCATCATCTGTTTCACCCTCTCACACCTCCCCGCTTTGTCTCTGGGAACCCCCAATCAAATGTCCCGTGCCACCTGTTCCTGACCGCTTGCTTTTCCTTCTCCTCTTAAGTGAGGTCCTACGGTACTTGCCTTGCTCCCTGGGGCTTGTTTCACTTCCCTAAAACCCTCACAGCCATTCTGGTGGTCACAAATGGCTGGATTGCATCCTTGGTTCCGGCTGACTGGTATGCCATTGCGTGGCTATAGCCCATCTTCCTTCTGCACTCGTCCCTTGCTGGGCTCCAGGGAGGCTTCCAAGTCTTGGGTAGTGGGAGCGACGCTGTGGTGAACTCAGCGGTGCACATGTCTTTATGCAGGAGTGTTTCCGAGTTCTTTGGATCAACACGCCGCAGAGGAATAGCTGGATCATATGGGACATGGCTTCTTAAAGTTCTGAGGCAGTTCCACACCGCTTGGCGTAGTGGCTGCACCGGTCTGCACTCCCACCAACGGTGCAGGAGGCTTCCCTTCTCTCCACCTCCTCTCTGACACTTGTGGCTTCCTGTCTGCTTCCTTCTAGCCATTCTGACCACAGTGAGCTGCTGTGCCCTTGCAGTTTGCATTTGCATTGGCCTGAGACTTAATGACGGTGAACAAGTGTTCATGCACCCGTTGGCCCTCTTTCGATCTTCTTGGCAGAAATCTCTGTTTCCATCTTCTGCCCAGGTTTTCATTGGCTTGTTGTTTTTTTTTTCCTTGTGGGGACGTGCGAGTTGATTGCATCTTTGGGCTTTTCACCCCTTGTCCGATGTGTGGTTTGCAAACATCCTCCCCCAGTCGTTGTGCTATCTTGGCATTCAGTCGATGGTTTCCTTCACTGTGCAGAAGCGTCCGCATTTGACGTGGTCCCGTTGGTTTCTTGTTGACTTGGTTGCCCTGGCCCAGTCGGACTTGCTTCTTCCAAACAGGCGGCTCAGACAGATGGCAAAGAGCACTCTGCCTAGGTCTTCTGCTACAAGGTTCACGGTTTCAAGTCTGCCGTTCAAGGCTTTGATCCATTTCAGGTGGTGTGTGTGCCAGGTGTAACATCATGGTGTACTCTCGTTGTGTTCCAGGTGGCTGTGCAGGCTTCCCAGCACCGTTTATGGTAGAGACTCTCCTTTCTCCGCTGTCTCCTCTTGGCTCCCTGGTCCAAAATGGGCTGTCCATGTACGTTTGAGTTGGGCTCTGGGTTCTCGATTCTGTTGCAGGGGTCTGTGTGCCTGTTTTGGGGCCCAGACTGTGCCATCTCGGTACCTAGTGCTTCGTCCTATATGTTGAAATCGGAAAGTGTGCCACGTCCTGCTTTTTTCGTTTTCCTGAGGATTCCTTTGCCTAGTCAGGGTCTCTTGTTGCTGGCTAGAAACTTTAGGATTCCCTCTTCTGTCTCTGTGGGAAACATTGCTGCAACTTTGACTGGGATTGCATGGAATCCAGAGATTCCTTGCTCTGGTAGGGACGTTTCCAGTGTGTTGCTGCTTCCACTCCCAGATCCGGGAATCTCCTTCTTTCTCCTTGTGTCTTCTTGAATTTCTTTCCCCCAACGTTTGTTAGCTTTCCATTGCCATGGCTTTCACCTGTTTTGCTAAGTTTCTTCATAGAGATCTCATCCTTCTCACTGGCATGCAGTTTTTCACTTTTTCTTTTCAGCTTCAGTTTCTCTACGCTTTGCAACTTTGAATCGGTTTTGTTCTGGCAGAAGTGCATCGCTGAGCTCACATCTGCTGGCAATGCTCCTGTATTTGCTGTGGAAGTCTGGCCCTGTCTAACGTCCCTTCCCGTCTGCCTCTACACTACCTCGGACGCCTGCCCCAGAATGCCTGAAGCAGTGGTGAGCAGGCTCACCCGAGGGTCCACCCGGCCCACCCCGGGCCACCGACCCAGAAGGTGCGGACCTCACCGCTGCACCACCGGCCGGCCCCTTTCATGTTCCGTTGGCAACCTGCAGTTGAGGGCAATGGGACTTGAATATGCTACTTGAGCCCAACTCTGGCACTGTGTAGATGAGGCCAGGTTGTTTTTCGGGTCCACTGCGATGTCAGAGGATTGGTCATAATCGTGTCTCTGCTGTCCCGGCAAGCTTCACGGACACACGGTTTCCTGGCCCGCTTGGAGCAGTCTCATAACTCCCCCTTCCCACTTAGCCCAGCCTTGACCTTCGCTGCCGTCTTTTGGCTTGTGAATTTCTCTGCCTTTCAAACGTTCCAGCAGAGTCTGTCTAAAGACGGACATCATCTTTCATTGTGGATTATCCAGGGGTGATTTCTGTTCGCCTTCCATTTTCTGGGACCTTTGTCTCTTTTCCATAGGAGAATCGTCACGGTATTTCTCAGCTATCCCCCTTAGACATGCTTATCAGTCCGTTCCCCTTCATTCCAAGTGATTCATTTTGCATTTCTGGAATCACCGTATGTTCTCTAGGCCGAGGTGTGAGTGCTTTCGTGACTCTTGGTTGTTGTCTTTGAATTTGCACCGGTCACTTGAAGGAGTCTTTGCTGCCCTAGCCTGGGTCAAACTAAGCACTGGGAACACGTGGTCATCTGGGTTGGTTTGACATCCTGAGGTCAGAAACTCCAAACTCGAGGTGGTCCTGGCATCCCCCTTCACGGACACAATGTTTCCAAGACAAATTAGACGAATCTGATGAATTCCTCTCTCCAGGAAAGATATTTTTCTGTCTCCTTTCCGGATTTGGGAAGTTTCGAACTTCACCCCTGATCCTGGAACGTTCCCCCAGGTGCCGTCTAGATACGGGCTTACTTTATTTCTATGGGCTGTGCCATTTGTTTGCCTTACATCCTCAGCCCTGGCCTGTTTCTTTTTCTTGCAACAGAATTGTAATGTTCTCATTTTCAGCCCACTTCCTTACATGTGGTGTCAAAACACATAATCCATAATCCTTCTACGGCAAGAGGTAGGGGGAGAGAATTTCGATGGAGGCAAACTGAGCACACTAGCCTGGGAGGGCAGCCTTCACGAAGGAACGAAGCCCTGTGGAAAAGGGTGCTTTTCAGCACCCTTGTAGAGCACTTCCAAACAAAGAGACATAGCCCAAGCGTGACGGGGCTCCATTCCTTCAAGGCTTCCAAGACATCTCTTGGGACACATTAGCATGTACCCAGTGGGCCCCCGTGACGCCAGAGCTATGGAAACTGAGACTGATCTGCAAAGAATGCCAGGGGCCTGGGAAAGGAGGCATCGAGTCTTCTCTTCAACGTCCTCAAGACCTCATTCTTGACTTTGGCTTATGCTTAAGGCAGAAGGACCACGTAGGTCTGAGAAGGCCCAAGTCCGGCCTCTTGCTTCCAATCAAGTTGCAAGCTTGAATCAGCATGGCCTCCCCATAGACTTGAATAGATGACAACGTTCTCCTCTCGGGGCTTGTCCCTCTATTCTCGCTTCTTGCCCAGGATCCCTTTCTTAGCCCTCGAATCAGCGTCTGTTTTATGTCTTCCAGTTTCTGTGTCCGCTTTCTGTTTCTCAAAGCTGTTTCTGGGTATCCCTCCCTTTAATAGCCTAGCCTAGGCCAATCCGCAGTCTGTAACCGTGCGGCCATCTTGGCGGACATGATCCTCGTGATGTCATAAACAACCTCAAAATTCGAAGTTGTCCTGACAACCTGCGTGCACACAGAGTTTCAGAGCCATCTCAGGCCAGTCCGACTCCTCACCCTTTCCTGGTAGGATAGTTTTCCTTTTTCTCGATTTCTTGTCGGTTTCTGTCTTGCTCCTCGCACTTTGGAAGGCCTGCTACATTCTCTCTAGACACTGGTTTCTGTCCTGTAAGATTATCCTGGGTTTTACCTCTTACATTTTATGTAGATGGCCAAGTGGGTGGACGTTCCCCAGAGAAAGTCCTGGACTCCCTCCCAAGTTGAAGTTGCCGGGGCAGTCCTCTGATGCGCAATGATCGTGTCATCTCCTAGCACTCTGCCGATTCCACCTTGGCAGGTCCCATGTTTTCCTTCCTTCTTCCTTTGGGGAAGTGTACCAGATGCGTTCCTGGATTGTAAAAGCCTCACGGTTCTTTTTCTGGTGCGTATTGATAAGGTGACCTCACCATTGCTACTTAGTTTATGATCCCTGTCCGCACCGTACCATGAAATCTATATTTCCTAACACTGCTAATGTGATCTGCACCCGTGATGTGAAACAGTGAGGCCTGGGCCGGCCAAGCGGAACGTGGGCGCTTACCCGCTCCGCCACAGGGCCGGCCCTGAAGTGGACTTTTGGACCAACCTTTTGCCTGAGCTTGGGAAGACGTGGGCCTGTTTGGATTATTCGTGAAGGTGATTAGTAGTAACATCCTGGACGGTAACCTTTTCCGTTGGTGCATGGGTTTAGCAGGCAGCATGTTCTGTGGGTAGTATTCCTCTTCATCTATTTGGAATGGTCTACCTTTCTGTAGCATCAGTACGCATTTTGAGGTGATTTTCCAGCCTTGGAAGTTCACCTTCTCTAATCTCTTTCAGCCCCAAAGCTTTATGCCGTCATTCTGGACCCCATTTTGGATTTTTTTTGCTTTTAGGTGAATTTATTGCCGCAACCCTGCATTAGAACATCCTATATCTTTCCGATTTGCATCCTCATCGATGTAGACTTCCGTGTAGCTTACATCATCTTCCCCTGCGTAAGCCTAATAGCAGGCCCTCACCACACACTTGTGCCTCATCATCTGTTTCACCCTCTCACACCTCCCCGCTTTGTCTCTGGGAACCCCCAATCAAATGTCCCGTGCCACCTGTTCCTGACCGCTTGCTTTTCCTTCTCCTCTTAAGTGAGGTCCTACGGTACTTGCCTTGCTCCCTGGGGCTTGTTTCACTTCCCTAAAACCCTCACAGCCATTCTGGTGGTCACAAATGGCTGGATTGCATCCTTGGTTCCGGCTGACTGGTATGCCATTGCGTGGCTATAGCCCATCTTCCTTCTGCACTCGTCCCTTGCTGGGCTCCAGGGAGGCTTCCAAGTCTTGGGTAGTGGGAGCGACGCTGTGGTGAACTCAGCGGTGCACATGTCTTTATGCAGGAGTGTTTCCGAGTTCTTTGGATCAACACGCCGCAGAGGAATAGCTGGATCATATGGGACATGGATTCTGAAAGTTCTGAGGCAGTTCCACACCGCTTGGCGTAGTGGCTGCACCGGTCTGCACTCCCACCAACGGTGCAGGAGGCTTCCCTTCTCTCCACCTCCTCTCTGACACTTGTGGCTTCCTGTCTGCTTCCTTATAGCCATTCTGACCACAGTGAGCTGCTGTGCCCTTGCAGTTTGCATTTGCATTGGCCTGAGACTTAATGACGGTGAACAAGTGTTCATGCACCCGTTGGCCCTCTTTCGATCTTCTTGGCAGAAATCTCTGTTTCCATCTTCTGCCCAGGTTTTCATTGGCTTGTTGTTTTTTTTTTCCTTGTGGGGACGTGCGAGTTGATTGCATCTTTGGGCTTTTCACCCCTTGTCCGATGTGTGGTTTGCAAACATCCTCCCCCAGTCGTTGTGCTATCTTGGCATTCAGTCGATGGTTTCCTTCACTGTGCAGAAGCGTCCCCATTTGACGTGGTCCCGTTGGTTTCTTGTTGACTTGGTTGCCCTGGCCCAGTCGGACTTGCTTCTTCCAAACAGGCGGCTCAGACAGATGGCAAAGAGCACTCTGCCTAGGTCTTCTGCTACAAGGTTCACGGTTTCAAGTCTGCCGTTCAAGGCTTTGATCCATTTCAGGTGGTGTGTGTGCCAGGTGTAACATCATGGTGTACTCTCGTTGTGTTCCAGGTGGCTGTGCAGGCTTCCCAGCACCGTTTATGGTAGAGACTCTGCTTTCTCCGCTGTCTCCTCTTGGCTCCCTGGTCGAAAATGGGCTGTCCATGTACGTTTGAGTTGGGCTCTGGGTTCTCGATTCTGTTGCAGGGGTCTGTGTGCCTGTTTTGGGGCCCAGACTGTGCCGTCTCGGTACCTAGTGCTTCGTCCTATATGTTGAAATCGGAAAGTGTGCCACGTCCTGCTTTTTTCGTTTTCCTGAGGATTCCTTTGCCTAGTCAGGGTCTCTTGTTGCTGGCTAGAAACTTTAGGATTCCCTCTTCTGTCTCTGTGGGAAACATTGCTGCAACTTTGACTGGGATTGCATGGAATCCAGAGATTCCTTGCTCTGGTAGGGACGTTTCCAGTGTGTTGCTGCTTCCACTCCCAGATCCGGGAATCTCCTTCTTTCTCCTTGTGTCTTCTTGAATTTCTTTCCCCCAACGTTTGTTAGCTTTCCATTGCCATGGCTTTCACCTGTTTTGCTAAGTTTCTTCATAGAGATCTCATCCTTCTCACTGGCATGCAGTTTTTCACTTTTTCTTTTCAGCTTCAGTTTCTCGATGCTTTGCAACTTTGAATCGGTTTTGTTCTGGCAGAAGTGCATCGCTGAGCTCACATCTGCTGGCAATGCTCCTGTATTTGCTGTGGAAGTCTGGCCCTGTCTAACGTCCCTTCCCGTCTGCCTCTACACTACCTCGGACGCCTGCCCCAGAATGCCTGAAGCAGTGGTGAGCAGGCTCACCCGAGGGTCCACCCGGCCCACCCCGGGCCACCGACCCAGAAGGTGCGGACCTCACCGCTGCACCACCGGCCGGCCCCTTTCATGTTCCGTTGGCAACCTGCAGTTGAGGGCAATGGGACTTGAATATGCTACTTGAGCCCAACTCTGGCACTGTGTAGATGAGGCCAGGTTGTTTTTCGGGTCCACTGCGATGTCAGAGGATTGGTCATAATCGTGTCTCTGCTGTCCCGGCAAGCTTCACGGACACACGGTTTCCTGGCCCGCTTGGAGCAGTCTCATAACTCCCCCTTCCCACTTAGCCCAGCCTTGACCTTCGCTGCCGTCTTTTGGCTTGTGAATTTCTCTGCCTTTCAAACGTTCCAGCAGAGTCTGTCTAAAGACGGACATCATCTTTCATTGTGGATTATCCAGGGGTGATTTCTGTTCGCCTTCCATTTTCTGGGACCTTTGTCTCTTTTCCATAGGAGAATCGTCACGGTATTTCTCAGCTATCCCCCTTAGACATGCTTATCAGTCCGTTCCCCTTCATTCCAAGTGATTCATTTTGCATTTCTGGAATCACCGTATGTTCTCTAGGCCGAGGTGTGAGTGCTTTCGTGACTCTTGGTTGTTGTCTTTGAATTTGCACCGGTCACTTGAAGGAGTCTTTGCTGCCCTAGCCTGGGTCAAACTAAGCACTGGGAACACGTGGTCATCTGGGTTGGTTTGACATCCTGAGGTCAGAAACTCCAAACTCGAGGTGGTCCTGGCATCCCCCTTCACGGACAGAATGTTTCCAAGACAAATTAGACGAATCTGATGAATTCCTCTCTCCAGGAAAGATATTTTTCTGTCTCCTTTCCGGATTTGGGAAGTTTCGAACTTCACCCCTGATCCTGGAACGTTCCCCCAGGTGCCGTCTAGATACGGGCTTACTTTATTTCTCTGGGCTGTGCCATTTGTTTGCCTTACATCCTCAGCCCTGGCCTGTTTCTTTTTCTTGCAACAGAATTGTAATGTTCTCATTTTCAGCCCACTTCCTTACATGTGGTGTCAAAACACATAATCCATAATCCTTCTACGGCAAGAGGTAGGGGGAGAGAATTTCGATGGAGGCAAACTGAGCACACTAGCCTGGGAGGGCAGCCTTCACGAAGGAACGAAGCCCTGTGGAAAAGGGTGCTTTTCAGCACCCTTGTAGAGCACTTCCAAACAAAGAGACATAGCCCAAGCGTGACGGGGCTCCATTCCTTCAAGGCTTCCAAGACATCTCTTGGGACACATTAGCATGTACCCAGTGGGCCCCCGTGACGCCAGAGCTATGGAAACTGAGACTGATCTGCAAAGAATGCCAGGGGCCTGGGAAAGGAGGCATCGAGTCTTCTCTTCAACGTCCTCAAGACCTCATTCTTGACTTTGGCTTATGCTTAAGGCAGAAGGACCACATAGGTCTGAGAAGGCCCAAGTCCGGCCTCTTGCTTCCAATCAAGTTGCAAGCTTGAATCAGCATGGCCTCCCCATAGACTTGAATAGATGACAACGTTCTCCTCTCGGGGCTTGTCCCTCTATTCTCGCTTCTTGCCCAGGATCCCTTTCTTAGCCCTCGAATCAGCGTCTGTTTTATGTCTTCCAGTTTCTGTGTCCGCTTTCTGTATCTCAAAGCTGTTTCTGGGTATCCCTCCCTTTAATAGCCTAGCCTAGGCCAATCCGCAGTCTGTAACCGTGCGGCCATCTTGGCGGACATGATCCTCGTGATGTCATAAACAACCTCAAAATTCGAAGTTGTCCTGACAACCTGCGTGCACACAGAGTTTCAGAGCCATCTCAGGCCAGTCCGACTCCTCACCCTTTCCTGGTAGGATAGTTTTCCTTTTTCTCGATTTCTTGTCGGTTTCTGTCTTGCTCCTCGCACTTTGGAAGGCCTGCTACATTCTCTCTAGACACTGGTTTCTGTCCTGTAAGATTATCCTGGGTTTTACCTCTTACATTTTATGTAGATGGCCAAGTGGGTGGACGTTCCCCAGAGAAAGTCCTGGACTCCCTCCCAAGTTGAAGTTGCCGGGGCAGTCCTCTGATGCGCAATGATCGTGTCATCTCCTAGCACTCTGCCGATTCCACCTTGGCAGGTCCCATGTTTTCCTTCCTTCTTCCTTTGGGGAAGTGTACCAGATGCGTTCCTGGATTGTAAAAGCCTCACGGTTCTTTTTCTGGTGCGTATTGGTAAGGTGACCTCACCATTGCTACTTAGTTTATGATCCCTGTCCGCACCGTACCATGAAATCTATATTTCCTAACACTGCTAATGTGATCTGCACCCGTGATGTGAAACAGTGAGGCCTGGGCCGGCCAAGCGGAACGTGGGCGCTTACCCGCTCCGCCACAGGGCCGGCCCTGAATTGGACTTTTGGACCAACCTTTTGCCTGAGCTTGGGAAGACGTGGGCCTGTTTGGATTATTCGTGAAGGTGATTAGTAGTAACATCCTGGACGGTAACCTTTTCCGTTGGTGCATGGGTTTAGCAGGCAGCATGTTCTGTGGGTAGTATTGCTCTTCATCTATTTGGAATGGTCTACCTTTCTGTAGCATCAGTACGCATTTTGAGGTGATTTTCCAGCCTTGGAAGTTCTCCTTCTCTAATCTCTTTCAGCCCCAAAGCTTTATGCCGTCATTCTGGACCCCATTTTGGATTTTTTTTGCTTTTAGGTGAATTTATTGCCGCAACCCTGCATTAGAACATCCTATATGTTTCCGATTTGCATCCTCATCGATGTAGACTTCCGTGTAGCTTACATCATCTTCCCCTGCGTAAGCCTAATAGCAGGCCCTCACCACACACTTGTGCCTCATCATCTGTTTCACCCTCTCACACCTCCCCGCTTTGTCTCTGGGAACCCCCAATCAAATGTCCCGTGCCACCTGTTCCTGACCGCTTGCTTTTCCTTCTCCTCTTAAGTGAGGTCCTACGGTACTTGCCTTGCTCCCTGGGGCTTGTTTCACTTCCCTAAAACCCTCACAGACATTCTGGTGGTCACAAATGGCTGGATTGCATCCTTGGTTCCGGCTGACTGGTATGCCATTGCGTGGCTATAGCCCATCTTCCTTCTGCACTCGTCCCTTGCTGGGCTCCAGGGAGGCTTCCAAGTCTTGGGTAGTGGGAGCGACGCTGTGGTGAACTCAGCGGTGCACATGTCATTATGCAGGAGTGTTTCCGAGTTCTTTGGATCAACACGCCGCAGAGGAATAGCTGGATCATATGGGACATGGATTCTGAAAGTTCTGAGGCAGTTCCACACCGCTTGGCGTAGTGGCTGCACCGGTCTGCACTCCCACCAACGGTGCAGGAGGCTTCCCTTCTCTCCACCTCCTCTCTGACACTTGTGGCTTCCTGTCTGCTTCCTTCTAGCCATTCTGACCACAGTGAGCTGCTGTGCCCTTGCAGTTTGCATTTGCATTGGCCTGAGACTTAATGACGGTGAACAAGTGTTCATGCACCCGTTGGCCCTCTTTCGATCTTCTTGGCAGAAATCTCTGTTTCCATCTTCTGCCCAGGTTTTCATTGGCTTGTTGTTTTTTTTTTCCTTGTGGGGACGTGCGAGTTGATTGCATCTTTGGGCTTTTCACCCCTTGTCCGATGTGTGGTTTGCAAACATCCTCCCCCAGTCGTTGTGCTATCTTGGCATTCAGTCGATGGTTTCCTTCACTGTGCAGAAGCGTCCGCATTTGACGTGGTCCCGTTGGTTTCTTGTTGACTTGGTTGCCCTGGCCCAGTCGGACTTGCTTCTTCCAAACAGGCGGCTCAGACAGATGGCAAAGAGCACTCTGCCTAGGTCTTCTGCTACAAGGTTCACGGTTTCAAGTCTGCCGTTCAAGGCTTTGATCCATTTCAGGTGGTGTGTGTGCCAGGTGTAACATCATGGTGTACTCTCGTTGTGTTCCAGGTGGCTGTGCAGGCTTCCCAGCACCGTTTATGGTAGAGACTCTCCTTTCTCCGCTGTCTCCTCTTGGCTCCCTGGTCGAAAATGGGCTGTCCATGTACGTTTGAGTTGGGCTCTGGGTTCTCGATTCTGTTGCAGGGGTCTGTGTGCCTGTTTTGGGGCCCAGACTGTGCCGTCTCGGTACCTAGTGCTTCGTCCTATATGTTGAAATCGGAAAGTGTGCCACGTCCTGCTTTTTTCGTTTTCCTGAGGATTCCTTTGCCTAGTCAGGGTCTCTTGTTGCTGGCTAGAAACTTTAGGATTCCCTCTTCTGTCTCTGTGGGAAACATTGCTGCAACTTTGACTGGGATTGCATGGAATCCAGAGATTCCTTGCTCTGGTAGGGACGTTTCCAGTGTGTTGCTGCTTCCACTCCCAGATCCGGGAATCTCCTTCTTTCTCCTTGTGTCTTCTTGAATTTCTTTCCCCCAACGTTTGTTAGCTTTCCATTGCCATGGCTTTCACCTGTTTTGCTAAGTTTCTTCATAGAGATCTCATCCTTCTCACTGGCATGCAGTTTTTCACTTTTTCTTTTCAGCTTCAGTTTCTCTACGCTTTGCAACTTTGAATCGGTTTTGTTCTGGCAGAAGTGCATCGCTGAGCTCACATCTGCTGGCAATGCTCCTGTATTTGCTGTGGAAGTCTGGCCCTGTCTAACGTCCCTTCCCGTCTGCCTCTACACTACCTCGGACGCCTGCCCCAGAATGCCTGAAGCAGTGGTGAGCAGGCTCACCCGAGGGTCCACCCGGCCCACCCCGGGCCACCGACCCAGAAGGTGCGGACCTCACCGCTGCACCACCGGCCGGCCCCTTTCATGTTCCGTTGGCAACCTGCAGTTGAGGGCAATGGGACTTGAATATGCTACTTGAGCCCAACTCTGGCACTGTGTAGATGAGGCCAGGTTGTTTTTCGGGTCCACTGCGATGTCAGAGGATTGGTCATAATCGTGTCTCTGCTGTCCCGGCAAGCTTCACGGACACACGGTTTCCTGGCCCGCTTGGAGCAGTCTCATAACTCCCCCTTCCCACTTAGCCCAGCCTTGACCTTCGCTGCCGTCTTTTGGCTTGTGAATTTCTCTGCCTTTCAAACGTTCCAGCAGAGTCTGTCTAAAGACGGACATCATCTTTCATTGTGGATTATCCAGGGGTGATTTCTGTTCGCCTTCCATTTTCTGGGACCTTTGTCTCTTTTCCATAGGAGAATCGTCACGGTATTTCTCAGCTATCCCCCTTAGACATGCTTATCAGTCCGTTCCCCTTCATTCCAAGTGATTCATTTTGCATTTCTGGAATCACCGTATGTTCTCTAGGCCGAGGTGTGAGTGCTTTCGTGACTCTTGGTTGTTGTCTTTGAATTTGCAGCGGTCACTTGAAGGAGTCTTTGCTGCCCTAGCCTGGGTCAAACTAAGCACTGGGAACACGTGGTCATCTGGGTTGGTTTGACATCCTGAGGTCAGAAACTCCAAACTCGAGGTGGTCCTGGCATCCCCCTTCACGGACACAATGTTTCCAAGACAAATTTGACGAATCTGATGAATTCCTCTCTCCAGGAAAGATATTTTTCTGTCTCCTTTCCGGATTTGGGAAGTTTCGAACTTCACCCCTGATCCTGGAACGTTCCCCCAGGTGCCGTCTAGATACGGGCTTACTTTATTTCTCTGGGCTGTGCCATTTGTTTGCCTTACATCCTCAGCCCTGGCCTGTTTCTTTTTCTTGCAACAGAATTGTAATGTTCTCATTTTCAGCCCACTTCCTTACATGTGGTGTCAAAACACATAATCCATAATCCTTCTACGGCAAGAGGTAGGGGGAGAGAATTTCGATGGAGGCAAACTGAGCACACTAGCCTGGGAGGGCAGCCTTCACGAAGGAACGAAGCCCTGTGGAAATGGGTGCTTTTCAGCACCCTTGTAGAGCACTTCCAAAGAAAGAGACATAGCCCAAGCGTGACGGGGCTCCATTCCTTCAAGGCTTCCAAGACATCTCTTGGGACACATTAGCATGTACCCAGTGGGCCCCCGTGACGCCAGAGCTATGGAAAGTGAGACTGATCTGCAAAGAATGCCAGGGGCCTGGGAAAGGAGGCATCGAGTCTTCTCTTCAACGTCCTCAAGACCTCATTCTTGACTTTGGCTTATGCTTAAGGCAGAAGGACCACGTAGGTCTGATAAGGCCCAAGTCCGGCCTCTTGCTTCCAATCAAGTTGCAAGCTTGAATCAGCATGGCCTCCCCATAGACTTGAATAGATGACAACGTTCTCCTCTCGGGGCTTGTCCCTCTATTCTCGCTTCTTGCCCAGGATCCCTTTCTTAGCCCTCGAATCAGCGTCTGTTTTATGTCTTCCAGTTTCTGTGTCCGCTTTCTGTTTCTCAAAGCTGTTTCTGGGTATCCCTCCCTTTAATAGCCTAGCCTAGGCCAATCCGCAGTCTGTAACCGTGCGGCCATCTTGGCGGACATGATCCTCGTGATGTCATAAACAACCTCAAAATTCGAAGTTGTCCTGACAACCTGCGTGCACACAGAGTTTCAGAGCCATCTCAGGCCAGTCCGACTCCTCACCCTTTCCTGGTAGGATAGTTTTCCTTTTTCTCGATTTCTTGTCGGTTTCTGTCTTGCTCCTCGCACTTTGGAAGGCCTGCTACATTCTCTCTAGACACTGGTTTCTGTCCTGTAAGATTATCCTGGGTTTTACCTCTTACATTTTATGTAGATGGCCAAGTGGGTGGACGTTCCCCAGAGAAAGTCCTGGACTCCCTCCCAAGTTGAAGTTGCCGGGGCAGTCCTCTGATGCGCAATGATCGTGTCATCTCCTAGCACTCTGCCGATTCCACCTTGGCAGGTCCCATGTTTTCCTTCCTTCTTCCTTTGGGGAAGTGTACCAGATGCGTTCCTGGATTGTAAAAGCCTCACGGTTCTTTTTCTGGTGCGTATTGGTAAGGTGACCTCACCATTGCTACTTAGTTTATGATCCCTGTCCGCACCGTACCATGAAATCTATATTTCCTAACACTGCTAATGTGATCTGCACCCGTGATGTGAAACAGTGAGGCCTGGGCCGGCCAAGCGGAACGTGGGCGCTTACCCGCTCCGCCACAGGGCCGGCCCTGAAGTGGACTTTTGGACCAACCTTTTGCCTGAGCTTGGGAACACGTGGGCCTGTTTGGATTATTCGTGAAGGTGATTAGTAGTAACATCCTGGACGGTAACCTTTTCCGTTGGTGCATGGGTTTAGCAGGCAGCATGTTCTGTGGGTAGTATTGCTCTTCATCTATTTGGAATGGTCTACCTTTCTGTAGCATCAGTACGCATTTTGAGGTGATTTTCCAGCCTTGGAAGTTCACCTTCTCTAATCTCTTTCAGCCCCAAAGCTTTATGCCGTCATTCTGGACCCCATTTTGGATTTTTTTTGCTGTTAGGTGGATTTATTGCCGCAACCCTGCATTAGAACATCCTATATCTTTCCGATTTGCATCCTCATCGATGTAGACTTCCGTGTAGCTTACATCATCTTCCCCTGCGTAAGCCTAATAGCAGGTCCTCACCACACACTTGTGCCTCATCATCTGTTTCACCCTCTCACACCTCCCCGCTTTGTCTCTGGGAACCCCCAATCAAATGTCCCGTGCCACCTGTTCCTGACCGCTTGCTTTTCCTTCTCCTCTTAAGTGAGGTCCTACGGTACTTGCCTTGCTCCCTGGGGCTTGTTTCACTTCCCTAAAACCCTCACAGACATTCTGGTGGTCACAAATGGCTGGATTGCATCCTTGGTTCCGGCTGACTGGTATGCCATTGCGTGGCTATAGCCCATCTTCCTTCTGCACTCGTCCCTTGCTGGGCTCCAGGGAGGCTTCCAAGTCTTGGGTAGTGGGAGCGACGCTGTGGTGAACTCAGCGGTGCACATGTCTTTATGCAGGAGTGTTTCCGAGTTCTTTGGATCAACACGCCGCAGAGGAATAGCTGGATCATATGGGACATGGATTCTGAAAGTTCTGAGGCAGTTCCACACCGCTTGGCGTAGTGGCTGCACCGGTCTGCACTCCCACCAACGGTGCAGGAGGCTTCCCTTCTCTCCACCTCCTCTCTGACACTTGTGGCTTCCTGTCTGCTTCCTTATAGCCATTCTGACCACAGTGAGCTGCTGTGCCCTTGCAGTTTGCATTTGCATTGGCCTGAGACTTCATGACGGTGAACAAGTGTTCATGCACCCGTTGGCCCTCTTTCGATCTTCTTGGCAGAAATCTCTGTTTCCATCTTCTGCCCAGGTTTTCATTGGCTTGTTGTTTTTTTTTTTCTTGTGGGGACGTGCGAGTTGATTGCATCCTTGGGCTTTTCACCCCTTGTCCGATGTGGGGTTTGCAAACGTCCTCCCCCAGTCGTTGTGCTATCTTGGCATTCAGTCGATGGTTTCCTTCACTGGGCAGAAGCGTCCGCATTTGACGTGGTCCCGTTGGTTTCTTGTTGACTTGGTTGCCCTGGCCCAGTCGGACTTGCTTCTTCCAAACAGGCGGCTCAGACAGATGGCAAAGAGCACTCTGCCTAGGTCTTCTGCTACAAGGTTCACGGTTTCAAGTCTGCCGTTCAAGGCTTTGATCCATTTCAGGTGGTGTGTGTGCCAGGTGTAACATCATGGTGTACTCTCGTTGTGTTCCAGGTGGCTGTGCAGGCTTCCCAGCACCGTTTATGGTAGAGACTCTGCTTTCTCCGCTGTCTCCTCTTGGCTCCCTGGTCGAAAATGGGCTGTCCATGTACGTTTGAGTTGGGCTCTGGGTTCTCGATTCTGTTGCAGGGGTCTGTGTGCCTGTTTTGGGGCCCAGACTGTGCCGTCTCGGTACCTAGTGCTTCGTCCTATATGTTGAAATCGGAAAGTGTGCCACGTCCTGCTTTTTTCGTTTTCCTGAGGATTCCTTTGCCTAGTCAGGGTCTCTTGTTGCTGGCTAGAAACTTTAGGATTCCCTCTTCTGTCTCTGTGGGAAACATTGCTGCAACTTTGACTGGGATTGCATGGAATCCAGAGATTCCTTGCTCTGGTAGGGACGTTTCCAGTGTGTTGCTGCTTCCACTCCCAGATCCGGGAATCTCCTTCTTTCTCCTTGTGTCTTCTTGAATTTCTTTCCCCCAACGTTTGTTAGCTTTCCATTGCCATGGCTTTCACCTGTTTTGCTAAGTTTCTTCATAGAGATCTCATCCTTCTCACTGGCATGCAGTTTTTCACTTTTTCTTTTCAGCTTCAGTTTCTCTACGCTTTGCAACTTTGAATCGGTTTTGTTCTGGCAGAAGTGCATCGCTGAGCTCACATCTGCTGGCAATGCTCCTGTATTTGCTGTGGAAGTCTGGCCCTGTCTAACGTCCCTTCCCGTCTGCCTCTACACTACCTCGGACGCCTGCCCCAGAATGCCTGAAGCAGTGGTGAGCAGGCTCACCCGAGGGTCCACCCGGCCCACCCCGGGCCACCGACCCAGAAGGTGCGGACCTCACCGCTGCACCACCGGCCGGCCCCTTTCATGTTCCGTTGGCAACCTGCAGTTGAGGGCAATGGGACTTGAATATGCTACTTGAGCCCAACTCTGGCACTGTGTAGATGAGGCCAGGTTGTTTTTCGGGTCCACTGCGATGTCAGAGGATTGGTCATAATCGTGTCTCTGCTGTCCCGGCAAGCTTCACGGACACACGGTTTCCTGGCCCGCTTGGAGCAGTCTCATAACTCCCCCTTCCCACTTAGCCCAGCCTTGACCTTCGCTGCCGTCTTTTGGCTTGTGAATTTCTCTGCCTTTCAAACGTTCCAGCAGAGTCTGTCTAAAGACGGACATCATCTTTCATTGTGGATTATCCAGGGGTGATTTCTGTTCGCCTTCCATTTTCTGGGACCTTTGTCTCTTTTCCATAGGAGAATCGTCACGGTATTTCTCAGCTATCCCCCTTAGACATGCTTATCAGTCCGTTCCCCTTCATTCCAAGTGATTCATTTTGCATTTCTGGAATCACCGTATGTTCTCTAGGCCGAGGTGTGAGTGCTTTCGTGACTCTTGGTTGTTGTCTTTGAATTTGCAGCGGTCACTTGAAGGAGTCTTTGCTGCCCTAGCCTGGGTCAAACTAAGCACTGGGAACACGTGGTCATCTGGGTTGGTTTGACATCCTGAGGTCAGAAACTCCAAACTCGAGGTGGTCCTGGCATCCCCCTTCACGGACACAATGTTTCCAAGACAAATTAGACGAATCTGATGAATTCCTCTCTCCAGGAAAGATATTTTTCTGTCTCCTTTCCGGATTTGGGAAGTTTCGAACTTCACCCCTGATCCTGGAACGTTCCCCCAGGTGCCGTCTAGATACGGGCTTACTTTATTTCTCTGGGCTGTGCCATTTGTTTGCCTTACATCCTCAGCCCTGGCCTGTTTCTTTTTCTTGCAACAGAATTGTAATGTTCTCATTTTCAGCCCACTTCCTTACATGTGGTGTCAAAACACATAATCCATAATCCTTCTACGGCAAGAGGTAGGGGGAGAGAATTTCGATGGAGGCAAACTGAGCACACTAGCCTGGGAGGGCAGCCTTCACGAAGGAACGAAGCCCTGTGGAAATGGGTGCTTTTCAGCACCCTTGTAGAGCACTTCCAAAGAAAGAGACATAGCCCAAGCGTGACGGGGCTCCATTCCTTCAAGGCTTCCAAGACATCTCTTGGGACACATTAGCATGTACCCAGTGGGCCCCCGTGACGCCAGAGCTATGGAAAGTGAGACTGATCTGCAAAGAATGCCAGGGGCCTGGGAAAGGAGGCATCGAGTCTTCTCTTCAACGTCCTCAAGACCTCATTCTTGACTTTGGCTTATGCTTAAGGCAGAAGGACCACGTAGGTCTGAGAAGGCCCAAGTCCGGCCTCTTGCTTCCAATCAAGTTGCAAGCTTGAATCAGCATGGCCTCCCCATAGACTTGAATAGATGACAACGTTCTCCTCTCGGGGCTTGTCCCTCTATTCTCGCTTCTTGCCCAGGATCCCTTTCTTAGCCCTCGAATCAGCGTCTGTTTTATGTCTTCCAGTTTCTGTGTCCGCTTTCTGTTTCTCAAAGCTGTTTCTGGGTATCCCTCCCTTTAATAGCCTAGCCTAGGCCAATCCGCAGTCTGTAACCGTGCGGCCATCTTGGCGGACATGATCCTCGTGATGTCATAAACAACCTCAAAATTCGAAGTTGTCCTGACAACCTGCGTGCACACAGAGTTTCAGAGCGATCTCAGGCCAGTCCGACTCCTCACCCTTTCCTGGTAGGATAGTTTTCCTTTTTCTCGATTTCTTGTCGGTTTCTGTCTTGCTCCTCGCACTTTGGAAGGCCTGCTACATTCTCTCTAGACACTGGTTTCTGTCCTGTAAGATTATCCTGGGTTTTACCTCTTACATTTTATGTAGATGGCCAAGTGGGTGGACGTTCCCCAGAGAAAGTCCTGGACTCCCTCCCAAGTTGAAGTTGCCGGGGCAGTCCTCTGATGCGCAATGATCGTGTCATCTCCTAGCACTCTGCCGATTCCACCTTGGCAGGTCCCATGTTTTCCTTCCTTCTTCCTTTGGGGAAGTGTACCAGATGCGTTCCTGGATTGTAAAAGCCTCACGGTTCTTTTTCTGGTGCGTATTGGTAAGGTGACCTCACCATTGCTACTTAGTTTATGATCCCTGTCCGCACCGTACCATGAAATCTATATTTCCTAACACTGCTAATGTGATCTGCACCCGTGATGTGAAACAGTGAGGCCTGGGCCGGCCAAGCGGAACGTGGGCGCTTACCCGCTCCGCCACAGTGCCGGCCCTGAAGTGGACTTTTGGACCAACCTTTTGCCTGAGCTTGGGAACACGTGGGCCTGTTTGGATTATTCGTGAAGGTGATTAGTAGTAACATCCTGGACGGTAACCTTTTCCGTTGGTGCATGGGTTTAGCAGGCAGCATGTTCTGTGGGTAGTATTGCTCTTCATCTATTTGGAATGGTCTACCTTTCTGTAGCATCAGTACGCATTTTGAGGTGATTTTCCAGCCTTGGAAGTTCACCTTCTCTAATCTCTTTCAGCCCCAAAGCTTTATGCCGTCATTCTGGACCCCATTTTGGATTTTTTTTGCTGTTAGGTGGATTTATTGCCGCAACCCTGCATTAGAACATCCTATATCTTTCCGATTTGCATCCTCATCGATGTAGACTTCCGTGTAGCTTACATCATCTTCCCCTGCGTAAGCCTAATAGCAGGCCCTCACCACACACTTGTGCCTCATCATCTGTTTCACCCTCTCACACCTCCCCGCTTTGTCTCTGGGAACCCCCAATCAAATGTCCCGTGCCACCTGTTCCTGACCGCTTGCTTTTCCTTCTCCTCTTAAGTGAGGTCCTACGGTACTTGCCTTGCTCCCTGGGGCTTGTTTCACTTCCCTAAAACCCTCACAGCCATTCTGGTGGTCACAAATGGCTGGATTGCATCCTTGGTTCCGGCTGACTGGTATGCCATTGCGTGGCTATAGCCCATCTTCCTTCTGCACTCGTCCCTTGCTGGGCTCCAGGGAGGCTTCCAAGTCTTGGGTAGTGGGAGCGACGCTGTGGTGAACTCAGCGGTGCACATGTCTTTATGCAGGAGTGTTTCCGAGTTCTTTGGATCAACACGCCGCAGAGGAATAGCTGGATCATATGGGACATGGATTCTGAAAGTTCTGAGGCAGTTCCACACCGCTTGGCGTAGTGGCTGCACCGGTCTGCACTCCCACCAACGGTGCAGGAGGCTTCCCTTCTCTCCACCTCCTCTCTGACACTTGTGGCTTCCTGTCTGCTTCCTTATAGCCATTCTGACCACAGTGAGCTGCTGTGCCCTTGCAGTTTGCATTTGCATTGGCCTGAGACTTCATGACGGTGAACAAGTGTTCATGCACCCGTTGGCCCTCTTTCGATCTTCTTGGCAGAAATCTCTGTTTCCATCTTCTGCCCAGGTTTTCATTGGCTTGTTGTTTTTTTTTTTTCTTGTGGGGACGTGCGAGTTGATTGCATCCTTGGGCTTTTCACCCCTTGTCCGATGTGGGGTTTGCAAACGTCCTCCCCCAGTCGTTGTGCTATCTTGGCATTCAGTCGATGGTTTCCTTCACTGGGCAGAAGCGTCCGCATTTGACGTGGTCCCGTTGGTTTCTTGTTGACTTGGTTGCCCTGGCCCAGTCGGACTTGCTTCTTCCAAACAGGCGGCTCAGACAGATGGCAAAGAGCACTCTGCCTAGGTCTTCTGCTACAAGGTTCATGGTTTCAAGTCTGCCGTTCAAGGCTTTGATCCATTTCAGGTGGTGTGTGTGCCAGGTGTAACATCATGGTGTACTCTCGTTGTGTTCCAGGTGGCTGTGCAGGCTTCCCAGCACCGTTTATGGTAGAGACTCTGCTTTCTCCGCTGTCTCCTCTTGGCTCCCTGGTCGAAAATGGGCTGTCCATGTACGTTTGAGTTGGGCTCTGGGTTCTCGATTCTGTTGCAGGGGTCTGTGTGCCTGTTTTGGGGCCCAGACTGTGCCGTCTCGGTACCTAGTGCTTCGTCCTATATGTTGAAATCGGAAAGTGTGCCACGTCCTGCTTTTTTCGTTTTCCTGAGGATTCCTTTGCCTAGTCAGGGTCTCTTGTTGCTGGCTAGAAACTTTAGGATTCCCTCTTCTGTCTCTGTGGGAAACATTGCTGCAACTTTGACTGGGATTGCATGGAATCCAGAGATTCCTTGCTCTGGTAGGGACGTTTCCAGTGTGTTGCTGCTTCCACTCCCAGATCCGGGAATCTCCTTCTTTCTCCTTGTGTCTTCTTGAATTTCTTTCCCCCAACGTTTGTTAGCTTTCCATTGCCATGGCTTTCACCTGTTTTGCTAAGTTTCTTCATAGAGATCTCATCCTTCTCACTGGCATGCAGTTTTTCACTTTTTCTTTTCAGCTTCAGTTTCTCTACGCTTTGCAACTTTGAATCGGTTTTGTTCTGGCAGAAGTGCATCGCTGAGCTCACATCTGCTGGCAATGCTCCTGTATTTGCTGTGGAAGTCTGGCCCTGTCTAACGTCCCTTCCCGTCTGCCTCTACACTACCTCGGACGCCTGCCCCAGAATGCCTGAAGCAGTGGTGAGCAGGCTCACCCGAGGGTCCACCCGGCCCACCCCGGGCCACCGACCCAGAAGGTGCGGACCTCACCGCTGCACCACCGGCCGGCCCCTTTCATGTTCCGTTGGCAACCTGCAGTTGAGGGCAATGGGACTTGAATATGCTACTTGAGCCCAACTCTGGCACTGTGTAGATGAGGCCAGGTTGTTTTTCGGGTCCACTGCGATGTCAGAGGATTGGTCATAATCGTGTCTCTGCTGTCCCGGCAAGCTTCACGGACACACGGTTTCCTGGCCCGCTTGGAGCAGTCTCATAACTCCCCCTTCCCACTTAGCCCAGCCTTGACCTTCGCTGCCGTCTTTTGGCTTGTGAATTTCTCTGCCTTTCAAACGTTCCAGCAGAGTCTGTCTAAAGACGGACATCATCTTTCATTGTGGATTATCCAGGGGTGATTTCTGTTCGCCTTCCATTTTCTGGGACCTTTGTCTCTTTTCCATAGGAGAATCGTCACGGTATTTCTCAGCTATCCCCCTTAGACATGCTTATCAGTCCGTTCCCCTTCATTCCAAGTGATTCATTTTGCATTTCTGGAATCACCGTATGTTCTCTAGGCCGAGGTGTGAGTGCTTTCGTGACTCTTGGTTGTTGTCTTTGAATTTGCAGCGGTCACTTGAAGGAGTCTTTGCTGCCCTAGCCTGGGTCAAACTAAGCACTGGGAACACGTGGTCATCTGGGTTGGTTTGACATCCTGAGGTCAGAAACTCCAAACTCGAGGTGGTCCTGGCATCCCCCTTCACGGACACAATGTTTCCAAGACAAATTAGACGAATCTGATGAATTCCTCTCTCCAGGAAAGATATTTTTCTGTCTCCTTTCCGGATTTGGGAAGTTTCGAACTTCACCCCTGATCCTGGAACGTTCCCCCAGGTGCCGTCTAGATACGGGCTTACTTTATTTCTCTGGGCTGTGCCATTTGTTTGCCTTACATCCTCAGCCCTGGCCTGTTTCTTTTTCTTGCAACAGAATTGTAATGTTCTCATTTTCAGCCCACTTCCTTACATGTGGTGTCAAAACACATAATCCATAATCCTTCTACGGCAAGAGGTAGGGGGAGAGAATTTCGATGGAGGCAAACTGAGCACACTAGCCTGGGAGGGCAGCCTTCACGAAGGAACGAAGCCCTGTGGAAAAGGGTGCTTTTCAGCACCCTTGTAGAGCACTTCCAAACAAAGAGACATAGCCCAAGCGTGACGGGGCTCCATTCCTTCAAGGCTTCCAAGACATCTCTTGGGACACATTAGCATGTACCCAGTGGGCCCCCGTGACGCCAGAGCTATGGAAAGTGAGACTGATCTGCAAAGAATGCCAGGGGCCTGGGAAAGGAGGCATCGAGTCTTCTCTTCAACGTCCTCAAGACCTCATTCTTGACTTTGGCTTATGCTTAAGGCAGAAGGACCACGTAGGTCTGAGAAGGCCCAAGTCCGGCCTCTTGCTTCCAATCAAGTTGCAAGCTTGAATCAGCATGGCCTCCCCATAGACTTGAATAGATGACAACGTTCTCCTCTCGGGGCTTCTCCCTCTATTCTCGCTTCTTGCCCAGGATCCCTTTCTTAGCCCTCGAATCAGCGTCTGTTTTATGTCTTCCAGTTTCTGTGTCCGCTTTCTGTTTCTCAAAGCTGTTTCTGGGTATCCCTCCCTTTAATAGCCTAGCCTAGGCCAATCCGCAGTCTGCAACCGTGCGGCCATCTTGGCGGACATGATCCTCGTGATGTCATAAACAACCTCAAAATTCGAAGTTGTCCTGACAACCTGCGTGCACACAGAGTTTCAGAGCCATCTCAGGCCAGTCCGACTCCTCACCCTTTCCTGGTAGGATAGTTTTCCTTTTTCTCGATTTCTTGTCGGTTTCTGTCTTGCTCCTCGCACTTTGGAAGGCCTGCTACATTCTCTCTAGACACTGGTTTCTGTCCTGTAAGATTATCCTGGGTTTTACCTCTTACATTTTATGTAGATGGCCAAGTGGGTGGACGTTCCCCAGAGAAAGTCCTGGACTCCCTCCCAAGTTGAAGTTGCCGGGGCAGTCCTCTGATGCGCAATGATCGTGTCATCTCCTAGCACTCTGCCGATTCCACCTTGGCAGGTCCCATGTTTTCCTTCCTTCTTCCTTTGGGGAAGTGTACCAGATGCGTTCCTGGATTGTAAAAGCCTCACGGTTCTTTTTCTGGTGCGTATTGGTAAGGTGACCTCACCATTGCTACTTAGTTTATGATCCCTGTCCGCACCGTACCATGAAATCTATATTTCCTAACACTGCTAATGTGATCTGCACCCGTGATGTGAAACAGTGAGGCCTGGGCCGGCCAAGCGGAACGTGGGCGCTTACCCGCTCCGCCACAGGGCCGGCCCTGAAGTGGACTTTTGGACCAACCTTTTGCCTGAGCTTGGGAACACGTGGGCCTGTTTGGATTATTCGTGAAGGTGATTAGTAGTAACATCCTGGACGGTAACCTTTTCCGTTGGTGCATGGGTTTAGCAGGCAGCATGTTCTGTGGGTAGTATTGCTCTTCATCTATTTGGAATGGTCTACCTTTCTGTAGCATCAGTACGCATTTTGAGGTGATTTTCCAGCCTTGGAAGTTCACCTTCTCTAATCTCTTTCAGCCCCAAAGCTTTATGCCGTCATTCTGGACCCCATTTTGGATTTTTTTTGCTTTTAGGTGAATTTATTGCCGCAACCCTGCATTAGAACATCCTATATCTTTCCGATTTGCATCCTCATCGATGTAGACTTCCGTGTAGCTTACATCATCTTCCCCTGCGTAAGCCTAATAGCAGGCCCTCACCACACACTTGTGCCTCATCATCTGTTTCACCCTCTCACACCTCCCCGCTTTGTCTCTGGGAACCCCCAATCAAATGTCCCGTGCCACCTGTTCCTGACCGCTTGCTTTTCCTTCTCCTCTTAAGTGAGGTCCTACGGTACTTGCCTTGCTCCCTGGGGCTTGTTTCACTTCCCTAAAACCCTCACAGCCATTCTGGTGGTCACAAATGGCTGGATTGCATCCTTGGTTCCGGCTGACTGGTATGCCATTGCGTGGCTATAGCCCATCTTCCTTCTGCACTCGTCCCTTGCTGGGCTCCAGGGAGGCTTCCAAGTCTTGGGTAGTGGGAGCGACGCTGTGGTGAACTCAGCGGTGCACATGTCTTTATGCAGGAGTGTTTCCGAGTTCTTTGGATCAACACGCCGCAGAGGAATAGCTGGATCATATGGGACATGGATTCTGAAAGTTCTGAGGCAGTTCCACACCGCTTGGCGTAGTGGCTGCACCGGTCTGCACTCCCACCAACGGTGCAGGAGGCTTCCCTTCTCTCCACCTCCTCTCTGACACTTGTGGCTTCCTGTCTGCTTCCTTATAGCCATTCTGACCACAGTGAGCTGCTGTGCCCTTGCAGTTTGCATTTGCATTGGCCTGAGACTTCATGACGGTGAACAAGTGTTCATGCACCCGTTGGCCCGCTTTCGATCTTCTTGGCAGAAATCTCTGTTTCCATCTTCTGCCCAGGTTTTCATTGGCTTGTTGTTTTTTTTTTTTCTTGTGGGGACGTGCGAGTTGATTGCATCCTTGGGCTTTTCACCCCTTGTCCGATGTGGGGTTTGCAAACATCCTCCCCCAGTCGTTGTGCTATCTTGGCATTCAGTCGATGGTTTCCTTCACTGGGCAGAAGCGTCCGCATTTGACGCGGTCCCGTTGGTTTCTTGTTGACTTGGTTGCCCTGGCCCAGTCGGACTTGCTTCTTCCAAACAGGCGGCTCAGACAGATGGCAAAGAGCACTCTGCCTAGGTCTTCTGCTACAAGGTTCACGGTTTCAAGTCTGCCATTCAAGGCTTTGATCCATTTCAGGTGGTGTGTGTGCCAGGTGTAACATCATGGTGTACTCTCGTTGTGTTCCAGGTGGCTGTGCAGGCTTCCCAGCACCGTTTATGGTAGAGACTCTCCTTTCTCCGCTGTCTCCTCTTGGCTCCCTGGTCGAAAATGGGCTGTCCATGTACGTTTGAGTTGGGCTCTGGGTTCTCGATTCTGTTGCAGGGGTCTGTGTGCCTGTTTTGGGGCCCAGACTGTGCCGTCTCGGTACCTAGTGCTTCGTCCTATATGTTGAAATCGGAAAGTGTGCCACGTCCTGCTTTTTTCGTTTTCCTGAGGATTCCTTTGCCTAGTCAGGGTCTCTTGTTGCTGGCTAGAAACTTTAGGATTCCCTCTTCTGTCTCTGTGGGAAACATTGCTGCAACTTTGACTGGGATTGCATGGAATCCAGAGATTCCTTGCTCTGGTAGGGACGTTTCCAGTGTGTTGCTGCTTCCACTCCCAGATCCGGGAATCTCCTTCTTTCTCCTTGTGTCTTCTTGAATTTCTTTCCCCCAACGTTTGTTAGCTTTCCATTGCCATGGCTTTCACCTGTTTTGCTAAGTTTCTTCATAGAGATCTCATCCTTCTCACTGGCATGCAGTTTTTCACTTTTTCTTTTCAGCTTCAGTTTCTCTACGCTTTGCAACTTTGAATCGGTTTTGTTCTGGCAGAAGTGCATCGCTGAGCTCACATCTGCTGGCAATGCTCCTGTATTTGCTGTGGAAGTCTGGCCCTGTCTAACGTCCCTTCCCGTCTGCCTCTACACTACCTCGGACGCCTGCCCCAGAATGCCTGAAGCAGTGGTGAGCAGGCTCACCCGAGGGTCCACCCGGCCCACCCCGGGCCACCGACCCAGAAGGTGCGGACCTCACCGCTGCACCACCGGCCGGCCCCTTTCATGTTCCGTTGGCAACCTGCAGTTGAGGGCAATGGGACTTGAATATGCTACTTGAGCCCAACTCTGGCACTGTGTAGATGAGGCCAGGTTGTTTTTCGGGTCCACTGCGATGTCAGAGGATTGGTCATAATCGTGTCTCTGCTGTCCCGGCAAGCTTCACGGACACACGGTTTCCTGGCCCGCTTGGAGCAGTCTCATAACTCCCCCTTCCCACTTAGCCCAGCCTTGACCTTCGCTGCCGTCTTTTGGCTTGTGAATTTCTCTGCCTTTCAAACGTTCCAGCAGAGTCTGTCTAAAGACGGACATCATCTTTCATTGTGGATTATCCAGGGGTGATTTCTGTTCGCCTTCCATTTTCTGGGACCTTTGTCTCTTTTCCATAGGAGAATCGTCACGGTATTTCTCAGCTATCCCCCTTAGACATGCTTATCAGTCCGTTCCCCTTCATTCCAAGTGATTCATTTTGCATTTCTGGAATCACCGTATGTTCTCTAGGCCGAGGTGTGAGTGCTTTCGTGACTCTTGGTTGTTGTCTTTGAATTTGCAGCGGTCACTTGAAGGAGTCTTTGCTGCCCTAGCCTGGGTCAAACTAAGCACTGGGAACACGTGGTCATCTGGGTTGGTTTGACATCCTGAGGTCAGAAACTCCAAACTCGAGGTGGTCCTGGCATCCCCCTTCACGGACACAATGTTTCCAAGACAAATTAGACGAATCTGATGAATTCCTCTCTCCAGGAAAGATATTTTTCTGTCTCCTTTCCGGATTTGGGAAGTTTCGAACTTCACCCCTGATCCTGGAACGTTCCCCCAGGTGCCGTCTAGATACGGGCTTACTTTATTTCTCTGGGCTGTGCCATTTGTTTGCCTTACATCCTCAGCCCTGGCCTGTTTCTTTTTCTTGCAACAGAATTGTAATGTTCTCATTTTCAGCCCACTTCCTTACATGTGGTGTCAAAACACATAATCCATAATCCTTCTACGGCAAGAGGTAGGGGGAGAGAATTTCGATGGAGGCAAACTGAGCACACTAGCCTGGGAGGGCAGCCTTCACGAAGGAACGAAGCCCTGTGGAAAAGGGTGCTTTTCAGCACCCTTGTAGAGCACTTCCAAACAAAGATACATAGCCCAAGCGTGACGGGGCTCCATTCCTTCAAGGCTTCCAAGACATCTCTTGGGACACATTAGCATGTACCCAGTGGGCCCCCGTGACGCCAGAGCTATGGAAAGTGAGACTGATCTGCAAAGAATGCCAGGGGCCTGGGAAAGGAGGCATCGAGTCTTCTCTTCAACGTCCTCAAGACCTCATTCTTGACTTTGGCTTATGCTTAAGGCAGAAGGACCACGTAGGTCTGAGAAGGCCCAAGTCCGGCCTCTTGCTTCCAATCAAGTTGCAAGCTTGAATCAGCATGGCCTCCCCATAGACTTGAATAGATGACAACGTTCTCCTCTCGGGGCTTGTCCCTCTATTCTCGCTTCTTGCCCAGGATCCCTTTCTTAGCCCTCGAATCAGCGTCTGTTTTATGTCTTCCAGTTTCTGTGTCCGCTTTCTGTTTCTCAAAGCTGTTTCTGGGTATCCCTCCCTTTAATAGCCTAGCCTAGGCCAATCCGCAGTCTGCAACCGTGCGGCCATCTTGGCGGACATGATCCTCGTGATGTCATAAACAACCTCAAAATTCGAAGTTGTCCTGACAACCTGCGTGCACACAGAGTTTCAGAGCCATCTCAGGCCAGTCCGACTCCTCACCCTTTCCTGGTAGGATAGTTTTCCTTTTTCTCGATTTCTTGTCGGTTTCTGTCTTGCTCCTCGCACTTTGGAAGGCCTGCTACATTCTCTCTAGACACTGGTTTCTGTCCTGTAAGATTATCCTGGGTTTTACCTCTTACATTTTATGTAGATGGCCAAGTGGGTGGACGTTCCCCAGAGAAAGTCCTGGACTCCCTCCCAAGTTGAAGTTGCCGGGGCAGTCCTCTGATGCGCAATGATCGTGTCATCTCCTAGCACTCTGCCGATTCCACCTTGGCAGGTCCCATGTTTTCCTTCCTTCTTCCTTTGGGGAAGTGTACCAGATGCGTTCCTGGATTGTAAAAGCCTCACGGTTCTTTTTCTGGTGCGTATTGGTAAGGTGACCTCACCATTGCTACTTAGTTTATGATCCCTGTCCGCACCGTACCATGAAATCTATATTTCCTAACACTGCTAATGTGATCTGCACCCGTGATGTGAAACAGTGAGGCCTGGGCCGGCCAAGCGGAACGTGGGCGCTTACCCGCTCCGCCACAGGGCCGGCCCTGAAGTGGACTTTTGGACCAACCTTTTGCCTGAGCTTGGGAACACGTGGGCCTGTTTGGATTATTCGTGAAGGTGATTAGTAGTAACATCCTGGACGGTAACCTTTTCCGTTGGTGCATGGGTTTAGCAGGCAGCATGTTGTGTGGGTAGTATTCCTCTTCATCTATTTGGAATGGTCTACCTTTCTGTAGCATCAGTACGCATTTTGAGGTGATTTTCCAGCCTTGGAAGTTCTCCTTCTCTAATCTCTTTCAGCCCCAAAGCTTTATGCCGTCATTCTGGACCCCATTTTGGATTTTTTTTGCTTTTAGGTGAATTTATTGCCGCAACCCTGCATTAGAACATCCTATATCTTTCCGATTTGCATCCTCATCGATGTAGACTTCCGTGTAGCTTACATCATCTTCCCCTGCGTAAGCCTAATAGCAGGCCCTCACCACACACTTGTGCCTCATCATCTGTTTCACCCTCTCACACCTCCCCGCTTTGTCTCTGGGAACCCCCAATCAAATGTCCCGTGCCACCTGTTCCTGACCGCTTGCTTTTCCTTCTCCTCTTAAGTGAGGTCCTACGGTACTTGCCTTGCTCCCTGGGGCTTGTTTCACTTCCCTAAAACCCTCACAGCCATTCTGGTGGTCACAAATGGCTGGATTGCATCCTTGGTTCCGGCTGACTGGTATGCCATTGCGTGGCTATAGCCCATCTTCCTTCTGCACTCGTCCCTTGCTGGGCTCCAGGGAGGCTTCCAAGTCTTGGGTAGTGGGAGCGACGCTGTGGTGAACTCAGCGGTGCACATGTCTTTATGCAGGAGTGTTTCCGAGTTCTTTGGATCAACACGCCGCAGAGGAATAGCTGGATCATATGGGACATGGATTCTGAAAGTTCTGAGGCAGTTCCACACCGCTTGGCGTAGTGGCTGCACCGGTCTGCACTCCCACCAACGGTGCAGGAGGCTTCCCTTCTCTCCACCTCCTCTCTGACACTTGTGGCTTCCTGTCTGCTTCCTTATAGCCATTCTGACCACAGTGAGCTGCTGTGCCCTTGCAGTTTGCATTTGCATTGGCCTGAGACTTCATGACGGTGAACAAGTGTTCATGCACCCGTTGGCCCGCTTTCGATCTTCTTGGCAGAAATCTCTGTTTCCATCTTCTGCCCAGGTTTTCATTGGCTTGTTGTTTTTTTTTTTTCTTGTGGGGACGTGCGAGTTGATTGCATCCTTGGGCTTCTCACCCCTTGTCCGATGTGTGGTTTGCAAACATCCTCCCCCAGTCGTTGTGCTATCTTGGCATTCAGTCGATGGTTTGCTTCACTGGGCAGAAGCGTCCGCATTTGACGCGGTCCCGTTGGTTTCTTGTTGACTTGGTTGCCCTGGCCCAGTCGGACTTGCTTCTTCCAAACAGGCGGCTCAGACAGATGGCAAAGAGCACTCTGCCTAGGTCTTCTGCTACAAGGTTCACGGTTTCAAGTCTGCCATTCAAGGCTTTGATCCATTTCAGGTGGTGTGTGTGCCAGGTGTAACATCATGGTGTACTCTCGTTGTGTTCCAGGTGGCTGTGCAGGCTTCCCAGCACCGTTTATGGTAGAGACTCTCCTTTCTCCGCTGTCTCCTCTTGGCTCCCTGGTCGAAAATGGGCTGTCCATGTACGTTTGAGTTGGGCTCTGGGTTCTCGATTCTGTTGCAGGGGTCTGTGTGCCTGTTTTGGGGCCCAGACTGTGCCGTCTCGGTACCTAGTGCTTCGTCCTATATGTTGAAATCGGAAAGTGTGCCACGTCCTGCTTTTTTCGTTTTCCTGAGGATTCCTTTGCCTAGTCAGGGTCTCTTGTTGCTGGCTAGAAACTTTAGGATTCCCTCTTCTGTCTCTGTGGGAAACATTGCTGCAACTTTGACTGGGATTGCATGGAATCCAGAGATTCCTTGCTCTGGTAGGGACGTTTCCAGTGTGTTGCTGCTTCCACTCCCAGATCCGGGAATCTCCTTCTTTCTCCTTGTGTCTTCTTGAATTTCTTTCCCCCAACGTTTGTTAGCTTTCCATTGCCATGGCTTTCACCTGTTTTGCTAAGTTTCTTCATAGAGATCTCATCCTTCTCACTGGCATGCAGTTTTTCACTTTTTCTTTTCAGCTTCAGTTTCTCGATGCTTTGCAACTTTGAATCGGTTTTGTTCTGGCAGAAGTGCATCGCTGAGCTCACATCTGCTGGCAATGCTCCTGTATTTGCTGTGGAAGTCTGGCCCTGTCTAACGTCCCTTCCCGTCTGCCTCTACACTACCTCGGACGCCTGCCCCAGAATGCCTGAAGCAGTGGTGAGCAGGCTCACCCGAGGGTCCACCCGGCCCACCCCGGGCCACCGACCCAGAAGGTGCGGACCTCACCGCTGCACCACCGGCCGGCCCCTTTCATGTTCCGTTGGCAACCTGCAGTTGAGGGCAATGGGACTTGAATATGCTACTTGAGCCCAACTCTGGCACTGTGTAGATGAGGCCAGGTTGTTTTTCGGGTCCACTGCGATGTCAGAGGATTGGTCATAATCGTGTCTCTGCTGTCCCGGCAAGCTTCACGGACACACGGTTTCCTGGCCCGCTTGGAGCAGTCTCATAACTCCCCCTTCCCACTTAGCCCAGCCTTGACCTTCGCTGCCGTCTTTTGGCTTGTGAATTTCTCTGCCTTTCAAACGTTCCAGCAGAGTCTGTCTAAAGACGGACATCATCTTTCATTGTGGATTATCCAGGGGTGATTTCTGTTCGCCTTCCATTTTCTGGGACCTTTGTCTCTTTTCCATAGGAGAATCGTCACGGTATTTCTCAGCTATCCCCCTTAGACATGCTTATCAGTCCGTTCCCCTTCATTCCAAGTGATTCATTTTGCATTTCTGGAATCACCGTATGTTCTCTAGGCCGAGGTGTGAGTGCTTTCGTGACTCTTGGTTGTTGTCTTTGAATTTGCAGCGGTCACTTGAAGGAGTCTTTGCTGCCCTAGCCTGGGTCAAACTAAGCACTGGGAACACGTGGTCATCTGGGTTGGTTTGACATCCTGAGGTCAGAAACTCCAAACTCGAGGTGGTCCTGGCATCCCCCTTCACGGACACAATGTTTCCAAGACAAATTAGACGAATCTGATGAATTCCTCTCTCCAGGAAAGATATTTTTCTGTCTCCTTTCCGGATTTGGGAAGTTTCGAACTTCACCCCTGATCCTGGAACGTTCCCCCAGGTGCCGTCTAGATACGGGCTTACTTTATTTCTCTGGGCTGTGCCATTTGTTTGCCTTACATCCTCAGCCCTGGCCTGTTTCTTTTTCTTGCAACAGAATTGTAATGTTCTCATTTTCAGCCCACTTCCTTACATGTGGTGTCAAAACACATAATCCATAATCCTTCTACGGCAAGAGGTAGGGGGAGAGAATTTCGATGGAGGCAAACTGAGCACACTAGCCTGGGAGGGCAGCCTTCACGAAGGAACGAAGCCCTGTGGAAAAGGGTGCTTTTCAGCACCCTTGTAGAGCACTTCCAAACAAAGAGACATAGCCCAAGCGTGACGGGGCTCCATTCCTTCAAGGCTTCCAAGACATCTCTTGGGACACATTAGCATGTACCCAGTGGGCCCCCGTGACGCCAGAGCTATGGAAAGTGAGACTGATCTGCAAAGAATGCCAGGGGCCTGGGAAAGGAGGCATCGAGTCTTCTCTTCAACGTCCTCAAGACCTCATTCTTGACTTTGGCTTATGCTTAAGGCAGAAGGACCACGTAGGTCTGAGAAGGCCCAAGTCCGGCCTCTTGCTTCCAATCAAGTTGCAAGCTTGAATCAGCATGGCCTCCCCATAGACTTGAATAGATGACAACGTTCTCCTCTCGGGGCTTGTCCCTCTATTCTCGCTTCTTGCCCAGGATCCCTTTCTTAGCCCTCGAATCAGCGTCTGTTTTATGTCTTCCAGTTTCTGTGTCCGCTTTCTGTTTCTCAAAGCTGTTTCTGGGTATCCCTCCCTTTAATAGCCTAGCCTAGGCCAATCCGCAGTCTGCAACCGTGCGGCCATCTTGGCGGACATGATCCTCGTGATGTCATAAACAACCTCAAAATTCGAAGTTGTCCTGACAACCTGCGTGCACACAGAGTTTCAGAGCCATCTCAGGCCAGTCCGACTCCTCACCCTTTCCTGGTAGGATAGTTTTCCTTTTTCTCGATTTCTTGTCGGTTTCTGTCTTGCTCCTCGCACTTTGGAAGGCCTGCTACATTCTCTCTAGACACTGGTTTCTGTCCTGTAAGATTATCCTGGGTTTTACCTCTTACATTTTATGTAGATGGCCAAGTGGGTGGACGTTCCCCAGAGAAAGTCCTGGACTCCCTCCCAAGTTGAAGTTGCCGGGGCAGTCCTCTGATGCGCAATGATCGTGTCATCTCCTAGCACTCTGCCGATTCCACCTTGGCAGGTCCCATGTTTTCCTTCCTTCTTCCTTTGGGGAAGTGTACCAGATGCGTTCCTGGATTGTAAAAGCCTCACGGTTCTTTTTCTGGTGCGTATTGGTAAGGTGACCTCACCATTGCTACTTAGTTTATGATCCCTGTCCGCACCGTACCATGAAATCTATATTTCCTAACACTGCTAATGTGATCTGCACCCGTGATGTGAAACAGTGAGGCCTGGGCCGGCCAAGCGGAACGTGGGCGCTTACCCGCTCCGCCACAGGGCCGGCCCTGAAGTGGACTTTTGGACCAACCTTTTGCCTGAGCTTGGGAACACGTGGGCCTGTTTGGATTATTCGTGAAGGTGATTAGTAGTAACATCCTGGACGGTAACCTTTTCCGTTGGTGCATGGGTTTAGCAGGCAGCATGTTCTGTGGGTAGTATTGCTCTTCATCTATTTGGAATGGTCTACCTTTCTGTAGCATCAGTACGCATTTTGAGGTGATTTTCCAGCCTTGGAAGTTCACCTTCTCTAATCTCTTTCAGCCCCAAAGCTTTATGCCGTCATTCTGGACCCCATTTTGGATTTTTTTTGCTTTTAGGTGAATTTATTGCCGCAACCCTGCATTAGAACATCCTATATCTTTCCGATTTGCATCCTCATCGATGTAGACTTCCGTGTAGCTTACATCATCTTCCCCTGCGTAAGCCTAATAGCAGGCCCTCACCACACACTTGTGCCTCATCATCTGTTTCACCCTCTCACACCTCCCCGCTTTGTCTCTGGGAACCCCCAATCAAATGTCCCATGCCACCTGTTCCTGACCGCTTGCTTTTCCTTCTCCTCTTAAGTGAGGTCCTACGGTACTTGCCTTGCTCCCTGGGGCTTGTTTCACTTCCCTAAAACCCTCACAGCCATTCTGGTGGTCACAAATGGCTGGATTGCATCCTTGGTTCCGGCTGACTGGTATGCCATTGCGTGGCTATAGCCCATCTTCCTTCTGCACTCGTCCCTTGCTGGGCTCCAGGGAGGCTTCCAAGTCTTGGGTAGTGGGAGCGACGCTGTGGTGAACTCAGCGGTGCACATGTCTTTATGCAGGAGTGTTTCCGAGTTCTTTGGATCAACACGCCGCAGAGGAATAGCTGGATCATATGGGACATGGATTCTGAAAGTTCTGAGGCAGTTCCACACCGCTTGGCGTAGTGGCTGCACCGGTCTGCACTCCCACCAACGGTGCAGGAGGCTTCCCTTCTCTCCACCTCCTCTCTGACACTTGTGGCTTCCTGTCTGCTTCCTTATAGCCATTCTGACCACAGTGAGCTGCTGTGCCCTTGCAGTTTGCATTTGCATTGGCCTGAGACTTCATGACGGTGAACAAGTGTTCATGCACCCGTTGGCCCGCTTTCGATCTTCTTGGCAGAAATCTCTGTTTCCATCTTCTGCCCAGGTTTTCATTGGCTTGTTGTTTTTTTTTTTTCTTGTGGGGACGTGCGAGTTGATTGCATCCTTGGGCTTTTCACCCCTTGTCCGATGTGGGGTTTGCAAACATCCTCCCCCAGTCGTTGTGCTATCTTGGCATTCAGTCGATGGTTTCCTTCACTGGGCAGAAGCGTCCGCATTTGACGCGGTCCCGTTGGTTTCTTGTTGACTTGGTTGCCCTGGCCCAGTCGGACTTGCTTCTTCCAAACAGGCGGCTCAGACAGATGGCAAAGAGCACTCTGCCTAGGTCTTCTGCTACAAGGTTCACGGTTTCAAGTCTGCCATTCAAGGCTTTGATCCATTTCAGGTGGTGTGTGTGCCAGGTGTAACATCATGGTGTACTCTCGTTGTGTTCCAGGTGGCTGTGCAGGCTTCCCAGCACCGTTTATGGTAGAGACTCTGCTTTCTCCGCTGTCTCCTCTTGGCTCCCTGGTCGAAAATGGGCTGTCCATGTACGTTTGAGTTGGGCTCTGGGTTCTCGATTCTGTTGCAGGGGTCTGTGTGCCTGTTTTGGGGCCCAGACTGTGCCGTCTCGGTACCTAGTGCTTCGTCCTATATGTTGAAATCGGAAAGTGTGCCACGTCCTGCTTTTTTCGTTTTCCTGAGGATTCCTTTGCCTAGTCAGGGTCTCTTGTTGCTGGCTAGAAACTTTAGGATTCCCTCTTCTGTCTCTGTGGGAAACATTGCTGCAACTTTGACTGGGATTGCATGGAATCCAGAGATTCCTTGCTCTGGTAGGGACGTTTCCAGTGTGTTGCTGCTTCCACTCCCAGATCCGGGAATCTCCTTCTTTCTCCTTGTGTCTTCTTGAATTTCTTTCCCCCAACGTTTGTTAGCTTTCCATTGCCATGGCTTTCACCTGTTTTGCTAAGTTTCTTCATAGAGATCTCATCCTTCTCACTGGCATGCAGTTTTTCACTTTTTCTTTTCAGCTTCAGTTTCTCGATGCTTTGCAACTTTGAATCGGTTTTGTTCTGGCAGAAGTGCATCGCTGAGCTCACATCTGCTGGCAATGCTCCTGTATTTGCTGTGGAAGTCTGGCCCTGTCTAACGTCCCTTCCCGTCTGCCTCTACACTACCTCGGACGCCTGCCCCAGAATGCCTGAAGCAGTGGTGAGCAGGCTCACCCGAGGGTCCACCCGGCCCACCCCGGGCCACCGACCCAGAAGGTGCGGACCTCACCGCTGCACCACCGGCCGGCCCCTTTCATGTTCCGTTGGCAACCTGCAGTTGAGGGCAATGGGACTTGAATATGCTACTTGAGCCCAACTCTGGCACTGTGTAGATGAGGCCAGGTTGTTTTTCGGGTCCACTGCGATGTCAGAGGATTGGTCATAATCGTGTCTCTGCTGTCCCGGCAAGCTTCACGGACACACGGTTTCCTGGCCCGCTTGGAGCAGTCTCATAACTCCCCCTTCCCACTTAGCCCAGCCTTGACCTTCGCTGCCGTCTTTTGGCTTGTGAATTTCTCTGCCTTTCAAACGTTCCAGCAGAGTCTGTCTAAAGACGGACATCATCTTTCATTGTGGATTATCCAGGGGTGATTTCTGTTCGCCTTCCATTTTCTGGGACCTTTGTCTCTTTTCCATAGGAGAATCGTCACGGTATTTCTCAGCTATCCCCCTTAGACATGCTTATCAGTCCGTTCCCCTTCATTCCAAGTGATTCATTTTGCATTTCTGGAATCACCGTATGTTCTCTAGGCCGAGGTGTGAGTGCTTTCGTGACTCTTGGTTGTTGTCTTTGAATTTGCACCGGTCACTTGAAGGAGTCTTTGCTGCCCTAGCCTGGGTCAAACTAAGCACTGGGAACACGTGGTCATCTGGGTTGGTTTGACATCCTGAGGTCAGAAACTCCAAACTCGAGGTGGTCCTGGCATCCCCCTTCACGGACACAATGTTTCCAAGACAAATTAGACGAATCTGATGAATTCCTCTCTCCAGGAAAGATATTTTTCTGTCTCCTTTCCGGATTTGGGAAGTTTCGAACTTCACCCCGATCCTGGAACGTTCCCCCAGGTGCCGTCTAGATACGGGCTTACTTTATTTCTCTGGGCTGTGCCATTTGTTTGCCTTACATCCTCAGCCCTGGCCTGTTTCTTTTTCTTGCAACAGAATTGTAATGTTCTCATTTTCAGCCCACTTCCTTACATGTGGTGTCAAAACACATAATCCATAATCCTTCTACGGCAAGAGGTAGGGGGAGAGAATTTCGATGGAGGCAAACTGAGCACACTAGCCTGGGAGGGCAGCCTTCACGAAGGAACGAAGCCCTGTGGAAAAGGGTGCTTTTCAGCACCCTTGTAGAGCACTTCCAAACAAAGAGACATAGCCCAAGCGTGACGGGGCTCCATTCCTTCAAGGCTTCCAAGACATCTCTTGGGACACATTAGCATGTACCCAGTGGGCCCCCGTGACGCCAGAGCTATGGAAAGTGAGACTGATCTGCAAAGAATGCCAGGGGCCTGGGAAAGGAGGCATCGAGTCTTCTCTTCAACGTCCTCAAGACCTCATTCTTGACTTTGGCTTATGCTTAAGGCAGAAGGACCACGTAGGTCTGAGAAGGCCCAAGTCCGGCCTCTTGCTTCCAATCAAGTTGCAAGCTTGAATCAGCATGGCCTCCCCATAGACTTGAATAGATGACAACGTTCTCCTCTCGGGGCTTCTCCCTCTATTCTCGCTTCTTGCCCAGGATCCCTTTCTTAGCCCTCGAATCAGCGTCTGTTTTATGTCTTCCAGTTTCTGTGTCCGCTTTCTGTTTCTCAAAGCTGTTTCTGGGTATCCCTCCCTTTAATAGCCTAGCCTAGGCCAATCCGCAGTCTGCAACCGTGCGGCCATCTTGGCGGACATGATCCTCGTGATGTCATAAACAACCTCAAAATTCGAAGTTGTCCTGACAACCTGCGTGCACACAGAGTTTCAGAGCCATCTCAGGCCAGTCCGACTCCTCACCCTTTCCTGGTAGGATAGTTTTCCTTTTTCTCGATTTCTTGTCGGTTTCTGTCTTGCTCCTCGCACTTTGGAAGGCCTGCTACATTCTCTCTAGACACTGGTTTCTGTCCTGTAAGATTATCCTGGGTTTTACCTCTTACATTTTATGTAGATGGCCAAGTGGGTGGACGTTCCCCAGAGAAAGTCCTGGACTCCCTCCCAAGTTGAAGTTGCCGGGGCAGTCCTCTGATGCGCAATGATCGTGTCATCTCCTAGCACTCTGCCGATTCCACCTTGGCAGGTCCCATGTTTTCCTTCCTTCTTCCTTTGGGGAAGTGTACCAGATGCGTTCCTGGATTGTAAAAGCCTCACGGTTCTTTTTCTGGTGCGTATTGGTAAGGTGACCTCACCATTGCTACTTAGTTTATGATCCCTGTCCGCACCGTACCATGAAATCTATATTTCCTAACACTGCTAATGTGATCTGCACCCGTGATGTGAAACAGTGAGGCCTGGGCCGGCCAAGCGGAACGTGGGCGCTTACCCGCTCCGCCACAGGGCCGGCCCTGAAGTGGACTTTTGGACCAACCTTTTGCCTGAGCTTGGGAACACGTGGGCCTGTTTGGATTATTCGTGAAGGTGATTAGTAGTAACATCCTGGACGGTAACCTTTTCCGTTGGTGCATGGGTTTAGCAGGCAGCATGTTGTGTGGGTAGTATTCCTCTTCATCTATTTGGAATGGTCTACCTTTCTGTAGCATCAGTACGCATTTTGAGGTGATTTTCCAGCCTTGGAAGTTCTCCTTCTCTAATCTCTTTCAGCCCCAAAGCTTTATGCCGTCATTCTGGACCCCATTTTGGATTTTTTTTGCTTTTAGGTGAATTTATTGCCGCAACCCTGCATTAGAACATCCTATATCTTTCCGATTTGCATCCTCATCGATGTAGACTTCCGTGTAGCTTACATCATCTTCCCCTGCGTAAGCCTAATAGCAGGCCCTCACCACACACTTGTGCCTCATCATCTGTTTCACCCTCTCACACCTCCCCGCTTTGTCTCTGGGAACCCCCAATCAAATGTCCCGTGCCACCTGTTCCTGACCGCTTGCTTTTCCTTCTCCTCTTAAGTGAGGTCCTACGGTACTTGCCTTGCTCCCTGGGGCTTGTTTCACTTCCCTAAAACCCTCACAGCCATTCTGGTGGTCACAAATGGCTGGATTGCATCCTTGGTTCCGGCTGACTGGTATGCCATTGCGTGGCTATAGCCCATCTTCCTTCTGCACTCGTCCCTTGCTGGGCTCCAGGGAGGCTTCCAAGTCTTGGGTAGTGGGAGCGACGCTGTGGTGAACTCAGCGGTGCACATGTCTTTATGCAGGAGTGTTTCCGAGTTCTTTGGATCAACACGCCGCAGAGGAATAGCTGGATCATATGGGACATGGATTCTGAAAGTTCTGAGGCAGTTCCACACCGCTTGGCGTAGTGGCTGCACCGGTCTGCACTCCCACCAACGGTGCAGGAGGCTTCCCTTCTCTCCACCTCCTCTCTGACACTTGTGGCTTCCTGTCTGCTTCCTTATAGCCATTCTGACCACAGTGAGCTGCTGTGCCCTTGCAGTTTGCATTTGCATTGGCCTGAGACTTCATGACGGTGAACAAGTGTTCATGCACCCGTTGGCCCGCTTTCGATCTTCTTGGCAGAAATCTCTGTTTCCATCTTCTGCCCAGGTTTTCATTGGCTTGTTGTTTTTTTTTTTTCTTGTGGGGACGTGCGAGTTGATTGCATCCTTGGGCTTCTCACCCCTTGTCCGATGTGTGGTTTGCAAACATCCTCCCCCAGTCGTTGTGCTATCTTGGCATTCAGTCGATGGTTTGCTTCACTGGGCAGAAGCGTCCGCATTTGACGCGGTCCCGTTGGTTTCTTGTTGACTTGGTTGCCCTGGCCCAGTCGGACTTGCTTCTTCCAAACAGGCGGCTCAGACAGATGGCAAAGAGCACTCTGCCTAGGTCTTCTGCTACAAGGTTCACGGTTTCAAGTCTGCCATTCAAGGCTTTGATCCATTTCAGGTGGTGTGTGTGCCAGGTGTAACATCATGGTGTACTCTCGTTGTGTTCCAGGTGGCTGTGCAGGCTTCCCAGCACCGTTTATGGTAGAGACTCTCCTTTCTCCGCTGTCTCCTCTTGGCTCCCTGGTCGAAAATGGGCTGTCCATGTACGTTTGAGTTGGGCTCTGGGTTCTCGATTCTGTTGCAGGGGTCTGTGTGCCTGTTTTGGGGCCCAGACTGTGCCGTCTCGGTACCTAGTGCTTCGTCCTATATGTTGAAATCGGAAAGTGTGCCACGTCCTGCTTTTTTCGTTTTCCTGAGGATTCCTTTGCCTAGTCAGGGTCTCTTGTTGCTGGCTAGAAACTTTAGGATTCCCTCTTCTGTCTCTGTGGGAAACATTGCTGCAACTTTGACTGGGATTGCATGGAATCCAGAGATTCCTTGCTCTGGTAGGGACGTTTCCAGTGTGTTGCTGCTTCCACTCCCAGATCCGGGAATCTCCTTCTTTCTCCTTGTGTCTTCTTGAATTTCTTTCCCCCAACGTTTGTTAGCTTTCCATTGCCATGGCTTTCACCTGTTTTGCTAAGTTTCTTCATAGAGATCTCATCCTTCTCACTGGCATGCAGTTTTTCACTTTTTCTTTTCAGCTTCAGTTTCTCGATGCTTTGCAACTTTGAATCGGTTTTGTTCTGGCAGAAGTGCATCGCTGAGCTCACATCTGCTGGCAATGCTCCTGTATTTGCTGTGGAAGTCTGGCCCTGTCTAACGTCCCTTCCCGTCTGCCTCTACACTACCTCGGACGCCTGCCCCAGAATGCCTGAAGCAGTGGTGAGCAGGCTCACCCGAGGGTCCACCCGGCCCACCCCGGGCCACCGACCCAGAAGGTGCGGACCTCACCGCTGCACCACCGGCCGGCCCCTTTCATGTTCCGTTGGCAACCTGCAGTTGAGGGCAATGGGACTTGAATATGCTACTTGAGCCCAACTCTGGCACTGTGTAGATGAGGCCAGGTTGTTTTTCGGGTCCACTGCGATGTCAGAGGATTGGTCATAATCGTGTCTCTGCTGTCCCGGCAAGCTTCACGGACACACGGTTTCCTGGCCCGCTTGGAGCAGTCTCATAACTCCCCCTTCCCACTTAGCCCAGCCTTGACCTTCGCTGCCGTCTTTTGGCTTGTGAATTTCTCTGCCTTTCAAACGTTCCAGCAGAGTCTGTCTAAAGACGGACATCATCTTTCATTGTGGATTATCCAGGGGTGATTTCTGTTCGCCTTCCATTTTCTGGGACCTTTGTCTCTTTTCCATAGGAGAATCGTCACGGTATTTCTCAGCTATCCCCCTTAGACATGCTTATCAGTCCGTTCCCCTTCATTCCAAGTGATTCATTTTGCATTTCTGGAATCACCGTATGTTCTCTAGGCCGAGGTGTGAGTGCTTTCGTGACTCTTGGTTGTTGTCTTTGAATTTGCACCGGTCACTTGAAGGAGTCTTTGCTGCCCTAGCCTGGGTCAAACTAAGCACTGGGAACACGTGGTCATCTGGGTTGGTTTGACATCCTGAGGTCAGAAACTCCAAACTCGAGGTGGTCCTGGCATCCCCCTTCACGGACACAATGTTTCCAAGACAAATTAGACGAATCTGATGAATTCCTCTCTCCAGGAAAGATATTTTTCTGTCTCCTTTCCGGATTTGGGAAGTTTCGAACTTCACCCCGATCCTGGAACGTTCCCCCAGGTGCCGTCTAGATACGGGCTTACTTTATTTCTCTGGGCTGTGCCATTTGTTTGCCTTACATCCTCAGCCCTGGCCTGTTTCTTTTTCTTGCAACAGAATTGTAATGTTCTCATTTTCAGCCCACTTCCTTACATGTGGTGTCAAAACACATAATCCATAATCCTTCTACGGCAAGAGGTAGGGGGAGAGAATTTCGATGGAGGCAAACTGAGCACACTAGCCTGGGAGGGCAGCCTTCACGAAGGAACGAAGCCCTGTGGAAAAGGGTGCTTTTCAGCACCCTTGTAGAGCACTTCCAAACAAAGAGACATAGCCCAAGCGTGACGGGGCTCCATTCCTTCAAGGCTTCCAAGACATCTCTTGGGACACATTAGCATGTACCCAGTGGGCCCCCGTGACGCCAGAGCTATGGAAAGTGAGACTGATCTGCAAAGAATGCCAGGGGCCTGGGAAAGGAGGCATCGAGTCTTCTCTTCAACGTCCTCAAGACCTCATTCTTGACTTTGGCTTATGCTTAAGGCAGAAGGACCACGTAGGTCTGAGAAGGCCCAAGTCCGGCCTCTTGCTTCCAATCAAGTTGCAAGCTTGAATCAGCATGGCCTCCCCATAGACTTGAATAGATGACAACGTTCTCCTCTCGGGGCTTCTCCCTCTATTCTCGCTTCTTGCCCAGGATCCCTTTCTTAGCCCTCGAATCAGCGTCTGTTTTATGTCTTCCAGTTTCTGTGTCCGCTTTCTGTTTCTCAAAGCTGTTTCTGGGTATCCCTCCCTTTAATAGCCTAGCCTAGGCCAATCCGCAGTCTGCAACCGTGCGGCCATCTTGGCGGACATGATCCTCGTGATGTCATAAACAACCTCAAAATTCGAAGTTGTCCTGACAACCTGCGTGCACACAGAGTTTCAGAGCCATCTCAGGCCAGTCCGACTCCTCACCCTTTCCTGGTAGGATAGTTTTCCTTTTTCTCGATTTCTTGTCGGTTTCTGTCTTGCTCCTCGCACTTTGGAAGGCCTGCTACATTCTCTCTAGACACTGGTTTCTGTCCTGTAAGATTATCCTGGGTTTTACCTCTTACATTTTATGTAGATGGCCAAGTGGGTGGACGTTCCCCAGAGAAAGTCCTGGACTCCCTCCCAAGTTGAAGTTGCCGGGGCAGTCCTCTGATGCGCAATGATCGTGTCATCTCCTAGCACTCTGCCGATTCCACCTTGGCAGGTCCCATGTTTTCCTTCCTTCTTCCTTTGGGGAAGTGTACCAGATGCGTTCCTGGATTGTAAAAGCCTCACGGTTCTTTTTCTGGTGCGTATTGGTAAGGTGACCTCACCATTGCTACTTAGTTTATGATCCCTGTCCGCACCGTACCATGAAATCTATATTTCCTAACACTGCTAATGTGATCTGCACCCGTGATGTGAAACAGTGAGGCCTGGGCCGGCCAAGCGGAACGTGGGCGCTTACCCGCTCCGCCACAGGGCCGGCCCTGAAGTGGACTTTTGGACCAACCTTTTGCCTGAGCTTGGGAACACGTGGGCCTGTTTGGATTATTCGTGAAGGTGATTAGTAGTAACATCCTGGACGGTAACCTTTTCCGTTGGTGCATGGGTTTAGCAGGCAGCATGTTCTGTGGGTAGTATTGCTCTTCATCTATTTGGAATGGTCTACCTTTCTGTAGCATCAGTACGCATTTTGAGGTGATTTTCCAGCCTTGGAAGTTCTCCTTCTCTAATCTCTTTCAGCCCCAAAGCTTTATGCCGTCATTCTGGACCCCATTTTGGATTTTTTTTGCTGTTAGGTGGATTTATTGCCGCAACCCTGCATTAGAACATCCTATATCTTTCCGATTTGCATCCTCATCGATGTAGACTTCCGTGTAGCTTACATCATCTTCCCCTGCGTAAGCCTAATAGCAGGCCCTCACCACACACTTGTGCCTCATCATCTGTTTCACCCTCTCACACCTCCCCGCTTTGTCTCTGGGAACCCCCAATCAAATGTCCCGTGCCACCTGTTCCTGACCGCTTGCTTTTCCTTCTCCTCTTAAGTGAGGTCCTACGGTACTTGCCTTGCTCCCTGGGGCTTGTTTCACTTCCCTAAAACCCTCACAGCCATTCTGGTGGTCACAAATGGCTGGATTGCATCCTTGGTTCCGGCTGACTGGTATGCCATTGCGTGGCTATAGCCCATCTTCCTTCTGCACTCGTCCCTTGCTGGGCTCCAGGGAGGCTTCCAAGTCTTGGGTAGTGGGAGCGACGCTGTGGTGAACTCAGCGGTGCACATGTCTTTATGCAGGAGTGTTTCCGAGTTCTTTGGATCAACACGCCGCAGAGGAATAGCTGGATCATATGGGACATGGCTTCTTAAAGTTCTGAGGCAGTTCCACACCGCTTGGCGTAGTGGCTGCACCGGTCTGCACTCCCACCAACGGTGCAGGAGGCTTCCCTTCTCTCCACCTCCTCTCTGACACTTGTGGCTTCCTGTCTGCTTCCTTATAGCCATTCTGACCACAGTGAGCTGCTGTGCCCTTGCAGTTTGCATTTGCATTGGCCTGAGACTTCATGACGGTGAACAAGTGTTCATGCACCCGTTGGCCCTCTTTCGATCTTCTTGGCAGAAATCTCTGTTT